>NC_135090.1:2504285-3130357 GCF_051107435.1 Chaetodon auriga | reverse complement strand
TTTCTCTTCCAAATAAGTTTGACTAACCTGTTAACCTTGTTATTGAGGATATTAATGGTTGCCCAGTCTACAAAAATAAGATCCAGGTTGCACCACATTAGAACTTTCCTTTAATTGAAGTTGATATTTTACAGTAGAGTAGACATCCATCGACGTTGTGCTGTTAACTATCTCTTGTCTTTACCATTTCAAGCAGTTGAAAGAAAGACTTGTTTCAGGTTATTTGAGGATGTGGTACACAGATGATAAAGCAATAACTTTGATCGAAGCTTAGTAATTGGACAAGAAATTGTCTGCATTCCATTGAGTCAAGCCCAAGTCTTCAATAGAATCATTGGATACATGTTTTCAATCCTCTATTTATGTACAAACTGCAACATATGGAGAGTGTTTGAATGATCAGGTGAAAATGTACAATAAGTCTATTTTTATTAACAAGCTCTCATGGAATAGTTTAATATGATGACATTATATGTAGCAAGAACACCTCCTCCCACAATTTATGTTTTGACTATTTTACAACTGTTATTCCCTGTCAGTCAACGCCATGCTTGAATTTTGCTTCCTGAATGTGGCCTTTCTTTTGATCCGGCATATTTTTTCTGCCAGCATTCATTTGTTGTGTTATTTATTCAGTCTGCATTTCCCATTGGTCTTTCCTTACTATGTTTATGGCGTACATTTTTCATGGCAATGCAGTCAAATATACACACCGTTATTTATGACTGTTTCTGTACTTCTATTTTTACAGAAATTGCTTCAAGTCTCATGTACTGTACTCGCTCTAAGAGATTAAGCTGTATGACCACTTGTTACATTTAAACATTGAATGGTGTGGATAGCATATGAGAACTGTCTCTTTTTATTGATACTGTAAGTACCGTGCTACTCCACATATTAGGAAGTCACTTGGTATTGTTCTTGTTTTGGATTCACTTTACACAAAATACTTTGACTAGAAGTCTGCAAAGTTGTTGGTCCTAGATGATGAGTGTGTAAATTCTCAAATGGCCTTTATTTACCTTCATGGAAATCTCAGCATTTCCTCCATGTTTACCTGTTGTTGTGTTAAATTCATGATAATGTTCTGTACCTTCCACAGCAGCAATTCCATCAGTAAATCAGTAAACATCATTTTTATTGTTACTGCTTCAGTTTTTTCACATTTAAAGTCTTGTAATCATCCCTTTCTTGGTCGGCTTTTCATGTGAAAAATGTGCGACAAGTTTTATTCTCAGTTGCTTAACATGGATCGAATGAAACCAGCATTTCTGTCCATTGTTAGAGCAGCAGTGATGAGTACTGGACACTGTTGTTATACTGATGGAATTGATGCAGGTAAAGTACATTATGCTGAGTTCACAAGAGCATGATAGTGAAGGTAATTTCAGTACCAAGCCTCTATTTGCTCATGCTGGTTATTATTTGACCAATATGAAGAAATTACAATTGAACTGAATTGTTTTCGATTTGAGAATTTCTGGTCATTACATTGACAAAGTTACTATCTCTAAATGAATGTTATCTCATTTTTTAAACCCTTTGTCTCTGAACTTTGGCCTGCCAGTGAAAAACATACAATATAACCAAACCAAACTATATACCATTATAGCATACTGTATCTATTGCTGTTCAACAGTGAAAAATGTAGGAGATTTCACTGCAGCATTCAGTCATCCGTAGTTCTTCATCAGATTGATGTGTGTATCCTGTCTAGAATTATGTTCCCAACAGATTACATGAAGTTGGATGAATTGGTATCTTTATAAAGGGGTTTTTCTTTGAGTCATTTTGTAAATATGGGCTATTAAAATAAGTAAATATGTTTTGCTATGAAGAGGAGACACGTTTGCTTGGAGTCATGCATATATCCAGGAATTAACCAAATACTCTATTTGTACCTTTTGATTTTTTTGTACATAGTCAAATTTTGGTCTCAAACCTGCTGTGTCTTTTAACACACAGTCAATATACCTTTCATGCCATATTTTACAAGTAAGCACCCATTTGTTAACTCCCAGGAAAATCTTACTCTTAAACCATCTTATTCCCTGAGTTAAAGTGTCCATGTCTTGATGCTGGTAATGTGTTCAGTTGGTTTTGAATTTGGACGACGTGAATAAATTAGAGGAGCGGTGTGTAATTTCTGACTGTGTCTGTGCATGAGTGAAATGTTTTATCACCAGTTATGTTTAAATCATTTTGTTACCTTATTAGAATTGATTGATAGAAATAATATTACAGAAGTGGTGAGAAATATACATTCCCCAGGTTATACTTGGGACATGGGACTTGTTAGCTTTCATTTGTGACATGATGGCCTTTATGTCACCCTTATTCTTGACTTGGCAGTCTTGACTTGAGAATCGACTTGGGATGGGTTTGTCTTGACTGGGGACTTTATCCCACCTGTGGAATATGACCCCTCTCTGTGAACACTTCTACAAGGATGCATTATTTTTGTTTTTGTTTTGTTTTTTTACTTAGAAAGAATAAGGAACATAATATTATTTCTGTTGATGTTCTAGGATCATCTTTGGTTGTAAAACCATTATCTTTAATATTGAGTAAAAAAAAAAAAAAAAGGTCAGGGTTGTAAAAAGTTTTGCTTATACTCTGCTACAAAGTGGGAGAAAAGGTTAATCACTTCTATTGACATATTTCATATGTTGCTCTTTAATATAAATTGTTGTGCCATATTCTAGTTAAATGCTTATCAAGAGTATGCAGACGATACAAATCCACCTGATGGCCTCCACGCAGTGGTCACCAATCAATTGCAGACCCTTTGATAACTTCTGGATTACTTAACCCTCCTTAGCTCCCATACATCCAATGAACAACCCATTGACACAGCCAGGAAGTAAACCAGCACCAATCAGAAAGTAGTCGTAATGATTTGTTCCCACCCATGGCCCAACCTCTTCTGTCAGTGCTTGTTTCAACTGACAACTGCTGTCTTGGAAGTTGCGGCAGGGAAATGAGAGGAGTTGCGAGAAAGTCAGCAATGACCAATTTTACAAAGTAACGCGATAATATCTCGGCAGGAAATGAACAGTACAGTGTGTTGTTCGTGTTTGTACTCAGACACAGAAAAATAACGTGTTAACTTTGTAGTTTTCCTCGCGAGCACCGCAAATATGTAAAGTTAAGACTGCTTGGGATTAGACTTCGTGAATTAACGTTAACTTCAGAAACTTGGGTTGCTGTTAAAGTGTGTTAATTTGGATAGCGTGTGTATCGTGTGCTGAAAAACTAATCCGTAAAGTTAGGCATTGAGCTATTTGACTGGATACTGTACTTTTACCAGTCATATTGTTACATAAACAGCTTTATCAACTGAACGTGGCTGATTATGTCAGCATCAACAGCAGAGGCCAGCTCATCCCAGCAGCGGGTTAAACACAGCGGCTCCCCAACAGCTTCCTGTTCGTCTTGCAGCAACAACACCACCACGGTTCGGTTGCAGCCTATCCGCGCTACGGTGCCGTACCAGCTTTTGCGTGGAAATCAGCACAGCCCAACCCGCTCCGTTTCCTCCTCCTTCTCAGTAGCCGGGAGCAACTCAGGACCGACGACGTCCCGTTGCTCCAGTCCCGCCAACCCGGGTGGAAGCGGCTCGGACGGTAGGCTGGTTCCCAGGCAGAGACTTTCACCCACGGACAGCAAGAGCTCACCAGAACGCTCTCCTTTCTCGCCTCTTTCCAAAGGTAATTTTGCCCTTTAAGGTAAATGAAGTTTGTCTTTAATGCATCCATCATCGTTCAGATAGCTTGGTGCTAACTTATGCTAAGTGCCGTTCTGTCTCTTGTGGAGCGACCGTCACGCCAAACTAGCTTAAACGAGCCGACAATTGAATGGTTTCGGCAATGAATGAACATGATAAGTGTATTTAAAAATGAGAACCCAGAAATTGTCTGAACAACTAGGTGCTACTCTTCTGTCCGGCGTACGTTTAGTCAACTATCAATCATTAAACTTCAATAAAATCGCAAATGTAATAATTTTCACCACCATTCGCCATGCGGCGCCACGCTGTTTTGGTGAGAGAAGCTAGTAGAAGTGAAGGGCGAAGTATCTCAAAATATTACATTTTTAATTCAAATGAGAATAGTTTTGTACATAAATGGTACACCGAATTGTAAAGCGGGCTGCCATTATTCAGACAAATGCCGATTTATTTTTTAAAGTATATATACATTTACGAATAAGGTAGGCCACCTAAAATTGTCAGCTTTTCCATAGCAAGATTCAATGTAGTGAGCCGTTTCTCTCTAACTAGGCTTGTCCTGCCCATTTCGGGAGAGATGCTAGGCTAGTGGGCTAGCTTTCTAATTGGGTCAGAATGCATCATGGATCTGATGCTAGGCGATATAAACATCGAGAAGATACATAAGTAATAATTGCTGCAATTTCACAATAGGTCCCGCAACCATGTTCTAATGTCTATCATAATATCAGCAATATTTTTAGCACACCACAGCTTTGGCTGATTCGGTGTATTATTCCAGTTTGTTACTCTGGCGATTTAAAACGGAATAATTCGATGTTAGCTAATGCAGTTGTTATTACATTACAGTGACGTTGTCATTGCTATGATGAGGGAAATATGTCAGGATATGGATGCCTGTGTAGTGATGATGCAGCTACTCTGTCGAAGATAAACAGGGCTCACTGATCTACCTGATACGGATGATTAGCCAGATTTACAGAATGTGCTGTGAACACTGAAAGCTTATTATGCATTCGTTACATTGAGGTTGTTTACCATCATCATGAAACGGAAAAAATAATGTCGTCAGCTGGTAGGTCTATGGCTCCTATGGCAACATTGGGGCCTAGCAGTCTGTGAGACATAAACAGAGCCCTCTTGACAAGCAGGCCAGCCTCTGCAACTGCATGCATACATATAAAAATACTATTTTGCAAATTTTAACAAATGAGAATATGGTATATATCTACCAAAATGACTAGAATTTCTTTGCAAATACACTAAATTATCTGTGGTGTTTGTGCAATCCAGCTAACATCCAGCATGTGTCATGGCTACTACATGGTTACTACATATCATGTTGTGCTGTTGGCTCTAATGTTTTAGATCTGTTTTGGATTAAGATATCACAGGCTACTCTATGCACTTGGCTTTGCATCTTTCCACTCTTCGATGTCATTGCTGGTAGCAGTGGCGTGTCTGGGGCATTTTGATCGGGGTGGCATGCATCAAGCCAGGGTGGCACTGAGCATGGTGTTTTGGACCCTTGCCAACAACCAATAAACACACACAGAGTTAGCCAACTTTCATTTTGATGACCTTTGCTAAACAATGACTGTCATTGTTTGGCTGTGTGAAGCAGATGGAAGGCTATGTCACTGACATAAACAGATAGATAGGTGAACTAACTTACTTTTAACTTGCTTCATTTTATCATCATGGTCATGCTGCTATGTACATTTTAATCTATTTAGATGTTGTTGTGGTCATTAGTATCTTCAGTTATATTAAATATTGTTTAGTCACCACAAAATTTAAAGTTACAATGATACATTTTTAATATATTTACAATGGATAAAATGACTTCGTGTAATCTGAAACATGTTCCTTGTAGTGATTAACCCACAGAGAGTTATCACCAATGCTGCAGTTGCTCTTACCTTTATGGATCATTTTGACATCTTTTTGCTCATTGTTTTGGTTTGTGGCCCACAAACTATGCTCTCATCAACCTTGTTTCCAGCAGCAACTGGAAAAACCCGCTATACACTACCAGCACAGCATTAACCAACAGACAAAGTTAGTGACTAGCTGGTGAACATATTGCAACATTTAGCTGCTAAAAGGCCAGATATCTTTCTCAGGAGTTGTTTGAGACCAAAATAGTGCTAGGAGCAGAGTGAATATTGGACTTACTTTCATAAGTTGTACACAAACAAAGCTCCAAATAAATATCAATGTAGCTCTGTGTATACTGCGTGCGTAATGTCAACCATAACAACTTTATGAGTTGATAATGTCAGCTACATTTGTTGTAGATCAAAAACCATCTCTACCAAGTTAAAACCCACCAATAGACAACATTGTTTTTAGACTAACACAAGAATTGAAAATAGGTCACAAAATGTATGCGTCATATAAAGCAATATCACTAACAATTAATATATAGATTAAAAATGGGATGCAAGTAGGGCTGTAAAGATGGGCCAAAAATATTTCCTTCCAAAAAAAATACATAGGTTTGATTATTCCTTCTAAAAAATCACAATCGAACGATTGGAATATATATTTTTGCACATTATGTCCACAAGAGGGCAAACCAATACGAGAGACATACTACTTGCATACTATTTCAACATAAGCATGTCTTTTAAAAGATCTGCTTACCTACACATTACAAAATAAACTGAATAATCATGTGCTCCAGTGTGTTGTTGAATTATTTGCTCTTTTTAGCTTGACCTGCATTACATTGTCAGTTAATGCAAGTGACATTGTGTGAACAGAGTTTCCAATAGGTTTCCCATGTTTTTGTGTCCAGGTGACTAACAGAGTCAATAATTTTTTGAATTTTTCCAGTATTGAACAAGAGCGCTGCAGGTGGCAGCCACAAAATGGGCTGCAATGTAATCCCCTACCACAATCATCATTGTATTTGAAGTGCTTGTTGTTACCACTGACACGCATTATGGACAGGGTCCCTACAGAGATAGACCTTTTTGTTAAAGAGTAAGATTCATTTCGTTTTACCAGAAACAACCACTGTTGCTGTCATCAAAGGCACCAGACTCCATTCACAGAAACAGTCCTTGTATCATCATAAAACACACTTGTAACGTGACAGAAACAAAATAAAACTCACCAGAACCATCTTGGTTTGTCTTTCCACTCTTCTAACAATCACCTCTAACTCTGGCTTCCTTGAAAAAAACTCAGAGAATTCACAAAATTGGGAGAGGTGCAATACAGAGGGCGGACATCAGAGAAGAAGCATGTAGAGCCAGAATATTTTCACATCTAACTCACGATTTATTTTCACTGGATATTATGACCAGAGAGATTTCAATAGCTTGGACCACAGGACAACACAAACACTGGTTTTATGGCTCCGTTCACTAATTAGCACTCCCTCAGTTAGAGATCAACTAATCAGTGAAAGTACATTCTGTGGTCTTGGTTGGAATAATGACTTGGATTCTCTTGGCTGTCTTGGTACATGGGTTAGGACAAAACCAGATACAAATCCGTTATTTGGGTATGAGCAGATACTGTAGCATCTATGTTTACACAGTAATATTTGTATTGTTACCTAAGTTGACCTGTCACCCTGATTCTGAAATATGCATCATACACACAATGCAAGGACCACTCCCTCACCCCGTCATCTCAGTATCTTCAATGTTCCTTGAGGATGACATTGAAAATAACAGTCCTAATAGCAGAATTCTAATGAACAGATCCAGCCCCATAATCATAATTTTTAGATGCTTTCTCCAATATCAGAAGTAATCCAGTGGATGTTTTCTGTATGTTCATGGTTAAAGTGCAAACAGGAACTAGCAGCTACGTCAGCATGACTTTTCACAGTGCAGATTTGCAATTGACTCAGTCTTTACACAGAAGAAGAGAACGAGGCCTTCCCTTTTAACGTTGATTCTTGTTGGCTATTGTTGGCTGTAAAGATGAAATGGAAGAAAAGCACATGCTTACTGGAGTTATAACGGAGAAAAGGTGGAAAATTAGCATGCCGGCCAGCTAATTTCAAACATTAAAACAGCTTCCTGTGCATTGTTATCGCCCTTTGACTAAATATTTTAGTGGATTGGTTTGTCTGGATCTTTGCCAATGTAACAAGACCAGTTTTGTCAGTGTTATCGAATGGTGGATCACAATGGATTATTGGATTATTACTGTTTTTTGTTGTTGACTGTACCTAATGTTGTGATTGTATATTGAAATGGTTTGCATCACATGAACATCAACATAGCAGTTATGTACATGGATGGGTGGAGTAATTAACACTCTGGCAGAGTGTTCCGGGGTGAAAGTACTTTTTAAAAGTACAATGTGTAAGAAAAGGTCAGAATTTTAGTTTAAATGATTCAAAAAAACGAACTAACATCAGAAGAATGTGAAGTAACAGTTATTACAGTAGGACAAAGATGTCTATGTATTGTATTACAGAGATATCTACTGAAGTTAGCATGCTAACCAGCTAACCCTGGCCCGTACGGTCTCACAATACCACTTTGTGCTTAAAGAGGCGATAGCCCCCTGTAGTCTCAGCTGGGTGATGTATGCGAGTTAACTGCTTTTCACAAGTTCCCTCAGCTTTTTTAGTGAAGTAGATTAACAAACTAAACTCACAAATTGCCAGCACAAAAATATTCTTATACCTATTTTCCTTACAAAATACACCTTCTGAATTCCAGTTTGTCTCTTTTACCAAACTAAGACAAGTTTATTTGCGAGGTTAACATATCGTAAAAGACACTTAATTCAAACTTGACAGAAACAAACTAAAACTCACCAAAACTGTCTCGTGTTGGCACTGTTACAACAATCACCACTTGTGGTTTGGTTCTGCGGGTTAAAAATGTCAAAATGTTCTACCGCTAGAAGCTGCTTTTCCACACTGATGTTGACGACTAACTTTTCACTCACTGCTTTCCCAGTACACGGCTCACCTGGTGTGAGCCACTGTAAATCACCTTGGCACTGTTTTCACAGTCATCAAACTGGCCTCCATGGGTCCCGAAGGCTGTGTTCGATCCTGATCCTGCCGTGTTCACTGGGAGACTGCTAAGCCTAGTTCCTTTGCTCCTGGTGTAACCTCAACAATCCCCTGGAGCTCTGAGCTCTAGGTTGTGGTATACTTCAGTCAGCTATAAAAGGGTCACTAGCTGCATGGCTAACTGAGCTGACAGCTGGTAGACAGCTACAGCAAAGAGTATATTGAGCATCAGATAGTGGTTACTCTGCTGATATGCTGACCCCATTTGTTTGGAGTGACCCTCAGCATGTGGCCATATCTTATTTTACTTTTATGCAAAAAATTCCCAAAAATAGTCTTAATGATTCCATCTGGTGTAGGCCCCTGCCCACTCTCAATGTAAATCTGAACACTGATATGTTTGTTACATAAATCAACAGATGCAACGCTTTGTGCAACATACCAGAAATAGACACACTGTGTTGTAGTATTTGCTTCAAATTAAACTAATGCAACTACCAAGCACACTGTAAAGCTGCAGCTATTAAATGTCACCCAATTTGTAACTTGTAAAGTCCTGTTCACAGCAGAAAGTGGAAGAAAGAGTAAGCTGCACCTCCTCACAAAATAAGCTGTGCTAGACGCTTGGTGACCTACACGCTAGTTGGTAAACTGCAGCTGGCAAGCTAACGACTAATACGTTAGCCAGTTTGGAAGAGGTTAGTACTAGTCAATCACCACAGCTCTGCTGTCTAGTAAGCTTGCTAACTGTTGGTTACTGTTTGTTCTTGGTCAACAGTGTGGATTCTGTTGCCATAGTTTATTCAAGTTAAACTGGAGATGAAACAGCCATGCCGGTTTAATTTGCCTCTGCAAGTCAGTCTCTGATTCCTTCTACAGAAATTGATTTAATTGTGGTTTTAGTTTTAAATGCTGGTATGACTGGATTGTTTCTTGGCTAATGGTCATGTGTTCCACATCATGTAACTTTGATACACACCTGATAATATCCACAGCAACATTACCTGTTAGGAGGTGCGTAAAAAAGTAGGGGAATTATTTGCGTGCAGATGGGTTTTATGTCAGCCCACCTTACTATAAACCATTGGAAACATTGGTAGGGGTTAGAAAACAAGAGAAAGACTATGTCATATTTTATGACACACAGTGACAGAATTGAGATGCAAAACCTGTAAAATGGTCCTTTAAGTAGAGCCTTGTGAATAATGTATGAGCCCCTGGTGTTTCTCTGTGGTTTGAGGTGGTCATATGACTCAAAGTCATGCTGGATGACCTTGTTATCCTACAAAGATTTTCAGCATCAACCAAACGTAAGAATTAGCTTAGAGTCCGGACAGCCTCTGAGCAACTGTGTAACATAGCAACACTGATACACTGTGGCTGCATAAGTCACACGAAGCCCGTGGCTCCACTGATTCACTGGAAATCCTTTAGAGTTGTTCAGAAAAAGCAGTCAGCACAGACTGTATCTGCATAGAATAATACATTCTGTTCTGATGTTTGTAATGTGCCTGTATCTCTGAAAATAAGTATTACACAGGAAATACAAATCTATCATTAGCAGAATCCCCAAGGCCTATTTTATTGAAAGTTCAGTAAAGCTGCATCCCCAATGCATGATGCAGAACGGCTCAACTCAGCTCGACTCACTCTTTTTTGGTTTTTCATTGTGGATAGTATCTGGTACCTGGTACTGTTTTTCATATCACCTCAGTTGAGTTTCCAAACAAGCTGAGCTGTTCAGCATGGTATGTCCGGTCCAAAGCAGGCATTTTTAAATATCACATTGAAGATTATGTCTGGCAGTTTCACAATGTGGATCCGATAAATATCCTGCCTATGTTGAGGGGGCACTTTCTGCATTGGAAAACCAAGTAAAGGGAAGAACCTGGTACCAAAGTGAGCATTATTACTCCGTGGAAACACGGCGAGAGAGCACTCGTTAGTAACACATAGTGGCACTGTGGGAAATTGTTGATATTTTAGGTATAAATTCCAAGCTGAAGCTGCCATTCGTTCTGTTGCTTTAACAACCAAGTAGCAGTTGCAGTCATCCAGTTTTCCCCAGATACGTTGCTAGTAGTTTGCTTTTGCAACTATTTGGTTATTTCTTGGCTCCAAATGAACCTGTTTGTGCTGGGCTTGGAGGAGTGCTGCAGCTGAGGCTGTGATCAGACAGCGCAACGCAGTTTTGCTGCTCATTTTGACGTAGAATTAGCCTTATATTACAAACGCACTCTAATTCTTTGGCTTCTTTAGTTGGCATCAGGGTGCAGTATCAGGGATCCTTTGACATAGAGACCGCAGGGCCAGGGATCGACCGACCAACCTGATTAGTGGATGGGTGGTCTGCTTTCTGAGCCACAGCCACCCCTGTGTTTGAGAAAGAATGCAAATTTGTGAACTTACATAGATAAATAAAAAAATGAATAAACAATACTACACACAGTAGTACCCAGTAGCATCTCTTTGTTTTTGGTCCCAATAAACATTTATTCAACTCTACTGTATTATTCGCATGAACACAGTAAAATATTTGAAAATGAAAAGTGTGCAATATAACATCATTACGTCAACAAGTCGGAATATATCAGATTATACCGATATTATCATGAACGGTACGATGTGGCACACCCCCAGCTTGGATTATATTCTAAGTATCTGACAGCCAGTGTTATCACTGCTAGTCACTGAAAAATGTAATTAGTTACAGTTACTAGTTACTGAGGTAACAGCCGTTATTGGATATAAAAATAAAAAATTATTTTCCTGAGCGGCCGCCCAAGTAAAGTCTGTATGAAAGAAACACAGAGTTTTGTATTTGATAAAAAGTAAATCAGTATCCTTCAAAATATTCTTTTCTCCCTCTGTGTGTGAATATGAGTGTGGAGGAGTGAATGAGAGGCGATATTTTTTAAAGAGCTTTGTCTGTTAAGGTACAAAAGCACTATATAAATGCAGCTCATGTACCATTTACATCATCTGTTGTGCACATTGTAGATGAACACCGGGGTTTCCGCTGTCGACTTACAGTAGCATACTTTCTGTATCATAGTTTCCTGTTTTCTGTCTGAACGTGAGGTCTGAACCTTTTTGTCAAAACTGCTCAGTTGAAACTGTGGTGGTCCTCCACAGGTGCAGACTGATCAGGGAACTTGTCATTGCATTCAGTGAAATAGTCATCTACATGGCATTAGTAGGCTATACCACACAAACACTATATATTTTGGCATTATTTGAAAGAGAGTCCAGTTTAATACTCTAAGTTTTGGAACTTTGCTGTTTCCAGGTCTATGTGGTTCTGTTCTATGGGTGGAGGGTGTTGCTCTTTTTTTGCTTTGCTTTTTGCTTGCACAACTTAGCAGAGCTGAGTGTCACATCTGGACTCATAGTATATTCACTTTAAACAGTGTTTTATTATGATGCTTGACCACTGATTACAAGATGTGAAACAGAGGCTATGGTTTTGATGAATAAGCGTTTCATATGACAGCTAAACCCACTGTAACCCTTGTTATTGTCCAACTAAGTTTTTCTTTGGCTTTCTGTTTGAAGTGTACAAAACATTGGTTTTGTAAGGGCAGGGATATCTGTGGATTGCTATTTTGACCATTGTCAGAGGTCAACAGTTTGTCCTTGTGCTTGTTTAGTTCTTACATCATTATGACTTGTAACCACAGATGTTAACACAAGGTTATAACAATGACCACACGTCACAATGATAGATGTCAGCAAAGCAGCAGATGGCCGTGCGTTCCAAATTATGTTCTTGTCCATCATCTTAGCAAAATATTTGCTGCTTCAGTATGTGGCATATTGCCCCGAGACTACAGTATTTTGATAAATGTGACAAGTTTCTATAAAGCTGGAGATGAGTGGAACAATAACATTCTAAGATGAACAGATTTTGCAATATGAGAAATTGCAAGAAATTTCACTAGATACATGTAGTGTGACATTGTTGTACAGCTATACCACGTATACAATTGACTTCATCACATCATTTTGGCCACTTAAAGATTCTGCCCTCTTCTAACAAACAAATCCCCCCCCCCCACCCCCCCACCCCCCGTCACGGCATGGACATATACACATACACACATAAATACACATACTCAAAGCTGCCTCACGTAACTGAACACTCACCTCTAGTATCCAGGTGACATTATCTATGACAGTAGCTGCATCTCATGTGTGTTTCCAGGCGGGTGTGTTTCCAGAATCTACATGCATAGTGATCAGTTCACTATGTGCGCTGGTGAATGGGTGCACTTGATCTATCAATCTATCTATCAAAAAACTAAAACAGATAACACTCTCTTTCAGGTTGTGGTTGGCAGCCAGTAAGGCCTGCTTTGTTGTGGGATAAATTGATAAAGTGCACTGATTCAACAGAATACATCAGCAACTGATCAAACTCTATCCAAGAACACTTAAACTGGACTAAATTGTGCAATATGAGACAGTATTTTCTTGTTGTTTAATCATAGGAAATGAGAACCTTGTAAATTTGCCCTTTGTATCAAGTCAAAATAAAAGTTGTAGCATGATATGTTTCAATTAATTTGCCTAACTTGACACCGTACTTCCTGCAATGTGACTAGGGCTGTCAAAATTGGCCAAAAAAGATGTTGGAAAAAATTCTTCAAAAAAAAAAACATGTTTGTTAAAGAGTTTTGTTTAAGCAGAAACAGCTGTTACATCGTTCTCGCCAAAGCCACCAGACTCCATTCACAGAAACAGTCATTTTATCATTGTAAACCAAGCAGCATTCAAACATGAGAAACAAAATAAAACTTACCAAAACCATCATCTTTTCACTGTTCCAACAATTATCACTTCCTCTGGTTTGGTTGAATAAAGTCTTAATTCACTGAATCCATAGAGGAGCGAGAGAGAGGGCAGGCATCAGACAAAAATAATCGTTTGTCCATTTCTCTTGGAAAGCAGGACTCTACTTATGCTTTGTTGATAGTCGCTTTAATGCATTCACGTAATGCCCACCACCTGTGTGTAGCATTCAGGAACCACGCGGAAGAACATGTTAGCCTAACTTTTTATGTTATTTTGTTAAATTGCTGGAAAAGTAGTTACATTTCTGTATTTATGAATTGCTTTGTGGGCCAGATCAAACTGTCTCGCCAGAAGTTCCCCACCCCTGTTCTATAGCCTGTGCATAAAAGGCAAATTCTTTGGTAAGGTATGAAATATCTTGTGTAGGACAGTACTCCAAAGCTGAGCGTCTGTTTTTCTTCAGTGGTGTGATGATAGCCGCATACTGTAGCTCTCATTGCACACTGGGGTCACATAGCACACATTAAATGGCAGGATGTAGTAGCCTTGTTTCACTTTGAGCTATTTATCTGAGCCAGCAGGGTCACAATTGTTCATGAAATCTTAGAAACAATTTGATTTGCAACAGGATTAGTCATTAGGTGTGTTTGGTATCTACTGTAGACATTATTCAGCCAACAAAATGCTGACATGCTGTGTAGCCAGTATTTCTGCATTTTTATTACTGTTAACTGGGCATTCCAGTGTCTAGTACAGCTGTAATGTTGTGGTTGTTTTAACTGGGCAGGTGTTGAAATAAAGTAGCAGCATCATCCAAATGTCCATTTAATTCACACATTGCAGCCTTCCTGACATTGTTTGACCAATCTCTGCATTGGTTTTATAGCAGGGGCTATTAATTTGTTTTAATTGCAGCATAGTTCTGGGTTTACCAAGTGAAAATAAGTGTGGTGGGGCAAGGAGCACATGTTTTAAACAAATTCCCAGGCTTGTAAACCTACTTTGTATACTTACTCTGTTGTCAATCAGCACAACTGCTTGTCCTTATCCCAGGATTTTAAAAAAGCTTTGGAAAATACTATTTTCGTGGTTCAGCCAGTCATCCCAAATGTGTAGAGGTGAGGTTCTGACTGACATAAGATGCATAGTTCAGAAGCAGAGTCGTTGTTTACGTGTGTGCACGCATGCATGCCTGTGTGTTATCTCTGTAGTGTCGTAGTCCTAAATCGGAAGCTATGTCCACACTAATATGTTTAAATTTTAAAATGCTGTTTTTACAATGATTTTCCTTTCAGGTGAGCATTTTAACAACGTATTTGAAATGATCTCATCCAGATTGAAAATGTATATGACATGACCATTCATGTACATTGGGCATGCAGGGGCCGGTGGTTAGTTTATACCTCTTGCGCATGTAGACAGTGGTAGTATGATGAAATGCAGAACTTAACTAGCTGCTAGAATAGACAACATGGTTAGCAATACCTGTAATATGTTATCCATGTTGAATTAACAGATGGTAGTCAGGGCTCATAGATTTAATTTTTGATGTAAAATGGTCATGTGAGGGGCCTGGCGAATCAGGGAACAACACATCATGACTGATAATATCCGATCTGGAAGTGAGCGTGGGTGTCTGCGTCATTGTTTTGCAGTAGGATACAAGCATAGATTGTCAAGAAAAGTAGATGTGGAATGTTGCGCTTTCCAAGAGAAACTGTAATGTTTTTTGCTGAAGTAATAACTAAGCCAGTGTGCCTAAATTTGTCTGAGAAGTGCCTGCTGTGATTAAAAAGCCAGTCTCATCATCACAGGTTGAAACATGCTAAACTGTCCTTGGATACAAATGCGCTTGGATAAAGTGAACCCTCTGCGGCTGATTTTGGGTGCTCAACAAACAGCTTTCACAAGACTACATTCTGACAGAGACAGTGTTATGCGGGCAAATTTTGTGGTGAGCAAGCTAATAGCTAAGAAGCTGAAGCCTCATTCAGAAGTAGAATTTGTGAAGGAGTGCCTTGTTGCTGCTGCCAGCTGCTACCACCGGACAAAGTAAAACTGTTCCAAAGTGTCAGGTTGTCTCAAAATATTAATTTAGATGAAAGTAAACCCGGTTGTACAACTCAGAAATAGCAAGTGTCTTTGTGATTTGGCCTTTGCCTTTGGAAATTGTGCTTGAATCACATACTCTATCTCCCATCTATCATGAACTCCTGTGGTTGGTTCTTTTGCTTTCACATCACAGACAAACTGCACCAGAGTGCACTTGGAAGTGGGCAACTGGGCAAACGGGTCAGGTATGAAAGCCCCCTCTAGTAGATCTACCAAAGTACTGACTCTTCTAAAGAGGAATAACAGTAAGAGAAGAAAGACTGCATGAGGAAGAGAGATATTCTTCCTCTCATACAATTCTTTGTACCTTGTTGAGCTACTTACCATGTTTGGAAGATCATGGCCAAGTCTAATTTAGTCACTTGAGTGTACCCGTAATCCTGTGGATTTATAGCAAATGACCCGGACCTCTACCTTGTTTAATAGGATTATCTATTGTTGGACCAGGAGTCAACACACCAGATTACAACAGGAACATTGGCCAGATGAGGCATCGTGTGAGCACGCATGGTAGATGCTGTCATTATTCTTTTGCCCTGACAGTGTGACAACCACATGTTTCTGAGGCCGATGCTGTCTGTAACTACAATTATACTTAATGCTTTTGATGGAAGAGTTGGGCAGTTGTTGGAGATTAATGAATCTGTTCATTTTTCCAACCCGGGTCTCAGAAATCAGAATCACTGGCACTGGTGCACTTGAATCATTTTTCAGATTCACACACTAATTTTCAATTTCATATGGAGCTTAGCTTGATTATTTAGCTAGTCATAGCTGGAAAAAAATTGACCAGTGAGAATTGTCGTTCCAGCTGCCAAAATTGATGGTCACCAGTCAAAATGAGAGGTTGCTATTGTTGAGTGTCTCAAAAATGACAACGAATATCTAGTGGTAAATCTATAACAGTTACTGTACACTGCATATGTGCTATGTAACCATGGAATGATTGACGGGCCTAGCAATAGTAGCCAAGGATGAGGCCTTGCTAAGGCACACACTGACTATGCCAAGAGTCTGTAAATAGAAGAAATGACAACCAAGCAAAGTTCTTTATGGTTGGAAGGCAAGCTGGGCGTAAATGGTACTGCTCCTGGTTTAGAAACACAACATACTCAGCGACACACACATACTTAACACAAAGTCAGTGTCAATGAAAACACAAGCCTTGCACCAGTTCCTGGTCTGTGAGAAGATGTTATGTCAGTGAGATATTTTCACAGTTTTAGGGCAAATGATGGAGATGGAGAAGTGCCTCAGCTTAATGTTGGACTGTACTCGTCACTTAGTGCTAACTTTGTCTGCTGTGTAGTGCTGGCCAGGTAGTGTAGAGTGGGTTTATCAGAGCTTTTTTATAGAAAATGACTGGTGGCCGTTTGAAATGTACCACAAACCCAAACAATGAGCTAAAAGAAGCAAAAAGCTGCCCACAGTATAACTTTGTGATAATTATCTGTCACTGCTAGTGTTTCTATGACATTGAGCAGCTGTTGATCTCTTTCTTTTCGTTTTATCTGTGCAGTTGAAAGGACAAAATCCCAGCAGGTGCGGAGCTCGGGGGCCATTTGGCGGACTTCCTCCCTGGGCACTATCACTGGGCCCTACCTCACTGGGCAGTGGCCTCGTGACCCCCATGTGCACTACCCATCTTTTATGAAAGATAAATCTACACAGGCAAGCACACCTTTTCTCTTCATGTGTCATGCTGTATCCAGTCCCCTACAGAGATGAAGTCATGTGGCATTTTGGCGACAGAGAGAGAGGGCAGGGGTATTTCTTCAGTACAGTCCTGAACTGGGCAGTTGATGCAGTATGTGGCCTCTTATTGTAGGATTATACTAATGTGTTGTTTTGCAAATTACATGGGCTTGACATTGGTACCTCAACTGAGGGACACATTTAAGAAGGCTTTTGTGTGGTGAAGGTATCAAACAGTTGCATAAGTGTCACTTCAGAATGTTGGCAAGGTGCGTTGCTCTCTCCTCATTGCATATGCATTTAAATGAAGGTCACAGAGTTTGATGATGTATTCTGCTGAATGACAGTCATACAAATTGAAATGGTCATTTTGAGTGGAAAATGATCTGCCTCACTTTGCAGGCATGTTTATAATGCAAACAGGATTTACACAAGACTAATTTTTTATCTTTATTCCAGAGAAATGTCTGTAAAGTTGTCACATTAAAATTAAATAAACTAAACCAGTGATTTTCAAAGTCTGACCATGTGGCCCAGACTGTGGGCCACATTGTGGGTTGACTGATTGCTGGTGGAATTGGTGGCCAACCCTCCCACTAACTCTACGATTGGGGAGACACTAGAGAGAAATATATTACATTTTTAGAGTTAAAACATATTTCTTGAAGTTTACAGGTTGCAGGAGGCTAAAATAGTGTAAAGTGTAAAGAAATCAACTGCACACTTGCCTCACATCTTGCCTGGACCTAATTTAGTCTTAAAGGATTTGTCCAGAGCAGCTTTGTCCTGTATTGAACAATTCACCTAGTGTTACACCCTTATGACACATTATTATTTATGTCCAATGTATCATATGAACTCAGTGATCCTCAGATACATTTTGAGCTTAAAGATTTCCAGTGATATAAATATTAGTAGCACCAGTTTTACGAGAACCACATTAAAATCACTCTTGGCCTTTTAAAGCTGCAGTAGGAAACTTGTATAAAAGTAATTTTTTGTCATATTTGCTAAAACTGTTACTATGCCCAGACAGCAGTACATGAAACATGTAATCTGTGGAAAAAAAACGGCTCCATTGGTTCCACCTACTGTTCCTACTGCGATTTGCAAGAATCCACCACGCCTGACGCAAAACAACCAATCAGAGCCAGAGGAGTATCTGAGGGAGTGTCTGACATCTGTCAATCACTACTCACACGCGCTGCGAACCACCCCCTCTCTCCGCTCATGCTGCCAGCAGCTGCTCAGTCAAACAGCTCTGTGAGTGGCGTCAGGAGGCTAGTGAAAGCTATGGCGGAGCAACAGCCACCCACAAAGGAGAAACTGCCCATACCACCGCTGACAACAACAGCATATACGGCTAAGACAGCAAATAATCATAAAGATAATATGGTGATTGTTACAGTAACACTCTGCAGTGTGTATGGTATGTTAGCGACTGTGATGTAGTGGCAGGGCAGAGTTAGCTTGTTTCTGATGCTAAGGCTAACGTTACTGGTTGTTACGGCAGCCGCGCAGACGCCACAGGGAGGAGGGGCTTGGATGCAGGGCATGAGTGCAGCGGAGAGGGAGGGGGAGTGACGTGGAACTTGTGTTGGTTCAAATTTTCAGGCTAAGTCTGCTCTCTTCTCCATCTTACCTACTGCAGCTTTAAGAGACTCTAAAGGCTAAAATGTTTGGGGGGGGCTTGTGTCGTCACTGAGATAGCATCTCTTCTAAGATGTGTGTGGGAATTCTCAGTACATAGTTGTAGCCATTTGGTTTGGAGTGGTTAAGGTAATAGTACTGTTGGTCAGACCTATATGTATCTATAAGTTCTGAACATAGCACAGTGTGTCGACGTGGAGAGAAGCTACTCTCATATTTATGTTTGATGGCGTCTCTCTGCAGGCATCCATTAAAGCCTGCTTACATTACCATTTACCTTACTGTTGTGAGCCAGGCTAAATTAACTTAGAACCAGAGGTCTCCAGTCACAGCTCACAGCCACATTTCTGCCAAGGTAACAGTACCAAAGCCACATGCAACTGAACTGAAATGAATGGAATGGATGGAACTGATTATTGAGACTGTAGGCTACTGAGGTGCTCTAAATCCGATCTCTTTGAAAATGACATCAGATCATTTGCAAAGTGATAAGTTACGCCTTCGTCAATCTGCTATTATAATAGCTTTTTTCCACTGATGATGTATCTTAGTGCAGCTGTTCTAGTCATGCAGACATCTCAGAGTGAATGCCTTCTGCTTGTGTTAGTCACTGTGACTGAACGAGCCAGATTTTGAAGTGAAAACTGAAGTGCTAAACTGCTGACATAATTACTAGTGTTGTCTTATTCTGTTTAGGACAGCAATGACAATTATTTTCATTAGTGATTAAACTGCTGATTATTCAGTTATCAGTTGGTCTATAAAATGTCTAAAAGTATTGAAAAATGTCAGTTTTCCAAAGCCCAAGTTAACATCTTCAAATGTCTTGTTTTGTTTCTTTTACTTACATAAGAGCTCTCTAAAGACTGGAGAGCTGCACCCCAGGGGTGTGCCATAAGTGGATGATCTTCGTCATCATCTTCAGTTTGACCATCTGCAGCCTGAGCCTGACTGCTGACTGTATGAGTCACCACTATCAGTCTTTATAGGTCACATATGTAGCAGCACTGGACTTGTAAAGGATTTATAGTGTTTTTTTGAAGAGAAGCAAATATATCAGTTTATCATACTGTCCACAGACCAGACTGGATCACTTCTGTGAATGTGATCACTTCTGCCTGTGTGGGAACACTGCATCCACTTTTTGTCCATGGCTTTAGTTCAGTGTTTGCTCTGGCCATAAACTCTTGGGATCATTTTATTTCTGATGCTGTAGTGGTAATGTTCTGTGTCATTTATGACCTTAATTTGTGCCCACGCCTTCCTGCCCTGTGATCCTCTCATGCTGTTCAACCTCAGATGTCTCCACACACACTGATCTATACATCCTGTGTCTTCCAGGTTGTGTGACATTTACCACCTACACATCTATGGAGCTTCAAAAGCCAGATGACCTCTTTGCTCTTAGCTTCCAGTTTATTATTAACTCTTGAAGGGACACAAAGGCATGGTTGCGGTCAGTGTTGGGCAAGTTACTTTCAAAGTGTGTAGTATATTATTGCTAGTTGCTTTCATTTGGCAGTGTGTGTGAAGTAATGTGTGATACTACTTTTGTAGCATCACACATTACCACGAAAGTAACCCCAGCATTACCTGGTGTCTATGGCAATGTTAGCTTACTTCATGATTGGTTTTGGCAGGGGTTTTGCTGACAAGCTTTATCAGACCCAGTTTTCACTCACATGCCTCCCGCAAGAGATGAACTCTCATTTTAATCTATGCAGCTGTCTGCACAGGCTCCTTGTATCTCAGCAGTGTCTCCCGTGCCCACTAAAAAGGAAACAAATAAATATATTTATCTACATTTTGCAACCTCGTTGGAGCAGAGTGTGCTTCTCTCTGGATACACACACACACACACACACACACACACACACACACACACCTCTTTTGCACCAAGTTTCCTGAAAGCTGGAGGTATAGCAACAACTCACATTTCCCATCATGCTGTGCTGCTCTGAGTAGTTACTTTGTATTGTTAGTTTTTGTAAAATAGTGTTTGTAATGTGTGTGTTCAGAAAATGCTGGTTTATGTTGATAATTGTCATTTTTGTCCAGACTTATAGTTTTAACTCTTACTGAGGTGGCTGGTACATTTCTTTTCATTCAGAGTTGACTAGTTTTAATGGTTTGACATCACTGATAGCTGCCAAATGCTCAATAGTAGGTAGTAACATATTATGCAGAAAGTTAAATGCATCAATATAACTGAAATCTTGTTAGTAATGCATGGTGTTATTTTGTTAATGCAGCAAAGTATTGCATTACTGTCATGCATTACCCTCACAGTGACTGTGGGAGTGCTGCTGTTTGATAGATGTTTGTATATGCAGGGATATCTCCCCTCTTATTCCTGCTTCCTTTTTTATCATCAGTCATCAACTTGCCCGCAGATGCAACTAAACCAACCCTCAAACCTAAGCAAAATAAGGTGATACCAGATTACTACATGACTATGTTTTTATGTACCGTGTTCACAGAGGAGATCAGGTCGGTTTTTCTCAGACAGTTGCCATTATTGTCAGAGCCAAAAAAAAATGCCTATGTCAAGTAATCTCGCACACCACTAGCTACCTTGATCATGGCTATCAGAGTCAGATTAACATTCGGTTTGAATATAATACAGGCCAGTCCATGTGTCTCACCTCTGACATGATGCATTTGAATTTAGTATTTATGTTGTACCCTTCTTATGTGTTACGTGAGGGAGCTCTAAAGCTGAATTGATCCAAATAGCTTATTATAATTAATTTTACTTACTTACTTTGGTTTCTTTTTTCTGTTTTATGTCATGGTTTTGTTAGGTTTAAGAAACAAAATTACTTAATTAGGTTTAGGAAAAGGTCATTGTTTGGGTCAAAATAGACCATTTTGCATGTGTTAGAAAGGCAAACTTCTCCGATCAAAATAATCGCTGGATTTGTGAATGGTAAAAAAAAAAAAAAAGTTATCCTGAGAACTTATTCTTCTCCATTCTACAAGTAAGCAACAGTGCTGTTCCCGTTTCATTTTAAAATTGTAAAAAGTGCAAGTTATTGGCTAAATTCTAAAAACCTATCCAATAAGTAGCCGAGGAATATAAAACCATATAGGTATAGGCATTAAAGGTACAATTTGTAAGATATGGCCAAAATTTTATTTTAAAACATTCAAAAAATGAATTAACATTATCAACAGAATATATAGCAGTTATATCAAAAATAGATTTTAGATAGAACAGATGTTACATCAAAGACATTTATGTATTTTGTTGCAGATAGCTACTAAACTTAGCATGCTAATCAGCTAGCCCTGTCTGTCCTGTCTCGTAATACCACTTTGTACCTCAAGAGGCTGTAGTGAGTCACTGTAGTGTCTAGTCTGTGGTTGTCTTGCTGAATTTGGCTCGCTGGCACCTTCTGGGGCTGATCCTTCCGTAATCCCTGCTCAAGCCTCGGGGGGGGGCCCTGACTGAATCACTGAACAAATCAGACGTGGACAGTGATTCCGAGCTTTGCATAATGTATTACATCATACAAACTATTCATACATGTAAATCTACAGTTGGATGGTATCACCAGACGTGTATGACAGACATGTAAATGAACAAACGAACATGACTTAAGTTTGGAAGGTGAGAAATGTAAAATGGTTTTTATAGTAAATTGTCCCATTATTGCTGTAAACATGGTGCTCACAGAGAGGACAGCTTCATGTCTTTTTGTTTTGTAGGGTGGATGGGCTGCACAGTCAGGTGTAGTGAATTATTTCCTCTTAGCAATGAGCCACCAACCACAATACCCACACAGGCACACATTAACTCCATGGTAACATTATACTTCATGTTTCTGTACAGTACATTTTGTGACTTATTTTTCATTGAAGTGAAAAATGATGTAGATCTGTCCTGTCAGCTCTGGGTGGCTTCATCCTCCCCAAGACAGAGAAGAGGAAGACAGAATAAGGGGGTGTCTGACTTGCTGCCAAAATAAACAAATGGCTCTTTGACTAGGACACATTAAGATGAGCAAGACAGCAGTCCAGTTTCCTCTGGATGTTGGACCAGGAGGTTGTATTGAATTAGTGTGTGCGTGCGCGCGCATGTGTGTGTGTGTGTGTGTGTGTGTGTGTGTGTGTGTGTGTGTGTGTGTGTTTAACCATGTATTCCTCACGTTGTGGGGACATAAATCTGTTTACACAGTAACATTTTGTGGATTCGCCTTCCTTATGGGGACAAAATTGCAGGTCCCCATAATATAGATCATTACATTTTAGAATGAAGACTGGGGTTAAGGTTAGGTTAAGGGTTAGGATAAGACAAGTAATGGTAATGGTTAGGGTTAGGGTTAGGGTAAGTCTCCAGGAAGTGAATGTAAGTCTATGTAATGTCCCTAAAAATTATGAATATGAAAAACATATGAAAACATGACATCTATTGCATTGACAGAAGATAGTGAGTACAACGTAATTATATCTCATAAGAATTGTTGCCAAAACTACAAAAATGAGATCCAAATTGTAATTAACCAGAATGACCATTTAAAAGTCATAGTGAGAACATTGTTAAACAGCTTCAGATCGAAGTGTGCTAATAGTAATGTGAAGCTGTGATGTTCTTTTCAGACTCCTGGATGTTGGAGTGAGGAAACAGGAGAGAAGAGGAGCACCCACCAGCGCTCTGCGTCCTGGGGCAGCGCCGACCAGCTGAAAGAGGCATGACACTAACATGGATACGAATACAAACACACTTAGACCAGACTTTTTGTTTAATGCAAAGTGCTCAATCTGTACAATATGGAACTTAATGGGAATGTGCATTTTGGCTCTTGTATGATCCATATTATGTACACATGCAGTAGTCATGGATTATTCCATTAAGTACTGAGATTATGGACACCAACATCATAAATACTTCTCCATATAGATTGGTGTCATCCTTTAAATACCCAGGCTTGATAAACTGTTTTTAATTGGAAATGGCATGCTGCGGAACTCCAAAAAACAGACACAACAAAGTTTATTTTATAATATATAATAATGTATAATTTCATAATAAACTCATTTTTGAGGCCTTCCAACAGAACATATGTTAGCATATAATACAACATGATAAATTAAAAGTCATTTAGTGTTGGTTTAAGTGATGAAATACAATGCTGACAATACAGTCCTGCTGAATAATATGACACTTATATATATATGACACATATTTGGCATTTTCAGCAAAAAATTTCAATTTTAAGATTGCCATTTTAAGACACATCATTGTGAACTGCGGGTTGGCCTTACCCATAAATTAGAAGAGACTTCCACTCATTATTCTTTATTTATGTGGCTGTTTTACAGGCCTAATTCCAAAAATGTTGGGACTGTGTAAAACAAATAAAACAGAATGCTAATCCTTTTTAACGTATATTCTATTGAAGACAGTACAAAAATAAAATATTAAATGCTTTATCCAGATCAAATTCATTGAAATTGTTGGGAGAGGCTCAACAAAAGGCTAGGAAAAGTGTAATGATTGGGGATGAAAAGGACATCCTTGGAAGGCTCAGTCATTCACAAGTACGGATGGGATGAGGTTCACCACTTTGTGAAACACAGGATATTACTACATGTGCTCTGGATCAGGCTCCTTTGCATAAGACTGCATCCTGCTTTTGTTTACCTTTTACTCAGCGTCCCAACTTTTTTGGAATTGAGCTTGCAGAATATTGCCTGTATGTACATCTTATATCATCTCACGGCAAGAAAACAAGCTGATTCACAAGATCCCAAGAATGACCTGTACTCTAGACTTCAAATCTTAGTTTGGCAAAAATGTTATTTTATTGTTTTGCAACAAGGAAAAACTTGTAATAATAATAATAATAATAATAATAATAATAATAATAATAATAATAATACAAACGGCTATAATAATAGACATATGACTTATGATTCAATTGTATGTGATAATATATGTATATATTAATATACAATAGTATATGTACATAATAACAATAATATGTATATATAAGAGTAGGAATACCACAAATAATAATAACAGTTGGGGTGGGCTTCAAGCAGGGCCACAGCAGTGGGTGCAACCATGAATCAAAATCTAGGTACAGTCATGATCCATGGAAAGCTGCGAGAGGAGAAAGCACAAAGACTTTGGGGATAAAGCCAAGTTGATAACATGCATTAATGAGACATGAATGCATACAGATGGAGAGATGCACAGTGTATCATTGATTGTATCAAGTCCCCCAGCAGTCCAAGCCTATAGCAGCATAGCTAGGGACTGATCCAAGGCAAGCCTGGGCAAGCACTTACTGTAAGCTTTATTAACAAGGAAAATTTTAAGCCTACTCTTTTAAGCCTGCTCGTAAACATAGAGAGGGTGTCATGCCAGACCGAGACTGGAAGATGATTGAACAGTGTTCATAGCTGAACACTCTGGCTTTCATTCTGCTTTTGGAGTTCTTAGGAAACGCGAATAAGCCTGAATTCTGCAAACGCAGTGTTGTAGTTGGATAATAGGCTCCTATGAGCACTTTCAGATATGACAGTGCTTGACCATTTTGGGCTTTTGTAGGAGCTAGTGAACAAAGGCTAACAAGGGAGATATATGATCTATTTTCCTAGTTTTAGTGAGAACACATGCTGCAGCATTCTGAATTAGCAGTTGAATCTTTAGTTACTTATTGGGGCAGCCTGATTTGAGGCAGGATGTGCCTGATGTTTTTGACAATGTTATGCAGGTGAGAAAAGTCCTTGAAATTTGTTTGATTTGTGCATTAAAGAACATATCATGATCAAAGGTAACTCACAGATTCCTTACGGCAATGCCATCCAGAGAAAAGTTTCTAATGTGTTTAGGGCCAAATAAGTTAACAGAAAGCTGTGGGTCATCCAGGTCTTTGGCTTCATCTGGCTCCATAGATAAATACAACTGTGTATCATCTGCATAACAGTGAAAATGTATGGAATATTGCCTGATAATATTGTCTAAAAGGAAGCATATATATGGTGAATAGTATTGGTCCAAACACAGAACCTTGTGGAACTCCGTGACCAACTTTGGCATGGACGAAGGAATCATCATTAACATTTACAAACTCGAATCGGTTTGATAAGTAGGACTTATACCAGCTTAGTCCTGTTTCTTTAATACCAATTAAGCGTTCCAGTCTGTAATAGGATGGGACGATCAGTGGTGTCGAATGCAGCACTAAGATCTAGCAAGACAAGTTCTTTGCCTGATGCAGTTGGAAGGTTATTTATAAATTTAACCAGTGCTGCCTAAATACTCACTGAAAATCCTAAAAACTATTGTTAAGTAGAAAGTCACACAACTGATTGACGACTGCTTTCTCAAGGATTTTTGTGATGAAGGGGAAGTTATTTAGATCTAGTCTAGTTTAGTATAGTTGACTAAAACCGCTGGGTCAAAACTAATCTCTTGGTGGAATAATTGATGATGACATGATGACACTCCAGAGAAAACATGGTGAATCCCTTTAACTATCAGGCCTACAAATTTTCTGAAGTGTTCCAGTTGCTGTGTTACTGACATTTTCTTCAGACTGCATAACCTTCTCTGTGACATCACAGGTTTGATGTTTTGTCTTTATGGTACTGATGGTGTACACACATCCTCTGAAGCTGCACACGGCATGGCACTATCAGCCTCTCTTAGCTCCACCCTGCTGATACTCAGCAGCAGCAGGGAGGTAGCAGATAACGCTATCTCACTCTTAACTACTCACTTCCCCTCTTTGAAATGGCCATAACCCGCTGCAATTTATGGTCAGCCACACCCCAGCTGGCTCCTCTTTGCCTCCTGCAGCAAAGGGAACAATAAGAGCCAGCCGAATGACAGCTCAGCCCTCACTAATGTGTGCACAGGCACGTTACTGAGTTACGGGGCTGCAGAGAAGGAGCAATGCTGACACTGATTCCACAGATATCAATAGATAAGGTACAAGGAGCAAGAGAGTGGACATACCTGGGCAGTGCAGCTGCTTCAAAGAACTACGTCAGAAATGTTAGCAGGGATAATAGTGTGCATGTGACTCATCTGTCTTATCCTGCCTGTATCTGAATGACAGGATGTCAGAGTAGGTGTGTTTTAGTTGGGCATCATCACTCAAACAAACCTTGTCATGCTCAGAAACTCTGAAAAGAAAATGCTCGTTTTAGTTGCCTCTTCTTTTACAGTTGTGTTAAAACTAATAAGTTGAAAAAGTGACTAAGCACCAAAGCCACCTAGTGGTTGCTTTAAGTATCACAGGAAATAATCGATGACTTCCTAGATAAAACCAGGAAGTGGGTGTACATGCCATAGAAAGTAGCTTCTTTTGGTCTTTCAGTTCATAACAGAACAGAGATATTTCCCAAACTTAGCTTAGATTTAGAGAGATTTTCCCTAAAAAAGTAGATGGCTGTATTAAACTATGCCTGTTCATAAGAAAACCCATTCCCTTCTTCTTAAAACAACAATATTGTCTTTAGGCTTTTTGCCTCTTATTACATTTTGCAAAGCATTGCAAGGCTAAGGTTCAGTGTTCTGAATTTGGCAATGAATAACACAATACAGGTTTCCAGCCAGCACCAGCTCCCTGGATCAAAGAAAGCAAGCCAGTTACAGAGCATGGCGGGGCGGAGGATATCCTTCCACTGAATCAAAATCACCTCCAGTTGAACAAAAGTCTGTGGTGGAAATCTGACAGACTGATAATGCTCCAAGATCTGCCTTGTATAGGTGTATCTAGCAGGCCATCCAGACAAGGAAGAACAAAGACAAGACAAGGCTTTATGCAACTGATGACAAATAGAGTGTCAGGTCTGTAGTACGCTCAGAATTCTTCGAAATGTTTGATGAACACAGACCAAGTTCCACTTACTCTCTAAGAACATTTCCTGGCATTAAAGACACAATGGTAAGAAGAGCCAGATGTTATGTAATAGAAGCTCTGGATGGAACTGTCCACCTCTCATTGTCCAGCTTTGCTGAGTGAAATCATATCCCAAACAACAGAAATGATATTTCAACACTCAGTTCATTCTCCCCTGGAATCCATGCCACATCTTGTCCCAGATGTTGGCCAAAAGCTCCCATAATAATTGTTCTTGGCTAAGACATCATCAAAGTCCACAAGGTCCACAATTGTATATACAGTGTAAATGAAAAAGTTCCAGACCCTTTTAAGTTTTCCACAGTTTACTGTTTCAGACTAATGATGAAGTGGATCGCATTTTTTTTTTCTAATCAGTCTACACACAGAACTCCGCAATAACAAACCAGTGCTCCCCATCTTACCTGGTTGAGCTGGGAGAAACTTCAAAAAGAAACGTCAAGCATGTAGGATCATTTCCAACGCTTTAGGCTGTCATTGCTCTCAAAGGTGCTGTAACCAAGAAGACGTTCTGAATACTTATGAGATATTTGAGTATCGTATTTTTACTGAATTTACAAAAAAGATGAGTCTGAAACAAAACAAAATGTGGAAATGCCTCATGGAAAACTTTTCATAAGCACTGTATGGCTCCCACAATGCATGTTATACTCCAAAGTTACACCTAGACTGTGCAATAGTAGGCAGTGTAGAGCATGTCTAGGTAACATCTACAGGACACTCACTGTAAAGGCCTTCTGTTCTACCACAACTGAGAGAGGGCATCCAATTCTCTTTGAGCCTTGTACTAATGTGTTTCACATCACGGAGAAGAGCTGTGGTTCCTAACAAGCCTGCGACACAACATAGTGACAGATCTAGCTGTGAAGTTGATCACATAGGAAGCGATGTGTTTTCCAACAAAAACAGATTTGACAACCAAGTTTCTCCTTGTATAAGATATTGCCTTCCTTAGGGTTATGCAAGAAGGGCTGAGGAAAGACACAAATAACAGCTGGGTGGTTCCACTGCACTTCCTTGTCTACATTGGTTTCCGTCAGATCACTTCACACATTTTGTCTCTGCACACAAATGGGCTCACTCGTCCCCAATTTGTGCTCACCCAAAATCGGAGTCCTACTGAGAGCACTTTGATCCCATTTCAGACACAGGAACATGAGGCCACAAGCATCTGCCTTGAAAACTGCAAATGGTGTCAATTCAAACAGAACATTGAAACCTGTATTTTTATAAAACACGTTTGCATGTAGGGATGCCCCCATAAAGTTGGTCATTCAAGTCATCAGTGGAGAAAACCCAGAGTCGACTCACATTTTGTCAGTTGAATCACTGGCCTTTCTTTTTAGCTGTGTCATTGTACACACAGCACGGCAGGCTGTAAACATTAGAAAGCAGGACTTGTCCTGGAAGTGAAACGTAATGGAAGTAAAGGGCAGTACTACTCATTTCTGTTCTCTTCTACAACACTCTCAGCTCTGGTACTTAATGTCAGTTAAGGCTAAACTACTGTTGAAGCAGATGCAGAGTCAACTTCCTCTACTGCCTACCATTGTGATTAACTCTTTGGCTGACAGCACCGTCGGCACAAGTGGCCCAACAGGAGAGATACTAAGTCACTAGACCTAAGTGTGGAACTTTGGTCGTATGATATGATGACAATCAGAAAACCTCAATGAAGCTAATCTGTCTGTCCATTTTTCTTTTCAATTAATTAATTATTAATGTATAAATAGTCAGAAAACTGACAAATGCCGATCACAGTATCTTAGAGATCAAGGGGACGTCTTAAAACTCGTTGTTATGCCTGCAGCTCTAATACTTCCTTTATTTTTGCACAAGTCTGTCAGATTTTTAGGCTTTGATTACCTATTTGTGTATATGACCCCTTGTAGGAAATGCTCTCATTTACAATAGATAGGACTGCTATGAAAGGGAAAATCTTGAGCTTGAGTTTGTACAGTGTTGTCAGCTCAGTGCAGTTTAAAGCTGTGTATGTGTTTGACTCACTCCACTGTCGCAGAAAAGAAGTGCATGACCTGAGTGAAGGCTGAGAGCAAAACAAAAACTTGCAGGACTGCACTGTGTCACTGGTTCAGTGGCCCAAATTTAGGGATCACATAACAGCCGTTTCACACAGAGCCGGCATTGATAAGCACTGCATGTGGTGTTTTTCTTCGGGAAAGAGGGCCAATGTCAGGACTGCGTGAGGGAACATGTATGGACATGTTCTGCAGTACTGGTGTTCAGTGGAGAGCTGGGAATTCCTTCATCTCTCTGCCACTCTGACACACACACACACACACACACGGCCAATGCAGAGAATACAGTTTAAGAAATGAACAGATACAGTTACAAGTGTAACTAGATTTACTAGAGCTTCAGTTGTAGAAATTGTCTACATTCTCAACACTTACACTGCCCCCCTGCCATTGTTTTTCACTTACTGGATTTTACAGGGACTTAAACAGATCCACATACATCCAGATATACCACTGTCTGTATATCAATACAACTGAAAGTTTTATTTGAAAGATAAAGTTAACCTGTGTGAAATCACCTCAGCCCCCTCACACATGCAGTCTTTCCCTGAAGTGTTCAGGAGCATTTCCTGGATGGAGTCATGTGTGAATGGGAGCAGGAATCAATATCCTGGTAAATCTGTACCGCCATCTGCTGGACTGTCCCTCGCCCCATCTATCCCGACATCGCCATGTCATGTGTGAAAAGGCACTAAAGTGTTTCTGAATGCAGCCCCATGTGTGAATACTGAAAATCTGTAGCGGTGCCTCTAAGGGTATCCCAGTACTTTGTGTGCATGGTAACACCAGAGTAAAAAGAATAACTGACAGCGCAGGTGATGTTGTTTCTGCCAGCTGCACTGGGAACAGACATCTGACAAACTTGTATTTGGTCAATCGAATGAATCTCCATTTTATGGGTGTTACTTCCTATTGAGAACATAAAACTGAGGAGATGTTGGAGAAAAACAGGAAACCAGGGAGGAAAGGGAGGATGACTTGTCATACACAGGTGTAACTAAGTGCTGCACTGTATTTCATAATTGCCTGAATGGAGTCATCCTTAATGTTCCACCCGTCCAAATGACTGCTGTATAAACAGGGATCTGATTCATTTAAAAGCAATAAAGAAACAAGAGATTCAGGTTGACAGGATTTATTCATTTGTTTTTGTGTTGTTTTTGTTTTATCTGAACACAACGTCCACTCACTAGCTTACAAACAGATCTCACTCTTTTCATCAGCAGATGGAGTTTGCTTAGTTGTCATGTCATATTTTCAAGAAAGCAAAAACTGGTGCTGTTCATCAAGCAAATAACACCACTCAAGTAATGAATATATGAGCAGGTCACAGACGTCCCAAGCCTGACCAGCTTGTAGTGTTGGTTGTCTTCAGTGATAATAGAGTAAGCAGACTTTATACTGGGAGCAGCAGCTGCTACCACATCACTGCAACAGACCATGCAGGAAGCATGCTATCATTTATTATATACAAGTTATGAATTGACTTCTGTGATAACTTCCTGTTCCGCCTACCTGCTAAATGTTTATGTCTCTCTTCTGTTTCATGTCTCTCATGTCCTCCCCGCCTCCCCTGTATGATTCCACCAGATTGCAAAGCTCCGGCAGCAGCTCCAACGCAGTAAACAGGGAGGACGCCACAGTAAAGACAAGGACCGACTGTCCCCCCTCCAGTACAACACTATCACCTACACCGCCTTCACCAGCGCCACCAACCACACCTTCACAACCAGCCACGTTCAGGTAGTGCGCTGAACAATGGAGTGTGTAGATGAGCAATGACAGCAGTGCATGGATGTGTGATTAATGTGGTATGGAAGTGATGAAGGTGCAAACCAAAAGAAAATGTCATCCTCTGTTATAACTCAGACTGTACTTCTTCTGAGAGAAGTGTAGCGCACACTTAAAAATAAGGTTAGTTTAAGTTGAACTTCCGTGTTAGAGGTGACACTTCTATAAACAAATGTTTCTCTGAGCAGGCATTGGATTTAAATTAGTTCAATCTAATTTGTATTTGGCAAGTTATCAAGTTTCAAAGTGAATTTAAACAAATCCAATTTGTGTTTCACTTTCAATAATTGTAGTTGTAGTTTAGACACTTCATCTACAGACCTTGAAAAACATAAAAGTCCCACCAGGCAATCCATAGTGGAAATAGAGGGGCTACTCTCCGCTGATAAAAGTGAAGTAAATTATAGTTGGTGGTGTGAGAGCTGCAGGGACATGTTGGATGCAAAAGATAAAGATAGAATCCTCTGTCTGCTCTCTACTTTACAAACTGCTGTGAAGTTGTGTTTGGGAAGGGCGAGACTAACAAGGCTAAAAAAAAGTTGAATGTTAATCACTTCTTTAGTTTGTTTAGCTTAATGAATCATGTACATGTGCTATCTGTGCTCTGATATTGACCTCATGCAGCCCGACTCTTTTTTTCATTCTATTTCCTGTTTTGTTTCGTAGCCTTCAGCTGCTATTTCTGGCAGAAGTAAATTTTTTCACATTACACTACATACGCAACAGATGTCAATGCACACAGAGCAACACATTCCCACTTTCTGTGTAGACAGGAAGTTAAAAAACAAAATAACGGAGTCTGAGCCCAACAACACCTAAAATTAAACATTTCATTCTTCCTCTTGACGAAAGCTTTGTCCTGTGCACAGTGAGGAAAGTTAACATTTTGGAAATGCTAAGATTCTGATGATAAGATATGAATCATTTACTGTAATGTTTTGAGTCTTTATCTTATCTTTATGGACTGAGCTTATACAGCACAATGCTGCCATATATGCTAGCTACACTAGCTTAAACCTTAAGTAGATTTTTTAAAATTCATCAATAATTCTGATCCAACTGAGACGACACTGTCATCGGAATGCTCGATGATGGTCAGTTTGCATTGCTCTTGCTGCCTCTTTTACAGCCTTGTGCTCATATTTATTGTACCACACAACTGCATCTCTGATAAAGTGGCAGGTGAGCTGTGGTAGTCAGCTGAGAGTGTGTCTGTCTGTCTGTGTTTGTGTGTGTGTGTGTGTGTGTGTGTGTGTTTATTTGTTTGTGGGTGTGTGCGTGCGCTTGTGTTCTGCAGCAGTTTTCCATGTCGAAGTCGGCCCAGATGCCGCTGTCCAACATCACAGTGCCAAAGCCCTCCATCTCCAGGGTGCCCAGCAGCATGGAGGGCATCAACCATGAGCTGGAGAAGGTCTTCATCAAAGACAACGGAGAGAAGGAGGAGCTGAAGGTGGGGCTCTCGTTTCTGGAGTGTCTCAAGCCAGTGCATCAGTAAACCCGTGTGTTGCTCTAACGCTTGACTCTTTTCTCAGCTCTGAATAATAATCTCCTTTTTTCCTGCTGTCTGTCTCCTGTTGGACTTTGTAGTCCCTGGAGGTTCCTGATGGTCGGCGGGCACCCTTCCCTCCCCAGCAGCGCAGCAGCAGCACCCGCAGCGTGGACACCCAGACTCCCTCAGCCCCTGGGCGGTCAAGCAGCTGCTCCAGCTTGTCGCCCTGCCCCTCACCTGCCTGCCCACCAGGATCACATGACGGCAGTCCATACTCCACAGAGGATCTACTGTACGACCGGGATAAAGGTAAAGAACATCATCTTATTGTAGAAATGTTGACATGATGTTAGACCAGTCCAGTCAGAACTGCACATTTCTGGTGGATCCTTGGGAATACTACAGTTTTAGCAGGCTCAGTTGGCAGGCTGAATTGATATATGAACGTCTACCTTACATGTAGTATCCACCCAAGTTTGCTTGAGATCCTACAGCAGTGATTTCGTCTGCCTGTGTTATTTTTATTTTTATAGTTTATATATGTAAGTAGGTGACGCTTTGTTGGCTGCATTTCAACACTAAGACCAATGTGTTTCCCACAACAGGGCAGAAGGCATGCTAACTTTAAGTAACATGCTACTATTGGCTGCTTAGAGTCTTCTTCCAGCTGTTTCCTGTTTTGGGGGCAGCCGCAGCAGATCATCTGTTTCCATCTCGCTGGCAAACCAAGCCCTAATCTATTCTCTGATCTGTGTATTTGATTTGGCAGTGGCTTCTACTTCTGACGGCTTAAAATATGAACTTCTTATTACGAGAGGAAATGTGGCACAATCCATTAAGACTTGGGACACTGGGCTGTGAAGCTCTGGATTCTCATTTAAATAAAAAAGTACTCACACTATGATGACACTTGTGAACGTAGTTTGCTCCTTGAGACGTACAGTACAGTGAGCGCAGTGTTGAGTCACTTGCTGCTGGTCTGGCTGCGCTTGCTAGAGGTGATTTATAAGCTTTGACATATTATTGTAGCTTATTTGCACAGTATTGCTCAATTTTTAATTCAAGGATGAATTTGATTGTATTGTATGTCATGTATGTTTTATGCCTCCATGCCAGAGACAGTCCCTTTCTTGTGAATGCAAACACCTTGAGGGAACTTCTTCAAGTTTGTCACCAGTGTCCACTTGGATTCAAGGATGAACTGATCAGTTTTTGGTGGTCAAAAATCAAGGTCACTGACCTTTCTCATGAACGCAATATGTCAGGAGCAGCTTGAGGGAATTTTACTACACCTGGAACAAATGTCCGCTTGGACCTGAGGCTAAAGAGGTTAGATTTTGGTGGTCAGAGGTCACTTTGACCTCACAACACACTTTTTTGCTGATTATAGCAAAATTTAACCCATAGGATAAAATGAAGTGATGACATTTTTTTTAACCAAAAGGTCAAAGGTCAACCTCACTGTGACATCATAATGTTGGCCATTATTCAACTGCATAACTCAGGAACAGGAGAGACTGTGAGCATATTTCACATTTGAATTGGTGACACTAATCTTGGGTGTAGATTGTAAAAATCTTCTTTGCTGCTGGGTTGAAGATGTGTGTGAAGCATCCACATTTTAGAATTTGTAGCTTCTTTGCAGCAGCATCCATATTTGAAGCATTGTAGTTAAACACAAGCTCATTGGTTCTGCTGATATCGAGCTTCAGGTGATTGTTGTTGCTCCATGTGATGAAGCTCTTTATCAGTCCTCTGGACTCCTCTGGAAAAACAGTCTCTAAATGAAGACAACATGTTTCTACCTGGAAACTATACACTGAAATCGTACATGTCAATATAGTGAGAACTTCCATTTTCCCAAGAAGTACACTTTTTCAAGTCTTTATTACATGTATTATATGAGTCTGGACAGACATGGATGTAAACTGCAACTTGACTGTTTGGTGGAGAAAGTCTGTTCAAGTGTCTTCACAACCAGCTGTCCTCCTGCGGAGCTGCGAGGACAGCAGGTGGGCAAACTTTTCTTCAGCCTAACATTACCATTTAACAGAGGAAATTAGTTTTTATGTAGGCTCTATGAGGAGGTTACAGGAAGCAAACTGCATAGTTATTATTTACTGATTCATTTAGTTTATTTCCCCCACGTCCCATAGTTCTGTATCCCCATGTGAAGCCAGAAAGCTCATAGTGAAATTATGGGCTTTGATCAGTCATTGGAAGCATTGGTACGTTCATGTACACAATATGTAGACAGTAGATTTGTATGATTGAAGAATCTCCACAGTCAGCTGTTAAAGTAATTCCCACAGAAAGTTGTGAGATGGCAATGGAATCAGTGTGGATGGTTACTGTCCATCAACTCTGTGAGAGAGATAAGTGGTGGATATCAAAACTGCTCCAGTAAACCTTCAGAAAGTGCTGCTGATGTTGATTGCCCCTAAGCCTGTATCTTTTCCTCTATCTCTGTGTTCACAGATAGCGGAAGCAGCTCACCACTGCCCAAGTTTGCCTCCTCGCCTAAACCCAACAACAGTTACATGTTCAAGCGCGAGCCGCCAGAGGGCTGTGAGAAAATTAAAGCTTTTGAAGAGATGAGGTATAGACTGTTTGATACCATGTTGAATTTAAGCACCTGTGTGCTGCCTCAGGGATGTGTGACCCTCTCTGACACTGCATATGTTTCTCTGCAGCTCCAGGCAGTCCACATCTGCATCAGTCCCCCTCTTCTCCTGCCCCGACAAAAACAAGGTGAACTTCATCCCAACGGGCTCAGCGTTCTGCCCTGTCAAACTCCCAGGCTCCCTGCAACTCACCCCAGCCTCAGAGCCCGAGGAGGACGAGGACAACGCGGAGGCGGGCTTCATTTCAGAGCCTCAGGGGGCCACGTTGCTCTACGGCGCCCCCACTCAGGTCTCCACGAGCACCAGCACAGACGACCCCCCGGAGGAACCCGGCTCGCCCTCAGAGACTGCAGACCCCCAGACAGACAGCCCAGCCATCAGCTAGACCTGAGCAGAGCTGGCCTCTGGCTCCGGGATCCACGCTAGCGACCACCGACCATCACCACTGACTGTCCCACCAACACCTCCCTCTGCTCTGCCAGGGGAGCCTCCGTCTCTCTGTGCTGACCCCCTCCACCCCCCTATCTCTGCATGACGTAGCAACAATGTCCCGAATAACCACCACCGCCACCACAAAGACTCGCCACCTAAATGTTGTGTCCTGCATAATGTCTGAGCTGTTGTTGGCAGGGAAGGACCACGGTTAGAGGTTATCATATGCAGGCATCGGAGGGAAGAATGGAGCACTATGGATGGGGGGGAGGGGCATGCATTTTAAACTGGTAGTATATTTCTGATTAAATTATGTGTTGTGTTCTCTTTCAACATTCACAGTATGAATAAGCTCTCTAAACATATATATACACACATATATCTCTATGAAAAGAAAGAAAAATGCTTGTTTAAAAAAAAAAAAAAAAAAAAAAACGGTATTGCTGTGTTATGTACCGAACAGGAAAAACAGCTGTACTATTCAGGATTATGTTTACACTATCCAGGTCACATGATTAAACCCTCTCTAAAAAAAAATGCAATGAGAGAATAATTTGGCAAAGAGAAAAACACAAAACGGCCTCAAATTGGTTGCACAGTGTCTGCATCTGGCCTCGCTTCAGGTATTTCACAATCAGAGTCTATACTCAGGTAATTTGGAATGTATGTCCATACAAATATCTGCAGCTTGACAAAGCAGAACAGATTCACTGTCATTTTTTCCTGGTTTTTCTCATTCCCAGACGAATCATTCCTTTCTGTTCCAGAGTCCAGTCTGAGACTGGCCTCATGATAGCTTGCTGCAGAGGGTAAAGGGTTGAAGTAGAGGGCATCCCCTCATGGCTGCCTTCATGGACTGGTGGTGGGATATACTGTATGGACCACACACACTGTGACTGACGGCATTATTGGCTGTGTGTGTATTGATGGAAGCATGCTGGACAGAGACTTGGATGACGTTCAGTGGTTGTCCGTTATTAAGCCTGAAGACGATGTGCGATCAGCTCTCCTGAGCCTGTTGACAGTGGACCAGAAGCGGACGAGTCTGCAGTACCGTCACATGAAGATACAATCAAACTGAAGCATTTGGTTCAGGTGCAGATTGGAGGTGCAGTTGTACAAACATTTTTCGGAGCTAGAAATGATCTTATTTGATGAGTTAATTTTCAGTTTTCTTAGCCAAAGAAGCAGTTTTATTGCAACATGACTAAATCAAGACAAGAGCCCAAGCCATGGTGGATTTCTGAGGCCAATACCGATATTTGTGACTTTATTGGTATATTGGCCGATTTTCAGTTTTTAATACAAACGGAAGCATTTTTTGTGACATTCCCTTTTAAGTTAGATTATTAAAGAATTACAACTGAGATAAGTACCAAGCAGGGCGTTACCCGTTTAAAAAAAAAAAATCTCTTTCTAGTAGTCTGTCAGCCAAAAGCTCTTCACATACAGCGGCTGTGATATCAGTCAATAACAGTGTAGATGTTTTAGGGCTGTTACTGTGAGAACAAACAAGTAATTGATTTGAAAGCAACCCAGTCATTGCTGCCTAAAATATAAGATAAGACATCCTGTTGCTGTTTATTGGCTATCAGCAGCCAGTTACACAATGATTGGAAAGGCGTAAACATAATGCAACAGTAGCACAAGTACAGTCATAAAATCAGCAAATGAACTCAGCTACATCTATCTAAGGTTTGCTTACGTTTTAGTGCAAATGTTTCCCAATAGATGTAAGAATGTGTCATTAAAAATGGCCTAGTTATACAAAAAAGTAGCACAAGCTAAGCATTAGCCACCGCAAGCTACTCGTCATTAGGGCTGTCACTTCTCAGAAAACTGCAGTTTGAATGGAGGGGACGTAATGCATGATTCCTGGGAGCAATCTCAACTGCAGCCCAGTGAGCTTCATCTCAAAATACTTTGTAGATTTGACACTCTGTTCATGTGCAGTGCCTCCACTGCCACACTTAAGTTAACGTGTTGTTCAGATGTTTTCTTGGTAATGCTAATGAAAAATAGTTGAATTTTGAAAGGTAAAACTACCTTTATTAGTTTTTTCCGTCCGCCGTGTCTGTTCCAAAATGTTCCCTCACACTACTTTGCAGATGGTTTGCTGTCATGATTATCTTCAGCACAACTTGCTAGTTTCCTATATATATCTATATCTATCTATCTATATGTATATAGATAGACATAGATAGAGAGATAGAGAAAAAATATACATAGTGACAGTTTTTCTTGCTAAAATGTGTTTGTGCAAACTTTTTTTCCTGTGATAAAAGAAGTTGAAGTTCTCAAATGTTAAATGTTGTTTAAACACAAACAGTTGGTTGCACAAGAATTTTGCCTGAATAAAATACAGCCCAGCCTTAACCTTAATTGGCAAAATTATGATACAAAGCTGCACTAATCAATATTTTTCTATATGTAATGTAATAAGTGTCGTTTGTAGTGACAAACCAACAGAGAATTTCACCCAACTCTGCAGTTCCTCACAGTTCTGTGGAGCGTTTTCTGTTATTGTTTTGGCTTTATGGCCCACAGACTCCCTCGGTTTGCTACCTGCACACCACCAAACAGTATACAGACATAGTTATTGTCTAGCTGCTCAAGAAAGTTTAGCATCCAGCAGCAGCTGTTAAGCAACTGTTTGCTAACACGTTAGCTGTAAGTCCTTCATAAGGTAAATAATATGTCGATGTTTAAGCTTGTTCTGCTGCCCCCAAGTTGCCAAAAAATCAATACAGCTTTAAATCAGAAACAGCTTGATAAAAGAATAAAGAACATCACTAATGTGTGTAAGTATTTAAAGCCATCTTTGTTGTACCTTTTCTTTAAGTTTGCATTGTTAGTGCTAGCACTTCTCGGTCAGTACCAGGAAAGTATTGAGGTTCCATATCCAGCCTGAGGCCACCGTGGTTATAACCACACTGTTTGCACAAGTTAAAAATGAAGTCTAGCCATACAAGATGAATGTTTGTACAACTTTTAACTCTATCCTGCATATCCAAACTTAGACTGTTCTGATAATCCAGAGAATTGCTGTTCCATTAAAAGCATTCCATGAGATTTTAGCATCCAAGACATAAATAGACTCATGATTCATTCCTAAAATATTTCTCAGCCTTTTGATTTGATTGCTGTAAGAGACTAGCTACAGTGATGTTTGGTTGCAGATGCAGCAGCGCCTTCATCTGTTTGATGCACAGATAAAAGGATCACACTGGCCTGCCTCCCTCTCACTGTCTGATTACTGAGTGTTGTAGGCACCTTGATGCTACCACCAAGCAACAAAACCTTCTGAACATCTCATGTATTTTGTGCAAGACACCATCCTACTGCATCACCCTGCCCAAGTGTAAATGATCCACAACTTTCATTTGCAAGAGTGAAATATAACCCACATTTGTTTTGATATCTGGTGTGCTTGTAGAATTCCTGCATTGACGCTCCATTCATATTTTCTATATATACATATATATATATATATGTGGCTTTTAAAGAGGCTCAATGCAATGTTGTGGTTTCTTAAGACGTTTCAGCACCTTACCAAGAGCTATGGCTTTCCCAATGTCCCACATATACTTGGCATTGGTAAACTAGTTGTGTGCAATAATAGGAAAAAAAGGTGTTGTCCTCCCGGATGTTGTCCGTTCTTTGACACAAGCAACTCATCTTGCATTACTTTGGTTTTGAGCATGGGGGCTGGATCAGCAAGTAGTTTGTTGCTAAAGCCATCAACTGATACAAAACCAGCACTGAGAGTGACCAGAGCACATCACTGGCAGGTCAGAGTGTTCATCAATTCACTACATGATACTCCTTGTGTAACCTGCAGTGTCAAAGTTCATGCACAATGGCAATAAAAAAACTATTGTTTGTTTTGTCCACTTTTTAGTGTGTGTACATCAGTGAAGGGAGTTTGTAAGCATCACTGCTGATACCAAAAAAGTACCTGCAAGATCTCTGTGTGTTAACAGCTACTGCTCCATATAGCCCTGATGGGGCTAAACAACACTGTTAAAGGGCCAGTTTACTCACAAATTTCAAGAAGACAGTTCAAAGATAACCCAAAAAAGAACAAAAAAAAAACCAATCCTAGTCACTTGTGTAGTTGGTTAAAAATAAAAACCTTTAATGAAAATGGATGAGTACATCACAACAGAGTCTACAGCCTCGCTGGTGGCACTGTGAAGCTGTTTGAGCTAAATGCTACTGTTAGCATGCTAGCACCTTCAAAACGGCAAGGATAACATGTTAGCATGCTAAGCTTTGCTAATTAGCACTAAATACAAGGCACAGCTGAGGCTGATGGGAATGTCATTAATTTACAAGTATTTGGTCAAAAATCAAAATACTGGAAAACAATTTTTTTGGAATTTTGACCTGAAGATGGCACGTAGCCATGATACTTTTGTGGCTAAAAATACGCTAATAAGTAGCTCACATCCTCAGCATGTGACACACAGTGTTATGGTGAATCTGGTGCAAACTGTACATGCAAGCACATACTACTCGGGGTAGTTTAAAAAAGGAACCATGACAATACGGTGGCCCTGAAGTGCAAAACACAACGGCAAAAGAGAAAACACAACGGCAAATCACAAAACACAACGACAAAAGAGAAAACACAACGGCAAATCACAAAACACAATGGCAAAAGAGAAAACACAACGGCAAAAGAGAAAACACAACGGCAAATCACAAAACACAACGGCAAAAGAGAAAACACAACGGCAAATCACAAAACACAACCGCAAAAGAGAAAACACAACCGCAAAAGAGAAAACACAACGACATTAACCAAAACGGAAAAGGTAGGTACCCTCGGGGGACAAGAATCGTCACTGATTGGACGAAAGAACTGGTCCGTCCTTTGAACCGGAAAGAGGGGGTTGTTTCGTCCAATCAGCGAAGATTCTTGTCCCCCAAGGGTACCTACCCTTTCCGTTTTGGTTAATGTCGTTGTGTTTTCTCTTTTGCCGTTGTGTTTTGTGATTTGCCGTTGTGTTTTGTGATTTGCCGTTGTGTTTTCTCTTTTGCCGTTGTGTTTTCTGATTTGCCGTCGTGTTTTCTCTTTTGCCGTCGTGTTTTCTCTTTTGCCGTTGTGTTTTCTGATTTGCTGTTGTGTTTTCTCTTTTGCTGTTGTGTTTTCTCTTTTGCCGTTGTGTTTTCTCTTTTGCGGTTGTGTTTTCTGATTTGCCGTCGTGTTTTCTCTTTTGCTGTTGTGTTTTCTCTTTTGCCGTTGCGTTTTCTGATTTGCCGTTGTGATATGCACCTCAGGGCCACCGTAATGACATGACTTAATCACCAGGAGAAAATCTGTACACAAGAAGACATATAGCTTCTAATGTGTGTTAAGAAAGCTTCTTGCAAGCGGACGATAGTTGGTTAAAACAAAACAAATGCACACAAAATGCATGAACTAAAATCTGAGAGCAGCTCACTATAAGTTCAGTCTAACAACAAATGATGCTCCACACCTAATACCTGATATTAGAAGGGGGACAGGCTAAGTCCCTCATTCAGGCTGGGATGATGTGGCTTTGAAGCTATTGGTCCATTATGTCTCTCATTGCTTGAGAATTTGACTCCACCTCTAATATCCAAACCATTGGAGTGACTGCTGCACTGGGCGGCCAGTTAGTGCCTGGCCACTGGATAGCAGGATTCCCAGTGCAAATAGCAGAGGAACATGGCATGACAGTAAAAACAAGCAAGCCTACTTCATTCCACAGTTACAGGCATGAAGGCCAAAGGTTTGGCTGTCAGAGACCGAACACAAACACCTTGAGTAACTCCCTCTGACATCATGGATCTTAATCAAGGGTTGTTTTACATTTCATTTTACTTTAAGCAGAGCCAGGCGAACTGCTCAACCCTGCCTTCAGTCTGACAATTATCTGAAGCTGTACTTTATTTTCATATGTCACTCTTATGAAGAAAGCAAATAAGAATATTTCCTAAAATATAATGAAAATATAATATTGATATATAGCATAGACTGAGGTCATTGGAATGGTAAACCCAGTCCAGACACCATATTTCAGATATACTGTTGTCTGTACAGGGGCATATTTATGGTTTACTATGTGGTATCTGACAACAAAGAGGTCTTGTGTCTTATTTAAATAAAGATATTGGACAAAGCAAAGGGGACCCTCTGGAATGTGGTGATTGGTAAATGCTACTTGTTAGCAGGTTATCCAGGTAGGTCTGGTAACCTTTAAAGGGTGTTTTAATAAACACATCTGGCACTGAGCTGAAGACTGGGGCTGATCTTGAATCAGAATCATTATTTTGTCTCGGTGAATGGAGTGTGCCCTCTACTTGTCGCTGTCTGCAGCTGCTATATTGCTAAATTCCATTTTGGGCAATAACACCCAACCAGAGACTGTCTGGTGGGGTGCAGCCTGTCATATGTTTCCTTTTTAAGCCCAAGTCCTAAGCAGCTGTCATCCATAGTCAGTTTGAGCAGTGATAGCATCACTGATATCACTGGTCCACAGGAATGATGTTGACCATTAAGGCCTCAGTATGCTTCTTCAGACAACTGCTTCTATCACTTTTTGTGTATACAACCAAATGCAGCACCATTCACACCTTGGAGGAGAGACTGTTAACACCACACATGGTTGAGCCGGTTCTGAATATGATTTGGGTGTAACGACTGACAGGACCAAGTTGGACTGGGTCTGTTCCAGTCTTAGTCAGTCAGTATTGACAGATAAAATCTTATAGTGTGTGTGATATGCCAAGATTTGAATTTTGAGTCTTCAGGTCCAGTTGCTGCCTCATTCTCATGAAGATTAGTTTAAACACTTTGATATTTGTGACTGATGTCATGATGTCATGGTTGGCCATCCATTTTCGTTATTTGGTACAAAAACAGAAGACTGTTGACTTGCGACATCCTCAGAACTCAAGTGGTTACTGACGAGTGGTTCAGTGTATTGTGTGGTGCATTTACTCAGTCTTGACCTTCATGCTCCTTCCTGACTGTCAACGACTAAAAAATCTGTGTTAGTTTGTGGACACTATCTTTATGAGAAGTTTTTCCAGAAGGTGAAGGTTTCAGTGTGTCTTCAGGTTTGTCCCAAACTTTAGTAGACAGTAGTAGTATAGTTAGACATTAGTAGCCCGACTACTTGCTTCCATTTGAAGCATACTGAAGCCTTCAGATGTTGCTCCTGAATGGAACTGTAACAAAAGAAAAGAATTTTTCAAAATGGGATCACTGAAGTGAAGTCTAAGTCTAAATGCTGAGAAGTTGATGCCTACTGGATTAATCATAGCTTAGCTGAGCAGTTCAATGATGAAACCCTTTTATTATTTATTCACATAAGCAATGAAGGCCAAAATAATTAATTCAATCTCAAGTTTCTTTCTAAAGTTTGCAGATAAACACAATGCAATGAAGGTACGGAATAATACACCATCTGCCCTGTGGGAGTGTAATCATCCAGCAGATGGCACTAGATGACCACAGTACAGTTGAAGCTGAAGCAGAATTCCTTCTGATGAAACTAAATTGTCCTCATATAATTTTGTGAAATGTGTAAATGGATGAAACAATTGTGTTTGTCTTGTATCAATCCCTGTCTAAACCTCCACCTGCTCTGTCGGAACGCTACAGTAAATACATGTTACAGGTGCAGTGCATTATAGTAAAACACAATATTATATAATTCACATATTGGCATAAAATTGGAGCAGAAAATCCAGGAGCTTGACAGAAGAAATCTTACTCAAAAGTGCATTTTTTTCTAACAAGAAAACCATTGTTGGCCCTGTTTCAACTGCTAATCGGCTTTGTCACAAACTCGATTCTCTGTGCTAATCTCAACCTCCCAGCACATCCTAACTGGGCACATAGAACAAAGGTAAGACTCTTTTAAAATCAAATTATGGAGCAAAAAGGCTCTTGTAATCCTCTGTTTTCTAGCCGTCTTAGCAATGCTACTGTTTCTCCATTCAGACGGAGCTTCATGCAAAATGCTAATCCCTATTTATCAAAGAGAAAATGATAATGGAACACATGGAACACATCGAATCAGCTGGCTATGAGAATACATTCAAAGTTCTCCATGCTGTCTCTCAGGTTGGTTTGCCCTTCACTCTAAATTCACACCTCGGTCAATCAAGCCTTTAAATTAGTGGGTAGTTAGTGAGAGTTGTCCCCAATCAGAGCCCTCTCATCCAGCCAATCAGTCCTGCATCAAGGCAGAGCTGGGAGGTTAAACACACACTTCCACAGCGCTCGTCCAACTGGATCTGAATAGGAGATTGTTGTTGTTGTTGTTGCTACCCGCTGGTTTTATTCACACGCTAATGAAAACAGAGATTAAAGGCTGAGATGCACAAACTTCCTTGGAGGCAGAAATGATTTTAGAGTTGAGAATGTCAGCAGGCAGAGCCACAGTTTGTCCAGAGAATGTTTGAAATGTCAGAGCTTGGGACACATTACAACAGTAGCATTCAATCTTTATTTGTCTAAAGCGCCACCACAGGGTAGAGGCAGGACAGTTCAACCGTTTATCCAAGATATTTAATAAGATTTTTCTCTAAGATTGTAAGCAAGTTTTCACTCACTTCAAATCACGCTTATCATTTAATCTCTTGGTGTTCACTGCTGTGAAACTGGTCTATCATAGCTTCAATGTTACTGGTTATTGTGACAGTAAATATACAAAAAATGACACTAATTTAGAATCTATCTTATGTGTTGATTTTCCTCCCTGACAGAAATTTATTGATATCTTATATGTATATAGTGCTTTTATTGAGTCATAATGTCTGTTCTTTCACGTTGAACCACCCATCAATCTTCCCGTGTGCCCATAGGTAACTACAGCTCCCCCTCAGGTGCAAGTCGCCCCGGCTGGGAATCACTGCCTTAGAATATACTGTCCAGAAGAAAATGCAATGAATCTCACACAAACAGCACATTTTTCCAGATTTAGTCAGTAAATACATTTTGTGTTTGTGTAAGTACTGTACAAATCTAAGGCACTTGGACCTGAGTCATTTCTTTTCATTGCACTTTTTAATTCTACCCCACCACATTTCAGAGGAAAATAATGTTATTTTCACGTCACTGCTTTTGTCTGTCAGCTTTAGTTGTTTATTGCAAAAACATATGAAGAGGATATGAAATATGATTAGTTATGAATGAAACCACCCAGCGGTTTCTACAGGTACAGCTGAAATGAAATGATATTCTGATCATTGTTGAAGTCATTTTTCATGCAAAAACAGTTCATGGGTCCATTTGAATAATTCTGACTGCTGGTGGGACGGAACAAACACGGTTGAAGGTTCTTCATTTTTACATATCAATCAATCATTTAATGAAGAAAATAATCAGCAGATGAATCCATCATGAAAATCATCATGCTTTTATTTTTACTTCTAATACTTTAAGTGCATTTTGATAATAGTTACTTTTACATACGTAAAGATACATACGTACTGCAGAAACATGGAGGTGCAACATGTTGGACTTCAGAGGAAGAGGAGCCCTTGGGCTCTCTGAGGGCTTGTTCTAAGGTAACAAAAACACAACTATTCTTAGTTTCAGGTGATCATACACAAATGAAAACATGATTATGAATATGATGTTCCATTTCCATCCATCTAAATCCTTTAAGTCAAGGATCTGAATACTCTGAATACTAAGTCCACACACACACACACACACACACACACACACACACACACACACACACGCACACACACTTGTGGGGACATTATATAGACTTACATTCATTTCCTGGAGACTTACCCTAACCCTAACCATAACCACTATCTGCCTGTTCCTAACCCGTAACCCCATCCTCAGTCTTTACCCTAAAATGTAATGATTTAACTTGTGGGGACCTGTATTTTGTCCCCACATGTGACTGTGTAAACAGGTTTTTGTCCCCACAACGTGAGTAATACATGGGCACACACACACACACACACACACACACAAAGAGAAAAAGAAAAATTAACCTGGCTAAATTTTTGCTACAATGCAACTTCATCTGGCAAGGAGCTGCACTGACCAATCAAATCACATGCAAGCACACATTCCTAGCAGGTTACTTTGTAACATGAACAGCATGTTTTTGTTGTCACTCCCGAGACCATCACAACACAAGATACTGCCTTAAAAAACTTTCAAGAGTTGTAAAATTCCTCCCCATAATATTATAAACCACTGTGGAGCATTTTGGTGTGTCCAACTCATGGATCTGTTCCTCAAACTGGACTTTCTGGATAGCACCTCCTGTTCTCTACTTCTTGAAGATGCCCCCTAATGCACCCTGACATGTGTGCACCAATGTCTGCATCTCATGTACAGTCAGCCATTTACTGCAGATAAGCAAAAGTATGTCTGAAGGGTCCAGCTGATTCACTTTTGCTGGATTCTCCAGTATTTCATTACTCACTTAACATGGATGAAGGTTGCCACCAGAGTCATGGTTGTGGCCCTGGTAAAGCTGTCCAACTGAAATTGTCCACCTGCTGTTAAAAACAACGCATACAGGCTCAGGCATGGTTTCAGCATGGCATCATATGGAAACACAGACAGACATTAAAGTACTATAAACTTTCATCCCCTCCTATTTAAATGAGTTTATTCCCTGCGTGGCCATAGTTCTGTGAACTGAGTCTAATGTGTCAAATCTGTCAAATATTCAGTACAATGCTGAAGGAGGCTTTTGTGAAGGTGGAGGAGCTGGCGGCCAGCTCGTCATCTCTGGAGACGGTGGCCGGCAGAGTGGACGGACTGTCAGATTCGGCTCTTTTGTGTGTCTGTCTCGTCTCGCGGGTCCATTGTGGAGGCTGGACAGGCTGATCCCACCACGAGAATCCAGCCGTCCTCCCTTGTATGCATGTCAGCCTTCCCCTTTTCCCAGAGAGGGATTTTATTGTCATCGCCCCCCCCCCCCCCTTTCAAATCAGACGCCTTGAATGCTACACTGATCAAGGAAAAATAATCAACTGCCCTTTTGTTTTAGCAGCCGTTTCAACAGGAGAAAATAAACTTATGGTAATGAAGCCTTATCGTGTGTGGTTCAGACAGTGGGTGTGATGTGATTTGCCTTCCAGTGGTGTGCAGCCGTCCAGCCGACGCTCCCTGCTGCGAGCTGAGGCCTGCAGCCAGCTGACAGAGCTCCAGCACATTCTAATGCTCAAGTGCTGCTGCTGCTTCTTCCGCTGTTTCCAAACCCTACACAGCTCCTACCTGCAGCACCCGCTGACTAATAATGCATGCAGACATGGAGAGAACAAACAACATTACGCTCATCAATTTCATTATGAGTGCTGACATTATTGTGTTAGCAGTTTCAACAACAGTCTTTTTTTCCACTTTCCTACTATCACACAGATGTGTTGGGCCACTCTGCCTTATTTCCAGCAGGGAACTTACAGGGCCATAGCCAGGATATTAGAAATACTGAGGTCAGCAGTCCCCTGACACCCCCAACCAGCCACACCAGAGAAGATGTGTCAGAGTTACTCAGACTTTTCTTATTTGATTTAGACATTATTATGGATGGATAAGAGATGGACTGTTACTTTCAACGGCATAGATTTGGTTTCAGAAGTGGAGAGGGCACAACACATAAAAGGATAACAGAAAGCTATATTTACCAATGAAGATGAAATTAGTTCAAATATGAATGCTGGTAAAAATGTTAGTGTAGATGTAGAGCTGCTTGTTTGTGTGTGCGGTGCATTGCTATGCTACTTGGTGGTTGTAATCTATTGTGTGCATGAAAATCATGTCCCCAGGTGTTGAGTCCATACATCCAACACCAATTTCCACAGTTCCTAGGAAACAGCAGCTATATTGATACAGGTAAGCCACACGTCCTAATACATCTAAGTCTATCAAGGCAGGAAGTCATTTACATTTAAGATGAAATATTCACATTTTGTTCATTAGATTTTAAGTTACACATTATGCATCAAAAATAAACAGAATATCTAGTAACAGTTACATTTTCTGATCAAATAATCTCACAGTTTCATTCAAGTGAAAATAAATGATTTATGGCTGCATGTTTTTTACAAGAGAGATGAACAATACACGTTTAAGGCTAATCTCATATAAATGTATTAAAAAGCTGATGATCATCATTTTCTGCATGCTGATTTGACAGCTTTATAGCTATAGTTTTGTTTTGTTTTTTTTGTTTTTTTTTTCCCTTACCTGACGTGTTATCTTAACTTAGTGTCAGAACAGTCACTTAACTTTATGCTATCTTACAATAAGTATAACCCATTATGGTAAGAGACAAGTGAAACACTGCCAATTGAAAATAAATGTGAAATGAGAGCACACATTTATGGATTTACCACTGAGTGGATATATCTTGTTCTGTTGCTGGTGCAGGGAGGCTACTACTACTTGTTATTTTTAGAGATGTTAACACATGTTTTATACTGTTAGGGTTCAGGACTGACCCTCAAACCCTGATTGGAACATTCCACATAACAATAGTAATGAAACGCTTCAGTAAAAATTTCTGCTCCAATTGGATGGAAACCTGGTTCCTGGCAGGGTGGCTATAAATTTAACATAGATTTGTGATTCAAAATTTAGGATAAGGACGAATTAAGAGTGGATGCATGTGAAAAATGATCAGTTTTCACGTTGTGAAAAAACACAGTATGAACAACACACAATATAAGGGTTAAAACTTAATGCAATTTCTAGTAATAAATAGATTCACAAATTTCATACTTAACACTAATGTCTGGTCATATTATTGACTATCAATAAGTAATAATAATAAATAATAATAAAATATTAAAAGACATATCTCTTTAAAAGTCATTTCATCCTGTGACAGAATACATAATTCTTCTTGTATTTAGACTGACAGCGTTCAAAACAAAGGTTTTTCTTTTCCTTTTTGGTCTGAATAAGATCTAACTTGGATTAAAGTGTTGTTTATTTTAAAGCATTTCATGGCCTGGAGTCAGTGTGTAGCTGTTACTTTCTTCATTAACTCCCCAAACAGCCATTGATGCCAAATTAAGTGAAAAGTGTTAAACAGGCTAATAAACATGCAGGACAGTGTTGTGTTGGCACAGCCAGCAGGATGTGAATACAGATGGTGCATTGCCTTCACTGGCTGTGTGTGCTGTGTGTAAGGGCCAGTGTAGGTTTCAGACCTGAGTCACTCTTTGGAGGGGAGTGTTTGAGTGAGAGAGTGGGGTGACGACCCTGAGAAGAGCCTCATTTAAATGAAGCTGCAACACAATGTGAGATTACACTCCGGGGTGTGTGTAGGACACGCTCCGCTCATACAGAGCCAAACCAGCCAAGAAGATAAAGATGAGAAAACGCAGGAAAATTACAGCGCACCTTGGTGCTATCACCCCGCGGCAGAGCTGGAGGTGAGAGATAGAACTGTACTAAAAGCGCTGGGCAGAGAAGAACGACCTTTCACAATATTATACACAGGCAACAAGCTGAGCATCAGTATCTGGCCTCAGCACAGCGCTCTGCTTAAATGGCTGTTTTTCCTCAATGTCAGTGCTGTGAGTTTTGCTGTAAAGACACCACGGAAACAAAACGCATCCGTTACTTTGAATGTTATTAAAGCCATCTTGTTGAGGAGATGGAGATTTCTTTTTTTTTTTCTCTAATGGTTTTGAAAGGTCCTGAATACCACATTTAATTATTCTTAGAACAAGTGTAGCCACCAAATACATTCTCACTGCTCATCCAGATTTTAAAAGTGAGAGGGCCTCTCCTCTTTGCTTCTCCACTATAATACCTGATTTTTTTTATTTTTATTTTGACCACTTTGTGTCACAGAAACAAACCGTGAACACGACATGAACATATCGTCACCTTTTACATTAGCAGTGAATTTGTTAGCAAACTGTTATTTACACATCCAGCAGTAACAGAGCAGCATTACTCCTTAGCATTATCTCCTTTTGCTCAGTTTTGGTCTCTACCGACTCCTGAGCTTCTTCAGCTGCTAAATGCTCCACCAGCTGTGTTCACCAGCTAGTCTCTAACTGTGCTGGCCTGCTGTTTGCTGCTGAAGAGATAGTGTGCAGTGTTTTGGAGCTTTTTCTCTGAAAGCAGCTGCCTGCTGTGGCAGAAAATCATACTATGAAAGCAGTGATAAACAATGAACTGAACGCCACTATAAAGCTCTGTAAATTTTAAGGAAGCTGTAGATTGAAGTGATAATTCACGGTAGGTTCATCACTAAGATTAACTCATCTCACATAACATGTTTTCACATGTCATTTGATACATTGTTACTATAAAAATACTGATAATAGCTGCTTTAAACCTGCATTAATCAACATTGTGAATATTCACTGACTAAAATGCCATCATATAATGTGGAAGGGTCACTCAAAATGGCATATCCAAAGATATGAGCCTTTGGCCTCATTCAGCTCACTGTTGGTTTTACGACGCATTCAGTGTTTTGCTTGACAGTGTTCTCATCAACCTCATTTTCACCTGCAGCAGGAAGCTGTTTCTCCACTGCCTACCCACAACACCTGACAACTAACTTGTCTAGAAACTAGAGCATTTAGCAACTAAAGAACCAAATATTTTTTTCAGGATGTTGGTGGAGACCAAAGAAGAGCTAAAAGGAGTTAAAAATACTGGACTCAGTGACATATTTTCTTAGTCATCTTCTTACTATGAGTGATGGGCTCCTACAGGAACACACAATTTTCTGGCATAGGTTTTGTTTCTGTTATATGAGATGAGATTTCTGTCTGTGCTGTCTGTGGGTGGTACACTAATCAGGATTCAGCAATACAGTATTACAATCAATATATAATGACTACTGTCCACAAAATGTGATCAACCCCCACCCAGATAGTTGTGAAGAAGCAGGGTTTATTTTTCTGCTCTTTCTACTTTGTCTCTGTTTCATGGATGAGTCTTTAATGTTACAGAGAAATACTTAAGATTGTTAACGTTCCAACAGCCTTAACTCTAGATTGCATGGATTTTCTCCTCCATTTCTTAGTGTAGTCAAGCTTTACAGCCAGTTACGAAAATAGGAATGTTAAACGACCGATAACTCTTGCAGCATATCTGTGGTATGTGACTATTGTATTAAAATCCAAAGTTATCCTTCAAAGAGCATCTTATACCCTGAATTTGGAAGATAGTTTTACTCATAATTTTCTTCAGACTTATGCAGATATCTGGTTGGGGTATGAATGCAGCCAAAATGCCTCTATTGCACAGCAGTTCTCTGCCTCATTGCATCAGTGTAGAGTAAAGAGTAGTGCTAGAGTGCCTCTGTTTAAACATATATAGTTGTTTACACCAGATGCATAACAGCTTGTGTTTCACACACATGTGACAGCAACCAAAAGTGCCATTTCTACTGACATGGAAATCTGCACTCTTAATACCTGGATTTCAGTCAGCCAGGACGGCTTAAATACAACGCAAACACAAAGAGTTGAGTTGTGGGGGGTTGCTAATTTTCTTCGTAAAAAGTAAAAGACTAGCTGTTGTAATGAACACAATAGACTGGAACCAGAATCAATCCATAATAGTGGCATCGCTTGGCCACACCAAGTCAGCATAACCCTTTTCCCCATCCCGTCCTCTTTTTTGCTCTCATATACCTTCACTTTAGTATTTTCTGCTGATGCTGTCAGGAGGTGCCTCAGTTTCATGAAAACCAACAATAATGGAAATGTGTTCAAATTAGAAAACAGACATTTTACTGCTGCCAGATCATAATGGTATCGAATACCTCCAGCGCCAAATCTTCAAAATATATATTGACACTCACGTAAAGAGCTTTGGCAAGTGTTTCAGAATGGAGGCTGTCAGTGAGGGTGTAACCTGTGACACATTACCATCTCATCATCAGACCTCTACATGAGCTGTACTGTAGCTGTGTGTGTACAGGCAGAGGGACAGTGCAATGTAAGACCTCGCTCTAATCAGCCTAAAATGACAGTCTCTGCTAATACAATAATAGCTCATGGCTGCACCTGGATCAGCGATCAAACAGCAGCATGTTGGGAACTGTCAGCGTCCTACTAATTCAGTGATGAATCAGAGCAATTGTGTATTTTATGGCGGCTGAAATGAGCACTGTGGTTGGAGAAGAGCGCAGAGAGGAACAAACCGCTCATAAACAAGCCTTCAGTGACAGATCAGCCAATTCATGGAAATATAGGAACACCATTACCTCCCCTTGTAAAACCACCGATGACCTTTAAATATGTGCGGAGCTGGAGATACGGGCTCTGCCTCTGGAAGATTATTATGGATTCCTCAGCTTTCCTTTTTTTCTACGAGCTATGTTATCTGCAGCGGTGGAAAAGTTCTGCACTTCAGAGGGCATTTTCTAGTATCTGTGATTTTTAACACTGTGCCCCACCCTCTGAACAGAGGGAGGCCTTAGAGGCAACTGTGTTAGAATTTGTGAATAGTACATGTGAATATTATAATATTAATAGTGGGTGGGGGGTTAACTGTTTCTCCAGGGTGTAAAGGGAACCCAGTACAGCACAGGCAAGTCTTACAATCCTTACAGTATCTTGCTTGTTAACATAGTGCCAGCAGTTTGTTGATAATGATAAATCAAATCCATTACATGAGCTCATGGGACACATACCATACAACAGCTTCCATAGTCAGGGGTCACCAACAAAGTATTCTTGAGCAAAACTGTCAGTAAGTAGGACATAGACCCACACAATGAGGTACCAGAAGCAAAGACACCATCAACATGCCTGAGAGGGAGGCAGATTCACACAGCATCAAGGCCTGTGCTGACCAACATTGAAGGCATAGATCAGTCAATAATCCAAATTTGTCTGCTGTTTTCTTACTATCAATATTGTCTAATAGAAAACATAAATTGACATTCAGCATGGAATGCTGAATGAGATGACTCCATTGTATAACATCTGCATACCATCGAGGAGGTGGGTGAGGGGAGGATGTTAGCCAGGCTCACATTGATCATGGACAACCCATCCATTAAGCAGCTCCTTCAGTAACAGACTGCTGCATCCAGTGTGTAAGCTGTCAGACTGTTTAACTCCAACATCATGTAATGTAGCACTGTACTGATGCATCTTTCCCAAATTCTACATCATAAACCCACTTTTGTTTTGCACTACTGTTATCAATGCTGAATTACATCTGAGAGAGGGTATTTCAAGAGCCATGCGGCAGTGCTTTTGTTCAAAAACTTAAAAAATGTTGACTCTGTCAGTCACTTTGATACAAAAACATGGCAAAATAGGGCTCATAATTAGATTATAAGTGACCAGTACTTCTCCTGTTTGTCTGGTACAAATCTTCTAGGACATGTGGACCAGCAGCAGTTTCAAACTCTGTTCACACAATGTCACTTTTATTGACTTAAAATGTCAATAAAAGGACATAAAGTAGGACAAGCTGAAATGAGCAAATAGTTCAACAACACACTGGAGGACATTATTTTGGTTATTTTGTTATGTGTAGGTATGCAGATCTTTTAAAGGACACTCTTATGTTCAAATAATATACAAGAAGTATGTCTCTTGTATTGGTTGAACTGAGGGTCATTTTGACAGCCCTACATCATCTGTCATCTGATGGATATGGTGAAATAAGTCTGTGGTAAGTAACTTTTCAGTTACTTTTTAAATGTCTACTTTGAAATGCTGCTCACTTTATTCCTCTGCCCAAGCTAGGTCATCGTCTTAAGAGACTGAAGACCTGCACATTAAAAATGTGCTTCGCCTGCTCTGCAGCCTACTGGCATAGTCTGAGACAGAGCACCCCAGTTTACATCCCAGGAATGGAAATCATTTTGCTCAGCCCTTGATATTAACATCAGCCTGTCTTCTGGATATCATCCACAGTCCAATGCCCGGACCGAGCAGGTCAACCAGAGAGATGAAGACCACTCTATGATGTGTGACTTTGGCCAACCTCCAGGAGCACCAAACATCCCTGGGTTGAATATGCTCACAGCACTCTTGTCAAACCTTCCTGGATCTGTCACCTTTTGAGTGCACTCTTGGTTACTAACCCCTCCTTGTTTCCCTCTCAAGAGGCAGACATTGCAGTTCCCTCTGTCCAGGATCGTCTGTGCCGCTGCCAGTGAACTTAAAAGAAGGCCTGAGGTGCCCTTCTTGAGGCTACCGCCTAGTCCCAGTCCCAAGCCAACCACTGCCACACCCCTGCCCCATCTTACACCCTTAGCCAAGAGGTATGGCTTTCTTCCAAAGAGCTCCCCCTGAAAGTGGAATATAGGACACTTTCCCTGCAGTCCATTGCTCCTTTTGAAATTCGAAAGAACCGTCAATTCCTCTGTTGTGCATTTGAAAGAAGAAGAAGAAGAAGAAGAAGAAGAATCAGAGGGACAATCCCCTTTATTTGTCACACAGTCACATCCACATGCACACACACACCATGCACTGGTGAAATTTGTCCCCCGCCTTTAACCCATCCTGGTCGTCCTTCCTCCTCGGCAGACCAGGAGCGGTGGGCTGCCATCTGACCGGCGCCCGGGGACCCAGTTCTTTTTGTTACCATTGGTCAGGTGGTGATCTTCTTGCATGTTTTTGGTGGGGGGAATTTTATGGAGGATAACCCAGGTGTACATGGGGAGAACATGCAAACTCCACACAGAAAGGCCCTTTTTCCTCGAACAGCAGGCACTGAAGGCATGGTGGAGGACATGCCCCCGGCGCTCACAGCGAGAATCAAACCTGGGACCTTCTAGCTGTGAGGCGACAGTGTTACCACCGTTCCACCGTGCCATGGAAATTTCTGGCCTCTGCACTTTCCATGTTTCCCTAATTAAACTCGTCTGCTCCAGTTCCAAGTCCCCTCCGGCCACAGCTCCTTCACCACCCCGGAAGACAGATGACAATCCTACCATTACTGTCTGACGTCTCCTAACATGTCCAGCTGCATCCTATTCTATAATCAAGACTCAGCTCTGCCACGTCCACCCTGCCAGACTGTAGTTCCTGCTCAGTCAGTCCGTGTTTCCAGCCACTCTTGCACTTATTTGCCTTATTTGTCTAATCCTATTCCCATCTCCCTGCAATACCGTCTGCCCTGCTCCGGCTCCCTAACAGGTAATGGTGCTATGTGATTTGAGCAAAGAGTCATATTGCAATATTGGTGATTTCATATCCAGGAAACAATACATATCACCACATGGAAAATGAAAAGGTTTTTTTTTATTATTATTATTTTTCTTCTTTGATATAAAACCTTTGTGCATTTTTTTTACTTATGTATCAACTATACCTGCAAACAACATAACCCATCGTCCGAGTCTGTACTTTTAAGGCTCTCATCCTCTGACTTTCTCCGTACTGTTTGACATGATTCTTGCACAGGTGGTAAAAGAGGCAAGTGGTGTTTCAGTGTGTTGTGGGAACTGGTCTGTGCCAGACTTTTCGTACCTAAACCATGTCCATGGAACAGAAGCACCCCCTCTTTAATGTACAAGCTCCTTGGTTTATCCTTCTCTTCCTCAAAATTACCCCATTCGGTGTCACGTTATCTCTCGTCCATGTTTGCTTCTTCCCTGCTTGTATCAGTGCCATACAGAGGAGCACAAAACATCATCCAAATGATGAAACATTTCCCATCAAGCATGCAAAGGTTGAACTGAGTAGTTTTTCTGTTTGCTGCTTTATGTTCCAAAATGGATAAGCTACTTTTTGTTGTGTTTGTAATGTGTTTGTTCAGAACGTGGTGGTTTATTTTAGTAATTATCATTTTTGTGCTGGTTTTTAGTTGTAATTAGTGAGATGACTGTTACATTTCTTGACCTCATCCATGTCTTAGCTGTAAGTATATTCCAATATAATGGACTGCTAATCTGAGGATGAAAGAAAGAAGTCCATACAAACTTTAGGAATTAAACTCCTGTTATTAAATTTGCAAGAGTAATTAGTTATAAATTACTGCAAAAGTAAAGAATGTTTACAAAATATGAGCAAATACTCAACTGTGTCAGTACTTGGCTTCAAAACGTGTCAGTCCAACCTGAATGCAAACACACCAGTTTCATTTGACATCGAGCAGATTGGTGAACTACGGTAGCTTGCGTGTATTGTTGGGCTAGAGCAGATGAAAACAGCAATAAGTCAAATCCAGACTCATAAACAAGCATTGAGGGGTTTCAGCCTGATGTGGACCCCCCGTCTCCTCAGAAGCCAATCAGGAGGTCTATTTTTAGAGACTGTGAGTGCAGTGCAGTTCGGGCAGCAGATGGTATTTGAGAGGGAGTGGGGTGCAATTTACAGTAAACAGATTTTTTATCCTTGGCAGGTCATGGAGAGAGCTACAACAGTATGGCGATTTAATAAGAGTGCTCAAACAAACTCTGGCAGGACAAGACTTAAGTGAGAGAGAGTAACCTCAGCTTGACTCTGAAACAAGCCTGAAGCCACCAACTTGTTTACTCTGGCAAATTGTGTATATTTGGATGCACAAGGTGGACTGAAAAACTCTGCAGCCTCTTATATTTTCATAGAGCAAAGATACAAGGAATGCAATCTCCAAACAGACACTCCTGAAGGTTCTACATGTTCTGGAAATATAATGACCAGACATTTACCTGTTTGGAATGAAAAAAACATCCATGTGTACATGTGCGTTTAAAACAATTGAAAGCCTTTACCTGGAGAGAGGTGAGCCAATTAAAGTGTCTATGTGCACTCTATCAACCTAAACCTTCATTACAGTTTAACAGGGACTTGTAATTGGCTTTGAGATATTAATCCAGCTGCATTTTGGAACACCTTGACCTCATGTTTTTGTATTGAAACCACCGAATTTAGTTACATCATATTCATAATTCACAATTATGAAAATTACATAATTACACACAGTTATAAAAAACAAAACAAAAGGTACAAAAGGACATTTATATGAGACACTGCACACTCTGAAGGCTACACTAAAGTTCCATAATGCTGTGAGTGCACTGTAGTTGATGGCCAAGGTATTAATGATTATTTTAACATGATAGCTGTAAAACAACCATATGCGGCTGTAGAAGTATGAGTCCCTGTACTTCAATAAAACAATGAAAACATCCTATTTAAAACACAGTATTATCAAGTCAAACCTAGTCTTAATTCATTGAAGCCAAGTCTAACTTTAGGTCTGTTCGGTCACGTCTCTTTCTCCTTCTCTCCCACTCAATTTTAAAGTAATTCAAAACGAAGTCAAAGTCAAGTCTCCAGTAATTTTTAGACAAGTCTGCAGTCAAGTTTAAAGTCTTCACAGACAATCCAGGTCAAGTCCCGGGAAATTTCAGATCAAGTTTCAAGCCTGTGTGATTGTTTCATCTCTTTCTGGGAAAGGAAGTGGATAACCAATAGAGGTGAAACATTTAGTTATTCATTTAATTGATTAGTTGATCATCAGCATTTGTCTGATGATGATTTAACCTTTGGGATGAAACAGTGATGTTTCAATGGAGCACATGGTGTAGCCAGCACGTATTAGATAATGGATAAAGGATAACCAGGCCAAGACTTCCTCGTCTGGGTGCAGTCAGTTTAGCAACATCAGACATGAAGTCGATATTTTGGCTAATGTGTATCAACAGCTACCTGTATAGAAATGCAGAAAAATAAAATAAAAAAGCGAATAAAAGGCTAAATTTTCATCAGAGAAAAGCTGGTGGGTTCTGAGATTGCATTTTGACCAATGCATTCTGCCTCTCTTGCTCTCCACACTAACTGTTTACCTGCATGGGCATAAGTGATGTGTGTGTCCTTGGAGGATTGAGAAGAATGGCACAGGGTGGTCTGCAGAGCTCAGCAGCACTGTCCTCTGAAGTGGATGTTTTATGAGGCAGAAGGAAACTGTGACTGTGGGCTGACCCCCAGCCATGAGCCTCTGCCCTACCACACACACTCAGCGACACATCCATCTATCAGATACACTGAGGGTGTGTGTGCATGATACACTTTACTGCTGATATGTGCTCTTCAGACTGTGAATTTACAGGTATGTTTGAACATGTTTAATTGAAAATAAGAATGCGGCCAAACACATCAGACTAACCACAGTGTTTTCCCCATGTAACAGAAGTAAAGATAGACGGAACCTCCACTTGCAGCAACAGATAACGTGAGCAGCATATAATTTTCCATCATCTTATCCACTCCTTTATAGGGTCTTTTACTGGTTGAGGTATTTTGGAGGTACTGTATATGGGCTGATAATTTTCAGAAGGGAGACAATTCTCAGTTAAGGCTCACTGGTGGGTGATGTCTGTATGAATTACACCTTCCATAAAGCTGTAATAGGAAGGACAATCAGCAGCTTGTATCTGTGCAGCCTTGCAGGGTATTTACCTTTTTATGTGGGTGTAAATTTTACATGTGCCAAGGACAAGCCTCTTTCCAGATGTCTTTCCTTTTTGTATTGGCTCATAGGGCCACATATAGTACAAACACATAGCCATGCCAGAACAAACAGAAATATCTGGGCCAGCTGGGTCATTTATGATGGTCTAAATGCTGTTTCAGAGGCAAAATATAAATACAGTGGTCAAATTGAAAGAACATTACAGATGTGAAGCAGAGTCTGCCATTATAACACAAACGGTCAAACTCGAGCAAATATATTTTATTGCACCCCCAAATCCACACAAGTAGGAGGGAATCAATTATTTAACATGCAAGGGGAAAAGTGGCCTATTATTATGAAATTAACTTATTTGCTTCTCTTTGAACCATTAAAATGAACTGCCAGCTGTACAGTGAGTAAGGGACAAGCAACATAATGACTATATCATAAGTCCAAAGCTGTAAACTGACTGCTGCTTGTTGAATTTGTCATAACAGCTGCAGCTACAGGAACAGACTGAATTATGGCTTGTTGGTCTGATGACAGAAAGAACAGAGGTGGGTGAACATTAAAGGGTCCTATCCAGCATGTGGTTGATGTACACGTGGACAAGGACTTTTTCAAACTTGACATTTTCAGACTCAAATCTGTGAAACATTTGCTCACAATTCTGGTGCGATAAGCTTACCTCCCTGTTTTTTGGGCTCTACTTCCCAGAGACAACACACAAATCAATCACTGACTGAAGCAATGAGCAGTCTCATCTGGAAGCATACATAATTCCTGCAACAACTTGTACCTATACAAGATGCTTTGCACTAGTGACAACATGTAAAACCTTTGTGAACTGGCTCTAACTCTGCCAAAGTAGAAATATATTCAGAGAAGCAACACATACTGTTAATTCTAATTTAGCCACTTCTGCAGTAGCTCAAAAGTCATTGCAACAATAAAATATACAGCTGAAATCAAAATACACTTTCTTCAGATCCAGGTTATTAAAACCTCATATATAAGACAGCACACACAGTTGTATAAATATACTTACAACCTGATGTACAGTGCAATGCACAAAGTAATTCAGAAAAAAATATGTTTAAAAAAATGTTCCCAATCCTAAAGGACAATGCCCGTGTTCTTAGTCCCATTTCTATCAATGATGTACAGATGACTGCTAATTACTTTCAAAGCATGTCACAGTGCTTCGTTTTGTTAGTTGTTTTCCCACCTTGCAGGCTGCCATTGCTTTGCAGTCATTTTCTATTCCATCACAGTTAACAGCAGGTCAGCACTGCCTTTCACGTACACTTCTGGCCCAGTCAGAGCAGAAAGGCATCACATGAGCAAGTCTTTCATTCACAGTCAATAATACTAGATTTATTCTTGAGGAGTGGATCAGTGGTGCTGAGGCAAAACACCAAGGCTTCAACTTCAAGCAGTCCAACTTGGACATACAATGATCATTACTCACCATGATCACCGATGGGAAGCTGGTGCAGCCCTGTCTCCTAGAAATATAATTGAACTATGGTAACAATGTAGTCACTGCCTGGGCTATGTTCAGGGAAAATGTTTCTTTAAGTGGATGAAACCTGCTGTCACATGAATGAATGAAAAAATGAAATACAATGTTAAAGAGTATCTGTACAGTATCAACATTTTTGAAAATGTGTTTCAGTTGGCATGAGATTTCCCTGAAAACATATTTCCTGTTGCAAATCAACTGTATATAAATGTAATGTCTAGAAGGCAGAGCCGGCTGGTAAAGGATCATGTCGTGCTCGAGTCAAATTGACTCCTGCTGTCTGGTTGGAGTGTCTGCACAAAGGGGACTGGGATCTGGAGCTGACATGAACTTCTATTAGGACTAAACACATGATAAGCTGTATTTAATGCAAAGTGAGGTGTTGAGCACAGTGGAGAGGCAAAAATGCAGCATGGTCATCAATGTGTTCAGGTAACATGAAAGTGTTGGGAAATTTGAAAAAAAGAAAAGAAAAAAAAAAACCTAGTGAACACCATTTTGTAAATGAGATATTTCAACATTAAAACAGCAACATTCAAAATCATTTTATTGTAACGGCACTGCTGCATTCAGTGTACTTGCTTGTTCAGCCAAAGTAAATTTGTGTGAATTGTTGCAGGAGAGATAAACTTGAAGCATTGTCTGCAGATGGAGAGGTGTCGATGGTACAAATATTTCTCTTGAGTGAATATTGTCCTTTATTGTCCGCTTAGGGACTCAGCTACCTTGCAGCAGTTAGCTTGGAGAGCTATTGTTTCTGACTAGTGCTAGCATGTGCTCTGCTGGCTAGTGTGTTAACAGTTAGCTTTCCAGAACTGGCCCTGTGAGCTAACATTATTTCACCAGGCTTCCAGCAACTGCAGTGTGGGGGAGGATGCAGACTAGCTTCAGTGATGAGACCAGGCCTTCAGACAAAAGAGTCTGCTGTGGGTCCACAGAGAGTTCCCACAATGTAACCTGAAAGCGTTCTCTGTCTCTTGAAATGTCACCAACAAACAAGGTCAAACTTGAAACCCACTTAAACTTGATGTGTAAAATTAGAGGAACACACAGTGACTGAATGTCTTAGATTGTTCTATCAAAAAAAAAGCTTACAACAGCGCAAAGCAGCGCTGCCACTGATCATCAGTAGAGAGCCTTGACTGTCCTGGTGAACTTTATGTGTGACATAAATTTTGCTTCAGTTTTGACACGCAACACAGTTTGTCCGTACTATCAGCATTCTAAAAAGTGCATTAACAAAGATTTTTTGCTGTCCTTGTGCACAAATGAAGCATCACTTGCTGTGTCTGTGGATATTCCTGTCGGTATTGTTATCGATCACTTGTCAATACCAATGCCTCACTGATTCTTTGGACACTTGCTTATTACTGCTCTGTAGTGATTTGATATGGTCATTAATGTGTGTCCATGGAGGCAGGCAGGCTACTGTCAGAGGCTCATTTAAATATGTCTGGAAAAACAGGACACATTAGAATATACAGCACAGATACATGTCTGCGTACTGTTACGCTCTACAGAACACACTGATGTACATGCACACCACAGACAGCAGTCGGAGCGATGAAGCAGCAGTTTGTCATTAAAATAAAGCTGGAAAAGGTCACCCAAACATCTTCACCACATGGAAGAGATGTTATCTCAGGAATTATCTTCTGCAATTAAAACAGAGAAAACAGAAGGAGAAAACACTCAAATCTTCTGGTAAATGTCACCGTGAAAGCAAATCTTACTTTTCTGCTGCTGTAACTCGCGGGCGACATGCTCCCCTGGCACAGAGTGAGCTGGGGTGAACGTAAGAACACACACATTTGATGAGGTGCAGCAGTGTGATCAAGCTGCAACATTCTCACTTTGCTCTCTATCTTTCTTAATAAGCACAATAATCTGCAATTTATTACTCATTTGTTCATTACTGGCTCATTTTCTATGCTTTGTGCTGGACCAAACAGGATTAGCAAAGCGCTGGACTCGCAGTTTTGGACAGTGATGTCAGTTGGTCTGTTTGTACATCACTTCGGTGTAGAACAAGATATCTCAACAGCTACTGGCCTGATTGCTGTGAAATTGAATGTGGATGTTCATGGTTCCAAGAGGATGATTTGTCTTGCTGAGTTTTCCTCTATCTGAATCAAGGGTGTAAGCACAGAGGGTGTCGTAGGCTGCACAGATTGTAAAGCCCTTTGACGCTAACTGTGATTTGTGATGTTGGGCTACATGAACTTGGCTTTACTCCATGATTTTTAATCCCTTGACCTTTCATCTGTTCTGAACACAGCAGCTTCTCGTGAGCCTTCATACTTTCATTTTTTGCTAAATTGCTATAAGGTGCCTGGAATTGAACCATGCTTCTAATTCGGAGACCTGTTTAGTCAGATGCAGTATAGGGTATTTCAGATGTCCAGGGTTCTGGATGTACAAACCCTGCTCATCTTCTGAATATTAGAGCACTTTAACAGTTTGGATGGACATGAAGCTCTTCTGGTTCAATCATTGGTACAAAGGATGAACAACTTCTTTAATATCTGCTTCTAAGAAGTCAAAGGTACAAGCCTGTGGACATAACAAGACAAAATGACTAGACAATTTCTTCCACAATTACTTACACTACTGCATTTATAAGTCCAGATGCAACAGTAAATGCAAAGATGACAGTGATACAATCGTGATTAATAATAAAAATGGAATGAGAGTGTGAGTATTGCTCACAACCCCAGTCACAATTTCCATGTGTTTAAGCCTTGTAAATGCGCAGCTTCAGTCCAGAATCTTAGAAACTGCTGTGATTTGCATTACTACACTGGCACCATCATCATCATGAGTGTGTGTGTGTGTGCAGTGATGGTGAGGCTGTAAAGACACAACAAAGCAGGCAGTGTTTCCTCTGTTGTTGTGAGAGCTGCTTGTTAAGCACCGCTCCTGCTCTGCGTATTGTTCTCTTCATCAGGAGCTGTTTAGTATGCTGCGGCTGTAAATGGGAGATTGGCGGGGCACTGGGTGGCAGAGCAGGCCACTCTGTCATTAATGTGCCCATCGCTGTTATCATACGCCTAATGGCATCGTTCTCAGATGGCATGCTGGGAGCTCGACCGCGGGGAGCCCGGCTCAAACGTCTGCAGGCACCGACGTCTCCCGTCATCAATTCTACATGTCTCTTCACCAAAATCTGAGGCCTCCAGATAATGTCTTTCACGGTTCAGCAGTCTTACAGGGTTTCCCTCCTGCCTGGCCTTGAAATGGGCAAATTAATAGTTCCTTTGAAACAAATTGGAATTACACCCCTCGATGCCTTAATGTCAGAATGCGAATGCGTTGATGTCCCGGATCTGACTGCTGATGGAATATTAAGATCTGAGAAACACACTGGAGGGGAGGACAGTGTGAAGGGGTGTAAAGATATGCAGGACCCCCCCCCAACTCCCCCAACACACACACACACACACACACACACACACACACACACGTATTCCTCCCTCCCTGCTCAGCATGGACCTGTACAATACTGCAATACTGTTGTCTGTGTGAAGGGAAGGTTGGAAGTGTTTAAACCTCAGCATTAAGAGAGAAACTCTTTGGCCCCATGAGACACTGAGACTGAAGAATCCCATGACATTATCCAGTTCTGTCTAACTTTAGAACATTTTTTACAGAGCTGTGTACATAGCAACAAAGTTGCTAAATCTTTTGCAGCCTGTACCATGTTTTTATTCTGTTCTTTTTATGGACATTCTTGAGGATCCTTGATCCTCGTTTGAGGATTAATACTATCCTACATACCGTTGTCAATTCTTCTCAATTCTTCTTTCTCTGAAATGTCATTGTAGTTTCTAAACTTCTTAAGACGGCACATACTTTATGCTGAGGTTGTAGTTAAAAAACCCTAAACCTAGAATACTTTGCTCTTTTTGAAAGGAGAACTCCAGTAGTTTAGTATTGCACTTCCATGAAACTGGAGGACAAGTCCTTAGCATGTTAGCATGTCTCTGGATATTACATTTCCCACAATGCAACTGGAAGCATCTTTCTTTGTTAGCTATGTCTTTCACAGCTTTCTTTGAATTCAATTTTGATGAAGGTTAACACACAAACTGCAAAGCCTTTCTGCAGTGCTGACATTTGAAGCACAGTTAGCAGTTACACAGTGATGCAGTTAGCTTACAGTCACAGTTGCCAGCTATTCATGAGTGGCCCTTTCAGACAGGTTTGATATTAATATAATGAAAGTTGGTAAATTACAGTAAGTGGGTCTGAAATAGACAGATATGACCCTTTATTAGTGGACTTACTTTTAATATTAGTAATAGCTACCCGTAATTATTTCTCTGTAATTCAATCAACACTATCACTGCTTCTGAAAACAGTGTGGCTGTTCAAAGGTAGACCAGCAGAGACAGAATCAACATGACACTGAAGAGCTGGCAGGGTCTTGGTCATCTAAAGTTTATTTTTACTTTTGCTTTCATTAAATCAGCTGACTGATGTTGACAAGTATTCTATCAGTTTTTCTCCTTCATCAGCGGTCAGACTGAGTCGGGCTGATGAAACCCTGTAGTTCTATGTCTATAAACGTAGAGACACCCTCAAAATGCGTCTCTGTGGACTGGACTCAAATTGAATTAAATCCTCCTAAACAGGAGGACCAGAATGTTCACTGAAGAACAGCAGGTAACTGGGGCTGTGATAATTACTGGAGTGAGGGATGAAAAATCACAAACATATGTGTTCCAGACAGGATCAAAATCACTGACAAGCATGGAGGTAATCTGAGGGCTGTGGGGTTTTTCTGGCTTTCTATAACACATACTGACTGCTATGGTTGTGTCACTACAGTCAGACACCCAATAGACCAAGAACCACTATGATGAAGAGATTTCAAACATTTGAAATGCAGTGACAGAGAAGTACACTTTTTTTTTTTTTTTTTTTTGCAGTTCAGATTTATTGGCACTTTAAGGGATAATTCCAGACGTACTGTGTGAGGCTGACAGTGCTTTGGCTTGACAGTAGTCTCTGGTCAAATCTAATGATGTTTAAACTCGCTGATAACACGCATATAAACCAAATGGAATCATCACTTCAGATGAACTTGATTTCTAATTTCGGGTCAAATCAGCCATATTTGGTATCAAATTACATGTGGAAAGTGATTGAGATCTTTAAACCACAAACATTTGCTGCCTCTGTGGCTTCAATTACTTTTCAGTTGCTAAACTTTGCCCACAAGTGAGTGATGATGCCAAGGGAGCTTAGAGACTCAGTCTGGACCACAGACTACCAACAGGTCATAGAACCATCTGGCTAATAAAAAGAAGAAAAACAACCCAAAACTAATTCTACTTTACAAAGTATGTAAATACAATCTCTGAGTAACACATCTCCTACACATGGAAGATTTTTAGAACAAATCCATTGACAACATAGATTGGCATGTAGCACTTAAAGATACTGTAAATCAAAGGTAAAAAAAAAGTCGTTCAACACAAAAACAAAACTCAATACTTTACACAAGCATTAATAGGTAAGTGAGAAAATAAGTAGATATTTAAAATGGGGGAAGTACGAAGATATGTGTGAAATATAAAAATAAAATCCTCCAGTCAAATGTCAAGTGAAATGCGCTCGACGCCGGTGGAAAGCTCATCGCTGCTGACCGGTGTGAGCGTGCTCGGCAGGGAAGAAGAAGTGTTCTGTGGACTCAGAGAGAAAAGCTCACACCCACTCTGCTAGTTCATCTTGTAAACAGGACGCTGAGGATACTCTGTGTGGACACGCTGTCTCATGGTCATTAGTGTATGAAAATAGATTACATGGAAAGTGTCATAAATACATCAGGTGGCTGGGCGTTAACAGTTAGACATATCTCTGCTGTCGAGGAAGCACAGTGGTGTGTGCTCCTGTGGCTGGATGCTTTGATGTGCTGCTTCATGAGGATCTGTCTGAAATCTGTCTGTCCGTCTGTCCAGCCCTGTCCATAAAAAGTACAAACTCTACCCTTGAAACTAAAGATATCACCCTTTAAACTGTGTTTTCTAAAATACAACTCTGGCTGCTAAACTATTTGGAGTGGAAGCTAACTGCTGGCTGTCTAGGAACTTTGGGAGGCTAGTAGAAAGTTACGTGTGCTATAGTCTGAACAGAAATGCTAAGACTGGAGGTGAAGCCGTAGAGCAGTGGTGTGTTTGTGTCCTCTCGCTCAGGTTCATTCGTTTGGAATCTCCTGCTCCGCTGTTTCCTCTTTAACAGAGTTGTCTTCCTCCAGCTGCTCTTCCTCTTCCTCCTGCAAACACATGACACCTCATACCATCACACAATAGAAGGCACTGTTAAACATGTCACATTAGTGATGAACAAAACAAACTAAACTGATCCTTTATCGCTCAACAAGGGCAATATATTTAATGTTTCAACTTTCAACTTAGATTTTTCTAAATATATGATTATTGTGAATTGGATGCAGCAACATGTTTCAAACAAGTTGGGACAGGAGCAACTAAAGACTGAGAAAGTTGTGGAATGCCCCAAAAACACTTGTTTGGAACATTCCACAGGTAAACAGGTTCACAGGTTCAATGTTGCTGCTCACTAGCCCCACGAATCAAATCAACATGTATAAACTGATGTTGAACACAGAATCTGCCACATGAACTATAGATCATGTGTATAGGATTCTGGGTAATGCAGTCCATTCTGCAAAAACCAGAAGGAGCAAAAAAACTCAAACTTTATGTTTCTTTTCAGCAGCCGGTTGGTTTTAGTCGTTTATGTTCATTAATGTTTGTGAAAAGCTACACATATACGCCTGGTTTTCATTGGCATTCTGAGCTCAATGAGTATCTGTAACTGGATTGGACAGTAAAATTTTAACACCTAATCATTTTAGCCATGATAAAATGACAACGTTTAACAAAACAGGTCCCATGAATCTTGAGTCTCTTTCAGGACTCAAAGCTCCATGGGAGCTGTAGATAGCCATTAGCGTATAATTCAGAGAAAGTGCCCGACAAACATGTTTCAGCTTTTCAGCTTCTATAGGAAAACCCACTGGGTTACAGATGCTATTCACCAGCCAGCAGGACAACAGCACTCTATGTGGCTTTACAAGTTTTGTGGTGGTGGACAGTTACCGGCCACTGTAGCACAAGCATCCATCATGGGAATGTAGGGTGGAGCTGATGAAGGCTGTGACTGCAAGTATGCTGGTGCTGTAATCTTTACTGGTTGCCATTCGATATCATCTAATATCACCTATTTAATAACAATAAAAATGCTGGACCACAGTGTTAAGATGCATCCTCTGATTACATTTCAAAATAAATAAATAATGAACTGTATGAACAATGCAACAACTGTTTTATTTCCCACCTTAAACTGTGTCTTTGAGTGTTTTCACCATTATTCTGCTCTATGGTATGACTGGTTGTATATGTTATACAAAGAACAGACCATTCATTCTTTTTGTAAATGACAAAGCAGCCCCCATGTGTACATGTGGGTTTAAAGGCAACAAAAGGAAAGTGACACCCAGAGAGCAGGAGTCATGGTGGGCCAGCCAAGGAGCCAGCTGATTTAGTAAAGCAGACAAAGTGAAAGTGACAGTGGTGAGAGCTGCGGTGGTGATTAAATGACTCTGACAGATACAATTATACCCCCTCCAGAGGTTAATGAACACATCTACACACCAGAATGTGTGATCACTAGTTTTGGATCAGCAGCTCACAACACCTCATGAATCCACATTCCTCCAGCTGGCTCAGAGTGGACATTAGTTAAGCTCTAATTCTCTGTCAATCAAGCGTGGTTTCACTCTTGTGTACTCACATCAATGTAGAGATAATACACCTTAAATACTGTAAACCCTTCCAGATAGACTGATCCTGGCACAATCTGCTGCATGCCGACATAAAAACATTAATTCAAAGCTAATTTCAAAAAAACAAAAGCACACTATATGTGATTGTTGCCCTGCAAAGCCAGACCCAAGGGATGCTGTGTTTAATACTGCAGTATGTCCTGACTGTGTGCCTGCTGATTAAAAAAAAACACATCTTTGAAAAGATGAGTGTCAGAATACTTCTTTTAACACCAGATTGTGTGTGTGTGTGTGTGTGTGTGTGTGTGTGTGTGTTTGTGTTGGGGGGGGGGGGGGGGGGGGGGGGGTCACTGGCAGACTCAGTGCTATTTTAAGAACAACAACTTGCCAAAAAATTTGGTCTAAAGTCGACAGCAAGCTAATATGCTCACAAAAACAAAGCTAACATGGTGATGTTTAGCAGGGTTCCCATGTGCCCATCTAATTTTAGCATGCTAGCATGGTAACATTTGCTTCTTAGCACTAAACACAACATCCACCCATTATGTTTTCAGAACACATTATGAGGTTTGTGTAACTGTGAGAAATGTTGTCACTTGACTGCAGAGGGCTGTGGCCCCCACAGGCCCCCTTTTCCTCTGCTAATGACCTGTGATGAGCAAACTGTGGATGACATTTTTCAGAAATTCACTGGCGAAGACTTCGAGCAATAGCTCATTCTGAAGCCTTTACTAAAAATTCATGTTGGCCTTGTCTATTGTTTGATATTGAAATTTAAAATGTCAGATAACCTGGGATAAAGATGACTCATGTATTTCCTGGATCTTAGTGTAAATAAATCAGAGTGGAGGATGTGCGGAGCAAATTGCAGCAGATGTTAAGGCATGTGTAGAAACAGTAAATTAAGGTTAGGGTTAATGCAAAAGACCGCCCATATATCATCTCTTTACTAACAGGAACCTTGTCGGTGCCTCTAGATATGCAGTCTCCCCTGGAGAAAAATGTGCTACTTTTTCCTGAACTCTGGATACTTTCTGGTGCCGGTCCATAGGGCTGATATAAATCTTGCTGTGGGGTGACACCTCATGAACTCCGCCACCGTATACATTCATGTCATCCACCAAATCTCCCTGACAAGCCTGCCAATTTTCCAATTACCTGTGGCGCCATCCGTTATCGGAGGGCCAGTCAGCTCTTAAATGGGAAACAAGAGGGGAGGAGGGGCCAGCGCATGCTAACTATGTCATAAAGCCAGAGATGTGCCTCCAGTGCCTCCTCCTCCACTGATTTAGTGTGTGTCCCTGGGGAGAGGGGTGACACCAGTCCTCCTGGCCTCTCAGGGCCTTCACAGAATTCTCATGTGCTCTTTATCCTCCCCTCTCCAACACCTCAGCCACCTATCACTGCTGTCTCGGCCTGAGGGAAAGCAGATGGGTGTCAGCGCTTCACAACTTCACTGTTGCTGCCATTATGCTGCTGTCTGACTGCCTACAGATCCTCGTCCTCCAGTCTGGGTAGGCGGGCAGAAGCAGGGAGAGACATGGCCCAATCTTCATCTGTTTTCATCTTTCTTTGAATTTTGGTGAAATGCCGCGCTAGAAGTGATACTACAGCTGAAAATTGGCTTCCGTTATGGCCCACTCCTCATTTATCTGCCCTCATAGTCAGGCTTATGGAGTGAGTCTACAGAAATTGCCTGTGCAGCATGCAATTTAAAGTGTAGGAGAGATGGAGAAGACGAGGTGTTAATCATATTTGAAATGCACAAATCACCTGGGGAGTATCCGACAAGTTGTTTGGGGAGGGTGTAATTCCTGATCGAGACAGTGCAGAGAAGTCTGTCATTACACAGTAATTCTGTAAACCAGCTCCTTCGTGTGTCGGAGCTTTATTGAGCTGCACTGAAATATCTGTGCTGCAATTAAAAGGTGATTGAAACCTTTTTGAGAAAGAAAGCATTATTTGAAGTGGCATTCATTGACTTTTTGGCCACTTGGGGATACCAGAACATTATTGTGACATGTTATCCTGCCAACAGACAGCGATTTCTTGCATCTGGAAACAAAGCTGATGAGAGCGGTGACAGCGAATCGAAGACCAAAACAATTATCTAAAAAGATGGTAAGACTTTCTCTAGCGCTGAAGAGACCTGCAGAGTTGGTAGCTGTGTCTGTCACGATGAGTGACCCATTTCATATTTTATTTAAGTTTACAAGCAGTGGAAGCATCACACTGCTGTTGTTATGTTTTGCATTTCCAGCTATACAATGATGTAATTGTAACATCACTTTATGACATCACTTCCCCTTTTCTTTCTCTCTTGAGACTTATCAGTATGAAGCCTCTGATGCTGCTCGAGAAATGCCAGATTTGATACACCACAGTAACCAACCACAGCAGCTGCTGCTCTGCTGTTCTGTGTGACTCTTAGTGTCCATATTGGTGCACAAAGTGAGCAAATTAAATTTCTCACTTTTCTACATGGAATGGCTGCCCCAGTGTTTCAACGGTTCAAAAACATCACTCACACACACACACAGACACACACACACACACACACACACACAGTAATACAAATGAAACCAAAGTGTGTGTTTGTCTCAATTTACTGACCCACTAATACCTCCAGATATGACTGAAATGTACCATCCACACCCATAAATAGCTTGATGAGCCTTGGAAATTTGGACCCAAAATGCTCGGCCCTCAATAACAGCTTTCACTGAAGCAACAATTATGCTCTTCCAGGAAGGAACAGGAAGACAAAATTATCTTATGTACTGTATATGTAAACCTAAACTAGTATTGGGCTATATCAAAGATGAAACTAAGATTATATCAATTACAAATATTACGCTGACTGGATGTAAGACATAAAGTACGATGTACTCAAATAGTCCTGACCACTGTAAACAAATATATTGTTATGACATGGAGCAATGAAAACATTTTATGTTGTAGCAATACATGTCAAATTCAGACCTGTGTATTTATCAGAACTACACTAAATATCAACCAAACTGCATTATGTCCATCACATCAGTGGTGGTCGACGTATCCAAAATCCTGTTTTAGCCATACTTATTACTCTAAACTGAACACATTAATGCCTTGAAGATGTGAGTTATTCTTGCTGTATTAAAATTTGTAGCACGTTTGAAAGCGCAGCTACAGCCACTGATCCAGAGAAAGAGGACGGAGGGGAAGCAGCAATGTTCTGCCTCCTCTGTTCTCTCACTGTGGACTACAGAGGTTGAGGTACGGAGCTGCGTTTTGCATCAGTGGCCCCTGCTAGAGACATTTGCTTTGTGGAGAGCGGAGAGGCAGATGCTCCCCCTCTGACGAGCCTGCAGGAGCTGATGGGCTCTGGCATTGTGGGATATCTCCATCAATTCCCTCTGGGGAGACAAGGGAGAGGAGAGGAGAGGGGAGGAGGGGCCGGGTTTGTTTTCATCGCTTGCTTTCCATAGGCTGGCAGGCCCTCTGGCACTAACATATACATATATGATAATGAAATGCCACATTTTTCATTTGAGTTGAGGCCCGTGTTTTAAAGGGCAGGAGCAGAGCATCATGTCTGTCATATGATGCAGAGAGAGGAGGAGAGCTCAGACTGAGCCCTAGGTGGCAACAAAGACCAGTCAAGCTCTACCACCGCACAGCCTCACATCACTACTGCTGGCACCACTAATTTCACACACACACACACACACACACACACACACACACACAAACAAACAGAAAAGCGATCCACCAACCGCACAACCTATGCAATCAACCTCCTAAACTTGGATTAAATTTACACTGCAAAGGGATCATAATGTACAACACAGCATGCACTTTAATAAGCTTCTCCTTCCTTTATCAAGCCCATACAGTCCTCAAAAGAATTAGCAGTGAATTAGTGTGACTGATTTTCTGCTTTCACTGTATATATTTATGAGTGTGTCTTACACTGCACAATGTGTGTATGCAGAAGAGGCTCTGATTTATAGTGTCCTATCACCTTTGATGGATTCACTGCCCCTACAGTTAGATGAATGTTCAGTTGCACAGATAATGAGAGTCATGCACATTTTGTGTGTGCTGCTCCAAACATGAGGAGAAGGCACAGCCATTAAGCTTTCATGTAAATTAAAATTCATGCAGGGTTATATGAGCTTAAACTAGGTTTAAAAAACCTTCATTACATCCTAGTTTATTAAAAATATGTTTAATTGCTTACATAACAGTTTAAATGCTCATAAATGATTGAGGCTTAAATGATCATTATGGAAAAATAACTTCACAGCTAAATACTGGCACAAGCTCAAGCAGTTACATCTGAAGCAACAATCACAGGAGTGTAAAAGAGCTCATTCTGACTAGTGACAGCTTTCAAACACGTCTAATGGTCTTCCTCAGTGTGTTCAGTTGTCTTGGAGATAACTCCATCTAAGCTATTTTGTAGGCTATTTTTAGAGAATCCCACATTTTTTACATGGGCCACTACAGAAATACAGAATTCCAAAATTAAAATTAATTACACATCATGAAACAGTAAGGTGCCAAAAATAATAAATTAAGCAAAACAAACAAACAAACAAACAAAAATAAATAAATAAAATCTAAAATTATGTACTCATCTATCATAACTTACTGGACATAATTTCATTGTTTACTTTAAAAATGACATTTTCACTCTATAGTATATATTTATGATTAGATTTTGGCCAGTTATGCTTTAATTTCAGAATTTGCATATTTCTTTAGGTTTATGATTTTTTAAAATACACTTCTGATAATAAGCCAATATGTGATTATGTAGGTAAGGCCAAAAAAATATATCCAAAGTAAGTATGGTAATTGTACGTCATTGCTCTTCTTTTCTAACTGTTATATTTAACTGTTATTAATAACTGTAAACTATCATGGATTTCATTTTTTTAATTAATGTTTCAAACTCAGTTCCACGCCATCCATTATGTGCATATCTCAGTCACGTATACAGTATGAACTGGATTCATATTGCAAAATTTCCGGTACTGCACACTGATCAACTGTACATACGCTCATTATGATGACATGTTCAGTTTATCAGTTAAATACAGCATTATACTCCAGTGAAGTTCAAAAGCGTTTTAAAGCCACCAGTCCCTCCCACTGCATCTGTAATCCAGCCAATACATGAAGGTCAATTAGTTTTCGTATGATTAGAAATTCCTTGGAAAATCATGCCAATGATTGAAATAACATGAAAGGCTGCAAAAATCACACACTTTTTCTTCCAGAAATGCTTATGGATTTATTTATTTACTATGGGCCATTTTGCTGTTCTGATCAAAATCACTACAGGGACTATACAGATTGATTTATGTGGGACTGTATTTATTTACATTGTATTTTTTCCTAGTGCTTTGATTTGCACCTTTTCTTTTACTGACATTATAAAGTCGTTATACCTGGCTCTAATGTTGTACATGTTGTGCAGCAGACTGTTGTGTTGTTCTGTACGTGTGTGTCCTCTTCTCAGCACTTGACAAGAATTTTACTTGAGCACATTCTCCCCTTTTTCCTCTAAAAAACAAGACATTAATAAAATTTACCAACACAATAGCACATTTTGGCAGCTAGAAGCACATCCTGGAGTATGTGTGTGTGTGTTGTGGCTCCAAGTATGTGTGTGTCTGAGTGGCTCTATGTGTGTACTGGCATCTTGTTGCCATTCAAGAGATGACACAATTGCAGTGGGTCATAAACAGCGGCTTCATTAGCCTGTTCAGGCAGTGCGTTACGCGCTACATTTAACCACCTCTGCCCACAGCGCTTCTCCTGCACCTCTGCTCCTCAGCACCCACAAACCAGTCACCGGAGTGCACAATTAAATTTCATGACTGCGCATATTTGCAATTCCCATTTCATTTATTACAAAGGGCATTCTTTAATGTCCATTTTTTTTCTAAGAAACATATTTCCATTTTAGTGAGGCATGACTGATACTGAGGTGAAGTTACCAGGCAACACCTAATTTAATCAGAGGTAAAATTCACAAGCAGGTTTTTCTTTTTATTGCCTCGTCAGATAACTACAGGTGCCTCCTGGAAGAGGATATACAGTCGGGGAAAGGAGAGCTGCTTTCTCTCTGTTTCCAATTTAAAGCACTTAGAATGAAGTAGAGAGTCACGTACAGGTCTGAGTTCTTAGGACTGTGGGAAAACAGGTTGTTTATCTTTGCTTTATTCTGAACAAGGCAGGGAGGACACAACATGTTAAAGAGAAAATGCCAGAAATATCTTGTAAAATGAAAACAAAGAGGAAGGATGCAGGTTCCTCCAGAACATTCACTATACAAGCACACGAATGCAAATGACAAGGCCTGCACAGCAAACTCACAGCATAATTACGCTTACTGAGCATTGCTGTGTTTCCTTTACATTGAGTCATGTGGCACACCACCAAAGGGTGCCCTCCCACTACAGAATTTGAAATAATAAATAATAAGAACTATAGTTCCAGTTTCTGTTTTCTAGACCTTTTGCATTCAACGGAAGTAGCTCAATCGGCTTAAGCTACTTTATCAGTGTTTAACAGAAGAACTGAGACCAATCATGTTTGCTGTGAATGCTTGCACACCAAAACTGGTGAAATTCAGTTCATCTGGGGTTTTAGGTACAAGTTTTCAGTACCTGAGATCCCCTATTGGTAATGCTTCAGGAGGCTTATTCCCAAATATGGCCTGAAGATATTTACAGAAATTTATGATGAGTGGACAAATTCTTAACAACATATGGGCATTTTCCTGCTAAGATCTGCCCTTTGTGAAGTTTACTGGTCAATATCCTGAAAACTAAATTAGATATCAACAAGTTTTATGTAACTTTGGATAAGTTTGGTCCAACAGTGACCAACGGATAATTTGGTAGCAGCCAGACATACCGTTTAGGAGGAGATGTTTAAAATGTGTTTTTCAAAAAATTCAAAATGGCAGAAAATCCATCATGGCAGACTTTAATGGTTCAGGAGGCTTTTTTGCAGAGCCCGTTGAGCTGGACTCCCGTGTCTAATTTCAAGTCAATCGGCCATACGGTGTGAGGGGCGTAGCCTTTCCAAAATTGAATTTTTGGGCCTTAATTACAGTATCACCATCCTGCCAACTGAGCTCATGTTTCTTGGGAAGCATAATTTCCACTATTCCATTATTCCATGTTTGTAGCTCACTCCAGCTCATGGCAATTAGAGCTGTTGTGGCAGGAAAAAAATCACTGAATAATAATGATAATAATAACAATAATAAATTGGAACAAACACGATGAGTTCTGCCCCTTTGGGACTTCAACCATAATCATAATAATACAATAATAATACATAAACCAGTGACAGATTATATCAATTATAGATAATTAAAATACATTTTGTGAGAAAGTTAAAACAACTTTTTGCTGTAGTGTGATGAATGTGCTCACTGAAAGTTGGTGTCTGTCCTTCGCAAAAGATCATTTGTGAGGGAAAAGAAATTGGTCTCACTGAAAATAATTTCAGAAAAGAAAGCACTAACAATATCTTTAGTTTACATGTATTGTTGTAGAAGCATCATTCCAGTGGGTTAAGGTTTGGCTTTATCAACACAACACTAATAGGTGCAGTACTTCAGCTGAAGTTCTGACATGGAAACAAAGTCGGACTTAAATGAACTTGGGGTTTGTACATGACAGCAATTACACTTACTGTTATATGAAAGTAAATCAAAACAAGTCAGTATGTGATTATGTAGAGTATTTTTGTCAGGTCAACACTCCGTACAGTAGCCGTACGTTCAACTGTGGTTCACCAACAGAAATGTTAAACTAAAGTTTATTGTGTATATTTATGGGAGGAAACGGTGGTGTCTCTATTCAGAATGCCATTAGAATATAGCATGCTTTCTGCCCACGCAGCAGGAGCAAGGGACTTGTGGGAATGTTATCTTAACGAAGGCTGGTAGTGCTGCTGCTCAGTGTCTGCTACACTGTTTATGGCCATAAAATACTGAGGGGTTCTGAAAAGTGGCCTCATGTACGCTCTCCACGAAGAGGGTTATTAGAATGAGCTAGGTCCAGAGAAATGGACTGCTGGAGTCACTGGGGATCCCGACAGCAATCACACACTCCTGTTTACTCCACAAATTGGCCCCTGAGAGGGGCATGGGCATCTGTAGCACCTAGTTAAAGTGATTGAGGTGACTTCTCGCCATTGATTTTCTCTTCGTCTTCAGCGTCCCGCCTGGCCACCCTTGACCATGTCCTGTGCTCCCTGCAGGCTACTTTAGCTAGCTGCTCCTGTTTAGCTGCCACTGCTTGCCTTTAAATCACATTAAACTGTGATTAAACTTTGGCCATGTCTAAAAGACAACCATCATTGATGAGGTTATCATGCTTTAAGCACCTCATACGCTTTAGTAAAAGCCTCGACTGTTGGTCTTATTGATCGCGCAGTCCTTACGGCATTAAGATTAAACTTGAATACAGATAAGAGGATGAGAGCAACACATTCAAATCACACTCAGGGATTTATCTTCATTCTATAAATGCACCAATGATACTGATTAAACCAATCAGACTGCTAATGAAAGATGCCTCATTGAGAAAATAAAAACAGGCTAAAGGTTAGATTTTTCCACTAAGATAGACACCCACTGGATGAGGAGTTGGTAAAAAAATGCATTTCCTCTGCCTCACTCTAAATACCAGAGCATCTGATGAGTAATGATGCCTATTTTTCTTTCAATTTACTCGATATAGTTAAGTCAGCCAAGTGTGACACTTCATTAAGTTAATTAGGCTAACTTAATTACAATCTTTCACAGGTCAAGTGATGAAGCTTCTGATTGATGGCACAGCTTGTAAAGGTAATCTTCCTCTGAATTGGGAATGACATCAAAACGAACATTAGCTACTTCAAACCATCAAAAATGATCAAGTTGCCTCATAAACAACCTGTAACGGAAAAATGCACAACTAGCCTTATACACCTAACTATTATTTACACATAAACAGAGCTGAATACTCTGAGGTCATAAAAGAACTTCAAATACAAACTGTTTGCTGAGTAGGAGTAGGCCTATGGCTGTGGAGGAAGTGAAGAAAATTAAACTTTTACGCACTGTAATTTCAACAGTTGCAATCCTTTTGATGACAACAAGTCTGAGTGCAACTAAAGTAGTGCATCCCACACAAGTTCACAGTTGAGTACTTTAAACACTGCCTGAGCAACTTTAAGAGCTTTTGGCATTTCAAACCTTTTATCCAAGTCTTCTGGTCTGATTTACCGTGGAGCCAACCACGCTAGGCAACGCTGCAAGGGTGTAAATAAAGCCTTAAACAAGCACCCCTTGGCACGGTAACAGGCTTGAATTAAAGGCCATCCGTATATTACAGCAAGACTGTCACTTTATTACTGAAATCAATTCAGCGAGGGCCTGGGGCGACAGCGGGAGGGATGTGGCCTTGGTCAGAGCGAGGTTTATCTAAGCTGAGCAGGCCGAGAGAAACACAGCGTCTATAATGAACTCAAGCCTGTCAAATAAAGCCTTTTATTGCCCCTTTGCACAACAGAAACATGTCTGCAACCTCACCAACGCTCAGCTCCCGCACCGCTGTTAACCAACAGCTTCTCCGTAATGACTACTGCTCTACAAACATCTCAACAATACAAGCAAATCACAGGGACAAATCATCATCAAAAATATATTTGCTATTAATCAGGACCTAACAGACAGAATCCCAGACAGATGGCAACAAAAGCACTTGTGTCTTTGGGTTTGTTTTTCCTTGGCAAGAACTAAGTATTAACTTTGTGGTACATATGTATTTGGTTTGGTCACACAGCCAAAATACAAATGAACTGAGGATCACAAAAAGAATTAAGAATTAAGTTTTGCAAACCTCCAATCCCTCTCAGGTAGGCCAAGAGATCAATATATTAGGACAATTTCCTACAATGTGTCCACTTATTAATAGTTTGGTTCTAGACCTCTGAATCACCAAGCAAACCACTGATTTTTGAGTTTTGTGCAGACAGATATAGAATGGGGATGTCATCTTCCTATGTATAGCTGGTGTACATCCATGAAAAATAGTGTCAAATTGCTACTGGGGCCAGCGACCTTTCAAGTACTCTTCAATAATATCTGTTAAGCATATTTCTGATAACTACCAGACAAACAGATGCAGACCAAAAACATAATCTCCATGGTGAAAGCAACAGCCAAATAAATGCCAGTTAAGACGTAGTTCTGTTTGAAAGAGGAGGTGAGGGATTCTGTTTCTTTGCGTAGCAACATCAGGGCACATTCTGGCTATAATGAATATTTGTTCAGTTTTTGCTTTATTGCTTGACACCCAATTTGATTGTCAGTGTTCTCATCAGTCCAAAAGAACTCATCTAAAAAAATAAACATTATGTCACTCAAGCCCGCTTCATGCAGTGATTGGCCAAGCATTCAAATGTGTGAAAGTAGGAAGGATTTGAACTTGTGTCTCAAGCTCTCTCCCTGTTGTTCCTCACACAGCTACTTCCATCACTGTCCACGTGTAGAAAAAACATAAATGTTGAAGAGAACAGACTTCAAAACCTGTGCCTACATACAGCCTCATAGAGCTGCTAGCAAAGCAGTAGACTCTTAATCCTGTTATATGATTTTTGCATCAATGTCATGAAGTTCTCTGATTTGTCACGTATTTAATTGCTAGATTAACCAAAAGCAAACACTCGTGTTTGGCTTTTTGTCCATTAGGATTTTCTCAAATTATCTGACATATAATGATATTGTGATCTAATACTACATATAATGTGACGGAGGATTTTTTTCATATCGCCCACAACTGGTGAGCTGTTATCTCCATTTGTATGATTTATTGCATCTAGCCTCTCTTCATGACAGCAGGCTTATCGTCCCACCTTGACTGTGGCCATCTGGAACAGGTATTAACACTTTTGTCTTTGGACATGGCCAGATGTCAGACCTTAATGTCTGAAACTCTAACAATTCTTTGCTCATGTTTTATTTCAAGCGAACCTCTGGAATCTAGTGCAATGCACAAACAGGCTGGCTTTCAAACAAGACATTTAACCAAAACTGTGGTCAGAATCACACACTAGTAAGACACAGTAAGATACTCTGTGCCGCTTCTTGCGTACCTCTTCCTTCAGATGTCATACATCTTCCTCTTAGATAAGAGCAGTGGCTGCAGGGAGCTTTGACAAATCACTTCCTGTGCCATTCTATGTAACAGACTGTCAGGCAGAGGAGTTGACCGCAAGCTATCTCTGCCAGCAGCTGAATCTCAGTCGCAACGATCAGGTAATATTCTGCACTTAATGCTGGCATTTAAGAAACATTCTCTCCCCACAGGCAAAAACGGTGCATGGCTTGGCATTTAAAAGCAGATAATAAAACTTTCCTTAAATACAGCTCTCATCTCAGAGTGCTTTTTAGATGCCCTTAGTGGAGTCAATTATCTCCCCACACTTGCTATTACTGAGACACTCTGAGCACCTTGCGCCTTAAAAGGTCTGTACACCATGCTTTCTCAAAAATGTCACATTCTTAACTGCCTCTCAAAATGTAGACCCTGCAATATTAGAAATGGCGTACACGTGTTGGCTTCTTTCATCCATTTGTTGCTTAAACATGCCTCTTAAATGTGCCGGATAAACTCAAATCGAATAGTAAAAATCTTCAGAATCGGAAACCATGCAGCCCTTTCGTATATGTATGAGAGACTTTTCAAAGTAGCAAAGTAGAACATAAATAGATTGGTATAACCCATGCTTTGAACAGGCTTGCAGTTATTGAACAGGAGTGATCTTTGCTTGCTAAAGGAATGGAGAGAAAAATGCTCACACTAATTTGTCACTTCAAAGCAGCAAACACTATTCTCCTGTCACCACTGAAATGTCGCCCTGCTTTGGGACAGAGAGCCCAGAGGTTCTCCCATTTGATGTTAACAAGACAGAGGGAGGTGGAGGAGGATGGGAGCAACTTCATATGGATATGATACTCCAGAGAGAATGAGATGGTGGGACAATGGAGATGACATAAAAAGTTTAGGAGGAAAAGCCACAGAGATGGGCTTAATACTAGCTACTCACGATACTCACTAGAATATGTGGATAAAGTATATACTCATGAATCAATGATTAAAAGGGGAAAATACAGTGCATACAATGCAATAGATTTCATTTGACAGGATTTGAAAGAATGAGGATTTGAATTAATGAAGTGAACATCGTACTTGACTGATACTGTCCACACCAGAAAAACAGCAGCATGGGCTTATCAGTTTTTCCTGACGAGCAACCTATGACAGTTGTGAGACTAAAGTTTGGTCTTTCTTGAAAGCAAAGGTTAAAGTAGTGTGATGTAGTGGTAGTCTAGAAGTTCAGTCAGGTGCACATCTGTCTTTGACACAGAAACCACTGTTTGCTTCCCATCGGCATTACCATGACCTTTCACTAAACTTTATCAAGTAGTTTTAGTAAGCTAAATGTATCCAAAGTTAACCACAGAGGTGGTGAATCAGAAAACTGTCAGGCATTGCTGGCTTGTAACAGGTATAAGGATTGCTCTGAAGGCACTGGCAAACAACGTTATGTGGTCCAGATTCAAAAACATTAAAATGAATTGCTTTGGAAGGCAATGAAAAATGTGTTGGGACTACTATAGTTTTGGCCTCGCTAGGAACTAGGCCTTCAGGTACAGTCACATTAGCCTTAAGTTTGGGGATCCAACAATTCAATACTATTTATTGTTTACATTTATTTATCACTTCCCACTTGCACATATTTTTTCTGGTACATAGTTTATCGCTCTGGCTCTCTCGCTCTTTAAGAAGTGCATATTTATTTATATACTTAGTTATTTTTTTATATATTTAATATCCTGAGTTATATTTTAAGAATTGCTGCTATTCTATGTTTATATACTTTATTATATTTTTCAAGAACACTCTTTTCTCTTCCATTTATTCCATGTTTATGTGTATTGTTTAACCTGCTGCTGCAACAAAAGAATTTCCCAAATTGGGATCAATAAAGTCAAGTCTAAGTCTAAGTCTGTTTTTTTCTATCTCAATTTATGGTATCTGTCAAATACAGGGTGCTGATATAAAACTAGTGCTCTCTTTTCCTCTGATTTAGAAGTCTGTGGAAACTAAGGACTGCAATGGAATTACAGTCACGAAGTCATCACTCTCTTTAGCCATCGTTACTTCATTAATATTACACAGAATGATCATAGACTACAAACAGTCTATGAGACTGATGCAGCCTAATAGCGTTACACTGAACAAAACCGGTTAATACCACTGGTGTACTGTAATGTAATACTGAATTCCCCATTTCCAGACACAGCTTCTATTGGCTGACTAGGAAGTTTGATTAAAGTTGAACAACTGTCGGAGCCAGTTAAAGTTTGCATCAAAACATTAAATATATTCTTGATTGATTTGTCGATTGTGTGGGACTTCTACTGAATTGATTGCAGATATTCACAGAGACTGGTGCTAGTGCGACTACAACTTAAGGAAGTCCATCTGTACATCCAATACTTTGATCCATCCATCAGCTCTATTAAAAGATCTTGAAAACTAACAGCCTGAACTTGCCATGATATTTGCTGCCATAATCCGAAGAGGATGCAACCTTTCTATTTTGGAGGTTTAGCCTCTTTTTTACACAACATTGAGAACATTTGGTCAAGTTTTCATTAAAGTGGTTATTAACATTGATGAACAGATGATGAATCCTAAAGTTTTTGGTGACCTTCTGACATTTTCTGTAGTTGCCATTCAAGGCCACAGTTTCCTCTAAAAATCACATCCGACTGACAGAACGCCAATTCTACATGCAAGGATTTTGCAACTTACCAGATATTAGACTGTATTTGCATTTTTTTCTAGTCATCATCACACAAGTTCTCAAAGATTTGCAAACAACTGGCAACAGGTTATTTATGCAGCTAAGGTAGTATGAAATCTGGATGACCATGACAGAGAGCTGACTTTTGTCTTTATGACCTGGTCATACGGGCTTTGCCCAGATAAGAGTGAATACGATGTTGTTGAGTACACTGGGGCCATTGAGTACAAGATAATGTCAAGGATTTATCACATTCTTTGTTTTGTCTTTAGGAGAGAATAACTTTAGCTGTTGGACAAAAGAAATGCTGTTGCAAGGAGTACTGTTGACTAGAACCAGAATATAAAAATATGACTGTAAACATAATTTACTAACTGAATGAAGTGAATTCCAATCATCAACAGAAAGTAAGACTGAAGATATAAAACCATCAAGATGCCTGAAAACTCTGGGCATGCTTTTTCTCAACAGAACTGTGCTGAGACTCGTTAGAAGTTAGAGCGGAATCCCAATGGACTGGAGCTAACCCAAAGTCCCTTTATGCATATAAGAAGACAGATGTTCATATCTGATACTGGAACATGCTGCATGGACTAATACTCATATTCAGCTTTTCTTCATGTGTTTTTCATTCCTGTGAAAACTACAAGTCAAAAGAGCACAGATCAGACCATCAGGTTGGCTGAAGTTAGAGTAATTTAATCTGTTCAATATGTTACTTAATACAGCACCAAATGTTCGTGTTTTGTGTGTATTTGCAGCATGTACAGTACTGAATATAAAAAAAAACTAAAGGTACATTGTAAATAAATTTGATTCTTATAGATTTTTTCATGGGGACCACTTAATATTAAACGAGAGCTTTAACCTTTGGTTTTCTTGATAATTGAATGCTTGATTCCTTTGATTCAGCATTTTCACTATGGCTTTTATAATTCACTTCCTCTGCAGCAGCATCAATCAGCCCCCATTTTCCACACAGATGGAGCCTAGCAGGACAGATTACTAGTTTCTAGAGAAATGGAAATGGGGATACATTTATCAATTAGGTTGAGAGGCGACCAAATGTTAACCTTTATTGCAATATAATCTAATAAAAACAAGCAAAAAAAGTAAACAAAAGAAAAAAAATGAAATAACTCTGCAAGGATGACAGTTCACAGGAAACCTCACAGTGGAGTCTTCCTGTATACAAACATAAGGTTAGTTTGAAACCATTTATTGCATACAAACTTAGATTTTTTAGGTTTGAGTTGCAATTCAATGTGTCCTTCCTTTAAACAGTATCCCTAAAATGTGCTCCATCAGTGCTGTTTGACTAAATTACTGTATTTAGCCTTCGTGACCATTAGTAATTTAATCTGTCTGTCCCTTTACGAAATCCAACATTTGGAGAACATACTGTGCTGTTAAATTTATACTGCACTCAAAAAGTGGAAGCTAGTTAGCCTTCCTTTCTAATGTTTGCACTGAATCTCACTTGACATTACTTTTTGTGCAAGGTGTTTCAACGCCTGCTAAGCTGTCAATCTCCTCAACTCAGAGAGTGTTATTCCTGCATTTCAAAAAGGAAATTTAAACTAGCATTAGCTGTCTCTCTTTTGGGAGTCCAACTTGGATGATGGCACAAGACCGGGCTGTCAAAACTGGTTGCTCTATCTGCGACCACAGCACTTAACATTACTTTACTTTACATTCTCCTGTAATTTGTAATGCCTTGATCAGGTAATATCGTACAGACTCATGTCAGTCTCCAAGTTGTAATTTAGAGTCAGAGATATTGACATTTGAGCCTGCTATTATAAGTATAACAGATATGCCAACAAACCAGTGACAAAATGGCTGTAAAACCACCATTGTTGGCAGTTACATTGAAATGAAATCCAATATTGATAAGAATTCAGTTGGTTGAATAAATGTTTGAAATGGTTTGGTAAATGGTTTGAAAACAATGTTGTCAAATGTGGATCTCCATCTTGGAATAAGAAAATATTCAGTAATTTTGACCAAATCAGTAGTTACAGTATGAAAAAAAAAACCAACCCGCCCGCCCCCCCCCCCCCCCCCCCCAAAAAAAAAAAAACACCAAGCATAAACAAAATTATATCTTAGCAACATACTCTCATGAGGAGAGATGTTAACTCTCCACCCCTGCTTTGTTGCTTTCATACATACACACACACACACTCACCTTGGAGGAGGATGTGTCACACTCCTGGCAGATCCAGCCATATCCCGTCTGCTTGGGGGATTTCTTCAGCGGGGGATCCAGACACCCGAAGTGATAGCAGAGCCGGCACTCGTCACACCTGAGGCACAGACAGGAAGGGCATGTGTTGCTCCTCACATAAATAAATCCACCGTCTTCCTACAATGATGAGGTCAGCTCAGAAGCCGTGATGGATGATGACAAGGCAGCTAGTTGTCAGTCATGAGACTTTGCTCATGCATTCCAAAGTCCCTCTAATCACTCCACTCCCTTGACCTTACACAGCCATTGACTGTCCAATGGTTCATATCGGCAGCCAGATAAATACAGGCCTTGTTAGTGTCAGATAAATGCCTGCTAGGTCTCTAAAGCTAGACTAGCCCTGTGTCCTCAGGTGCGGTAACAATGGTTAAACAGCACAGAGGATACACTCCTAGATAATGACTACCAAGTTATACCTAATTTTTTTAATGGTAAAAATAAGTGTTATTATTCACATAATATAAAAAATATTCAAATAAATGAGCAGACTGACACCACAATTGACAAGCGGGTTTAGCTGCTGAAATAAGCCAGCATGTTATTCTAAACTGTTTAGCTGTAAGCAGATATGAGTGTGGAACTGAGTTACCAATCACATGCTGGAGCAACCATGCAAACAGCCAATCATACAAGTGGATCATCACAGTGAACAAATCTCTATGCCAGGGGTTCTTAAACTTCATACTCAAAAGGTCCACATCTAATTTTTACTTAAGGTCAGAGGTCTGGAACAATTGGGATAACAGAATAATATTCAATCAAATAATTACTGTCTCATCTCTAGTGATTGCGGTAGCACCAAACCAAGACAGACAAGGCTCAGACAGTTAGTCCATATTCATTTCTGACTTAGAAATATTCTTATAACTACATTTACACTAATTATTGTGTGCTGGGAAAAAAAAATACATTCTGTTTCAGTGATTTAGGAGCTGGTAGCAAACTCTCTGGTGTCATGTTAATGTGTGAATTCAGGAGCAGAAACACACAACACTCTCTCCAGCAGTTAGCAACACCATGACAACAATGTCAATGATAGGGAAATATGCTTTGTTAAAACCACATTCATGTGGTGACAGGGTCACTGTGAATGATCTCCAGCTACGCTGAATATTCACTGTCTATTTCAAAATAGAAAACTTTATGCTTCATAATGTGTTACAGCCTATTCATAGCATGAGGTATGGCAGGAGTGCATTTTTATCCAAGGGCCAAGGAATATTTCTCTGGGGCCAGACAAAAAAAAAACAACAACAAAAAAAAAAAGTAATAATATTTAGGCTTAATTAGTCTATTATTTATTAATATTTTCACTTTCTTTCAAAAATAATGTTATTTTATGAGTCTATATCAATGTGAACAGAGTCTAAAAAAAATCCATAATGATAACTAGATACTGAACTAGAAAAGACCTCAGAGCTTCATACAAAACCCGTAGTTCAACTACCAATGAGTGAGTCCTAATCGCGACTAACAACTCCTCTTCTGGGACTCAGCTGGCCAGTCAAAATAAACAGAAGTGATGCCTCCTGCGTCTAATAGGTGAGCTTTGTCATTCTCCGTCAGTATCTGTTTCTGTAGAACTGGTGAACTATGAATTACTGACTTTTTTCAAAACAAAATCCACAGTTCAACCATCAACACGAGTCCTAACCTCAATGAAAACTCCTCTTCAGAATCCCAGGAGGCAAACAAAAATATTCAGTTTGAGATGCAACACAACAGGTGGCCAACAAAAATTAACCCAAGTGATGTCCCTTGTATCTAATAGACATGCTTTGTAATTCTCCATGACTATCTGTAGAGCAGGTAAATTATGAATTATGGACTTTTTCGACCATCACTCTCAAGACGGACTGGACCTTTTCCACTGGTGAGTAACATTACATTCACACATTTTCTGAATTCATTAATATTCTGCGGGCTGGATGGGAATGTGGTGGGCTAGATGTGACCTGCAGGCCACCACTTTATATGATATAGACCATTTTACCAGTGTATGTGTACTTTCATAAAATATCTTATGTTTTCTTTTCTGCTTACTGATTTGCATTTTAAATAAACCAAAGCTGAACTGAACTTGAAGATGAACTTCGAAAGAAAAATAAATGTGAAAACAACAATTTGTGCTTCAGTGAGAGCTGTGCGCTGGAATTATTTCTTGGCAAACAATAGTTTATCTATTTTCTCATAAGTCAATGCACACAAGTTTTGGTCTCTTTACAGGCATGGTACCAAACTTCATGAAACTCCATGTAACAACCAGGCTGCTCTGGGAAACTGTCAGTGCACCGGACTGTTTCGTGTTGTAGGGGTTTAATCAAGTACAGCTGAGGTGTTGCAGGTATTTGGTCATTTAATGAACAAATTGAAATTTTGAGTTGATGATGCACTATGGGAAAATCTGGGGGATCACCAAAAACTGATTACAATTCATCCAACAGTTGTGTTCATCCAAGTGGTAGACTGACAGACATTGCCATCCATAAAAAGATTTTCAAAATTGTTTGCTATTCACTTCAAAAGTTGTAGAAATAAAGATGTCTGTGGTCAGTGAAATAGATACAGGGTACATCTGTCATTTTTGTCTCATGTTTCTCTCCCTGTCTTCCAACCTCTCAAGCTGTCCTTCTTTCCTCCATAATGGAGACGAATAGAGCGGGTTCAGGTTGACCTCTCTGGCTGTTAAGCTGTTATCAGATTTTCATTGGAGAATGTGAATCTCCTTCATTGATTAGGACATAATTGGCTCTAATTGAGGAGTGCGTGTGTGTGTGTGTTTACCAGGCAGGGGCTTGTTGAAGGGCAGTCAGCCTCATAAATGATTAAAAGAAAAGTCTACTCTCTTTGTGCGACAGACACAGGTCAGTCTATCCTGGCTCAGATACACCCATGCTTTTAATGCATTTTACGTACTGATTCTGTCTCATTTGGTCAGGACTGTTCTGTCTTTTCATGCTGTGGTTTCAGGATGAATTTATACACTCAGTCCACAAAGCTATCTGTGCATGATTTGTGGCAGCCAGTGTTTGGATATCAATTACTAGTCTCGACAATGAAGCCAGCTTTGTGTTGGATGTGTGTGTTGAAAGGAATTAGGCAGTTTGATGGTATCGGATCTGATGGCACTACAAATGCAATATGATAGATGGCAAGTATGCCTCAGGCTTTGACTGAGGCAAAATATGAAGAGGCTGATGTTCCACAGAAAGGGGCTGAGAGCACTTCTGGTCTGAACATGAAGGAATCATGTGCTTGGAGAGGGTCATTCTGCATTCTTTTGTTCAATTTATTCAGAATTTGTATCCATGGAGGATAGTATCCATGAACAAACCAAGAGTGAATTTCTCTTATTTCATCTTGCTAATGATATTGAAATAATTTTCAATTTTCATCACATACCCACAACAGTCAATCAAGGTACAAAATAGATTCTGTGAATACAGTTTGAGCTATTTTCTGAATATACTAGTAACCGACTTGTCTGCCTGTAACCAGTTTGAATTCAGGAAGTACAAAGTATTTTTCTCCTGCTAAACAAAAACCACTGTGTCCAAAATCAATGCTGCACAAGAGCCCTCTACTGTGGTCCAATGGGTCCTTCCAGTGGACAAAACATGACACAGTAGCATAAAGGCTGCCCTACATACTAGAAAAGGGTTTGGAACTGTTTTCAATATAAATGCTTCACAAGTTTTTGGTATTAGTTTTTTGTAATAATCCTTCATTATATAGGAAAACTCTGGTTTTGTCCAACTACAATAGGTCAAAGTTGATCCAGGGAGTCAGTCTGTGAACTGTGATGGATGAGAAGAGTTTAGGTAATTAGTTTACCAGTGACTAACAATTATATTTGGCTATCCACTGCATTTTGTTTCCAACCTGTGTGATTGACTGACTTTTCAGACAATGTCACCGCGATTCTGGATGTCAGAAATTAATTTGCTGACTTGTTTGTCACTGGAAATGATGGCCAAAGAACAAACACACAAACATACATAAACATAAGACCCAAGTTGTAATAAACCAGAGTCATCCTACTGTATAAGCAACCAACAAAACACAGTGGAGACTCCACCTGCATTCAGAGTGAGAAGGGCTAAACTCTACCAGCTAGGATAACATTATGGAAGGTAGCCCTCTGGCACTAGACTAAGAAAATCTGTGAAATAGGTCTAATAATATACCTGTAGTGTTTACACATTAAGCATGGTAGATTTACTCAAATCAGAGTAGAAATTTAATTGGCATAGATAATTGGCATCTTATGAGTTGTAGGGGCATAAGCTACCAGCTGCTGCACATTAGCACAAATATGTCGAGGCAGGTGGATCTATCTCTCTCTCTCTCTCTGTCTCTCTCTTACTCACTCACACTCACTCACTCACTCACACACACACACACCACACACACACACACACACACACACACACACACACACACACACACACACACACACACACACACACACACACACAGGCATGCAAACATGCACACCAAGGAATCTTGGATAGGCTGAGCAGGCATATCTGCCTCATAAACGATGGGAGTTTAAAGTGCCCTCCGGCCACCTAGTGAATAGAAGACAAATGACCAAAGTGTGTGTGCCTCTCTAATGAGCACACTCCTTTTGTTGCACACAAACCGCCAATTGATTTCACATGAATCTCCAACTAAGGCAAAAAGGAAGAAGCATACTCTTCAGTTTCGCTGCTGGAGACTCTTGAAGACCTTCCAAACACACAGGAGGGCTCTTTTTATTTAGCAAGACTGTGACGGCTGCACACATGCTTCCATAATTACTTTACCTTAATGAACCCTGTTGTAATGTTTGGTGTGTATTGTGTGGAAAATCTTTGAATTAAAGCAGTGCTCACTGATGCAGACGCACCACTTTCTGTGTCTGTGTGTGATAATGTGGTTTTTAATCTTCATTTATCCATGGCAGGTGGGTTAAACTCAGCTATGTTTCAGCAAAAGTGAGCTTTAATTTCGGACAGTTTCTTATATTCACGCTGACCAACACAACCACACACCACTGCTGTAAAGGCCCAGTAACACTTTTATGACAGAAATAGATTATGTTCAGTGCAGTCAGAATAATTGCTCTTGGAATCAAAGTAAAGGCACAATGAGCTTTCATGTAGTGATCAATGTTGGTGAACTACGGCACAGTACTTCATATGGACCAATAGCCAAACATCTTGACAGTGTCGACTTTTGAGGAAAAGAAAGGTGAGAGCCCCCAGTGAAAGAAACTGTCATAGTATTACCTGTGTCATGCACGCTAATACTACAAAACAGGAGTTGATGATATTAGATTTCTCTCTCCATTAACTAGGAAACAGGAGTAGTGCAAGCAAGCCAGCTAGCTTGGTGTACTATTGTGGCTCACTAGCACTAGCACGTTACTGATGAGCTTGCCAGCCACAGTGGCTTGTCAACTAACTGCTCAAGTACTTAATCAGCAACCATATCCACTGGTGAGGATAATCATATACACACAGTTTTTGCTGTGCCACCATCTGGTCCGGAACAGCACAAAGCATCGAGGCTGGTTAAAATATTTTGGGAAATGTTCTCTTTTGCCATCAATCCAAGTCATTAAATTAATCAATTTCACCTGTAATGTGTTTTGAGCACAAAGAGGAGTTTAGTTCAAAGACTCCAAGTAGGAAAAAATGGCTCATAAAAACACGGAAACCCCTCCAGAATGAAAAAAAACAAACAAAACAAAAACAAATCCAAAGCTGTTTTACTTGTTACTAATTTCCCCAAATGCCCAACTGTTCCTTTAAGGATTCAGTAGTCTGTCTTCTGCTGGGGAAAGGGGAGTGTCATCCATTCATTCCACCACTCAATGCTGGTATTCATGTCAGCAATCAACCAACTATCTAACTGGACTGTTGTGTTTGGCAAGTTTGGTCTGTCAGCTGGATGTAGCATCAAAAACTAAACGTTGTCTCACCTGCTATGGGCTTGTATCCAAAAAGAACCTGACAACAATATTTTCATTGGCAATGTACATTCTGTCACAGATTGATGTATGTTCAGGAAAGAGATTTGATCCACACTTTAATGCAGTAGCTACTAAACGACCACTATGGCTTGACACTGAGGGCCAAAGTTCCTTAAGATGCAGTACCACTGCATAGCCACTAGCTGAGGACGCCAGAAAACTCTGATGGTCGTTTACTTATTATCTGTTAAATTCCAGTGAGTGCAAATGATTTACAGTGTGTAGGATTTCTGGTTCCTCAGTTTACATAGTTTTCGCTCCAATGCTCCTGTCAGTAAAACTCAATTTTGCACAAGAAGTTTGTTGAGGATTCTGACTAAAGAACTATGCTCTGTCATTTCAGTCAATACCACACATGAACTAAAGGCTGATGCCACAGAAAAGTTAATCACAAAAGTCAGTAGGATACATTGCCTGGAACCATGAATGTCTCTATAGAAAGTTGTACCAATCCATCCAGTAGATGTTAAGATATTTCACTGGTAAGAAGAACTTTCACCTGCTGGTCTGTTTAAGAAAAATCAAGGGGATCACCACAGTAATCTGGCTTCCTCCTTTCACAACTACAAGTGTGATTCCAAAAAAGTTGGGATGCTGTGTAAAACATAAATGAAAGAGAATGTTGTAAATCGTTAATCCTTTCTCAGCTGAAAAAAGTACAAAGACAAAACATTTTAACAGCTGTGTATTTACACATCCAGCAGTTACAGAACAACATTATCATTCATTCTTATTTCTGACCTCCTGGCAAATTTAAGCCCAATATTCACTCTCTTGGGCTGCATTGGGCCCTTGGAGGATGGTGAACTTAGACCCTCAATGGCTGATCTTCGTAATGTAGCCAGTGTTCAGTCGCTTCACTGTCTGAGCCACCTGCTACCACCAGCCAATCTGCTCCCAAAACTGCCCTTACACACCCAGCCTTAGCAAGGTCCTTGATGTTATCAAAGCAATTTGGCCCTGCTTTAATCATTGGAAAAATTGAGCAGCCCCCCTCCCCTTCCCTTGTACTTTGGAACCAGACAAAATCCAATCACTCATAAGAGAGGTTATTGATTGATGTAATCTTATTGGAGGTGAGGTGGTGGAGGGGACATGATTGATTGCTTTTGTCTGCTACACGTGTCGCTCTCAGTTGGCGATTTGTGTCCACTTTCATCTGGTATTTAATCTCTGTGCAAAATTCTCAGTTCCCCTCCTCCCCTCGGGTGTCACCCCAGAACCTGTCCTCGCCAAGCAAGGCTGATGGCCCACAGTTCTAAGCTGGCTTCGTTTGATCTCATCCACCTCTTCAAAATTGCTGTCACATTTCTGTCTGGGTCTCATATGGTGAAGAGGAAGCACCATTACTCAAGGAACCACAAAGATCCGCCATTCATCCACAAAGCGTGCAGCAATATTCAGTGACGTATCACCACAACTAAATTAAATCAAACTGATGAGGACATGTATGACACAATTTTAAATTGAGCCTAAATGTGAAGTCTTTAGACTTGAAAATGTAGCAAGATAATTCAAGTGAAGTGAACCATGTCAAAGCAGAGGACAGCAACAAATCTTACTGATTTCCTAATGTACTTGATTACTTTTATGAGTCGATTTCAAAAAGAGTAGTTAGAACTCGAAGCATACTGATTTCTTCACAAATGTTTGTGGTTTTTGTGTTGTAGTGTCAGAGAATAACCTTATCAATCAGAACAGTCTGTATTTAATTCATATCTAGACCAAGATATGATGCCACATAACAGAATTTTACTCATTAAGTCTCTTGATCAGTGGGAAATGATCAGTGCAAAGCATGCTGTGTTTTGTAAACAGTTGAGAAACCAGCTCAAAAGCAATTAAAGCAAGCCTACACAACTTCTGAAAGGCAGCAGTAACCCTGACCCACCCTTGTCACTATAGCTACATGTGTCAATTAGGAGATGATGGTAAATGCTAAAATGCAGCAAAGCAGTAGTGCAAGTTGAGAAGAGATACAAGTCAGCAAAACTGATGATTCCAGTTAAGCTTGCTAAATCACTGAACATAAGCTACTGCTCATGAGACCTTGTGTAAGGTTCAGTAAAGGTTCACCTGAAGTGCTTGTTGGATAGTCAACAGTGTAATCCTCTCATTCCACGCCTTTCCGATGATGGAAAAAGCCAAGTCTGAAAGTCCTGTAGTAAAGAATGTAGACCTGCTCCATATGAACAGTATCATAAGATACAGGGCTATAAAAATGGTATAAAAATGAAATCAAATTCAATTGAAAATCAATCAGCTCACTTCCGAGGAAAGGTACAAGAGAGTAGACAGGGTCTGAGCTTTTCTCTCAAACTCTCACAATTTCTGTCATTCATATTTACGCCACAGTGAAACACCATAAATGGTAAATGGACTGTATTTGTATAGCGCTTTTCTAGTCTGACGGCCATTCAAAGCACTTTTTTGTAAAAGTCTGCATTCATCCATTCACACGCATTCGGATGGTGGCTAAACCTCCTCATGAAGAGCATTACCCATTCAAACACACTCACACAACAGCATCGGGGCTATTTTGGGGTTCAGTATCATGCCCAAAGACGCTGCATGTGGACTGCTGAGGCCAGAGATCGAGCCACCGACCTTCTGATAGGTGGACGGCTTTTGAGCCACACCTTGAATGACTATCAAAGAGCGTGTATGTTAACTCCACTTTGAAGGATTATCACATCTTGTCCCTCTCTATGATGACAGGCATAAAAACACTTTTCCTTCAGACATGTTTGGCAACAGGTCATAATGAAAAGTTTGTTTCAAGCATACCCCAGCCTTAACACTGACCCACCTTTGTCACTGCGGCCAAATGTAACAATCACGCGGTAATGGTAAATGCTGTAACAAGTCTTAAGACAGCAAACTGATTTTGTAATGTCTGTTATACAGCAATAAGGACAGAAGGTTTGACAACATTAGCAACCACAAGCTGCTGCTTTTGTTCTTTTGAATTCAGCTTTTTTATTTATGACATAGCCTTGCTTCAAGTGTTAATATCAGTGAATAACTGTTGTTTACTTTAGGGTGTAATCATTTAGTCTATTTTGATTAGCTTCTCTGTGGTTGAACCCCTTGAGGAGCAGCTATTTAGATAGGCATCAGCTCCCATGTTCTCCTTTCCTTATCAAAACCAAACCAGATGACAAAAACAATGACAAAAATCAAAAACACAGAAATGAGGCACTGAGCTAAATAACCTTAATGATGAGACACAGGACCTGTAGGGTTATTGATGTTGCTTCCCAACTGCTTTGTATCCACAGTCACGGGTCCATGTATTGACAGTGGGTTTGTGGCCTCGAAAACTTCCTTTCTCTCCACCAGCTCTGGTGTCTGAGCCCAAGTGACTGAAACAAGGCAGTGAATTTATCACAAGTGGGCAATGCAATTATCTTGGGAGTGTCCACGTGACAGAAATCAATATGACACAAAGCGCTCAGCCATTGACTCTCATCCATGACAAAGTGTGCCGGTGTCTTTCCATAGAAAGGAGTGGATTATTGGACTTTGTGAGCCTCCTACTTTTTTGATTTACTGTTGGGTCACTGCAACATTATAAAAGAGCCATTGTTTTACAAGAGAGGGAAGTAATGAATGGACTGCTGAAGTCACACCTATGGAGAAAGCCAAGTGAGAGGGGCTGCTTTTATTAGCTCATCTGAACACAACTTATTCACAGCTGGGATGGAAAGGAAGGGGAGTGATCTCTACCGCTCTCACTAGGTGCTTTTAATGTGTCTGAGGTTTTTCATATTTTCCAGCAGGGGGCCCCAGTGAACTGGGCACAACCCTGGAGAAGAGTGGATTTCAGCAGCAGGTCTCTGCCATCACTTCTGTGGGACAAACTGGCGCCTTGTGGCGTCTGACCAGGCCAGCAAGTCTACTAGCTACGTAAATTCTACTAGAGATACAAACAGCTTGTAGTACACTACAACTTCATTAAAACAAGACCATGACGAGGTAATCAATAGATATAAGGCACCCGAAGAGCTTTGTGGTTTGTATACGGTGTGTAATGATTAAAAAATGGGTTAGGAGGCACCACAGTGCAGTTATAAGAAGAGAAGATGGAAAGCAGCCGAGGAGGAGGAGGAGAGGGGAGAGCGTGTACCTCAGGAAACATTTGAGAGCACCCACACTGTGGAGGAATCAGTGGGATAAAGAGACAGGGGAAGAAGTTGAGGAGTAATAGATTTTAGCTGCTTGGCCGCACTTCCCACTCAGCCCCAGTCTGAGCTCTTGTGTTTTCTGTTTTAATAGGGGGAAAAAAGGTGAAGTCAGCAAAAACAAAATGCCGCCATTAAATCATCTCCCCGGATCCAGTGTCAGAGCAGTAATGGGAAACGCACTCATCATCAGAAAGGTTACTGCTTTCCAGAACCTCCCTGCTAGCTTTTCTCTCTCTTTATCTCTCGGCCCCTCCCCTTCCTGTGCCTCCTGGCCTCAGTCTCATCCAATAACCAGAAACCAGCTGTAGCCGAGCTGATCTCCTGTTTGCTTACTGCTGTTCGGTCCCAAAAGACCCTAGGGTCAAGAATGAGGGATTGGGGCAGCTACAGTTCGCTACGGTGAGTTGGTTCCATCTCATGGAGATGCCACCATGTTGAAAACCAACATGTCTCTCTTTCTATCTGTCTCCCACAATTGTCTAAAGAACAAAGGGGCAGCCTTTTTCTTCACCAATATTTCCGAAATCCACCTGCAGGCAAAGTGCCTTTTGTTGCAATATGTTAAAAATTTCACCTTTGCTTTCTACATCACTGGGGACAGCAGTATCAGCTCCATTTGTTAGAAACTGACAAAATACTGACAATTTGACAAAAAAAAAAAAAAAAGAGTTAAACAAAGGAACAACTTAATCGTCTGATGGATGCCACAAAAAATTTCTGAAAGCTCCACAAAATTCCAATAAGTGGATTTTGTGCTCAATATTTTTGTCAAATACTAATTCCAAGGCTCAACAGCTCAACTACTTCAATGAAATCTGATGTGGATGACATTGGTTCCAGTGACCCTCCTTACCTTTACCCTTATGCCAGCATCAAGCTCCATCAAGGCTAGAGCCAGACTAAGAAATATTAGTTAACGATAGATGTATAGCCCAAAAAAATGAAAATAAAAACAGAAAAAAACCTGCAAAAAATGCAAAACACAACTGAAGCCTTGTCAAGAGTGGGCCACAGCAACAGGCACCAATATAACCCATGCCCTCAAACCAAAGCCATGTTGGCCAATCAGAAGCCTTAAAAAAGCTTTTAACGGTCCTCAATATAGTAGGATTCGTAAATTTGCATCCGGGTCTTATCAAAAACCAGGAACATTGGCGGTGGGGTCTGTCATGCCATGTGTCATGTGACTTCCGTAGAGCATTCTGTCACCTCTGTCACCTCAATAACAATGGAAGAGTAATGATGGATTTAAGTGTAAACATGAAAAAATTCCCGTTAGCAAGGTTAGCGCCAGCACTATTTTGGCCACACACACCATTGCACAAAAAAGGTAACAGCACACACACTCCTCTCCAGAGGATGAACCATTTTTCTGGACACTGCATGACAATGTTGTGTAGCACCAACCTCAGAACAAGATGTCAAATTTAAACTTACATATCTCATTAACTGACATTAAGTGACAAATTGCAATGAAATTTGCTGAGCATATAAAACTCCTGAGGTGATGAACCCTTTGTGTTCTCTTTAAAGGCCCCGTTTTTGACTTTCGTTTTAATAAGAATCATCATCGCTTCATTGGTGGTCTCTGGGTAGTCAGCTTCTGGGTCTTATGCTCAAAATGATTTTTAAGGGGTCTTTTTCAGACGTGAGAATTTTTTTCTGTGTGCTTAGGCATGAAAATAGATAAAAGCAAAGGTCAAGATGTTTGCAATCAGCCACTACAATACTGTGTACAAACAGTTCTCAATTTTTTCTCAAGTCTACGCTGATCAAACCTTGTCAGTTACTGCAGTAAGAGACTCTAGCAGATCAGTCTTGACTGTACCGCGCTGAGAAGCAACATTTCGTCTGAGCCCCCCCCCAACAAGAAGGCCACTTCCCAGGTGATAAATCACAGATGACAGAGGGCATTACACGCACAAACGGACCGCCGCTGCCGCACCTTTAGAACAATTAATTAGCTGGCTGACACTCATTTATCACTGCAGCAATAAGGTGAAAAAGTCAAGAGTTTATTAAAGCTCTGCTTAATTTTCAAGAGCAATAGGCCAGAGGCTGAGACACTTCACATACACAACAGCAGCAACATTCACATTCTTACTTCATACGGTATCACAGTAATACAGTATACAGTACACAATTAATCAGAAATATTCCCTTAATAGCATGTCTGTAAAGAAATGTTTGGCAATTAACAGAAAATATGGTAGTCACTTTAAGACTACATCACAAATCAGTTGAACTCTGTTCACAACACAAGCATATGATATTTAATCAAGTATGTAGGCACGAAAAGGAAAGACATGTATGTTTGGCCTCTTCAATAAATACTGTACACATCGTCACACTACATAGCTACCTGGCATTCAAATTCCACGAGACCACATCACTTATGTTCAGTTTTAAATTACTGTACAGATCTGAATAAATAGATATAGTCATGCATTGTAGAACTGACACGCAGCCTTTGAGACTTTGAGTATGCGAAGTGAGAAAGGACTGGTCAAGAGTCAGCAAGTCATTCTGCAGTGAGATCTCATCTCCAAAGACAAACCCAGTGTGGTGTTGTTTCTGGACACACTCCAGAGTGACAAAAAGCAGTAAACTGCATGGGTTTCACTGCTCCCAAAAGCATGCATATAGGGCCCTCGGTAGGCAACAGAGTGACATACGAGGGCAGAATGTGACACTTGTCATGAGCCCTGACAGAGCAGCAAGCAGCTGTTGTTTTGACAGCATTGACTATGGGCCACCAGGGACACGGAGACAAAGCTGGGCTTCTTTCTGAGGACGTGTCAGTTTAACTGTCACTTGAAGATATGCAGACAGAGGAAGACTTCTAAATGCCTTAAGACACGAGAGACAATTTGACTAATATTTAAGTACTATTACCGCTAACTACTCTAGTTGGTTTCTACTACAGACGCTTCATGGTAGCATTACTTAACTGCTACACTTGATACACAAGAAACAGCTGGCTTTTCTATACACAACACTAACTTTTCTTAATTCTGGTCCTCAATTTACTTAGAAAACACAACACAACACTCAAGTCTGGGAAATCCAAGTGCATCTGCAATGAACCGAATTCACAGCGAAATGCTCATGGCGATTGGGCGGCAGATGGCTTTGATTGATAATACTGACTGGTACTGATGAGAAGTCGTATGTGGAGGTCAACAGTGCAGAATACCAGCCTAGTACCAATGACAAAAAAAATATTGATCTGAAAGAATTCACATACTTGCTAGATTCAGGTGAGCCCCAAGAGGCATTGAGAGGAAGTATTCGTCCTTAGTCAGACGGTGCAAACATCAACTGAGTGCAGCAGTTTTCTGCCTTTAATAGCACTTTGAGCTTTTTGCTGTGCTTCCACACTGCGAGCAACACGATCAACAAGCTGAGTGTGTTCCCCTCATTTCCTACAGAGGGAAGCTCAGTTACCATGTGAGCACTCACGAAGCTTGGAGGCTTTGCACAAACTTATTAAACTGAACAGCCAGATCTGAGATCCCATGGGTGTTTGAGCAATCTAGAAACCTGCTTCTTGATGGAAAACAGTGCATTCTTCAGTGGTCTTAATGTGTCAATAGTGGGTATACTGTCAGCAAAAAACTGACTGTCCTGTCATATTGAACCGACTTCCACTTTATAGCTGATAGATCCCTCCCTGTCTAACATCATATTTCAAAAGGGAATACATCATATTAGTAATGACACCATTTCATGGAATCTTTAAAGATACCAGCACACATTATCTCACAAATTAAATATGGAATAGGTATCTATCAACTGGCTCGATGGTGAGCTCTTCGGTCATTCTCTACTTATTTGTGTTTAATGCTACCTAAGTGGCACAATAGAAATTATTTGTCAAAATGGTTTGATACATGAACTGTATAAATACATAACTTGTTCTTACTTGGTCAAAACTTTGCAGATGCAGACAATTGCATTGATGCAAGTGGAGCCACCATTGGTCACTAAAATAGTTAACCAAGAGTGTAAAAGCTTCCAATATTAACCAAAAAAAATTTAGTCTCCAACAACATTTCAGCATTTATGCTCCAAGTTTTAGATTTAGACGGTTCCGCTCAATTTTCGTTGGACAGTTGTTGGTCCAGTTTGGATCAGAGGTGGTTGCGGGGCAGCGTGACGGTGTCATTCTTCAGCCTGACTCGAGCACCATTCTTCAAACGCCTCAATTTGCCACTCTCTGTCTCTAAGCCAACGGTCATCTGTCCCGAGTTTTTATGGGAGGTGAGGTGGCTGCCCCGGCTCTCACAACCTGTGCAATGCAAAGATAGAAAGAGTCAGGGCAGCACACCTCACACCCCGACCAGCAACCCTTACAACTTAAACACTGTCTCAAGAGCATGACAAATAAAACACAAACACTTTGGTATACAAGTGTTGAGCTCTTTCCTTCATCTATTTCCACGATACTGCTCTTGCCATGGATATTGTATCATTTAAAAAAAAAAAAAAGAAAAAAGAAAAAGGAGATTTTACTGCATAGATGTCAATGAAACAGTACAAAGTTTCTTGATGCTTCTTGTCTGAAAAGAAGTGCAAAAGAAATACATCAAAAAGCTAAATTTCTGAATAAAACCCAGTATTCAAATCCTAAAGTCAAATCTTCACATTTTTGGGGGAGTTTTTGTTTGAAAATGACATTATCAAAATAGCTAGCGGTTTATTTTCTGCTGACTAATTATTTAAGCTCTGGAAGTATTACAACTGTGAAACATCTGTACAGAAGTGCTGAGTGTCATTGACCATAGTTGGGAAAAAAAAACAAAAAAATAAAAAAAATAAAAGCAGCAAGGCTGAGGCAGGTGGGATGAAGCGGGGAGTGACCGTTGTATTGCTTGCCAAAATCAGCAGAGTGTTGTTGTAGCAATGGAATTAGTTCTGTAGAATGTACATTACTCTGAATTTATCAGGACAACAGGTAAAGATGGAGGAAGATAAGAAACGGAGGCAGATGAGGGAGATATCCTGTTAAAATGATAAAACATAATTCAAAACATGAAATTTTGAATAAAACCGTTTTCAAGGCTTCCTTCCTCTATTTGAGAATTTACGTTACGTAGTAAGCGATTGTTAGAATATAAAGAGATGGGGAATAGCGTCGTGCTAAATGGATAGCGCTGAATTGTTTCAACAAAACAATTCAAACACTCATGAACTGGTTCGAGTCTAAAAGAGCCAATGACGGGTTTGGAGGGACAATACGAGAATGGAGAAAAATTTTATGCAAGAGATTTATCACATGACAATGTGCTGACATGGTGCCTGCTGTGATCTAGTTTTTTATTTTCTCACAGAATTCCAATGTCAAAGAAGAATCCTAGTTATTAGATAGCTGACACCTGGAATCCCAAGAAGGAGCAGAATAAATTGTGCTATTCATTACACCTTAATGAACTGTGCAAATGTATGTGGCAGGTCAATATAGGGGGCCTATGGAGAAGGTACCCTGAGCCCCCTCATTCTGCAGAGCCCAGGCGGCCAGAGCCTAATGAAGACTGAACTTTAATCATCAGGAGGATATGGCTGCCTCATGAGACCAACAGACACACTCACACACACGCACACGCACACACACACACACACACACACACACACACACACACACACACACACAGACGCACATGCATGCACACACACACGCCTAATAAGCCCTCCCCCTGCTATCTCTCTGGAACACACACACACACACACACACACACACACACACACACACAGACACACATGCACGCGCATGTACACGCACGCACACACACACGCACGCACGCACGCACGCACGCACACATATTCCCTCACCTCACGAGGTTTTCGTTGTCTCCCGGTCCTTTGCAGGTTGTACATTCAGTCCTTGTGTCGTCTGCTTTGGGTTTTTTCTGCATTGCAGACTGGCGTTGTCGGCGTTCCCGTGGCAGTGGTTCCTATGGAAACACGGCTGATTAGAATTGAGAGCTGTATGGGCACATTACTAAAAAGTAATGAAATGCTAAACTGGGGAGAGATGAGAAGTACACTAGAGCAGTATTTCTTGAATATAATTAATGAAAGTGACTGTTAGGATTAGCCTGATTTCGATTCTTCAGTGGAATTTCTGGACTCAAAGCATGGATGCATATAGTGTTTTATGTAATTACTGAATCTTTCAGATTATTTTATTATTATATTTTATTATGTGATCTGTCTCCTGGAAATTAGCGTACTTTGGCATGAGGTGCAAACAAATTCCGTAACAACAGCAAAGGACCTTGTGAAGATGGTGGTGGTGGTGATGGTGAAGATGGGAACAAAGGTCTCCCTATCTGGGGAAATTTCTTCTGGTTTGATGAAACACAACTGAACTGTTTGGCCAAAATGATCATCGTTATGTTTGGAGGAAAAAGGGGGAGTTTGCAGGTTGAAGAACTCAACCCCAACCAAAAAGCACAGCGGTGGTAGCATCATGTTGTTGGGTGATTTGAGCAGGAGGAACAGGTGCACTTCACAAAATAGATGGCATCATGAGGAAGAAAAATTATGTGGATACACTGACACAACATCTCAAGACATCAGCCAGGAAGGTCACCAATGGACTTCCAAAGACAACAACTCCAAGCACACTTCCAAAGTGGTGGTAAAATGGTTTAAGGACAATGAAGTCAAGGTGTTGGAGTGGCCATCACAAAGTCCTGACCAATCCAAGGAGGCTTACAAACCTGACTTAGTGGCACCAGTTCTGTCAAGAGGAATGACCCAAAATTCCACCAACTTGTGAGAAGCTTCGGGAAGGCTAACCCTGACTTAAACAATTAAAAGATGATGCTACAAAATACTAAAGTAAGTCTATGTAAACTTCTGACCCACTGAGAAAGTGATGAAAGAAATTAAAGTTGAAATAAATCATTCTCTCGACTATTATTCTGACATTTCACATTCTTTAAGTCATGACTGACCTAAACAGGCAACGTTTACTTGGATTTAATGTCAGGTATTGTGGAAAAACTGAATTTAAATGTAAAATTTTGTGAATTTTACTGGTTAAGGTCAAAGGTTTCATCCACTGTCTCCTGTGCTTCCAGAAGTTAATACATGGTTCATTTGCAAATGATTGCATTCTGTTTTATTTACTTTTTATTGAGGCTTATTAATTATTGTTACATTTTTTGGTACCTTTTAAGGCATCCATGCTACAGCATAGTCATTGTCACCAAAAATAGTTCCAGCACGTAACTTCCCCCAAAACCACAAATTGTCAGTTTAAGTCCATTCAAAGCTAGGTTAAAAACCTCCTGGCTCCACTTTTGACTCTTGGAAAGAGGGCAAAATTCACAAAATGAACTTCTTTCTGCTGCAGCCAATCAGTAGTGGGATGATTAGTGAGCCTATTGACATAAATTAACCAAGTTTCTTAACTATTCAGCAAGTAAAAATTCTTAACTACTGTGTATAGCTTCATCCTGAATGCAAAAAGTTGCTTGCTTTTCTCCATCAATGTAACACTTTGCATTTTGGCTGCTGGTTGGAAAAAGTAAACAACTGGAAGACATCACTTTGAATTCTGGAAATTACACTAAATCAGTGATTCCCAACTGGTGAACTGGCAAACTGGCCTTGGCCTGGTCACAAAAAAAAAAAAAAAGAAGAAAAAAATCCTGTGCTTTTATTTTGAAGAGTATTTTTTTATGCAGCGGAGTGCTGTCTATTTGTGTCACGGCTTGTCATTAAGGGGTGATGGTGAATCCCAAAGCCAGACCAGTTGAGAACCACTGCACTAAATGTTCTGAATGACTAAATGAAGCCAGATAATAAAGGATTAATGCATGAATCAAAGAAAACAAAGGTGTAAATAAATAAATCAAGTGAGTGTTTTTTCGCTTCGAACTTTATTCTAGCCAGCATGGACAAGCCACCCGCATTCTACAATTTTTATATTGAAATCCATACTGTGAGGCAGGTTAGCAGCTCTGTAGAGCAGGTTGAGGCAGGTTTCTTTTTCAATTTTATGTTGTGATGAGTACATGTCTCCCACACAACACTGACTTCTGTATTATATAAAAAACTCTGGTTATAAAAACGCATGTTGTTAAGATGTAAGGCAGCAAGATAATAAGTTGGTGTATGACAAATTACCGGATTACTGAAGTAAGTAAAGGTGGTCAAAAAAAAGCAAATATCAGTGGTAAGAGCAGGGCTGAGCTGGTCCATACACAGCTTGAATACAGTATATCTGTAGCATGTTAGTTTGAACAACAGCAACACTTTTCTGTTGCAGAATTAAGTGACAAACCTCGATTTTATCTTCTCTGTCTTCACAGATGGGAACTCTCTTCCTCTTCTGCCCTCTGGTTCTCTGTGAAAAACAAACATTTAACTTTTAAGCAGTGCTCAGAAACACAGCACACTAAGTCTGAAGTGAAATTCTTTTTTTCATTCCACTTTTTTCTGAGTGAGTCTTGAAATCAGAGCATGGCTGTAATTTCCTGCCTTTACGGGTTCAGTCTGAGTCACTGAGTGAAATCTCTGTAAACAGTGTTCACTGATGAGGTGCCAAAATCCATATCACAGAGTCTCTGAGTTGATCAAAATGTTGATATTCTCATTGTGGTTGACTTCAATTACTAGAATGCACTCACACCATTAAGCTTGATGAGCAGAAAATATGGGCCCACCATGTGTTTTGGTGAGAAACACTAACTGGAAACATAGCTTGTGTTTGTTTACAAGGGAGGACAGGGCACCTTTAAAGGCCATGAAAACCTACCTTCTGAATCAGCTTCTAAGTGGAGTGGATCCAGCACAAACACAATTTTCTACCAATGTTTGAACAGTTTGGGTTATTTCACATGAGAAATTTCTGCATTTTTGTTTTTGTCCTTGTTTTTCTTACTTGTTTAAAATGGGGCAGGGGTCTGTTGGAAAAACATGATGTGACGAATTTCCCTGTACCAATCAGAGTTTAGGACTATCTGAATCAGACTCTGGAGTCGGTTAGCGTGTTGCTGAGATTATGATTGTTAAAACTCTTTTGTGTGATAAGCATATAATGTCATATAGAAATAATTGAGATTTGAAGCAAAGTGCAAGAGTTGAACATCAAACAGTCATTTGCAGATCATTCTCTAACAATGGAACTAAATGCAGCCTTTAAAGACAGACTGAGTAGGATGTGTCAGTTGTGGTTTGTAAACACAAGATTCAAAGTTGATCCCTCATCCCCAAATTTCGTAGCTTCCTCTTGGAAACAGGCTTACAATCTGGCACCTGGTGGCTATGTTTTTATAGATTCCCAACTTCAATCTCTGCGTGCTGCCATTGCTGGGGGTTACACACCAACTGCCTGAAGGTTGACGCCCACAAACGTCCCGAACACAGCAAAATAAGAAAATAAAGACAGAAGGCAGGGTCTCTGCAGATACCGACACACACTAGTGGGTCATGAGTGATGACTGACAGGGATTATGTCCGCATGGGTCCATACATCGCCTGTACAGCCTGACTCACAGCACCTCCCAATACCACTTGCAATGCTAGTCACGCAGTGGCAATAAACATGACAGCTCAACATGCCAGAACAACAATCGCATTCTTTCTATGGAAACTAAACAATGCTGGATGGACATCTAGCAACAATCCCATCTACTACGCTGGTCTGAAGTGTGCTTATTCCTCACAGGAGATTGAACAGAGCATGAAAGGAAAGAAAAATCAAACATCTCCTTCTTGATGCTAGCGAGCGAGCGTCGGAGATGCTGGGGAGGGTTTAAAAGGGGAAGAAAAATCGACAACATATTTAAACAGATTGTGAAAACAATTCCATCTGTCGCCTTTGGCTTGCTACCACTTGCCAGATGGAGCACTTATCATTAAGAATGCTAACTGCAAGAATGCTGCCAATTGGCTCCTACAGACCTTCACTATTTCTCCTGTGACTGCACCGCCAAACAAAAGGCCTGACATTATTTAGTTATTTCTGCATTAAAGTAGTGTCTGTTAAAGTAATCTATAAGGCCAGAGAGAGCAGACTGCAGTTCAGTCGCTGGTTCAGCTAAAAATGCTCAGCCACACAACACAGCTAATCTCAGGCTCTGCTCAGGTGAGGAAATTAAAACTGCAGGCAGTTTATAAGTCCCAGGCAAAATCAATCTTTTAATTAAGTACATCAGTGCATCTTTAACAAGCATGAATCATTTCACACAGGATTAGGGAAATTAACAGAGCATAGGAAGTGCTAGTAACTAAATATATTAACTTAATTCTCATAATTTTCATCTGATTAATGGCATATGTTCATATGGGAGCTTTAATGTCAGTGCTGTAGTGGTAGCAGGCAACAGTAAATCATGAGCATATTATTGTCACCTGCAGTTAGCCTCTTGATCTCCAAAGTTCCCCTTAAACTTCCCCTTAATTTGCTTTAAGGTTTGAATGACAATGTAATTACATCAAATGAATGAGTGTGTAAAATTATTCACTACTTCATACTTTTTTGCAGAATACTGTTTTTACATTAAACGACAATGGAAGCAATTTGTATTTTTATGAAGAAGAAGATAAAAAAAATCCTAAAACAAAAACTGACATTGATTTAATTAACCGGAACAAAAATTTTTCAACAAACCACCCATAAAGAAATATTCTCTGGAGGAGAAAGAGTTACACTGGTACTGTGACTTTAAAAAGAATACCTTGTGTTGTTGTAACTGTCTCATCCGTTGATATACAATGACCCCGCCCCTTTTTAAGTGATTAAAAGTAAAAAAGAAAAAAAAAAAAAAAGTAATTTCCACAAAAATACTGTCTTATATTTGGGCCCATATAAGAGCCACTGTAAATTCACCGACTGCAGTGGGTGGCTGCTCCTCTCCCTTAATTTACAGGTTTATGTCATAGTCATAGCTCGTCTTAGCTCTCAATGCCATGTACTGTTATTTTCAGAATAAGGAATGAAAGACATCATGAATAACATCATTGGGCACCTCTACTAGAAAAATATTCTAAAAATGTACAATCCGTTTGGGTTTTTTGTAACAACATTAATGATCTGTATATGTATGGAGAGGGGAGGGTATCAGTGTGTCAACATGAGCCGTGTAAATTTGATGATTATGAGGCAAAATCTGAATTTCTAAGGATTTACACGATTTCAAAGTGGGTGTTTATACACATGGACTCAATGGCTAGAGAAAACATTATCACTTGTGTGTAAGACGTGAGTGTTACGCTATAAGAAAAAAGGATGTGATTTTCGATGCAAGTTACATCAATTAGGCTCAAAGAGTCTGAAAGTGGTAAAGTGGTAAAAGAAGCTGATAATTTGCAAATGGAACAAATAAATTCTGAAATGGGAAACAGTGGGCTGGAGTCAATGGCCAGTATTAAATCTGAGCAATGACACAGGCAAATTACAATCATCACCTTGTAGTTTGTATGCCTCTACCAACCAGTCAAGATGGACTTTCCATCCATGTTTGTCCAATTTATAGCTTTGAAGGTATTTAGTGTCTTTTTTGGTGAAATTGGATTTATCACCATACTTCCCAGGTAGAAACATGCTGTCTTCATTTAGAGACTGTTTTTCCAGGGGAGTACAGAGGATTGATAAAGAGCTTCATCACATGGAGCAACAACAATCACCTGAAGCTTAATATCAGCAGAACCAATGAGCTTGTGTTTGACTACAATGCTTCAAATATAGATACTGCTGCAAAGAAGCTACAAATTCTAAAATGTGGATGCTTCGTACACATCTTCAACTCAGCAGCAAAGAAGATCTAAACAATCAGCACAGTTTGAAGGTGAACACCCAAGATTAGAGGCAACAATTCAGCATCTGATCAAACGTGAAACATGGTCACAGTCTCTCCTGTTCCTGAGTTATGGAGTTGAATAATGGCCAGAAAAGTGGTTTTGAAGAACATTATGATGTCACAGTGAAGTTGACCTTTGACCTTTTGGTTACAAAATGTCATCACTTTTTGCACTATGGTAAAGAACGTGTTTGTGAGGTCACAGTGACCTTGGCCTTTAACCTTTGACAACCACAATCTAATCAGTTCATTCTTGAGTCCAAGTGAATGTTTGGTCCAAATCTGAGGAAGGGGTCTTTGATTTATTACATTCACGAGAATGGAAAGACAACCTGAGAACTGACACCTCTGGCCTTGGCTTGTGCTGGCATGGAGGCATATTAAAAGTCTGGGTGTATTTCTGTTGCATACTACACATTGAATGAGTTGTCCTAGCATGAAGCTCGGTCTGAATAGAAGAGCGTTTGAGATGGTCTGTAGCAGGGCTGTGTAAAATCAGACAAAGTGTGCTATGGAGCATTAATTTTACAACTCTGCGACATTACACACATGCTAAATAAAATCCAGCTCACAGGTTGACTGTAAAGGTTTTCCTCTAGTAGGTACTACCCACTACAGGCCATGAATAACAGCCACAAGACTTTCAGCTTCATCAAGGTGGCACTGGGCCATGTTAGCCCTTCTGGCCAAATGTAAATGTGTGTACGTGCGCACACACGCTCCTTCTTGACATACGAACCCCCCCACACACACACACCCACACCACACACACACACACACACACAGCAGCCTCGGAGGCCAGCAGGAGGTCGATTAGCCAGTCCTGATAAATTGAGACATGGCTTTAGAGAAGTGCCAGCGCTTGGGTGCCCTGGTAAAAGCATTAAAAATGCAAAGCAGGGCCCTTTTAGCGTCTGCCATTGCACGCCTTGCATTTGAAGATAAATGCTGAACTGAAGTGCCTCACCCGAGTGGCTGTGGCTGCGAGAAAAATCAGAAAGCTGCTTAATCCCTGAGAGCTCCAGCAGGGTCCTCGGCACATGTCTGGGCCCAGGGTTTCCAAACCTGAACAGAAAAACACATTAACCCAGACTGCCACTGTGCTCCAACACTTCGCTATTTCCCCTCGAAGACAGATAGAGTGCAGAGCGGAGAAGTGGCTGAGACACTCCTTCTTTTCTTTGTTCATTTCTCTATTTGTAACAGAGACTGCAGTCAGGAGCAGCTTCGATGGTACTGACTCTGGTCTGTGCATCCACAGTCATGAGAGGAAACTTCCCTCAAGTCCCAGGTGAATGGCACCGGGTCACATATTGACAGTGGGAAAAGAAAAGGGAAATGAAAGACAACCCCAGCTCCCCTTCCTCACCACCAAGCTGTCAGATATCAATCTGGAGTGTTTTTTGAGGGAGCGGGGAGGCTGCTCTTTATCACAGATCAGAGCATGGTTGGTACAGATAAGTAGGATCCAGTCAGGAATGGAGAGGGTTCAGTTCCCTCACAGCTGACACAAAATGTTTCACGACAAGCGTACACAGTCCACATGCCGTCACTCTTTTACAGTCAAAGCAAAAAGTCGTATAGGCAGAAGATTTACAGCAGCATTGACACAAAATTGACATGGTTACTGGCCAGACGGCTTTCAAACTGAATAAATAAGGACTGTCACTGATGCTGAACATTTGAACATTAATCTCGGCTGTTACTGAAAAAGTGTACTTATCTATTGTTTATTAGCTGTCTCATCATCATGCTTTATGAAGTCATATTTTTGGGTTTTGCACAGTCTTGAAGACATTCTGGGACACCCTTGAAAACCCTTGAAAGCCTTTTGTATTTGATGTTGAAATTGTTTTACTCTGAACTCTGCAGATGTCTGCTACAATATGTAAATACAGATGACAGAAAATTATAGCCATGCAAGCAAGACAGCGAAGAAATGATAGAGAACATTTAAACCATGGAAAATTTCACTCAAGTATACGTTTAAGTAAATATATGTATTCCTCAACTTGCTTAAATGTAATAAGTGAATGTGTATTGCACTTGTATTGTCATTTGTTTTTAGGAAATGTGTTTTTAAGGACAACAACAAATAGATTAAGAACAAAACATGAAACGTTAGCTCTGGACAAATGACTGTTTCTCAGTGTTCTTATACTACATAATATCGCCAGAAGCTAAACTTTCAGGTTTTTTATTTTAGCACATTGTTAGTGTTAATGTTCTTACTTTATTTATTCTGTTATTTCATTTGGGTACCTTCACAGGCGATAAATTTGTTCCCTGTGGAAGGTGGTTAAACAGCTTTGGAAAAAAAGGAAACGAAAAATGGGAACCTATCATTTAACTTGTTAATAAGATGGGACTGACATTTAACTGCATTTGTGCTAAATTCGCTTTTTCCATCTTCTGGAGATTTTATCTTAATGATGAGTACACAAATCAATTTATTATTTTCACAAAATGCACATCACGCTGCGCAGTGGATGCAGGCGTCAATGCTTTTAATTCTGTGGAGGCCTGATGCTTTCCTGCCTCACTGAGCTGCACTTTGAGTCCGTTTGAGTTCCTGCTTCCTCGTATTACTAAGAGCCTACTTTTAAAATACCTTCAAAACTACTAGACCTCCCTGTGGAGACAATGCAAACCAAATTTAAAGTTTAGCCTTATTCACAAGAATTTGTGAGGGTTTTTGGAGAGCGTGCCACGAGAGTGATTTTCAAACTTCCCTCTAGGAAGCCTTTTGTTTTAATTATTTCCCATCGGCTCTTTCCTTCCTGCTCTCATCTCTAGCCTCTTAACAAATGAAGTGAGGATACAACAAAGCATCATAATACACTTTTCATTTGTTGACTTTTTTTTTCCTGTTGGAGTGGATGCATCCTGCCTCAGTTCCACCAAGGGCAAATCCACATCTGTTTTTTTTCCACTGACGTTTGTATTCAGGCTCACTGCCATCTTTCACAAAAATGCTTTTGGTTACAAATAATGACTTTGTGCTGATGGGAAAACACCATCATCTGTTGCAACTTTCTGAAACATTATGGAGAGACTAATGAGAACTCAAATTGATTATTTATAATCAATAGAAGTCAAACAATTAGCCAACACTGACATCAGTCACAGCTGAATTAGGGGAGGACGAGTTGCGCTTACAAATCTTTCATTATTTTGAGCTGTAACAAGAACAGTTTTCAGAGTGAAATCTCATTCTACTGATTGCATTTTACATTTCCAGTGTGTCAATACACACCGTGCCTCTCACTTGATGTTTCTTGGGTTCTGGCGACATCTCCTGTGGGATGAATTTGATTGGCCCCTTGATCTGCCTTCTGGACCTCTTGGTGCCGTCTGGTAGCGTCTCCATGGCGATATCAGCCTCATCACTGCTGGCCTGGTCACACTCGGAGCATTGCCTGAGGAGACGGAGGAGAGCTTCTCTCAATGAACTCTATTGATTTTATAATCACAGGATCAAATCTTTAATCTTACTGTAAAAGAAAAACAGGCCTTCGCAGCTTCTTCTGATCGAAAGGTGAAAAACATGAGTGACACTCCGGCAGAGTGGAAAAAAAGAAAATCAGTGAACCAATATGTTTGACTGCTTTCTGATAAAGAACTGTTTTTGCAAACAGTTATGTTGCTAAATGTCAGCCAATACTTAACATTGCTTGTTGGTCTTGTGTATCCTTAAAAGTGAATAAAATCTTTTCTCGGTGATGAACAGCAGTTGCAAAAATCTTGACAAACCTTTTTTCCGACAGAGCCAAGCTAGGTGTTTCCCCCTGTTTTCATTCTTTGTGCTAAGCTAGGCTAACCACATCCTGACCTCAGCGCTGTACTTGACACAAACATGAGAGTGACATTCATCTCGTAAATGAGCCAGTTTCCAAAAGCAACTATTCGTTGTGGGGCCTCAACACATGGATGAACAAAGAGACGCACTCAGGTTTTTGTTTTTACATGCAGAAGCCTGAACAGCGAATTTCACCCGAGTGCAAGATTTGGTTTGATTCCAAATCTTGGTTTACCATTGGAAGAGATCAGCTGGAGTTCACATGTTCTCGGATTACACCTTTTCTTCAAGAAAGAGAAGGATAACTTCTACGCACAGCTCTCTTTTAATTAAGTTGACTTCTGCTGTTTCCCTGGCTGCCATATAAGGGCCAGCCTGCCACCGACGAAGCAACAAACCAGCCCTGTCATTGTCAGAGCTTCAAGAAACTAAAACACGCATTAATCGGTCCCTGAAGCGATCTCAAGTCAGAAGGTATTGTCTGGGGAGAGACAGATTAATAACAGTGTTTTACTGTAAGCTTTATTGTTGTGTAAGCTTTGCTGGATTGTTGTGAAGTTAACGGACCACCAAATCCCATTGTTGCTGCTTGAAATACCTCAATCATAGCTCTTGCTGCTTGCTTCTCTGTGGTAAACATGTTACATTGATAGTGCTATTCCATGCAGAGATTATTTGTGCATGTGTTGTGATAACAGCTGGTTGTAATGATCAGTGCTTGGATTGAACTCTTCATTGCTCACTTCATAAATACAAAAAAGCCCTCAAATATTGAAATTTTTTGTGAACCCTGAACCCTAACCCATTTATGAGACAACATCCACTGGATCTCAGGGTGGTGTCCCATACTTATTCATTCCTATTAATAATTTTGCTGATATCAATAACTATTTCTGATATTTGCTAACAACAGAATTAAATGAATTTTCTCCCATCAACATTCTCATGTCAGAATTTGTATTTGTCCGATACTGCAAATACCTGCAAAAGGAATGGCATTCCCATCAGCCTCAGCTGTCATTCATGTCTACTGCTAATTAGCTAATGTAAGCACGCTAACAAGCTAAACTTTGATGGTATCTAGTGGATCTGAACAATATTCATCTTATCAGAGGTTCTAGCCAATACACAGTCCTATTAGATAGTACCTATAATTACTACAACTAGTAAAAGTCAGGCACAGGAATGGATACTGACTTACAATCATCAGAACAGTTTCCAAAAACAAGCAGCTTTTGCCTCCATTTATTATATAAAAAAGCACAGCACCTTTTAGTCTCTGTGGCTTTTTCCATGCACGCATCTCTGTAATTAGTTTTGACTCTGCATCCACACACTTAAATAACTCAAATGCTTCCTAATTTTCACCCAATAAACCAAAAGAGCTTCATGCTTAAAATGAATACTAAATGAATTACTCCAGTCACAAACAGATTGTGTTACACAAACATGTCCTGTATTGTAACACCAGCTGCATCTCCTCATTTCCTTCATTTACTATAGAATAAGATTCTCTCTTTTTCAATAAGCGACACAATATCTTAGAACTACCATATGTGGAACAACAGACACACTAAATCTCTCTAGATAAGGAACAGCAGTAGTTGAGAGAAGCGACTCTGACATTTCCACCATCTCAGCATCCGTCATCTGATAATCCTGCTGCCACCGACTGGCCTCAAATGTCAGGACTAATATGAATAAACAAACTGTGGTAATGTGTTACCGCTCCTAGCAGACAAAGAATGAATATGAAAAGCAATCCCAGTTCATATTCAGATTAAGATGTTTTATGATGGTAGCACCAACTATAATTGTCAGGTATTGATTTTTCTTTATGGAATAATGGATAACCAGTATATAAAACATTTCATACCAAGATGGCCTTACAGTATCCCATCCCATCTTCACCTCTCACTGTAACTTAAAACGGGCCATTTGATTGGCCTAACTTGTTGACTATTCCTATTCCTTTTTCCCCCACAGACAATGTTGTGTGTCTCACAGTTGGAGCACTTCTACATCTTGGACCATATCATGGAACTCTCATGATTATTTACGTACAAAAGATGAACAACTGTGTTACAAAATATCTGTTTTTTGATAAAAAGTCAAGGGTACAAGGCTGTGCACATAAACAGTTTGAGAAAGAAGAAGAAGAGGTTTGTGCGTTTGAGCAGCACAGTCGAAGGTGCTTCAGCTGCAGGCGAGCGCAGGGACGGGAACTATTTCAACATTCAGAGCGATGTGCACCCTAAATGAAGGCAAAGGTGTAGAGTTACATCTGAGTCATTTTAAGGCACGGAGGGATTTTTTTTTTTTCATGCAAAAAATTTTTCAGATGACTTCTTAGGAGAGGGGGAAATGGCACTCAAAGTGAAGCAAAAAGAGATCTTAAGTGCCGGGACACAAAATCAAAATGACGTGTTAAGCGCACAGAAACAAGCAGCAAGTCCGACGGCTGAGGTATCTCAAACAGCAACAACAGGGCTCAGTAGTCCGTTAACTTCACAACACAGTAAAGCTTATACAACACTGAAGCTTACAGTAACACACTATCATTAACCTGTCCTTGCCCATATGAAAGCCTCTTACTTGAGATCACTATGGGAGGACTAACGTGTTTCAGTCTGTCTGGTGGGTTCGGTGGCGTTTCTTCGAGCTCTGCCAATTCTGGGGCCATTGTGTTGTTTCATCTGCTGTATAACAGCAAGTTGGTCCTCTTAATCAGCGGAGGAAACAGCAGAAAGTCCACTCCAGTTATCCTTCTCTTTCTTGAAGAAAAACGCTCAATTTGTGTCTTTCTTCTGCAGGTGAAGTGACATGGCCCGGATACGTAGACAGCTGATCTGTTTCAGGATTCAAACATGTTCGGTCGAAACAAACAGTCTCTTACTCATCCAGCAAGTTGAAGGACTGTTGCCTAGGCTAATTAAAGTACAAATGTTTGCTTGGGAATGATACATCTCCTGCAGCAACTTCACTTTGCCGTGGAAAGGCGAGGTGGAGCATTGAGCATTAATTCTCTCATCCCGACGTCATGGGGATTCCCCTGAGTTCCGGTGGGTCTCATACAATGCAAGGCCTGATGGGATTCTGGGCGGTATTTGTTTTTTGTTCTGAGGTCCTCATCAGGGTTAAGTTTTTACCCGTGGGTCGTTCTTCAGGCTTTTGCTTTTACATGCAGGTCTGTAATTGTTCATCCACTTGGTGAGGTACCAACGCTTATGTTAGGGCCTATTAAAGGATGATTAGGTAATACCACATGCTGTTAAAGGTGTTTTGTTGTAATGACCTCATGTAAAAATTCAGTCCTCACGATTTATGATAGGAGCATAGATCAGTTCTTGTATCATATGGCCAAAGGGTTAACTTCTAACACCTTCAGTAATACATGAATGGTATTCCATTTTATTGTACCTCATTGTTTTCCCTTCCATAAAAGAAATCCCCAGGATATATGTATGACTGTTTTACTGTATGTTATGGCAAATACCTGCACAGTTGAAATCAGCTAAAGAATTTGCAGTGTTCCTTGATGCAAATTTATATGTAAAGTATATTTATCATTTTTTCCTTTTGTTTTCTCCCTTTTTTAATTTAATGTGTTGTGCTTTTTACTGCACCTGCATATGTTCTGTTACTTATGTACCTGTCATCTTCTTAAAGAAAGAAAACATGCAGCAGCACTGCCTCTACCCATTGTGTTCCTCTCATATTCTCTGTACAGTCTTCACTGTCATGTTGAATCATGTTATGAAGCTTGCAGCATGTACAATGGAGCCTCAGCAACCAGCAGACATTCAGGACTGACAGAGTACCACACTGATACGCTGGTGTGCCTTCTGAGGAATTTTGAACTGTGTAACCTTCACTAATGGCTCTCCAGCAGTCTCGGTTTGTGCCTGTTTCCTCAACCTTATGGTGATTCTGTGGACTTTGATAGTTTACACTTTGTTGTACTCATTGTCAGCTACTGACATTAATTTACCCTACATGCTTTTACAGTGGTAAAGGCCCCATACTTTCAGTACAAATCCTCATTTGTCCTTACATAGCAAATTTCCCATGTATGGCTATGACCTCCTCCAAACGCGCCTCATGTCTCTTACCAGTAGCTGTTCTTGGTCTTTTTTGGCATGCGTGTTAGTGGTGGCTCCAGGCAGCCCAGATGGTAGTAGAGCTTGCACGTGTCACACAGCACCAGCAGATGTTGGTCCTGGTTCTTCTTACAGATGCCACAGCTGCAGGAAAACATGTGAAGTTATGAGTGAGAAAAGGCTGCTTATTGTTATTTTTAGTCGTGACTTTGGAATGTAGAAATGCTGGAACACAGTGGTGAGCAGTCAGGCACACCATTTCCGCCAACGGCATTTGATGATATTTAACATTCTCTTTATGATTTAACCTACATCTTTAATCCTTCCTACTATTTGCCTAGCATCTCTCCAGACAGTGTGCTCACCTGTAGAGGATCGCTGGCAGGCTGGAAGACTTCCCTGGGGTTCCTCCTTCCTTCTTGCTGGGCTTCCTTTCTTTTGGGGCTTTCAGAACAGCAGGGGTGTTTAGTTTCTGCCAAAACAAGTTCCACATTTGTTTTCATGTTAAAGCCATGAACAGAAACATTCCTTTCTCTAAAAAGTGGCCCTGTTCCTCTGGGCAACTCACAGAACATGCTGTGAGCCACTTTTCACATTGTTTCTTCTGTTGGCAGTAGCTCTGATCAACATTGTCAACACTGAAGTTAAAAACAACATACAACAAACAACAACAACATATCCCCAAATCACATTTTTCTTTGTTTTGGTTAGCGAACTCACCTAACAACTGAACATAAACGGTATGCGAACTGTTCACTGCTTTCGGGGGGGGGGGGGACTACTGTTGTAGTTCTTAAATTAAAATCTGTCACTGTCTGAGAAGACGTTTAATAGAAGAGACTGGCCAGTATCAGAAACCACATTTGACAGCTCAAAACATTTTTTTTTTATAAAATATTGAAATTAGGGCTGCTCAGGGCAGATGTGGGCATATTTTACGGATCACTACTGGCAAAATAAAGCCAATCAAAATCTGATCCATTCCTTACTGAACTCTGCTCTGTGTTGTCCACCTCTGCCAGGTGTGTTACAGTGCTGCTCTCCTTAATGACAGTCATGCTCTATAATGTGAGCATTTCATTTCATATGCAAGTACAAATTAGAGTGTATGAATGTGGGAATTTTCAGTCCTGATTTCTAGTCCTGACCATTGCTTTCATAGATTAAATTGACAAAGTTTTCTGGCAGCAAATCAGGTCAGCTGTTGTAGATGAATGTTAATTGTGTAAGTAACTTGATAGATTTATGTGGTGAAAGAAGCATCACTATATAACACCACTGTAGAACAACTGCAGTTTCAACAACTCGAACAGAGTGATAGTCAACTCCCAAACTGATCGCATCTCAGCAATTTCAGGAATTATATTCTCCCACTTAATCTTTCATTCAAATCATATCAATAGTTTAAACTTCAGATTTATAGTTTTGAATCAGGAACTTCAGCATTTGGATCAAGTGGTTGGAAAATTTAGAAGGCTGCAGCTGCTATTTCAATGCATCAGATACACACAGCACAGTATTTAGTCAACATTCGGGTAAACAGAAGTGTCAGATTAGACACTGAAAGATACATATTATGAAAGATCAGGGCCAAAAAACTTGATTGGGATGTCCCTCATTGATTGACTGTCCACAGTGAGATCTGTGGATTATCCAACGTAGATGTTGAGCATTTCCTTTTTTGCCGTCATCTTTCAAGACAGGAAGCACAACAACAGGATTTCCATTCACCTCCTATAATGTGGTGGATGCAGATAGTTGATAATCCCAAAACCTGAGGGAATAAAACCTCTGCATGACTAAATACCACTAGAGGTAAGTGAGATAAGATAACCTCTTAAACTTTGTGTCACACATAAAATGTAGAGTGAAGAACATTTCAGCTTCAAAGTACAGACCAACGGCAGTCCAGAAAGTGGTCTGTTCGTCCAATCAAGTTGATGAAGAGTTCATATTGTTGTTAAAAGAGCAAATTGTCAATCATCTACGGTACAGCCTAGTTCATTATTCTCTCTTTGAGCATATTCATCCACAGTTTTAACACACCCACTACACCACAGAGAAAAATGGAACTGTAGGCTGGTGTTGCTAAGGGCAGTCAGACTTACAGACCTGTGACACTTTATTGAACACCTGCTTTGTGTTGACTGAGATCTTAGACTGTCCAAACAAAGTATTAGCCAAAGAAGAGCTGTAAAAGTTCCCTCACAGCTGAGTTGTGAGGACAGGCGTAGGGAACATGTTGTATGTGGCAGCTGAAAAGCAGCAGCAGACAGCCATTTTATTCTCCCCTGCATCTCAGGTGCATTGCTGCCACACGGGTTAATTAGAAAACTTATCTCGTAGGGACTGAGTCTGTCACTAAACAGACAAGGTTTTCCCTGAAGAAGTTCTAATCTGGGCGCGTTCGCTCTGCCTGCAGTGCCAGGGGAACATCCCCGCAGGGAGGCCTGATAGATGGAGGGACGGGGTGACCGAGGCACAAGGGGCTGCTGGGGCTATCTCCTCAACCTGGACTGCAGTCTGCCTGCATTCGGCCACAAGGAAGCGTCTCCTGATATGAAGCACTTGCAACATTGTTAACATGCTTTATCAGACAGATGAAGGAGTTTAGCAGTACAGATTATAAATAGTGAGTGGAAACAGTCAGGTACACAGACAAGCTTTAAGCTGTCTGGCTTCTTGCCACCCAGTTCTTCCCTCAGGGAAAATTCATCAAAACATTACAGTGCAGGAGCAAACTGGGCACTTCTTGCTGCTGAGAGCATGTTCACCAAATTCAACACAGTAAATTAATGAATATCAATAAATGGCACAAAACGTCACTTGGAAACAGCTCATAGGCTCTTTCATGTCTATGTCTCAGAGTGCAAGTTGTGTGTTTCTGCTGTAAAACTAATCCACTGTTGCTGGCACCTTTGGGCCCTAAACCCTTTGAAGCCCCACCTGAAGCTCTCTGATCAAATATCAGATTCAGGGATGCTAAAATCTCTGCGTTACGTCCTGAGGATACATGAGGCTGGCATCAAGAATGACAGCCACTCTCAGCAAAATCGGCACACAATCATTCTGGGCTCTTTCAGTCGCAGGGAGGTCTTGATTCTAACTTGTCTTGGCCACAGGTGGTCTAAACCATGTCCAGTTTCCATTTTTTTTTTGTTTTTTTGTTGCCTTTCCTGATCAGTGCTGCTCAACCCAGTCAGCAGAGCAACCAGTTGCCAACTCTACTGGTCCATCACAATGTTTGTATGTTTAGCTTCCACGTTTGCCTGAGAGTGGCTTCACAACCTCTGACCTGCCATAACCCATTTGCAGTCTTACCATTTTGTTATTAATTGCACATTTGTAATCTTTGAAGCCTCCAACAAACATCAGCCTCTTCTGTGCAACAGATTCAACAACTGAACCCTCAAAGGGCCAAGATTTACAACCAAACAGAAAGAAACTGTGTTGTCGCATTGACTTTAGGGCCGAAACAATCAGTCAATTAAACTACTTTATCCACAGAAAATCCTCTGTCAACTATGTTCATCAATAATCAATCATTTGAGTCATTTATCAACGATATTTCCAGCTTCTCAAAATTTCAGAACTTGATTGTTTGGCTGTTGAGTATCTTTGGAATGATGTTAATTTTTGACTTTTCTGACCCTTTGACCAACTTACTGATCAATCATAAAATAACAGAGATTAATCAATAATAAAAATAGCTGTTATTCACTGCTCTTTTTGAGTTTTGGGGTATTTTTCGTTCAATGCTGAAGTCAACTTCACAACTACTACTACTACTACTGCACAATCCTTTCTGTACCAACCGCTTTCTTAACTGATTTCTTTTTCTTTTTTCCTTTTGGGTTTTAAGTGTATATCTGATAAACATACCACACTAACTGACACTTCAACACCTGTGACTCAGGTGCAAAATGATTGACTACTGAAGCTATGGAAGGTTTTTGCAAGGCCCTTACCGTTCACCATTGATAGAAATACTGACAGTGTGGAGTGCAAGAGGGTGTCTCAGCAAGCATACAAATCACCCGTTTAAGCATTATTCAGTGATTCAGTGAGGTCTTGGCCTCTTGTGATGGTCAGTGCCCTCAAAGCACCTTCAGTTCTAAATTATGTACAATATACTGTATCTGTTTGTGGGTCTGGTGTGCAATTATTTTTCTGTTGACTGACAACTACACTTTAACACTTATCCCTGTTATAATATCTAGCGTCTAGCAGCTGTTTTAGCCTCATGATGTTTTATAGAGGTTGGTGGGAAATGTCTTATGAGTGTTTTCTTGTAAAGTTGCCAGCAGTGCTAAACTTCCAGGAGCATCAGGAACAAATGCACTGACTGTGTACTGGAAGAGGGATGAGAGTCCCAGTTGGGGACATCAATAATTTCTGCAAATGCACAGGCAGGATGACAAATAGGAGTTGAAAATGTGGCAGATAGATGACACAAAAGCATGCAGTGCTGTGACTGATGTTGCTACTTAAACCGTGTGTGTTCATAATTAGATGATTTATGGTGGTCATTGCAGATTCACTGCCAGTTTTCCTTCTAGTCCCTGTCCATTCTGCGGCCTCAACACTACATTAATATAATTTGACCATTTATCTACATGCCTCATACTCTCAACGACCATACTTTCAATAAGCCTTTTTATGGATTTAGCTGGTACTTATACACATAAAACCTTAAATGAGTGACTATACTGTCCAGAGACCAATGTGTATATAATATCAATATTCTTCAATGATTTTGGGTAAGGGGTCAGAGTTAGCTCTAATCTTTGAGGACAAGACACGACATGATTGTTATGAGTGACTACAAAATACCGACTAAGAATATTATTCCCAACAAAAGACAAACACCTGTGCATGTACAGTACAATACACATGGCTATAGACAAGACTCTATAAGGCACACCTTCTAGAACCACATGGCTCTGATGTATTATCTTATCATTCTACTCCTTGAGCACAAAATTTCTGATTCGTTGTACACTGCATGTTAAATACCCTGTTTCCAAAAAAGTTGGGATGCTGTGTAAAACATATATAAAACAGAATCAATAATCCTTTCTGACATAAACTGCATTGCAAAAACAGTATTTGATATTCACTGGGAACTATTCGACTGTTCTTTGCGAGATGTAACCTCTGCTGCTTATCATCTTTCCTAGTACCGACTTTCTTGTATGAGCCCAATCTCAACTCATTAATCTCACATGTTATGTCATCTCATGTTACTGTTGCCATTAACAAGAGTTGCTAACTTTGATACAAAGGGAAAAAGTCCAAGTTCACACCCATGGCTAGCTGGTTAGCTAGCTAATTGAAAGAAGAGCCAATTATTACATGTGCATTGTGTCAAAGCAGCAGCAAGTTGGTTGATTCAAAATGACATTGGTATTGCTGCTGTTCTAGCTAACAGGATCTACAAGGCTTAATTTGGTAGCTGTTGATTAGCCTGCTTAAGTGACATTATGAAATCCAAAACATGTTTTTGCGAAAGGAATTTGAAATTAAAAATTGTATAATTAAAGAAAGAACTAAAGCTATCTTAGCATTTTCATAGTAAAGCTTTTTAGTATGTAAATAAGATTTCATGAAACTGAGTTGAGATCTAATAATTTCCAAAATTATTCAACAAAGTATTAGTTCATTTATATATTCATCTCTATTTATCCATGATTGTGTATTTCAAGATTTATGTGTTATATATTTGACACTGACCACTTATATTTGTGTGGCAAAAATTGTCATTAAATATGGCTGCAATCCACAATGATCGGGTTCCAAGCAAACTGATCATTTGGATGCTTGTTTCTTATTTAACCGACAAGAAGTAAACGCTTGATTTTCTTTACAATAATTGAGCATGGCCATTGGTATACGCTGACACTCCGTTGAGGTATATAAATCTTCCTTTGATGCAGTTTTTCTGAAATGGATGGACATGTCAAACTTTCTTTAGCAACTAGATGAGCCTAAGTTGTAGGATGATTGGCAAAGTGGCTCCTGACAAAATGCTGAAAAAATGATTTTGGGAAAATTGTTAGAGCAGAGGACCAGATGCAGATGACTTGAGAGAATAAAATGAGGAAAGAGTTTTTACTCCAAGCCAAGCCATTTCTAAGATAATCGTGAAAATGTAAACTTGGTTGTTACAGCATCACCTTGTAATAGTAACAGTAACCTGAGTGATAGTGTTTCTTCTTTCCAGCAATTTGTATTTTGAATTTGTACAGGTTGCCCAGCTACAATCTCATCATTTTGGTGGTTTCGGGCATATTGTCAAATATTTTGGTGCAGTTTGATTCAACACTGAGCAAAAAAAAAAAGAATGTTTTTTACAGCAATATGTGATGGGATCTGGGAAAACCAGTCACAATCGAAATTTTACCTTTTGGAGATTTTAATATCACCTAGAAGCTTATTTCAAGCTCTTTTCAAATCTGTTTTCATTATTTTTATATCTGGTTTGTATTAAGTGTTATGATCACTCAACGTCAGCTGATCAGTAGGATTTTGTGGAGCAGAATTTTGAGAAAAACAGGTTTAAAGACAAGGATTCTAAATCAGAACACGACCAGCTACCTCAAACTCTCTCCGTCTCTGAAGCTTTGACATCTCTCTCTGTGTATTTTGTGGCATCTGACTGAGGTGTCAAAATAGTGTTTTGACGATTAGGGTGAACACGTTCCACTTTATGTGGGACAGTCACGCATTTCCATTACTTTTCACACGTCCCGCAAATTGTGATGTCGCAAATCGTTAGCGACACTGTCAATAATAATTTACAATAACATCACAGTTTGCGGGACATTTGAAAAGTAATGGAAATGCGTGACTGTCTCGCACAAAGCGGGACATCTGGTCAACCTAACTATGACAGATAAACCGTCTTCGTAGGCTGTGTAGACTAACACGTTAGGGGCGGATTTCATGCGCTGTTTGTTTTTCATTCGTAGGAGATAACAACAAACAGCGTGCCTAATTCAAATAACGTTTTTAACATATTAAACAAGTGAAATATAATGAGATATTTTCAGGAATAATAGACAAGATGTTGTAAAATAATAATTTAATGAAAACCCAATTTCGCCAATATTTTAACTTTCGCCCTTTTTTCACGTTTTCCTGGAAAAGTGCCAGCGCGACATCCAACGGGTTTTCCTAGATTCCATCACATATATTAAATATCTTGGATAAATTTGAATGATTTTTTTGAGGCTTTAGCTGCAATATCGATGAAAATCTGAGTTAATGCAAATAAACCACTCCCCTTTTCACCAAATCATGACCAAACTTTATACAATGAATTGAACATGACCTGAGAAAATGGAGAAAATGTCTGCTCAAATTTGTGACGCTAATTATGAGATCTAACCTCTTCAAATTTGTGGCCACCCCAAGTTGCAGAATGTTCCAGAACCAGGCAGCAAAACTCAGCAGAAGCATTTGAACAAGTGTAGCAATTTTGGCTCAAATATCTTAAGCCAATTTTGATTTCTGAGCTTTTATGTAAAATTGAACTAAAAGACACAGGTTTGAAAAGGACAATGTCAAAACCATATGGAACACCACAATGCCGATTGCTCAAAAATTTGTAGGAGTAGTGAAAAAGCAGATTTGAAATTCAAGTTGCTGGAAATGTATCATGCCACAAACGGCCGTGGCTTATATGCATAGCTTCATTTGGATCCACAGAAGAATTTGTTGCCATTACTTACAGAAAGTAATAGGTCACAACATAAAGTTCAATGTCATAGGTCCAAAATTTGGCCAGTTAATCCATTTTTTTTTTTTGTCTGAGTCTGAGATTTCCAACCCATTTGCAGAGTTTGGGAACTGTAGCTGTTACGTTTTCACAAACCGAGATATTTTAAGGGCACAAAAAGAAGTGGTAGTAGAAGAAGAAGAAGTAGAAATAGAATATGAAGAAGATGATGAGGATGAAGAGGAAGATGATGATGATGATGATGATGATGCTCTACATGTCAGCATTGCTTTCTGGGGGACATTCCTTATAACCCCTCACAATGACTTTGTGTGTAAATTCAAGTTTCAGTTTGCCACGACAAAGAACTAAAGATTTGAGTCTATTTTTGTAGACTGCAGTTCACATTCATTTAATAACCTATCAGCCACAGTGGCACATCTTAGCAATTGGTTGCCATAGGAAAGAGAAGTGGGAGACAGCGTTTATTTCATCACAGTCAGGTCTGAATTCATGGCAAATGACAGGTCAATCAGTTAGCGCAAAATGAAAGGATTTTTACAAACAGCTGGGTTATTACAGACTGCAGTACCACCCCACTGCTGGCCATGTGTGTTGCGACTCGTAATCTGAATAACTCTCCATCACAAATCATTTCTATGCTAAAAAAGGAAATCTACAAACAGGAGTCTTCCGCAAACTTTTTAAATAATTAATCTGTATATGGAGAGCAGGATGGTTGGAGGGGAGAGGAAAAGAGGGAGACGGAGTGTGAAGAGGCAGTGATGGTGGTGGTACCTGGCCCAGGATGCCTCCCAGCAGAGTCCACATGGCCTGGCCTTCACTTCGCAGTTTCCCATTCACATTCAGCAGCTCCTCCAAAGATTCACAGAGCTGCAGGGGGGAGAGGAGACAACATGAGGCAAGGACACCACAGTTTCTATCAGTGAGTACGTGCGGCATAACACACACACACACACACACACACACACACACACACACACACACACAGACACACTAAGCTTAGTTTAGCATAAAGACTGAGAGCAGGGGGAGACAGCTCGTTGACTTCTGTTCAAAGTTCAAAAACACGGCTAACAACACCAACATGATGTTTAACTTTGTCTTCTTTGACCCATGCACCTGCAGAAATGTAAAAAAAAAACATTATTTGTGGTTTTACCTACCTACCTATTTACCACCTGAAATGTTCTCAGAAAGATATTTTAGTGTACTGGGAAGCTGTAATACGAGCAAGTTCACGACCAGGCGACCAGTGCTTGAAAGGACGAGCCAAAACCAAGCACCGTCCAACGCGAAAGGGAGTATCACAGCCCTGTTTCTCTGCTTTCTCTAGTCATGTTGCAATTTCAAAATTTTGCATCCTTCTACAGCACAGACAGCACAGTTTTATGAAAAGCAGCGAAATGCTTCTTGAAGTTCACTAGATTTGCTAACCAGTTGCACCACTGATGCTGCAGGTGAACCTCTGAATGAATTCTGCAGCCAGTGTCACTGTTTACTGTCTACACTTCATATGATGATGATGATGATGATGATGGAGCTGAACCTTGTGTCATGAGTAAACCTTGTACTGGACTCGACCACTTATTCATCCATGTAAGAAAGAATTGTAGTAACATTCCTCCACTGGACATTTTCTCCAAGGCCAAAGCCATGTAAGAGCAACTCATGCAGTGCAATTAGCAACACACAGTCCATTAATAGTGCTTAACACGCACGGCAGAAGAGTGAACGCAACATTAACTCTTGTGACTTCTACGCTGCCGTTGTATTCCCTTCCTCATGTTGACGGATGGAGTGCCAGTGACCTCACAGCGGTCACATGTTTGAGGAGGGATGAAAGAAAGGCACGCACAGATTCAGTTTTTAGCACAGACCATCATAAGGCCATTGCTGTGAAAAACTGAGGTAACAAGTGAGGATGGCCACCTACTTAATAAAACAATGTGCAACATGACCAAATACCACCTGAAATTCATGAATTGATTTCGTTCTGTCTGATAAACACATTTGTCACTAATTTCAGACATGCCAACTGTCAGCATGAAAATATGACTCATGAATTTATGACAAAAGCTCGTTCTGCTTCAGTTTTAGAGATTTCTACCAAATAAAACTATGATTCTGCTATCATGCTCGCAGCTCTGTGGGACACATGGGTGCATTGAGCTAATGGCTACTGTCAGCTAACATGCTCACCGCGATAATGCTGATCTTGCCAGCTAACCTTTTTAAAAGATTACTGGACTTTAGTTTAGTCTGCTAGCATGCTGATATTGGCTGATTAGCACAAACCACGTCTGAAGCTGAAGGAAACATCGTTATTTTTCAGTTATTCAGTCAAAAACCAAAGTACTTATAAGACAAAGAGAAATGTTGATCAGCTGATTGTGTTGGATGAGAAGTTATGGAATAACTAGTCAGAATTCATCCTGAGGGGGGCATGAATGTCTCATCTCTGAACCACAAATGTCGTACAGCAGAATCATGGAAGTCAGTAGGATTTGTCCTCTGGGGATCATGAATGTCCATTCAAAATCTTATGGAGCACAGGTGTCCTGTGAAGGTGAGGACAGCTATGCATGTACTATTGAATATCTTCAAAACTAAAAGAGAAAATAAAAAAGAAGAGAAAACTCCAGAGATACTCAAAAGTCATTAGCCATTTTTTCTGCCGGAAGAAAATTGTGGATGCAGCCTTTGTCGATTATACCCCAAAGCTCTGGAACACACTGCCTATAGGTATCAGGGAAGCCAACCCCACTTAATATTTTTAAAAGAAAGCTAAAAATGCATCTTTAACTTGGTCTGAATTTCCTCATGCAGGTCTGAATCTTTTATTTGTGCTTAGTCTTGCATTTATGCACTGCAGGACTTTTTTTAAAATGTTGTATTTTACTTGATTTTATGCACTCTGTCCTCTATTTTGAACTTTATTTTTCTTATTAATAGACAGTAGGTTTTATGTTATGCTATTTTAACATAATGGTTCTAGGGATGGATGTTGTTAGGTCATCTGGTCCTAAACAACTATTGGATGGATGGCTGTGAAATTTGGTTCAGACATTCATGTTTCCCTCTGGATGAATCCTTTTCACTATGTTATCCTCTGACTTGCCCTGTTTCACCCATCCTGTGAAATCTCTCAACATCTACAGGATTGATTGGTGCAGTTCAGCACAGACATACATGTCCCCCTAAAGATGAACTGCAACAACTTCAGTGATCCCCTGAATTTTCCTCTAATGCCATTATTAGGTCAAAATCTAAATTTGTCCAAAACTCAATTTATGACCAAATACATGCATGAGTAGTGACGTTCCCACCAGTCTCAGCTGTATTTTGAGTTCAATGCTAATTTGCAAATGTTAAATGCTGCTACCATAGCTGTAGATTCAGTCTTGCAAGGATTATATTTTGACGTATTTACATATACACTTATTTTTAATATTTTTACGAACATTAAACCCCCTTTTTAAAGATAAGCCTGAAACCTAATCTACCACAGCACTGTAAGAGTTTTCTTTAGCTTGATTTTTGAATGACACTGGTGGCTGCAGCTTACTTCTACAAATCACAAATGGTGCTGTTACACCAGTTGCTTTTTACTGAGGTGAGAAGTCTTTGTTCATGTGGTCTATTGTTTGTCTAATAATTGGTGTTTGAATTACTACCTCATAATCATATGTATTATGATGCAATATTATAATGTATAAGCACAAATGTGTTCAATCAGTGCACTTGCACATTTCATGAATCAGCCTGTCCTGAGAAACGACCTGTTTTTCTGTGTGTTTGGATTGTGCTGCTCACCTTGTTGTACTCCACGTGCAGTTTTTCTTGCTCGCTTTCCAGCTTGTCTTTTAAGTTCTTCTGCTCTGAGATGTTGTCCTGGATCTGGATCATTCGCATGTTCCGCTCTGAATATCAATGGGACAAAAATCAATAGCACGATCACAATCTATGTACAGGAAAACGCACATGAGAGAGTGTACTGATGGCAGATAGGCCCTCTGCTGCAGGCTAATGGAGTATGCTCTCAAGGTTACCGGCATGGTGCCTCACACATCTGGCATCACAATCAATTATTTGGGAAAAGAGCACCTTTATATAGCATGAGAGAATATGGAGCTAAATGCAAAAACCCTTAGTTAAGGGTATACTATTGAGGATTTTCCTAAAAAAAGAATATAATAGACAAAACAAAAACAAAAGTAATCCCTCTTAATCATCATTTATGACCCACTAGAAGTGTGTGGTAGTGTATTCGTGCTGCCCTCTGTCTGAATTTTTTTATTTCATTCTTATTTTGCTGTGTTTGACCCGTTTCTGGGCTGCAACCTTTTGACAGTGGGTGTGTAAGGGAACATTAAATCAATTTCCTGGAGACTTACCCAACCAAAACCACATCCACTACTTGTACACACACCGAGTTTGCAGTAGGGATGTCAATGGTTAACCGCTAATTGTTTAACCACCATGAATATTTTTGACGGGTTATGCCTGTCAGTCTATATTTTAATTTGCATTCACACACAGTATGATGCACGCCAGTCTGAAGGCTTCATCCAGTTGGTGTGCAGTATGATTGAGACCCATACGGTACCAATCAGTGTGGTAAAAGGCAAGGAATTCAAAAAGCTAGACCTGTACCTTTAGGATGGGTATGTAGCGCCACCAAGAGCTACTGTGACTACAATCATTGAAAAACACTTTGAGGAGGAGAAGGATGAGCTAAAAGTCAAGCTAGCAAGCACAGACAAGCTAGTTCTGATCACTGACTGCAGGACAGCTCTCATTAACAAAAGCTTCGTCACAACAACCTGTCACTTCATCACCGCTGACTGGGAGCAGGGTTTCCGTTATCTGTTAATTACGGTTTTTCACTGGGAAAATCTGTTGAAGTCCGACATATTTAAGTCTGTCCAGTCCTGATGTCCAGTGAAAATAATTCTTGCGTTGACAAAAATCTGGCACTGCATGCTGTTTTCTCCTGCTGCTTCTCTGATGTCCGCCCTCTCTCTTGCTCCTCTCCCAATTTGGTGAATAATGGTTTATTTCAGGCAAACCAGAGTTGGTAATGTTGCTAGAATGGTGTAAGGATGAACCAAGATGATTTTGGTGAGTTTTACTTTGTTTGAGTTTGAATGACATGTTTTACAATGATAAAATCATTGTTTCTGTAAATGGAGTCTGGTGGCTTTGGCAAAAGCAATTTAGCAGCTGTTTCTGGTTAATCAAAAGGATCTTATTCTTTCACAAAAAGGTCTCTTTTTGTCAGGATCCTTTCCATAATGTTGTCAGACACTTAGAATAACAATCTGAACACTTTCAGTGAAGATTTCATTGCAGCCTGTTTCTCTAAGGGCTGCCGGCCGAGCTACAAACTGTAATACCTCAGAAAATACTGTTTAAGACTTTTTAATACTTTTAAAGGGTCTTAATTGTGACTAAATTGATTTAGAAACTTTTTCAGACGCCGCGCACATCCTGTAATTCTGAAACTAGAATCAAATCAATTGTATCTGGGAATACTGGGTGGGTTGAAACCTTTTTTTTTTTTTATCATACTGTAACTCACTTTAACTCACAAGTGTTTGAATAAAAAGTTTTGCAACCTCAGAGAGAAAAAAAGCATGCTTCAGCAATCTGATTATGAGTTTCCTTACCCAGGTAGTAGTTGACAAAGTCTGCTGTGAGGGCAGGCTGCTTATGTTTCCTGCGACCATCCATACTGGCATTGGCATCAGATGTGTCCACAGGGAAAATGTCAGTGCTAATGCCCATCAGCTCTGCTTTCCTCATCAGCTTCCTGATGGCTGAGGCACTAGAGGTCAGAGGTCGAGGCAGCTTCTCCCGCGGCACCCATGCCTGAGGCCGAGTGTTCCTGGACAGCTCTGCTTTTGCCCTGTACTGCTGCAGGCGGGTAGTGATTCGGGCCTGCAGGTGGGACACATACATGTTCACATACATGCATACATACACATAAATATCCACATTTTTAAGTTAGTAAACCATCAGCATGTTGCCAGTGTCTTCACATGGTTGGTTAGCCCTAAATGAAATCAAGAATAAAAAAGGTAACACATAATATAATCTTCAACACACCACTGAAGAAGCAGCATCGGAATATTGGCACAAACACAAATGCACATTAAGGCCAATATGGCCAAAATCTTCTACCACGGTATATGTAATTTCATAATCATGGTAAAGATCAATTTACAGCAATAGTTGTGCAACTGTAATTAAAAAATGGTTTGAAATAACTGTACCGTACCGTACTTAATAAAAACAACAGCTGCCTCGCATGAGACAACACTTCAGTGAAAAACAAAAGACTCGAAACAGTAAAACTAACTTTCTTTCAAAATGAACTTTAAGGTTGCAAATGAGAACAGAGATGCAACAGATGTGCATTATCATCACCACCACCACTTGACACATCGTCACATGAGAACGTCTGGATAGCTAAATCACGCTGCACACCCTGAATGTATAGCAGAGAAACTAAAGCCATTTTCACATATGAAATCTGGACAGTGTCAGCAGAATCAGGTCCAGACATTGTCCAGAGTTGTCCTTTCACACATGTTGCACATTTGTCCACGTAAGACACATTCTTACTGACTGAAAATACTCTGTTTGGGTTAGGCAAAGGTTGGCGCCTGGGTAGAGTGTGCAGGAGGAGGAGGACTTAACAGTGATGATGACTGCTTTTGCATTGATATCACTACTACATGTACTTGGACGTATCCACAATATCAACAAAAGCGTGGAAAACAATATACAGGCAGGCAGAAGAGAGTGCAAAGCACCTAAACTCTGTGTAATGTCATCAACACACCCACTCACTTGCTATGTAGCAGGGTAGCAGTGCATACACTGTGAATGACAGTGTGTAAATACGGCTTAAGGGATAGCTCCCGCCGTGGAATGGCATTGCCAAATCTCTACCAATGGACACATTTCTACTGTCGCACATATATACCATCACATCGCCTTACCCTAATGCACATGTGCAACAGTTGTTCTGACATTTGGCTGCTGCCGCTGATTTGAACGAAAGAAACATACCTGAGCTTCAGGAGTAAGCTGTTTCTCTCTCTCCTGCAGAGAGACCTTACAGTAAGACTGTAACGCAAGATAATTCTTCCTTTTCCACTTCCTGTCAAAGCGGTCTGCATGCTGTTTGCAGTATGCAAAAAATGGATCAGCAATATCCTGAGGAAACAAAAACAGCCATCAACAGTTGGAATAATTCGTAATGAAAGGGAACACTATATTTCACAACTTCTACTAAATTGACATTTTACAACCTAGTCCCCTCCATTCTTTGCTCTTTCACAGGAAAAAAATAGAAAACGCAATAGCAGTTTTTCCAACTATTGGTCTTTGGGAATCATTTAAACCTAACTTGTCACAGTGGAGGCCATTAGCACTTTGAATTGTGATAGAAGTCTTTTGTGCGATTGACTAGATTAAGTGGTTTGCAGTGTGTAGGATGCTTTCTTGTGCAGAAGTAAAGGATGTATGTGATTGTGTGTTATGTGTATGTGATGACAGTGATTATAAATACTCTGGTTCTTGCTAATAATTCCCTATCAGAAAAGCGTATCACAAGCCATTCTGTGAAATAATGAAGCTGAGCGGCTAAATTTTGATATCATTATATGATGGTACTGGGTAGTGGCATTGACATAAACATAATCTGAATCTTTATGTGCTGTAATTAAAGATATCTAGCAAACCAAATGTTTGTCAAATAACAATGGCAGTAAAAAGGCTGAAGCTAAAAGAAATACTATAAATCCATCTGATGGTCAGGTCACATTTCGGAGGAGACTGATTAGCAGTTAGCAAGCCAGACCACTTGGTGAGCTACTGTGACTGATTCGTGCTTGCATGCTCTTGCTGGTTAGCGTGTCGGGATTTAGCTCAAACTTAAACGTCAGTTTTATCCATCCTCAAAAAAAGACATCTCATGCATTTGCAATGATTTGTTCTGCTTGGAGAGCCTTCAGGCCGTCGGAGGAGCCTGTCTGCATCGTGCTGCCTTGCTTACAGTCTAGAAGCTAATGCTGCTGCCTACTGCTTTGCTTGACAGGTCAGACTGAAACAGAAGTGACCTGACACACAAAATGAGCAAAACTCACATCTTGTTAGTTATTCAGAGCTGTTGGGACTTAAAATGTTTCTGTTAGCTATGAAACGATCTGTTAGCTCTAGCCTGTTTGGAGCCATTGTAATATCCATCAACTCTATGTGTTACATTAACGCTCAACTTGGACTTCTTTCTGAAAAAACAGACTGTGTTTCCGGAAAATAACAAACAACAAAAAACAGACTTGTGTATATATATTTAAATGGTTATATTTTGTGCTCTTATTTTAGTACATGTGTCATACACCAATTTCACCACAATAAATTCCTTGTATGTGTAAAATCGTACTTGGCAATAAAGCTTTTTCTGATTCTGATTCTGATTCAATACCACAACCCATGAGTAACTCGCACTAAAGTCAAAATGAGCTAACTGTCTCTGTAAGTTGAAGTATAATTGTGTTTAAATGGTCAAACAAAGGGAAAAATATATTTTTAGATTTGTTACAAGTCACATGTAAATCTACCAAACCTTTGACTGGGTTTGGCAGAAGTTTTGATATGAAGCCTCACAACCCAGTCTGGGTGATATTTGAACTACTTCAACCCTGAACACAGATAAGATGCGGGAAAAACACACAACAGTTTATTTTTTTCTCTTGCATAGCACCTAAAATTGGGAATATTTTCAGCACTTACATCAGAAAACTGAAGTAATTACGTCATAATATGCCACTGTGGTTTGAATATCCCGTTTTTTTCCTTACCTCCTCTGCTGCGGCCTCAGATAGGAGTCCCTCCCTCTGTGCACAGGTGACATGGAAATAGGAGCGGCACATTCCTGCGTCACAGCTTATGCACACACCAGTCCTGGCAAAACGGGCATCCTCACAGAAACTGCACTCCTAAATGCAAAAGAATACAATACAGACGTGTATCTACTCCAAAACAATTCAATGTATGAGTCACGGAGGGCATCACCTTTAGCTACCAAATACAATGTGTTAAGTGTGAAAACAGGATGGCTAAAATGTTAAAAAGTGTGCTCAGATCTCCCTCAGTGCCAGACTTTACAAAGGCCATCTTTCTGACTTTCGATATGGCCAAACTGACTTTAAGTGATGTGGTGTTTAACATTAAAAAGTGTCAAAAACTGTCACTGTAAAGTAGTCAGTGCTTTCACTTTCACAACTTAAATTGCCTTCACAAGACACAATGACAGTGATTTTTATACTTGCTGACATATGAAATGTTGTCAATACTTGCTCATGACACATTCGATGCAAATAAATCTTCAGCACCTGCACTACAACTGATATTTCAAGGGTTTTCATCACTTCTTGAAGTGACTGTTGACAACTGTCCTCACTGCTTGTACTTCAACTGACACCTCAACTACTTTCAGAGTTTAGATAATTCCTATGCTACTTGTTCTTGCACAGTACCAAGTACCAGATATACTTCATCCGAAATAAATAAGCTAGAACTTCAGAGGGACAGTACAGTTCATATTCAGTTCAGTCAGGATACACTAATCAATAACTGTCAAAGATGTTTCTGTTAACTGCTTTCAGTATTTTCACTTCAACAGACATTTCAGCAGTATACACAACTGTTTCTTCCTCTATAACTCACAGTTACTACTACATCTTTCAGCTCTTACACTTCCACTGACATACAGTATCTGCTGCTGTCAGTGCTTGCATATGAACTGTCAACAACTATCTCTAGCAGCTGCACTTCAACTGACAATTCCCCTGCTTGGAGCTCTTGCAATGACATTTCAACTGCTTTCGTCTTTTGCTCTTCACTTGACATTTTGACTTCATCTCATTCTTCAAACAATTATTTTAAGTGATTACATTTCAATTCCTTTTAATGCTTCCACATCAATGGACACTTCAAACCCCTTCAGTGCTTTAACTCAGCTTCAAATCAACTGCCATACAACACCTTGCAAGGAAGTTCTTAAAACAATCTTTGAAAATTTTGAAATGTTTAAACATTTTTTAGTGGAAGTGGGCCTCCTAGATTTCCTTCAGAAAAAATAAGCATTTTCTAGTGAACAATAATTAAGCAGGAATGATGATGAAACATAACGAATATATTTGGATAGATGTAAATTAGGGATACCCTAGTCAAAAAGAACATCTAAAAATGAGCTCCTGAAAGATGCTAAACTGCTAAAGATGAATCCAATCTACATAAATGCTTTAACAAAAACAAATGTAAAATTACTTGCCTTGGCCCCGTATTTTGAATAATTCATCTCTGTGAGTGTCACTGGTCGTAGTTTATCGATGTCTCCAAATGCTACTCCAGGAACGTAAAGTGCACAAACCACATGCACCCATCTGAAATCAAAGAGAAAGCAAATCAGACTAGCTGATATGCTGGTTTGTCGAAGAGAAGCAGAACAAACTAAATCACATCACTATACAAATCCTGACCTGAAAATGCTCCAACATGAAAAGTACTTTTGAAAAGGTGACATTCAAAATTTATTGATTTCTGGTCACTGATTTCAAGGAATACCATCAAACTGATTAAAATCTATGGCTTCGGTTATTTTTGCATTTATTCTAGTGAATTACTGCAGACAATAAGACGCTTAATATCATGAAATTGGCTGCTCAGACACTTCAAAAAGAAATGGATTCATAGATTTATGTAGCCCCAGACTCTAGCTACAGTTTGGTGTGACACAATTTCAAATGCGGACTTTAGGGAAGGGAATCCGAAGTCCAATATAAAGATATCCATCTCTAGCAAGCAACAGCTTCACAGTTTAATTTGCTGTGTTTTTCATGCTCTAGTGAAGTAGTAAATTCGGGTGCAGCCTGGCTGAGGAGCACTATCAGCGATAACGTGGCTGAAGTCTCCACGCTTCACATAACACACTCTTTTCTCTCACTCCTTTTCTTCCTCTATCTCTTCTCTTCCCTCCATCCCCTTTTCTCGCTCCTCTGCCAGTTCTCTCTCTCCTCCTTAATCCAACTTCCTCTTCTTTCCACTACTGAATATAAGTACAATTTAGCTTGTACATATATTGCCTTCAGCATTTAACCAGCTAAGGTCATTAGCTAAGGCATTATTTGTTTCTGAACACGTTCCACTCGCTGCCTCTAGTAAATGGCAACTGACCACCGGGTCAATGTGCTACTGTATCCCACCTCCCGGCGTCCGTCTCTTTGAAGATGCCATCCTGGTTGGGGCACAGCTCACAGCTGGGAGTCACTCCATTCTTACAGGCATCACAGAACCAAGGCTCTGTTGAATTCTCTGAGGCAGAGCTCATGATCGAGTCACTCTCTCCATCCACACCGTAACATCCTGGAAACACAGAAAAGATTACCGACATTGTAAAATCAGCTGTATTGTTCATTTAAGACAACAGTAATCTTATCGTCCATGTCGCCGCTCCTCATACAGGGCAGTGGCGTGAACATTACGATTTGTCACTATCCTCCAAGAATCACAGGAAATATAGGCCAATGAGTTGACTGTCCATACCTTTCAGTGGCTACACCTAAGTACCCCTCAAAATCTAATATTTGGGAGTCTCAAAATACAACTCTATTCTGTAAAGTTTAGTTATATGTTACACATTCTTCCAAAAATGCTTAATCCTTTTCAAAATAATATTGTAATCTTTCCATTTAGGCTGCAGCATTTCAATGCCATTCGCAGTAATTAAAGGGCTATACCAATGACTTAGTATTGCACTTTTGTTAAGTTGCAAGACTTTGGATTTAAAAAAAGAACGGTCAGATCTAAAGCAAGCGAGGCCAAGATATCCTGACTTTTTGGTCTCTAGAATGGGTGTAAAGCCTCCAAATGCACTGCTCAAAATGAAACTTGATAGCAAATACAACATTTGCCATAGTCAGAAAGTACAGCTGCAGGTTTTCCTCTTTCTGGAAGTCATTCCAGATGAATTCACTTTCAAGAAACATTAGGCTGTCTTGACTGATGTCATTCTTCAATTGGATGACACAATCCATTAATCATCAACACTGAATGGGAAGAGATGACTGCATGGACATGCGTCTGGCTCTGCCATAGATTTGTTTTGCCCTTCACTGCAAAAAGAAATAACAACACAAAGCAATAAGAAGGTAAAAACTGTCTCCATCGGACATTTCTTGATTTGTGGCTTTGTGTATAAAACCAACAGTACAAAAGGATGCTTTTGTTATTCAAGAGCTTTTCTTAGATAGTTACTATAAAATTTAGGGACAAAACTGACACCAATCAGCCTACAGGGACATACAGTACTAGCATTGTTATACTATATATCTTGTATTCAACTGACTCAAAATCAGTGTCTTATGGCTGACTGTACTGTTGCTATTCTAGCACTCTGGGAAACAAGTAGAAGGCCAAAAGAAAAAAACAGACCTGATCTGCTCTGGTCCAAAGCTGTCAATCTACTGTGACATTGCAGCACCCCAAATTGAACATTTGATAAAAAATGAAGCAAGAAGAAGCCAAGCGAAAGAATTTTAATGTTGTCCTCTTAATTTTCTGAGGTTGCCTAAACAATTACTTGGCTGATGTGGCAGCTATTACACCAGGCAGACGTGCTCTTCACTACCAATGAGGGCAGCAATCAGTACTCTGCCTCCGTTGGGGAGATAACACGCTAACTCCTAATTCAGTCAACCAGCCTTCAGGCTTTTTGAGGAATGGGAAAGACTCACAAATCAAAAGCTCAATGTTCTTCATGCCCGTCACTGTGTGCCACACTGGGGAGTCAGGCAGCCCATCTAAAGCAAACACTGGGGCAGATGGAGTTGTTTATTCAGCTCTACACTTTGTTTGGTAGATGCATGTCCTTTTCTGATTGAGAGACCATTTGCTGTGTGTCACAGTGAATCACTAATTTTGAACTCTGCCCTTCAAGGCTGGTGGGATATATCTTCAGTTTTTACAGGCCACTGTTTTTTTCTTCTGGAGATCAACTCAAAGGCAGGATACACCAATCAAGTTGCTGATTATTCCACTGGGGCAATTAAGTCACAGCTGGACTTCGTTCTGACCTTCAAAATGGAAGAACTACTTGGAATCTAACAACCTGAAATTGTGAACAGAACTACTGGAGATTTCTACCTCCATTTCCTCCACAGTACAATATGTGGAAAGGGCAGGAGGCTAAGTCCTGCTAGCTCCAATATAGCTCCACTTAGCGTTTATTTTCTTAAAGAAAGGTATTACTGGAATACCTCTGGCCACAGTTGAGCGCTTCATCTTCACTGATTGGGCTTTGAACCGTGGAACTGGGGGGTTGTGAACGACCACCATGCTGGTTTAACCGACTTATGGCTGAACCGTGGCACAAATCTTCTGTGTTCCTTTTGAACTGAGATACAAAGCTCAGACCGTTAAGCCACGGGTTGCTGGCTAATATGAGCTAAGCTGACAAAAAGTGATGACTACAGGATAGCTTCATAATCCCTGAAGGAAAGATTATCCTTGTCAGAAATGACGAGCTTGGCAGGAAAAAAAGGGGGGGCAAGGTAGAGTTGACTGAACCAAAAGAAGTACTTTTAACTGTATTGAGATTTAATAGAGAGAAATGTTTCCTTGCCATCAACGAAGGCTGCTGTATGAAAACATAGGATAAAAGTTAATGCACAGGGGTTCCCATGGGCTTCATGGAATGAAAACTGATGAGCGCCTCAAATAAATGTACCAGCCATCTGTTATCCTGAGAGCATATCGATGGCCCACAACTTAATGAACTGTAAGGATGCTTACACTTCATAAAGACAGCCACAGGAAGCTGGAGGAGCGCCTTCAGGTGAACAATGCCAGAGAGGATTTGAGAGGCCTGAAAACCATCTCAGGCCACAGCAGTGACAGAGGGAGGGGCCCAGAATCTAGAGACCGGGAATGGGCAAATGAACTGAATCTGTTTTTCAACAGATTTGGCTGGAGTAGACTGTCACCTGGCTGACTGGACCATCATCTACCTCACCAACAGGCCACAGTATGAGGCTGTCGGATGTGGTGGTCTGCAGCATGGGGGCTCTGCAGGGTACAGTGCACATCCGCAACTTATACGGTGATACAGCCATTGTTGGACGTGTATCACAGGGGAATGAACTGGAATACAGGGAAGTCATCATCAACTTTGTCAACTGATGTGAACAGAGCCACCTGCACGCAAACACCAGCAAGACAAAGGAGATGGTGACAGATTTCAACAGGAATGTGTCACAGATTAAACCGATCAGCATCCAAGGTTTAAACATAGAGCGTGTGGATGTGTACAAATACTTGGATGTTCACTAACCGCAAACTGGACTGGACAAACAACACAGATGTCCTGTCCAGGAGGGGTCAAAGGAATCTTTATCTGCTTAGAAGACTGAGGTCCTTTGGAGTATGTAGATTTCTCCCACTATCTTTCCACATTAACACATTAAAGACTCTTGTTAATATTTTAAGGCTAATAATCCCAATATTTTTCTTTTCTGTTAACAAATTCCATGCCTAAGCCTGATGCACCATCTTTCTGTGCCACAGAGCTCCATTGTTATTCAAAAACTATTAAAACATTTTGATGGGCCACAATGCATTAGGTTACGTTTCCTTCATTACCATGATCACACACACTGTACTTTATTTTGATCCAATCCCACATACACTGTCCTGCTGCCAGAAATACTCATTAAAGCACCAAATAATTAATAATCAACTACTGAAAGCAGCCCCCAACAAATGCAGTATTTGAGTAAAATCTGTGAGAGATGATAGATATTTAGGCCTTGGGGCTGAATTCCACAGACACATGGGGGAAGTCCAAACGTACTGAGAGAATGACACATAGCTGTTTTTGTCTTAGTCACAGGATTTCTTGACACTAAGAAATAAAATCAGGCTTTTCAATTTTGTTAAACTGAACAAATAAGGTGACAGCATAAATGAGATGAGCATGTTTGGGGAAATAATTACATTTACGGTACATTTACACATAATTTCCCTCACATTTTTATCTAAAATGGAATATCACTTTCACATCACCGGATCAGAAAAGGATGACGGTTTGACAATGATGTACTATTAACATTAACCTTTTCTAAAGTAACATATCAGTGATATGAGGAAACAAAATAAGGGACCTGGCTGTACAGAATACTAAAAGAAACCAGCAGAGCTTAATACATGAATACAGTATGCAATAAAAATGGCCTTCTTTGGCATTTACAGTCAAAGGCAAATCGAGGATTACTTGTGGTCTGGTAATGATGTCTCCCTGTATGACTGGCAAGAGTCTGATAATCAAAAGACAGGATGGTAAGAACAGGACTCCTCTATGTGCTCTGGGTAGATTCTTGCTTTGTGGATTTCTGCCCACTCTAGCTTTTGATCTCTCACCCAGGTCTTGAGTGTCTACCTTTCATGTCAGCCTCTCTTCTTGTCTGAGAGGGAGTGATGGTGTCCGGAGAGTGGTGTGAATGCAAGAACAAAGGAACAGTGAAGTCGAGCTGCAAGACTGACTCATTTGAGGTCTAGATATTGACGGCTCATCTCTCATCTCTGCCTCAAAGTCCTTCCTTGTTTGACCTTTTCTTAACCTTGAACAAGGTACTTTGTGATCTCTAAAATGAGCACACATGTTACAGGTACATCTTTTCAGCAGAGGTGCATGATATTATCTCCAGCTTTAGAACTATCACTCATCTGGCAAGGAAGTACACAAATAACCAAATTAAGTTGTCAACATACTGATTTGTTAATGGGGCAGGATTATTTCATTGAGCATGTTTTTTTTTTTTGTTTTTTTTTTGATAAAAATAAAATGAGAAGCCATTACAGTGAATAAAGGAATACTGCCCAGTAGCAGCATGCATAAGGAAAATAAAATAGGGCCCATATTTCACCCCTGAGGCACCCCAAACCAAATTTTGGCCAATAAATAGAGTGTTTTTCTTTGAAAACACAGACTTGTCTATTTTCCAGGTACACTTTCAGGAATTCAAAGTGTCTCGTGTCAGTGTCAATGACAATGTAATGGTCAATTGCATCAGACACCGCGCACGCTGACTGCTTTCTGTTTCAAGTCACATCAGTGTCACTTTTTACACTTGCAGCTCAGCTCAACAGCCTGATGTCGTTGTCCGTCGAAGAGCACTGGAACAACACTAACTTTTAATGAACATACATTATTTGTGGCGGCCCTCCATAATTTCACCCTTTGCCACATATTGATTGATTATGATTTTTGGAGAGATAACCCCACACAATATCAATTCCTGTAAATGCTGGTGTGCCCTCTCCTGCTTAATGTAGGCATAATTATGCCATCACTTTGTAAAAGCTTGTAAGTACACTTGATGGTGCCGATGTCATCTGGTATCATGTTGGTTTAGACTGTTTGCACTGGCTAGATCATTACCAACAAGCCTTCTCCACCTGCAGCTCATGTGCTGTTGTGAAAATTGAATTGTGAGTGAAACAATCCAAAATGTGAGTTGTGTTTTTTGGGCAATTTTATGAGGAGACATTTCTAAGTACTTTACAAAGGCAACCAGACTTGCTTGAGGTTCTAGAGGACGTTACGCTTTCCATCCAAGAAGCTTTTTCAGTTCTAACTGACTGGTGGAGAGTCCAACACATTTCTCCTCTTGCAGGATCACCGACCCAGCTGGCCATCATATGAGTCGTTAGGGTCTCATGAGACCAACAAAACTCTAATCAGTTCATAGTTGAGTGCACCTGTCTGAGATATATGATAATGGGATGGATGTGAGGTCAGAGTAACCGTGACCTTTACTGTGCTCACTTAATTCTAGAGTTCATGTGAATGTTTGTGCCAAATCTGAGGAAATTCCTTCATGGCATTAGTGAGATGTGACGTTCATGAGAACTGGCAAACAGGCACCTGAAAACATAATGCGTCTGTCCACAGCTGTTGCTGGCACAGAGACATAAAAAATGATGCAACATAATTCGTTTACACGGAGAATTAATTTTTAATGGAGAAGCTAGATTCTCCCGCTATATAAGCGCACATACTGTCTACTCAATATGTCGCCACATCAACAATTGTGCTTATGGGAGGACAGGACACCAGTTCCAGGTCAAACTAGCCTGCATCGGCATCACGGTTCTTCATAATCAAATAGCTACATCTCAAGGTAACAAGATTACAGATCAGTTCTCGGCAAAATAAATGCACGGAAAAACCTGAATTCATTAATGTTAGCAATACCTTAGATCACAGTGCAGTACTTAAAAACATACCTCATGACACAAAATGCTCTCAGCCCTACACGCAGCTACACAAACCCATCCACCAAAATAAAGTTATAATTCCTGGATCTATTCCCACATGTTGACATGACTAATACATTTCAAATAATTGGCAAAACTATTGAAAATTGAATATATTAATTGCTAAGCTGTCAGATAGATTATGTATCATGACAATTAAACCTCCAATAGCACAATAGATCTATCCATTTGAGCACAAGTACACAGGATCTCAAAACATATTGCTAGAATTAAGTCCCATATTTTACTGCCACGGAAAAAAGAAACACCATTGATGTCCTTGGAGAAGAAGATAGGAACTGGCCGCAAGTGCTGCCACTGCCTCCTCCCTCTCAAGCCTCTACTGCAAACCACTTAGGCTCCGTTCTGTGTCTTTTCAGGGAGATTAAACATGTCTCAAAGGAAGAAAATATCAACCAACCAAAGGAACAAGATAAATTTAAGACCTGCTTCTAATATCTCAAGTCTGCTGTGGAGAATTGGTGATTAGGAATGAGTGTGTGTGTGTGTGTGTGTGTGTGTGTTTGTAGGAGTGTGCACATCATAAGAGAGTGTGCGAACTAGACTGTCTGAGATTATCTAAGTCCTGCTTGCACCTCAAAGGTGGTCGCCGCTTCGAGGCTAAACCCTGACACATTTCAGCCAATCACAGTGAAGTTGGGCTGTGCCAGTGCAGTGCAAGCTGCAAGTCTGTGTGATGTTATGTGTGATTACAGGCATATGTGAGCAGGGTAGCTGACTATGTAGCCTAATCAATGTTGGTTAACTGTCAACACTTTCAGTAATATAGTGTCATTTTATGATTAAATCTGTAAAGCGCATTGAACTGCCACTGTCTTTGAAAGGGGTCATCAACTTTCATTTGTCCAAGGGCCAAAATATGTTTTTTAGGGGTGCGCATAAAGAAATAAAAAAAACACTTATTAAACCTTATTAGCCTTCTTTGTATCATATTTTCGCTTTCTTACAACATTAATGCTAGCCGACATGAGTGTTGAGTGTGAAAGGTGTAAAATCCATACTAATGAGATACTTAACTAGGAAATTAGTTCAGGCCTCCACCAAATAGGCAGTCAGTGTTCAATACAAAAGTTACTGTTCAACTGCCAATGAATGAGTCCTTATCTCAACAACAACTCCTCTTCAGGATCCCAGGGAACAAACAAAAACACTCAGTTTGAGACTCATTCCAAAAGTTGGCCAACAAAAGAAACTCAAGTGACACCTCTTGTGTCTACTAGACAAACTTTGTAATTCTGTGACAACTCCTGAGTTGCCCTCCGTAGTATAGTTGCTGTCAGCTCCAGGGAATGGCCAGCCTGGGAGCCAGGCGTTTTGATGGTGGGTCCAGGAAGTAGAGAGGATGGAGTTGGAAAATAATCCTCTTCTGTAGAGAGGGTGAACTATGAAGTATGAGCAAAACTGATTTCTTGGCTTGTTGCCAGGGACTGGCAAGCTAACGGACGATCATTCTCAGGACAGACTGGCCAGACAGACCTCTTCCACTGGTGAGTAACGGTTGATGCGTGCATTATCTGAATTCATTAATATTCTGTATGGGAAGCTGTGGCTGGTTGGATGTGGCCCACAGGCCTCCAGCTGATGATCACTGGTGACCCAATACAAGTGCAGCCATTTTGCCTTATACAATATGCAGTTTAAAGGGGAAAAACCCACCAACAGTGTATGACACGTCATCTGAACATTGTTTTCTAGGTCAGGACACACACCAGTAGTGTTTTTACACCGTCAGAAAGGGCCAACTCTTAATTTTTATGTTAAATGTCATCATGAAGCTGTCTTGCACTTGGCTGCACACACAAAAAGTGACAGAAGTGGTTGGCAACTCCTCTGCACACCTGGCCAGTGGCTGGGTAAAATGACCATGATGGTCAGATTGTCTGCACTGAAAAGTTACAATATTGGATTGCACTTTTGCCTCTATTCTAATATTGGAAAGCAGTGTGACATTGGAGGCAAGCACTTCTTTTGAAGCTAAATGAGGCCCTAGAACTCTCTATGATGATGACAGTGACATCAGTCTTATTATCATTTCCACTACGTAAATGAGTAGCTTAGAATAAAAAAGTACGGTGGAATCACCTTTTAACATGCAGTGGTAGTAAAGCAGATACACAAAGTACAAAATAACTTCTATCTGGTAGAGTTTGCTGGCAGTGATACACAGCCTGAGAGCACATACTGCCAACTTCAGGGGAAAGTAAGCCCCCAAGCACAATGTACTTCCAGAAAAGTTGGTTGATTAAGTTCAAAATTCACTTTTTAGTAAATTTAGCTTTTTTGTTAGTTTTTGACTGGGGATCCTAATGGTTGTTCTGAAGAGTATAATTCTATGAAGCAGTCATGACATTGGACAGTTGCCTGGCAGTTTGGGCATTTGCAGCTCTGGATATATGTGCACACTAATATACTGGACTAACTGCAGCTTACCTTCATGCACGGTCACCCCACAGTTGTCACACTGGATAATCTCATCTGCATCCTCGCTGTTGTCGCCCAGACAGACGCAGCAGATGAGGATGTGCTGAGTGCTCCAGGTCTGGGACCTGTCCAGCAAGGCATCCTGGGGAATCAGGAGACAGAGCCACAGTAAAGCCACTTATCTTATGTCCCGCCGCCCCCCCTGGATCTGACCACAGATCCAGTAACTGGCAGTTAGTAAATCCGGTATACAATGCTCATGGACACTGTGAGTCGATTACAACAAAGGCAGAAATTCTCTTGCAATCACTCAGATACCATCTAAACCTCTCATTGGATTATATGGTGACTTTGTGACTCATATTGTTGTTTGGTATTATGGAATGCCATACAGTAGCCAAAGTGATAACTGAATACCTCATTCATCTGCAGTGCTTTACATAACTAGGACAAGGTGGAAGACTGCATTTGAAAAGCAAAAAAAACTTTCTTCCTTTGGAGCTACATCTGAAATTCCCTTTTAGCTTAAAAGTCCATGACTGTTTATGCGTTTGGCAGCTGAGCTGGCAGGGGCACCCAGACACAGTGTATGTAAACTCATGCTGGTAGCTGTAGCTACAAACAAGAACACACAGTTTTTTATTAGCAAAGGTGTTGATCAAGGACCACTCTACTTAGTATACAACTAACATATAATTTCTTTTTCTTTCTTTCTTTTTTTTTTTGTTAATTTGAAAGCAACCCATGTGTTCCAGTCCTTCACTACACTGCAGAATTACTGACTTGCTTGTCTGCCTCGCAAGCTAACACTGTAAGGCAGTTGCATTTTACACAGTCAAAATAGAAGCCGAATCATTTTCCATCAGCTGGTAATTTAATGTGAGCAGCAGTTTAAAGCCTGTGGCTCATGTCATGTCTCAGACTACTCTACGGCTAAAATCAAGACAGAGCAGCTAATGATAGACTTTTAACATTAATGCTTCATGCAAAGAAGCATTAATGTTAAGCATCATATACACAACAAATCTGTTCGCATAGACAGTGAGTGGGAGGCATTCTGACCGGTTAATGCACAGATGGGGTGTATTCATGGAGCCTTCTTTTGGTCATTGATTCCACAAAGGGAGCACAGCAAAAATGTATGTAGTAGAAAATATGTAATTTAATTTCAGTTGGACTAGAGGTGTGAGACTGGAGTTGCGCTCACCTCATTGCCTTTTCCCTGGGACATGCTGTCATTAGTCAGCTCTTCATCAAAAGTACTTGTGCTCTTTGCTTTCTTCTTGGGTTTCTTCACCTCCTTGTCACTATCACTGCTACTGTTGTTGTTGTTGTTGTTGTTGTCATCACTGTTTTCCTTGTCATTATCTTTATCTTCATCCTCATCGTCATCATCATCATCATCATCGTCGTCGTCATCATCATCGTTCTCATCGTCATCGTCACTAGCACTGCCACCGTCCTCTTCCTCAGTCCCTCCTTTCTGAGCAGCTGCTTTGCCTTTCTTCTTCCCTGCTGTGGGCCTCCAGTCGTTATCATCCTCACTGTCGTAGTCGTCCATCTCGTTCAGTTCCTCCATGGTGGTGAAGTCCAGCAGCGGGCGGTTCCTGCGGAAATTCCATTTCTTGGGCTCAGCCTGAGACTCTTCTGTGTTCAAGCTGCCAGACCCTGACGTTGAGGTAGACTCAGTGCCAGCAGCTGCAGCAGGTTCAGGCTCAGGTGTCTTCTTGCTCTTGCGCCTGCTTTTGGGTGTGGTGACAGTGGGGGTGTCTTTGGTGGAGCTGTCTGAAGAAGGCTGCTGTTTGGTCTTCTCATCATCTTCCGTCAAGTTGTCCTCAGCAGCCAGGTCTTTGGCCTCTTCTTCATCTATACCGTCCTCGGCAGAAGCAGGGTTGTCTGAGTCACTTTCTGAACCTGCAGCACTCGCTTTAGACCCTTCTTCATCACTGCCATTGCCTGTGCCATCTGATCCTATCAGAGCACAAAGCAATGACAACAGATTCAAAACGGTGAACAATGGGGTCTGGTTGATAGCATCTGTAGGGACTTTGAGTGACATGGTATTTGTTTGGACTTGTCTATGTATTTGCTCCCCAGTACGTATGAATTATTGGTAAAGATTTTGGGACCGTACTTATTATTATTATTATTATTATTATTATTATTATTAGTAGTAGTAGTAGTAGTAGTAGTAGTATTGGCTCAATATCTGTATGGGAGGTGGCACCAACAGTTTCCTTATCATTTGAACTGCAACGGCCAGTTCCCTCACACACACGTGCACACACACACGCAAATGAAATTGGGTTTGCAAATACAGGGGTCTTTCACTTCCACAGTCCGACACTGGTTTGAACATCATAGTTGCACACAAGGAGAAAGAGCGTGCACGCACATGCACACGCAAGCATACATGCATGTACACATACACACAGACACAAAGTTTCATTCTGATCTGCCATCAAGTTACTCAAGAAATTAAAGATAATTAGCGACAGCTGATATGACCTGCCAGTGAAAGTGATGGTCAGTGTCAGCTAAAAGTGAGAAGCTGTAACATGAATGTTTTGAACACAAAAATACATGCATTTTTCCAACCTCACTGCAACTCATTCACTCACACCTTTGTGCCAAAATATTTTTCACATTCCGCTGCTTACCCAGGTGAAAAGGAGTGCATATGAATGCCTAATGAAGAGACTGAGAATACCAATCATTTCAGTCTTTGACTGTTGGCTTTGACAAATTTGTACCAAGGTACCACGCAACTATTTTGACTTTCATTTTTTTCCAAGTAAAAATCCAAAAGATTCTATAATTCCAGCCACACAATTTGTGAGAGCTTGCTGCTATTCTTTCTCTTGTGTTATTGTTAAATGAATATCTTTAGATTTTGGACTGATGTCACTTTTGGTGAGTGTGATGGGCATTTGTTACTATTGACAGAGACTTTAGAGGCCATGTGATTAATCGATTAATCCTAAAAATAATAGGCAGACTAATTGATAATGAAAATAATCTTTAGATGTAGCCCTATAGCAGTGGTTCCCAACCCTGGGATGAGGATCCCCTCCCAAGGAGTCTGAGATAAATGTGAGGAGCTAATAAGATATTTAAGGAATAAGAGAGAAAAATACATATTCTCTTACAGAAAAGTTGTTCATACATACTGGGGGTTGTACACGCTAAGAGAACTTTAAGAAGATCTGCAACAAATCCTAAATTGGATCTTTCTTTAATTGTTTAATTGGGATGTAATACTATTTGGTTTAAGGCTGTTAAGTTACAGAGATTCTGCTCACCTGAGGCATCTCCCACTTCAAAGTCACTGTCATCTGAGCTGTCATAATCCAAGGCATCTAAGAGGGAGGCAGCGAGTGGCTTGACCTGCCGGCGCTTCAAACTGCGGTCCACTGAAAAAGGAGAGTTGCAGAGAACACAACACAAGAAAACATAATTTGAGTATACTATTATGTCCATCAAGCAAGATAACAAATGTGGATTTAGGAGTACAGTGACAAGCAGTACAAAAGGATAAAAAAAACTACCTACACAAAGCAGGTAATCAGAGAAATCCTGTTACTCTGTATCATGTAAAACCTGTAATTAAACTGTTGCCTAAAGATGATTACTCCCACTCACTGATATTATAATCAGACCTAGCCTCAATGCATCAATGACGAAAAAATAAAATACAGATTGTCAAAGGAAAATTATTGAAAGTCTATCAATTCTGTCATCCTCTCTCTATATATATGCATACAGTGACTAATAAAAAAAAAAAGAAATTATGTGCAAATTTAGACTAAAAGTATTGGTTCAGGCTCAGGTTGGCCGTTGTGCTACGTGATGGTTTCTATAGATGGAAATCATTTCAAAAACCAATTAAACTTTTCATTAATCAGTTTTTGTAACTTTATCGGGACCGTGTTGTTCCCTTTCTGAAACAGTATCAATCAATCAATGAATCAGACTTTATTGGTATAGCACTTTCCACACAAAGCAAAGCAATACAAAGTGCTTTACATCATAAGAATAAAAAAACATTCCCTCCCCAACCCCCAACACATCCATTACCCGTACACCACCCTGATCCATGCACAAACATTTAATGACTATGTTAGAAATACTGACTCAATAAAAAGAGGAAATGAGCAAACGCTACCATAACCTTTCATGAATCTGCATGGGGGAAACACCAGAGGTAGGATAAAAATGTAAAACTTTGTAATAACCAAATAAAATAAGTGCTAATAAAATAATAGATAAACAATGAAATAAAGTCACTATAAATAATGTGAGTAAAACCAGAAGTGTAAGGCGGGGTATTAAAAGGAAAATATAGATAAAAAAAAGAGAATAAAATAGCAAAACCACTGAGAGGAGACGTGTTGAAGCAAAATCAGACATAAAAAATATACATATAAATAGTACAAGTACATGAATTTTAAGTCCCATGCTAAAAAAGTGGATGTCTGTTTCCAGGTATATGCTTGACATAAGGAGCTAAGGGGAGTCATAGGTTTTCATATTTAGTTCAGCCTCAGATTTCACCTTCTGATGGCACCCCCACAACACAGAAAGATGTATCATACTTGATCAAGCTGTATCATGCTTTAATCATAATTCCCACAGTCACTGTTTCACTTCACTTTGTGAATACAGAGCAACAGTTACATCCTGGTAACTTCTATTTTACCTTGTTTCATTACTGAATAGGAGGCTGCTGCCATGCAATTAGGTTTACGTGAATTCAATCTGTATGATAGAAAGCAGTGATCGTTGTGAGCAGGCAGGTCTCCATGGATAGTCTTAGCCGAGACTGATGAGTCTTAAACGTCCCTAACATTGTTTGCACTATCAACAACTTCTGCCTGTATCAGAAATTTGTAGGTGAAAACACAAACAGCAAATCACAGTTCTTACGGTTCCCCACATGGTATCTCCGTATCCCCAACATGTAGCTACATTTTAAGGAGGCTAACATCAGCAACAGTGCAAGCTTAAGAGGCTACAGGCTCCTGGCATACACTGTAACATCTCAATGTCCAGCTATAAATCAAACTTCAGTGGTACGCTCAGGAATTGCTTCTAGGAATTTAACAATTTCTCGCGATATCATGATAGAAATATGGCCCCATGCCATCGTGGAACTGAGGCACTATCGACCACAATGTTACATGGTTATTTACTATCTCTCCCTGTCGAAAGTGATATTGTTTCTGTTTGAAAAGCAAAAGGCGCAATCATAGTAGTCCAGAAGACTCCCATCATCCTTTGCATGCAAGCCAAGCACTCCTGAAAATAAACCCAAATAGAAAGTTACGGATGAACGTGCCAATAACAAAAAAGCAATTGAGGATGCTCCATCGACCTTTAGAGCTGATGTGGTGCAGCCTTTCTGTTTCCCCTTTTCAAGAACTGACAATGGCGAAAAGGAAACTCACAAAGGCAAATCAACATACAAATACTGCCGGACAACAGTCAACCACCATACCGACAATATACCAAACATGAGAAGCCATTTGGCGCATCACCATCCAGCTCAAATCACAACAACAACATACCGTTAGAAAAGGCTTCAGCCAGGCTAAAGGTGCCCGAAAGAAGCATTGGGAGGCCTGCTTCAGCGTAAGGGTTCAACAGCTGAAACAATAACACCACGCATTGAGAAATATATAGCCAAAGACTTAAAGCCATTTTCTGTGGTTGACAACGATGGATTTCAGAGGTTAGTAAACATGTTAGAGCCGAAGTATGCTCTGTACCAAGAGACGAAAGCTAAAGTGACACAGAGCCTCAAAGGAGCAGAGTGCATCTGATTAACCACAGATGGGTGAACGTCACGGGCTACTCAGTATTATATTACAGGCACAGCTCATGTTAAGACCAGCAAATGTGAAATATAAAACTTTGACCAACAGACATAGCTGAGGTTTTGAAATCTGCTGTTTTGAAGTGGGAGCTCAATCATCACAGTATTGCTGTCTTTACAGACAATGCATGATATATGGATGTAGCGGTGAGAGAGGCCGCACTGTCCCTACACATTAAGTGTTTCACACAGACTTTAAACCCCGCTTCACCAGCGCGTTTGAACATAGGCCACTCCAGCCATCTGCTTGGTTGAGTGAGGCAAGCAGCAGCGCTTTTTCACCGCAGTTCAACTACCACAGCTGAGCTGACCACTAAACAGAGACTGTTAAATCTGCCAGGACATAAACTGATCATGGATGTGGTCACCTGATGGAACAGCTCTTTATATTATACACTAATTTGTTAATAAAGGGCATTTTTTTCAAGTAATTGTTCTTTCTTTTTTGAATATTGCATTAAAAATCAAATCATGGTCTTAATATCGACGTATCGTCACATCTCCGGTTTCTACTACCAAATGTCACTTATCTTCCACTGGTACATACCACCTCCCACAGCAATACTTCCTGACATTTGCTACTGGATATTATCACATGTGGATTCTTAGGGCTATGCCACTTCAACGAGGGATGCACTCTGACTGTTCTACTTGCATATATCCATGAAAGCAGCACATCCCTCATGTTCTATAGACAACATGCACATCACAAAAAGGTGTTGCTTGTTGCATTGTTGATCTTTGTTATTTTCTGTTACTGTGCTTGCTGTTATGCATCAAAACTGTGAAACCCTAATTGGCAATAAACCTGATCCTGAGGTACCAGCTGTACATCACACTTGGCCCTTCTCAGTGGAATGCAAGTGGCACACTTTTTCTGCCAGGTGAACTGCAGCAGAACAACACCTGTCAAAGAGTGGCATATCACCAACTAGCAGAATATGACACTAACGCAAGGGTGACACACCATCAGTACATGTCGGTGGAAAACAATTCCTACCTACCAGTCTAACACCAATGACATGCCATTTACCCACAAGTGGCCCACAACAGGAACATTCCATAAACAGTAATGGCATATGGAAGAGTCAGTAAGAGCCAGTATATGGTGACGGCAAGAAGTATGTGCCACTAGAACATGATGAGTGATATACTGTATTGTTTACAAGTGCCATATGCCAGTGGAACAGCAGCAGAATACCAATAGTGAAAAGTGACATGCCACTAACATACGGCATGAAATGAAAGGCATGACAGCAGTCACATTTTGATTTCAGCATCGCTCTAATTTTCTTAGTCTTAGTCTATTGCAGTAAACTTGGGTAGTCTGCCACCAAAATCTCACTGGAAACTAAAAAGTACTTCTCTGGGACCACTGAACCTGGTTTAATATACACACAGTTATGTGCTGGGTTTGTAGAAGAAAATAGTACCTATAAGATTTTGTTTAATAGCATGACGTATACAGCTTTTCTACAAACTAACACACAGAGCAGCTCTCTTTGCATCTGTCCTCGTTCCGGATTTGGGTTTTATTCACCCTCCTCCTTGTAGAGAAGGCCTCGCGATTGCTATCTGTTTACATTTTGCAAATCTTTTCACAGCCACTAAGACTAGATTATGCTAAGATGCGACAACAGACACGTGAAACTGTAAACATCTGTTTTTAGCATCTGCTTTTATAATAGGTACCTTGATGCTGACATGTAAGAGTCGTGAACGTTCCTCACCTGCACACTGCGTTTGATATTAGCAAGCTGTTAGCAAACAAAGAGAATCGCTGCGCCTTTGAAGCTAATGTTACCGAGATCGGTAACGCTGGCGAAGTATTGCTCTTTCGGTCAGTGGTGAACTACACTGACTGTCTGCAATCTGCCCAGTTTCGGTATGCAGTAATTCCGTCAAGTAACCTCACATTTACTGTAGCTGTGTCCTCATCTCACATCCATGTCAATCGAGCAAGGTTGTAGCTACCATTAGCTAGTCTTTCACGTCAAACTACAGCACTATTACCCAAATCCTCCAGTGAGCTTCGCCCAGCTATAAATATCAGAATATCATTGAAGGGTAAGATCCCGGTTAGACTGGCAATAATACACTGAGCAAAGTACCAAACTGCACATACAACTAACCAGAGTTAGCATTGTTAGCAACACCAAGCGCTATACTTGTGAGCGTAGCTAGGCTATCTTAGCCGAATAGCTGCTAATTAGTAGCTATTCCGCCGGCAAATAATATTAAATTGGTGTGCTGGCAAATCCTGTTAAACAAAATCGTGTCGAATCTCACTGGAAAGTTACAACGTGGAATGCAGGACTCACTCTGTAGTTCGTATTTACTACAAGGAACGAGGCAGGTCTCCCCTTAGCAGCATGCTATGTGGACAATGGAAACCAGCAGTGACGTAAAGACGACTGGATGTTGTTGCCATGGGGATAGTTAAGATTGAAGGTCCAGGGTGGCTGAACTACAGAGAAATTAATAGAATTAAAAAAAAAAAAAAAAGACGGGGGTGTAAATAAATAGGCATAATGCTACGTATTATTTAATTTAGTTTAAGTAATTGATTTCCTGAATGAAGTGCTGCATTGGTATGGTATGAACATTTCTTTCTGTTTTTTTTTTTCTATAAGTATTTAGAAGACAGAACTCACCTGTTATATAAGGGTGAAAGCTGAACCCAGAACACTGTGGCAAGCATCACAAGCAAATCTATGATAAACAATGAAAAGTGAATCAAAGTATTTGTGTTTCATTAAAGGGCTTATTACTGTTAGACCATCTCTTAACTGTTGTTATATCAGTTTCAAACTGGTGTTATGGACAGCAAAACACAACCATTGCCAAATCAACAGGAAAAAACAACATCAAGTGTCTCTGTAAAGTGTTATTCCACTTTGAGCCTCCAGAACAGCTTCGCTGCTCCTTGTCATAGTGTGTGTGAAATTCTTCTGGAGGAATGAAGAGCTTTCTTCTAAAAGGTATTCCCCTTGTATTTGGAGTTTTGATGATGATGGTGTGGAGCACTGTCTTGAATATTGCTCCACATTCTTCCAAAATTGCTGAGAATATGATAACTCAGAGACTTTAAAAACCCAATCATAGCCTGTGAATAGACTCATTGATTGTGTAAGTAGAAGGGCCTAACATCTGTACAACTACATATGATGAAATTTTAGCAGTCAGTGTTTGGTGTCAGCACATTAAAATCCCATTCCCTGAAATCAAATACATAATATGCCCAGGCTTCTGGGGCATTCCTTCAGATAGGGCCAGCTAGTTTTTCCTGATCTATTACTTTAACAAAAAATTGTGCCATGCAGAAATGGAGAAAAGGAGTAAAAGAAAAGAGTAAAAACCAAAGCAGTGAAAACAGCAGAAAGACAAACTGAATATATAATAACTGAAATGAGAGAACAAAGCCAAATGAAAAGGTCTAGGTTTTATTTAAACATGTGTGGAATAACATATTGAGTTATGGTTCCTGTTTTCAACTGTGTTCATACAAACATCTAGATGATGAAATTGGATAAAATGTATTAGAATATAATGTATTTTTTTGTTTTCATCCTGTTAATATGTTTGGAACAACTCGCTACCAAAACAAGTTCAGATTGGATTCTTTCGAGTGCTGAAAATGACCCTAATTATTTTTCCTTCTGTTTGTAGTACTTTGCAAATGTTACTATATTTAGACTTTCTTTTGGATTTATGAAGAAATAGTGAAGTTCATTTGAAAGAGTGCAATTGTATTAAAATGAACTTTGGCTCATATTCAAAATGAGCTTTGTTCCTCATGTCCTCCTTTGACTTTGCCAGTTTAGCAAATAAGAGACGATTAAAATAAATGAGCCTAGATTGATCCTGATACATGGTAAGGGGAAGACTGATGGGGCAGGCAAGGAAAAGGGATGATTACAACTGTCCTTGCTTGATGACAAATGGCCCTGTATTGTGCTGGAAAGAGGTAGTTTTTTATCACCTTGCATCAAAACACTTTGGGGATATCACAGTAGCCATCATTGTCATCATCACTATCAGCATTTTCATCGTTTTCTCTCCTGCCCTGCTTTGATCAACATAGAGCCAGTGATGCAGCCAGATAGTGTTGGAAGGAATATGACAAGTGGTGGGTCTGAAATTGCACTGATAATGTTAGTTAGACCAAATGTTAATTTAACAGAATTACACTCACTGACTTGTAAGTTTTTTCCAAGCAAATCCCATTTCATACAACTCCTGAGCAGGACAGTTGGATATGGAGCAGTAAAAGAAAAGCTACACCTCTAAACATTAGGTAAGATGAGACATTTAATTCCACTATGTGGTTTTTGACCTCCACTGGAGGGTACCCCCCTGAGGGGTAAAATCTGTGAACAAGCATCATGCTGAGAAAGCATTTGGATATCAAGAATTGCATTTTAAAGTTGCAACAGTTTATTTTTTTCCTTGCTTTTAAAATCCAACCATTTAATCTGACTCAGAACAACAAACAGAAAAATAAATCTGTCAGCTTTTTTCTCTCCCAAAGAAATTAATACGGCTAAAAAAAAAGAGAATGAAGCAGGTTCTTTAACAACAGAAAGACAACAGTCAGTCAAGAGAACTCACTAATGTTACAGCTTTTCTTTGTTCTTCTTTTGTATCCCTTTGACGTAAAACATCACTGGAAGTGCGGGCTGGATAATGATGTATGAGTATATTGTGGGTGATGCAGAGAGTAATGATACAGGTAGTGGTAATTAAAAAAGAAGTTAAAAAAACAAGGCGTGATGACAAAAGAAGAAACTGAAAAGTAGCAGTAGTAACAGTGATTGTGTGTTGTCAAAATACAGGTAACCTACATTCAATACGGTGCCTGAATGCGTCTGTGTAAACAATGGTCATTCCTATGTTGCCTGGGTCCTATGTGCTCAGGGTCCTTTGTTCCCATGATTTATATGGTGCTTAATAAGAACTCGATAAAGGGTCTTATGTTCCCCGTGTGTGAACGCTTTCTTCACCATCACTGACTTTGTAGTTGGATGGACAATGTAAATACCAAATATAATTTGAAGCGACATTGAAGAAGTGACATCCTGTCATCCTGTGGAGAATGGTTTGAGTTTGTAATCTCTCAGTAGTGGAAAAAAAGAAAAATCAAAGCCAGATGTACAAGACTTAAGTCATGGAGTCATTTAAAGGGGACAAATGAGGTGTACAAACATACTGTATACATTGAAAATTACCCTAAACCCATTAGTCCGAGGTAGAATGAAATGCAGCTTTCTAATGTGATTTAAGAGGAGCAGTAGGAAAGACTGTGCAGGCTCGGTGCAGAGAGCTGAGATCTTGAGAAAGTGTCCTACCACAGATATCATTCAGTCTGATGAGCCAGAGGACAGAAGCAATTACATCGAGAGCAAGAATAACACAGGGTTTAGGAAATAAAAACATTACTATAAGGACACACCGTGACAAGTAAGGTTTAAAACCTCATTTGAAGAGGAGTAATTGCATTGGATGTTATTTATGAATCCTGAGGTAAAATGTACCAAAATGTCTGTGCTGATCTACAGCCTCGCTCTACCTCAAGCTTTTGCATTTAAATTGGAATATTTGTCCGTTCATATGGTGTAAATCATGTGACTCCATGTTCTGCATTTATCTTTCATGGGGCTGCCTTTACATTTCATTCTACATCTGAAGAAAGTGAATTGCATTATTACCCCACTGGCAGTGCCCCACGATGTCTTGCAATAAAATGTTCACCAGTAACCAATTACTTCTGAGGCATGCGGGCAAATTATATTTAAAGAAGTGTCATTTTCAGCTCTCACTAAAATAAATCTGATAATGCAGTTTGATGAACATTGAATAAAATGGCTCACTATTTAATACAGTGGTTGTCAAACAGGGGCTCAGAGACTCCCATGGGTCCGTCAGGGGTTCAAGGAGCCTTTGTGAAAGAGGGTTCCTGGGGATAGGACAATTAGCAATTTAGTTAATTGTAGTTTCACTGATTGTAAAATGTACTTGAAATTAATCCAGACTCAGATTATTTAGAATCACACTGAGAAGACTGATAACTTTAATCTCTGCACTAAGTGCAGAAATAGTTGTACGTCCTGTTTAGCCTAGCTTAAAAATAGACATGTAACTTTAACTGTATACTGGAAATTGTGGTCCAAAGTGACCCGAAGTTCAAAACCGACATTGTCTTGCTTTGCAGACTGGAAGTAGGAAACAAAACAAAAAAGCAGATAAGCAAACAAACAAACAACCAAAAACCTCCTATTAACTCCAAAACATAATTTAAGATTCACACTTTCAGAATGCATGGTGATTTTTTTTATTTTTTTTTTTCATATTTTTATTTTTAACATCTGGCACGGGACAACACATGAAACTTTACTTTGCATGCTAACTCTTGCACATGTACAGTTCAGTTCTCAGTGACATTAAGCTGCTTTTTTAAAATGTAAAAAAGGCATTAAAGTGAGTTAATGAGAGCAAACTTTCTTTTGCAATGACGCCCTGATAATGACATATAAAATACATTTAAAAATTACAACATATAAAACAATAAAACTAAATTACAATACATATAAATCAATAAAGGTACAGGAAAGATACATTAACAAGTTCCTCGACTATCAGGCCAAGGACAACAACATGAGAGATAACGTGATTTCAAATACAACACCTACATTCACACTGCTCTAAGTCCATCAAAAGAAATTTGGATTGATTAGAAAGGGATCAACTTTTTTGTTTTAAGAGTTTCTGGAGGTTGTTCCATTTGTGTGGTGCAGATATTTTAGAGCCAGTTTCCCAATCTCAGTGTTGACATGAGGGCCAAATAGTTTTGGGACCTAATGTAGTGTGAACTTCATTTATATTTAAGACGACATGAGAGATACCCAAGTAGTTTGCCAACAAGTGCTTAATAGAGGAAGAGAATGTAGGGCCATTCTCTTCTGACTGCTGTCCAATTTGCTCATATAGTAAACACTGATGTGCTCTAAAACCACCCCCAGTTATGAACTAAGGGCAGAATGATAGACTGCATCAAGGGGTTTAAGTGTGGAGACTTAGAAATTACATCACCATAGTCCATAACAGGTACACAGGTTGACTGAACAATTTGTTGTCTGCAGTTTTGACTAATACAAGTCTAGTTTCTACAAAAATCAGCCTTTTTTTTTTTTTTTTTGTTGAAACATTGCTTGGCATCCAGCCAGGAACCAAGGTATTTATAATAGGACAATCTTTCAGTTGGAGAAGGGGTGTGGGAGGTGTCGTATATAGAATGGCATCTTACAGATTAATTGTACTGTTTCTAACATTTTTACCCAATTCATTTAAAAAATCTGTGAATAGTGGTCCTAGACTAGAGCCCTGTGGCACACCTTTGTTTACACTCTGGACTGACAAACTGGACTAATGGCCATAGCCAGAACAGCTTGTGTTCTGCCACTGAGATAATTTGGAATCCAATGACACAATTTTTCATCAAATCCAAAAGAATCCTGGCATTTGAATAAAAAACTGAAGATCAAAAGTGTTGAAACACAGACCAACTGGCAATTATGTTGTGATGATCAATGTGATCATGTAGTGTTACAATAGAACAAGTTGAGTGGAGTCAATAAAGTCAGGCAGCTGTCCCAATTACACATCCAGTGTTGGCATACTTTGGATATTTCAAGCATTAGCCACAATAAGCTACTGGTTACACCAGTTGTAGCTGTAAACCCCTGAGTGCTGTCTGAATTGACCAGAGGTGTGTTTTGTTGCTTGATCTCACCTTTTCATTTACAAAGGTCTGAGTTATTTTTCTCACAGAAAATAGTCTTACTTTAAATTTGTGTGGGGGGCAGAAACGTCTACATTTGCATGCTAAAAATATGGCACCAAGGGTAGAAAATATCATACTGAAGTGCAATTGATTAACCGATTAGATCATGTATCAATTTTTCTGACTGGCATATAATTGATAATTGTAGCAGCTTCAGGGAAGTAGCTGTTGGACAGTCTAATGCCTGGATGGACCAGTATCAATTCCAAGACGACAGCAAGATGAAAAGACTGTGAGTGTAGCATGTAGAATCTTTAATAATATTCTGTGCTCTTTAATTTGACAGTGATTGTGATTCATATCTGAGACTGGTGGTTGAGATAAAGCAGTGTTGCACTCAGAGGGCTTAATTATGTGCTATGTATTCACGTTTTATCTTGTTGAAATTTTGTGATTTTTTTTTTTTTTTTAACTCTTCACAATAAAAATGTATCACTTAATCTAGCAGTCATATGTTCAAGATTAAAAAGCCCTTTTTATAAACGATGAGTCCAGGTCATCCAGGATCTACATGGATACCAGGCATATCTAGAAGGTACTGAATCACAATCACAATTATGGCTCCTAAAATACATTTTTGCACTAAATAGTTCAATGAATGTATGAAACTTGAATGAATGTATGAAAATAAGTCCAGGTGTTATGTTTGCAGTTCCGAAAGACCCAAATGCAAAAGACACTCACAAAGGCAGGTTGAAGAAACAAAAAATGAGGTTTAATAGCAAAAGCTGATTCCAGTCAAAGACAACAGGCAGGCAACAAAAATAGAGGAAGCAGTGCAACCAAAAAGAAAGAAGAAATACAAATAACTAAACTAGTAACAAAACATTATGGCATAAGGAACACCGGCAGGAATACAGATGAAGAACTAACAATAAATGCAGGACAAGAGAACAGATGACGACCTGACAACTGAGAGAGGGAAAACACGCTGACTCAATACATGAGAGGGAAGAGTACTGAGGGATAGGTGAAACTAATCTACATTACAAGGGCGGGAAGGACACAAAGGCAGGAAGTAGAACAAAATATACAATGAGACTCTACAACATAAAACAGGAAATAACAAAACTCAAACCCAAAATCGTACACATAAACACAAAGAGGCTGGACAACAACAAACAATGTAAGGTTAATAAAGCAAACAGATATGAAACATTTGCTCTTAGATGTTAACCTAGGTTCAGGTTTCAGAAGACTCTGAGTTGAGTGTATACAGACACACACACACACACACACACACACACACACACACAAACACACACACATATATATAGGCTAAGATGATCAACATGGAGCAAGCACTGCTGTCATTTTCTCTCTGGCTCTTTGACTCAATGCTCATTTAGCTAAACATACAGAAATGAGTGGGAACACTACCCCAATTTTGCTGGATGGCTAAAACCTGTTGCAGGCTGTGACAGTAAAACCTTTTGTCTCTGTTCAGTCTGAGTTGTTTTTAATGCACCTGCGATCCCACTTCTTTGTTTAATTAACTTTGCTTACCGCCTTAACTGTTATATGAACAGGCTTCCAGTTGTGCTGTCTTGTAATTACATTTTTTTAGGCTATTCCAAAAATTGTCAGACTTATGGACACATACACCACCTTCCACACATCAAAGCTATGTCAGCTTGCTTTAAAAAACAAACAAGAAGATCCTAATGTGGGTAGATTTTGTTGTTGCTAAATGACACATTAAACCTATTTGTCATGACTCGCGTATAATAATTTTCCTCAAAATTCGATCATTTTAAGCCTCTAGTACGATAGTTTAACATTTCCCATTTGGCAGTTGCTGCTCATTAAGCTTATTGCTTTGAACACAATCTAATGGACGGAGACTTTAGAAAGGAAATAAACTAGAAAGAATAAAAGTGAGTTTGACAAAAATAGGATTTTTGAAAAGTGACTGGCACATGCCATTAATCATCCAAATGATCCATGGAAAATAATGCAAGTCATTGCTGCAGTAAAAAAAAATGGCCTCCTGTATGCCGTCTAAAAGTGTAGTATTGAGACTGCTGTGACGTAAAAGTGAAGACAGACCATGCTGTCACCTTTCAACCCTCTGCAGCTCCATATTTTTCTCTTTTTCTTCTTAATTTCCAGTCATGTTATGATTATAAAAAAACAGACAGTATCGGCACAGCTTCGGGTGCTACCTGATCTTGTTTTAATAAAAGTTCATGGTGTCAAAATATCTACATGACTCTATTTACCAACTGGCCATTTGGCTGAAAGCTTGCAATTCTTTGACTGAGACCCGAAGTCTTTAAGTCCCATTCTCACACGGGCCCTCTAGCTGAACAATAATCAGGGCTGTTACAGGTTTTTCGTCAGCTGGTAGATGTTCACAAAACACAGTCACACATACAGAATCAGTCACACTATCACATACACAGCATAATATAAGCAAGGTTAATATCTGTGATGGAAACCCTGGCAGGCCTGGCACCTTGACACTGTGCTAGTGGGATGTGAATAGACTCCTCTCAGTGCAGCAGGAGATCCAATCGTTTCCAGATAAGCTTTCAGCTCTGCCACTTTGTATGTTATGATGTTTCAGTCATGTTCAGAGAGTGGCTCTATTGGAGATATTTTCAAAAAAATGCAGATGGCATATGTCTGACAACTTCCAATTTTCTTTAAAAGGCACAACTATTTATAAAACTTCCAGGCACTCTCTCCTTGGCACTTTAGACACAACCTCCATTTCTCTGATGGATTGGCTGTCATATTCTGACAGTGCAGTGCTTCTTTCACTTTATAGACGTCTCTGTGCTCCTGACTGTGCCTTGCAAGCCGTAGTTTTTCTCCCTTATCGTTACACTGCTGTTTCTGGCCTCCTCATGTAAACAAACAAGCAGCAACTGAATAAAAAGGACTTTGTTTAACTTTGTTTAATTGTTTAACTCAGGTGATGGAGCTCATATGCCAAGTAAGGTAATCGTCATCACTCATTACCTCATCAGAAATGACTTCCATGTTTCTGATGACACTGAAGTGATACGCATGCATGGGATATATGTCAGTGTGTAAGCATGTATGTAAGGTGTACGTACGTGTTATTTCAACAGTTACAGTAGTAAATGAGATCACAACAATAAAAAGGGGAATAATATGGTGTAGAATTCTTTAAAGGATTAGTTTAAGACCAGCATCTAGGTTTGACATAGTAAGTAATGTATGGCCTACGTGCCTATATACTTTTCTTTCAATGATTTCCCTCATTTGTTGTATCCAATTTGTCCCAAACTGCTTTTTCAATCATACAGACATAAAAAAAGACTCTATCTCCAAAATCTCTGCGCTGCAGCTTCTGAGTTACCTGTTGTTTTTTATCCCAGACCCACTTTGAAAAGCACTGGAATATTTTATCCAGCGTAAAGGTTAGAGGTTATGCTAGAAATGTAGCTGATGTCCTCACAAGAAGAGTTATACAAATGAATTATGTGTCTGTGTGTGTGTTTTTTCACATGCGAGCGTCTGACCTCGTGGACATTGTCTTCCTGGTAAATCTGGTCCCTCCAGCAGGCCTGCGTGTGAGCAGCAGCTTATCAGCTCCGACCAGAGTTGCCCTCACTCCCAACCACCTCCATCGCCTGAGAGGAAAATAAATTGCACCCATGCAGTTAATAAGAATAAAAAATATATTGCGACGGAGTCTCACACAACCCTTACAAATACTGCACAGAGACGTAGCTGGTGGGGGGAGTGTGTGTGTGTGTGTGTGTGTGTACTTTGACAAGAACTCGTTGGCATGGTGAGACATCTCCCAGTGTCAGATGGGGGGTTCGACCTGCTTCTCATGATGAACAGCCAAGGTGGTTCTCACCCTCCTCCACAAAACCAAACAAACATTTATTTCCTTCGTGTTACACTGCCAGTGTCATGGGTGCATATTGAATTTCTGACAACACCGTGACGATGTCTATGGAAGGTAATTACATATTGAATGTTCTTTTTCTTCATTCAGCTCCTGGAGGGGAAAATCCATCTGTTGCACTCAGTGATTGTATGGAGAAATCATGTTTCCTCAAGCCCTCAAACACAGCCATTTACATCGACATCAAAACAGGTAGAGCAGTGCGGGATATCTGCTCCATGGTAAATTAACTTCTGGCAATGCTGCACGTGAAACATTTCCTGTGAAATAAGGAGGATGTTCTATTATACAGTGCCGAAAAAAGGAAAGACTGAGTTCTTCCTACAAATATGATTTAATAGAAAGATGTTGTGTTGGGTTACAGTAAATGTCTTCTGAGAACTGCCTAGCTACTCAGTGCTATTCTGTTATGGGCTTCTCAGAGCTTTGTGGAGATAGGCAGGAAATGAGCAGAGGATAATGAAAGCAGAACATTGAAATTTTCAGTGAAAAGACACCCAGGTAAACAGCATCAGTGTGCTCCACTCTGCAACACAGAACAAAGGGCTTCCAATTGTAAGGGTGGAAACTGAGGTACTTTCACTCTGTAGCCAATACGGTTAAAAAAATTGGACAGTTTATCCATTCAGTGAACACAACTGGTGCAGGCACAATGATACCAAACCTGGTAAACTCACTGTAAATATAAGTGTTCACAAAGCTTCACACACTCCAGTGTTGCCAACTTTGTATTTTCTTGCTAGATTTGGCAATTTATAAGACTTTTTTTTTTTTTTCACAAAGCATGTAGGATCTTTTCAGCCAGCCATTAACCTCCATTCCTTTGAATAGAGTCGTCAGTGTTTGTGAGTGCATGTGCTCTCATGTGTCAATGGCTCTAGACTGACTGTCCTCACTGGGGGGCAACAGCACTTACAATCGACCAATCATCAGCCAGACATAAATGTGAACAGTGATGTAGAATGGGGTGTAGTGCTAGTTGTTTAAGTAGACTTACTGGACCACACATATGACACATGCATGCATGAGTGCATACACATGGTGAAATTGTGGTTTGTTTTGAGGGATATGTAACCACTTCCTGCAGTGGAAAATTTACATACATTATTCAACTGAAACTGTCCACACAGTCAAACGTTAGACTGACATTACGAAGAGTTTCATCATGTTGAGAGAACATGGACGTCACCTGGCATGGTCATTCAGAGCTGTAACCCTGAGGATTTTTTCTTTAGCCCTGAATAGCCCCAAATTTAGCTCAGCTTTAATTATCACTGTTGTAATTTTGTATCTTTAGTGAACTGTAGCCGGACAAAATTAATCAGAGAAGGTTACAGGAAAATATGTGGAAATACCTGTGTCTTATTTGATGGTTTCTGTCAAATACTCAATTGATGTCATTACTCTGCAAAATGTTAGCTGATAGATACATGAAGATTTTTATTTATTTATTTTTTACCAGTAAAAGGGTTGAAGCTGAAGCAGTGGCTCAAGCAGTCTCATGTTAAGCCAAGAAAACATTAATGGTCTGGTAAGGGCTGTACACACCAAGGATGATAACTGTCACAATAACTAAACTTTTATCATTTTAAAAACAGTTCCAACTCTAGAAGATTGACGTGTTCACACCTCATCTACAATGTTAACAGTGGCAATATCGTTGGGGTCACTGGATGACTGAAAGCAACACTGACAGCCAATCAGTCCAAATTTATGGGACCTCATGTTCAATATGACAGATGACATTGTGGAGAGACTTCTAATTGAGCTTAAAAAAACGCACCCCTGTTTGATAGAACAGTCTTAATAAAGATGTTATCAAGAAGTAAGGTCATCTGGGATGCAATCAGGCTCACCCTCCGAATCAGTTTTTATTACTGGAGATAAGACTTGACTGTTGTGGTATACAACATATGAGACATTTATATGATATAACTGGCTAGATCAAAAAACATTCTCTGGCACTTATGGGTTATCTGATGTTCATTTTGGCCTTATTGATTTCTTCCAGAATATCATCAAAATGTTGACTCACAAAAGTAAGACTAAAAGTAAGTAGTATTAGGCAGCAGGTTGTAATTAATTGTAAGCAATATAGACAAATGAACACAAGTAGCCAAGCAAATGAAATCGTGTTCAAAGCATCCATTCTAAGGAGAAGTTGCAGTGCAGGCAGAGGTCAATATAGGCTATGAAAATGTAGATAAAGCTTTCATTTCCAGCCGGCATTGTGGATGCAGAACAAGCTGGCCAACTGTACAAACCTGGCTCTGGAACATTTCTTTGCAAATACATCACTGATAAAGAAACCATCAGGAGGATGTTTTTCTGAATTTTCATCTTTACTTGTTAACATTAGCTTGCTATAGTGTTGCTCAAAGGCAAACTTTCAGCTTCCAGCAACTTTCAAGGTGGAATATTATCTTGCATGTTACTCAATGCATGAGCGGAGGTCATGAATCAACTGACAGACCTTAAATGTCATGTCGTGTGACAACTTTGTTTGTTCCATTTGTTTTTACTGGCTTGCTTGCATAACATATATTACGTGATGATTGGATACTCAAGCACTTAAAAAAATATGTATGAATTTCAGTCAGATTCTATGAACTACAAATACTCACCTGGAGGCACATTGTTAGGGTGTGAATGTGTGTGAGAATGAATTGTGCATGTATGTACCTATTCATGACTAATCACTGATCCTCAATGTTTGCCTAGGGAACTTCTTGTTTTCCTTCAAAATGATTTAACTTGGCTGTGTAACTATTTTTTTCTCAACATGCAGAGCTTCCAAGTGAGTTGAATCTATTAATTCCAGTCTACACAACAACATAAAAGTACTCTCTTAAAGAGTATGCTGAGTAAGCTATTAGCAGATGACTTTGATACTGAAGAAGACTTAAAAATGTCATTATTCTCAGGCAAGTTCTAAGGCACAATATTTCTTTGATGTCTAAGTAGATATATGAGTGTAAAGTGGCGACTTACATTGGAGATGTCATCCTTTGGAACTTTAAACACACTGAAAGATACATGGTGTTTCATGTTTGAAGATTTGACTGAGTTATAAGTTATAAAGTTATTGAAAGATGTATTGTCGCATATGTTCTTGACTGCCAAACTGTACAACACTTGGTCACAGCCAAAGCACATAGAGCTACCTATAGAGCCATAGACACCTAGTGGAAAAGTCATTTTACACACATCTAGCAACATTTCGAGCAGAACAACTCTGACATAGTTGCTGTACCAAGCTGTCGGTCACAGAGAAACCACACATAGCTGTTTTAAAATTTAAAAGGTGTTTTTAGGGGTATTATCAGCTTTGGATGGGGCTAAGCTAGCGCTTTTCCCCTGTTTCCAATCTTTATGCAAAAATGGGTTAACCACAGCTTGACATACCTTTCAACACTGGGATTTGAAAATGCTGGAATTTTCACTGCTCTGCCCTGGGCTGTCCCATCACCATTACCACTGTCCACATGCCGCTTTCATTTAGACAACGGTACGCACGGCAAATCCTTAAATCATCACTTGGCACCCATTACTTTAAAATATCGGCAAAACAAGGATTCTGCTCCTCCTCCTTGCCAGGCAAAGGAAGAGGCCAACAGAGGTGGGAGACAGAGTATAACTAAGCCAGCACAGTGACAAAGGAAATTAAACTAGCAAAGAGATGCTACACCAAAAAGCTGGAAGACAGCTTTTGTCAGTGTGGAGGAAACTGCAGGACATTACTAACAACAGGAGACCATCCCCCCACACAGCTGAGAAACATCAACTGTCTGATGACCTGAATGCATTCTACTGCAGGTTTGATAGGCCCACATCAACACCCATTATCCACCCACCCACCTTCACACAGATTTTCAACAAATCACTGGAGCTGTGTGAAGTTCCCTCATGCTTCAAACTCTTCAATGATACTCACCATATCAGAATTAAATAACTACAGACCTGTTGCCCTGACATCTGTGGTCATGAAATCTTTTGAGAAACTGGTGTTGACTCAGCTGAAAGACATCACAGGCCCCCTGCTGCCCCCCCTCTAATTAAGCCACTGGGCAAACTGTTAGGTCTGAAGACCACTTCACCACAACAAAAATGACTCAAATGCCAAGGCACAAAACACAGGTAATCCATTTAACGGTTTTATTAAGTAACAACAAAATGAATAACCAAAATCTCTCCACAGTCACAACAGTCAATAAGCAGCAGCTGCATGGCAGCGCAAATCTCACCAGGAATGATGACACAGGGAACAGAGATCACAATCTGAATTCAGGATACCAAGACGATCTGACAACCAGAGGCAAGAAACTGGAGCTGAAAAACTCATAGAGATAATTGCAGGATGCCGATCAGCTGTGCTGCTTGCCGCTAAACACGCCTGTCCGCCACACCTCCAAACCTGCACAAAACAAAGAGATCATGAAACACCCGAAACACAGCAGAATACCAAAAAAAACCCCTGAACCCCCACACAAACAGGTTGGTTGGGACTGAACCACATCCTACAGCACCTTGACTACCCAGGGACATGTGCAAGGATCATGTTTGTAGATTTCAGCTTGACATTTAACATTATCATCCCAAAGATCTTCCACTCAAAACTCGAGCTCACTGTGCCAGCCTCCACCTGTCAGTGGACAACAAACTTCCTTACAGACAGGAAGCAGCAGGTGAGGCTGGGGAAAATCATATCCAGCACCCGGACCATCAACACGGGAGCCCCCCAGGGATGTGTGATATTCTCCCTCTACACAGACAAATGCACCTCAGGAGACCTGAACACGCTCAAAGCTGTGGAGATGACAGTGGACTTCAGGAGAAGCCCCTCAATACTGCTCTATCACCATCCTCAACAAGACTGTTTCCACTGTGTCTTCCTGGATCTAAGGTGGACTTCAAACATAGCCTCAATCATCAAAAAGGCGCAGCTGTGTCAGCTGAGGAAGTTCATTCTGCTTCAACAGCTGCCCATCCAGTTCTACTAAGGAATAATCCAGTCTGTTCTATGCACATCTATCATCATCTGGTCTGTGTGTGCCACCACAATGGACTATAAGGACTGCTGAGAAAATCACTGGTGCCAACCTGCCTTCCATTCAGGACTTTACCCACCCCCAAGACTGAAGAAAAAGGCAGGATGCATCACTCCAGACCCTTCACATCCTGGACAAACCTGTTCCAACTTTTCCACTGTGGTTGGTGCTGCAAATAACTGAATGCCAAAACAACCAGAAACAAAAACAGTTTCTGCCCACAAGCCACCACCCTGATGGACAGTTAGCAAGTCATACAGTGTCACTAACCCTCTGACACCAAAACGTCCACTGACTGGCCATTTAAAATCCATTAATGCACAGTTTTTAACATGTACATTCGTCATTCCTTTTAACTGTCAACATAAATGCCTGCACATTGCAAATTTTGTTTGTTGTAAAATTGATTATGGCCTCATTATTCTTTGTAAATATTGTTTATTGTCTATTTTGTAATTTCGTTCTGTGTAACTTATTGTTTGGCCTTTTGTTTTTTGTCTTTTGTATGTCCTTTTTTCTTTTTCCCATGCAACTACATTGAGTGTGATGTTTAAACCGGAATCAGATTCTTGTATGTGCACACATACTTGACCAATAAAGGTGATTCTGATTCTGATTAGGTTAGTGACTGAAGTGACTACAGTTTGGTGGTCAGAATCAGATACCTGGTTGAAAGTGAAATGCTGTGAGCATCCCTGCATTATATGAATTAAAACACAATGGGACATATAAAGTCGTATATTACTTGTGTACACATCACTGACACATCACATTCACTTGTGATTTTGAGAGAGGCTACTGGCAAAGGAGACGGTTGGTCAGGAGAGAATCATTATGAAAATGGTAGAGATAGTGAATATACAGTCATTGGCGAAGCATGTTTCTGCACCTCTTGTGCGAGCTTATGCTTGGTGGATTTGTCACTTTTTCCTCTGTGTGATCCACTAAAATCCGTGTGACATATTTTACAAAAAGGGTGACTCTGACATTACTACATTAAGCAGGGATAAGCCTACTCCCATTTGGTGAGATACATGCACAAAATGTTATACTTTTTGGCAGGTACTCCATCCATCTTCTTCTTCTTGTTTTATTGGCTGTTGCCATTTGAGTGAATGGCTTCTCATCAATAGATGTTACAGGTAATATTCTACATGGTGCCACCTGATGTACTGGAGGGGAATGTAGCAAAAATATCAAATAGACAGTTATGCCTTCTGTTAATGTTACTCCTGCTTTTTTTTTCTTTAGAAAGGTTATAAATATAGGAGATTTAATATTCAAATATGAGGACAGGAAGAGAAAGGTGAAATACTGGATAATCCCAGGAAAAATCAAAAGGTTGACAGGTCTGCGCCATGACTCCAGCTCTGTATGTAACATACAGATATGAGATTGACAATGATCCTCTTATCTTACTCTTGCAATAAAAGAAAAGTACTATATTTTTCCATAAAGTTTACCTATGCACTTAAAAGAACAGTCTAACATTTTGGTAAATATACTTAAGCTCCACCCAGAGTCAAACGAGAAGTATGATAATACTGTAATCTCTCTGCAACCAGTGCGGCAATATGATGTGCTTGCTTCCAGTCTTTGGGCTAAGCTAGGCTAAACATATCCTCTCTATATTAGACACTTTCATCCAGTTTCCTATTATTTTTTTTTCTTTTTACATGTCCTGGAAGTTTAATACCATCAAAAGTATGTTGGGAGGGTCGTCATTTATTGCTTGCTACAACAAGTAAAGTTAACTTGACTTTTGATTCTTTACCAGCTTTTTTTTGTTTGTGTTTGCTTGTCCACAGTGTTTTCTTATCATCTCTTCCAAAAACATAGTATGTCTGCACCTTCATCCAGTCCTGAAAACCTCCTGGGCAGCATCCTGAGGACCCCCCTAAACCTCCGCTGTGTCTGCGCCTCTGTCAGACTGTGGAAATAGAGCTTTTGTTCTCTGATGTAAGATCCTCAGCTTCAGTTGGTGGGATTAGCACTGGTTATTCACTGCCTTGGCAGGGGCTGGCTTTGGTTTGCACAGGTCTCACAGCGGCTGCAGTGCCACAGTGCATTGGTTGTGGGAGGGGACTCACAGTGAGGTATAGGCTGGCCTTGGTTCTTGGCAAATAATACCGAAGCTACTTTTGCTGCCACCAGGGACTTAGCTACAACTGAGGACATCGAGGGCATGTCTTCAGTATTGTTTTAGATCATGTCATTTTAGTGACCTGAGGTGGAGTCATACAATTTCATACAAATTACAAATTTCTGGAATTTGATTGTTTTAGGCCCAAAACAGATTTCTCCACCAGAATAGTATTGCTGGTACTGTGAGGAAGGTTTGGATTTTACAGAGAATGCATTTTAATGGTTAAAATAAAAGAAAATGTAGAAAAAGAAAATGTGTAGACCGATTAACACATTCAGGGGGGTTGCGTTGCAGTCGGGGACTGTGGACTGTGGCTGACTCTATTCTGACTGTGTCCTACAGACTACTATTTGATTCTGCGTTTTACATGTTTTCTGTAACAACAGGAAGCTAGGGAGGGACTTGTTGCCGGACAGAGTCAGCTAATAAAACCACTAGCTGCATGTCTGGGGGGTGTCACACACTATAAATGGCAATCAATATCTGAAACAAGACCATCTCTATTTTCCTGTTTTGATAGAAACACGTTATTTGCTGAATTAAATATCACTGTATAGCACTCTTAAAGCTCCAAGTGAATCTGAATGGAGCAGGACATGATTTTATGACCGAACACAGCCTCAGGCACTGACGAATATCAGCCTGGCAACAGAGCATACAGTACTGAGGTGGTTTTGTTGCAAGATTTAGCTCCTGGCACTCCAGGGCTGATTTGGCTAATGTTAAAAGGAGTGCTATCTGCACTGAGCTAACTAGCTAACAGTGGCTAGTAGCAGCTAGCAGTTAGCTTACTTTAGCAAGAAGTGAACATATCAGTCAATCAAGAAACACTGTGAATCATCTCTGTGCTGAAATTCCCTGTTGTCAAACTGGCTCTGAGGCTATGTTTGGTCCCAGTCCAGCCAAATTCACTTGGCTGAGCCCAAAGCCGTTGGCAAAATTTAGCTGTCACCTTACTTATCAACTAGTAAAGCTAACGTCTGTCTATCAGGAAACTCTGTAAATCACCTCAGTAAAGTTTATATATTCCCTTTCGTCAAACTGGCTTCATACCATTTCATGACATTTTAATTACTGGTCTGAATGTACCCTGTAAGCTTGGATTAAGGGAAATTATTCATAAAACAATTATAATGGTCTCATGACAACTGACCAGATATGACAGCTAAATGTAATGTTAACATAAAAAGCTAACTATTATATATAATTTTTGATAATCAGTCCTGCTATTAGATGTTTCTGACAGGCTATGTTTCTAATATCAAGCTGCCATAAACACCTCAAATAATGTCAACTCAGCATTAAGAATGATCTAATTGACCAAATAACGCTTCATGAACAGTCATAAGGTGTCATGCCATGGAGATGACAGTCATGAGAGTCATGTCAGTCTTTTGCACACCCCTTCAAATAACGTTTTACCAAAGCATGTTTTCATACGTATTTGTGGCAGCATCTAAAATGCAGCTACCTTCCACTGTCCTGGTTACCCTGAATGAACCACAAACAATTTCCATTGCATCTACCTTCTACCAGAGAAAGAGAGAAAGAGAGAAGAAGACTATTGACAGTTTGTTCTGTGGATTAACCAGAGTAATGGGGGTGCTGATTCTGGAAAGACAAATTGCTGCTGAATTTTTCAAATATGATTTTCAGAGATGTTTATTTCAAAACCTGATCAAATAGTTCACACAATGGCTGTTAACTCTGTCTGCCTGCTCTTTGGTGCTGGAAAAGTACAGTAAATTCACGTTTTCACTCACAACAGTTGCCTGCTGCTGAAAACAAGGTTAATGAGAGAAAACCCATGAGAACAATACCAATAATAGAAACAACAACAACAACAATAATAATAATGGCTCTAACTAAAATGTACATATTTGCACATTAGAACAACCAGTGTATGTTGGTTAATTGCAATTTAGTGTAATGATGCCCTTGATGTTCATTTATTGAATCACTGTTCAACAGCAGCCAGTTCAGGAAATTCAATAGAGCTCCCCTCTCTTATGAATAACACCTCATTCAGCATTGTGATTGCTCTTTTATGAAATGGACGAACACTTTTCATATCTGTGTCAGTCATTCACTCTTCAAACAGATTTTTTTTTTCATCGAGCGCAAATGGCAGAGAGCATGTTTTCCTGCTGCCAAACGCAACACATTTGTATCACACACCTTCAGACCACTCCAACACACAGCGCTGAGTGTCAAAGTGCGCTCCGGCTATGTTCATATTCATTTCCTCCTGATTATGTCTTTCTCGTGTCTGTGATTACTCTCAGACAGCGGGCTGGGCCCGCTCATTTCAGAATACATCATAAACAATTTACACGTCATTAGTTTTGTTTTGATCATATTTGTTTGACGAAACGTCTCCCTGCATGGTGAGTGCTGGAGTTATTTTCCCCATTTAGAGGCCCAAGGAACACCATGCAGGGTGTGTTATGTTGCTTTGTGTGATTAATTGTCATTCCTCTATGCAGAACTTTGAATGAGACTGAGTATGAGAGGGAAAAGTGTATTGAGTGTTTGTGTGTATACGTGTGAGTGTGTGTGTGAAGTTAACTGAATACGTGAGTGTTGTGTGTGTTGATTGGAATATTAATCTACGCTGGAAAGAGGATCGGCAGTGTGTCATTATGTACTAATACCGGTGATTTAATGTATGTAATCTGTCATCCAACTGCAAATACCCTGCAGATGATGTGCATCTACCTCTCCACTGCCAAGAGGGTGAGAGGGCATAGTTGTTTGTTTGTTTGCGTGTGTGTATGTGAGTGGTGTGCCCTGTACTGATGTCCTGCAGAGGGCAGTAAAACTAACAGCAAACACAGAAGCTGTTGTAAGCCAGAGCAAATAAACAGTAAACTCCTTATATTAACATCATAAAACACGCAAACAGAGTGTAAAATATCATCTAAAATCCACATTGTGTCATTATCCCTGTGGTCTGTGGCCTAAACTGTTTCTCATATACACTAGGCAATGTTCAAACTAGGTAATATCTTTTCAGGTGGTTAAGCAGAGCTTATTTGATCCACACACTCCTTCAAGGCCTTGAGAACATATTTTCCCAATCAACTTCTTACCACAAGTAAAAAGATCCTACATGAGCACAAGATATTCTGCCAAAATTCGACCTGTAAAACAGTTTTACTCTATGCTTCTCTCACTGATTTTAAGTAAGCGGGGCTCAGGTAGAAAAAGGTGATGCCAGCTTGCTTCAGGATTTAGGGCATCTGAGTTAAAAACTGATGACAGTTGGTGGACTGTTTGCTTTATCAAATCTGATGAAACCACACGCACACAGTCCTGATGAAGCAGATAAGATGAGTTTTTGAATGTTAAAGTCATCAAAAGATGTTTTTTTTTACACTGTTGCTAGTCATGATTGTCTAACCTTATAGTTAAAGTTTTCTGGGGCTTTAAAAAAATGCTGTTTAGTGTTCTTTAATGTAATCTGGAGTAATATTGAAAGAGAGCATTACTTGCATGATGAATGTAGTGTTCAGCAAACCACACAGAAAACAGTTTTAACATAACCTTAGCAATATGCAAATGTTCAGCACAGCAACTGACTGAAATCACTGCAAAGAGGAAATTAATTTAAAACTGGTAAAGTTAAAGTCAGGGCTATTTTAAAGAAATCACAAAATGTCACATTTAAATCATGTACCTGTCAGTTACACCTTCTGCAAAATTGTATTTCCCGACATTATGTTATGATGATAATAGATGAAAAAATAGATTTATCTTAAAAAAATACATTGATTATTTCAACTCTTGCAAACTGTTCTCCCCTTCCTTTTCCTCACTTTGGGCTTCTGAAAATCCTTCAAATGAGGAAAACTAAGAAATCAAACTACTCACAACTAATTATTTTAACACTTTTATTTTTATTTTTTTGTGAAAGGTGACAATCTAAAACCAATTATCAATACCAATTGTGAGATCACTGGAATGTGCATCCTCATGCATGTGGTCCAGATACATACTACACAGGGACCCACTCATCACAACATTACTCTATAGTGTAGTAGTAGTAGTGGTCAAACATTCCACATGGCACCTTTAAGGTAAACACTCTCTTTCTCCTTTCCCCCAGTTCCCGATGGTCCTCCCAAACTCCCAAATTAGGTGCAAATTATGGGTTATGGTGCCACTATTATGCACTATGATAAGATTGGAGAAAATTATGATTATGACAACAAATAAACAGGAAAGTAAGAGTTTGACTTGTTTGAAGTGGCCTCTCAGTTAGTCAGTGGCTTTGACTGGCTTAGTGTGAATAATATCGAGCTTCCTGAAGAAAAAGATCAGCATTGCCCATCTTTATACATCTTGCAACACTTGAAACAACATATAGTGTGGACACAATATGTCATACAATACACCTGCCAACACAGGCACTTGTTATGTGCTTGTATGTTGATGATTCATGGACTGAAGATTCTTCTGTTGGACAGGTCAGCTGATCTGGATAAGAGCAGCAGCTTCAGCATATGACCCAAAATAAAAAGGCAGATGTATGTAAAATGGAGCTGAACTTGACAACTTTAATATTTTTGCAGACTCTAACATGGAAGAGGTGGAAGTGGTTGTGGTGCCAGCTGCTGCTGATCACTTGCCCACAATCAGTTAATTGGCAGGTTGAGCAAAGCTGGATGCTGGCAGCAGGTTCAGCCTAAGCTTTGTTTTCTCCCTTTATGTGTTGACTGCTAGACAGCTCTTCCAAAGGAAGTTGATTCCCTTGTTTCTCAGCCCTGGCATCAGATCGAGGTAAATGCCCAGGAAGCCACTGTCCTCCCTCTTGATTCATTTCGACAGAGTGTGGAAAATAGAGTACTGTGGAGATTGCACAGCAAAGGTTACCAAACCTTCTTCATTCCACACGCTACAATATTCACATGAAATCCACCCTCTTTCCAGGTGACATGAAATGTGGGTACATACCACATTGTGTTACACTCATGTCATCTGCGATGAAAGGTGGTGATGGGAATAATTCTCATGGTTGTCACTGGCAAGACAGCTCTAGATAGTGGCTGGCAGTGTTATTAATAACCACTGTAATTAGCACACTGAATGAACAGTTATCTGGGATTGAGATGGTGGTGTGGGGGTAAAAAATAGTATCCATGATCAAAGCTGCAGCTAATCAAATCAATAATGGAAAGATTTTATTAAGCTGTGCCAGTGCCAAGTGCTGCCAAACAGTGCTGACTATTGTTAACATCTGCTCATTAGCTTCCCTAAATCAAACTTATCCATCATTACTTTTATGAGGTCAGCTGTGTTTTCCATAGTTATATATTTCCATAGTTTCAACATGGCTGTGAAAATGCTCCCTTGTGAACCAAAAGTAATGAGCATTGTTAAAGCTACATTATAGTTTATTCCAAATCTTTTAATGCTTTGGCCACTCATTTCTATTTGTTATGAAAACACTGTTCTCACCAAATTAACTGCTAAGATATTGCGACTGTGAAAAAAATGTCAGACAAGCAGCACAAGTCGTCAGATGATCAGACAGGTTTGGCAAAGCCCCAGGTTCACACCCCCATATTAACCAAATGATGACCCAAACATCCATCACAGCTTACAGACCCATGTTCTGCTTCAACTTTGACCGGCCGTAGGCATAGCTGTGCTTGGATTTCCTTGAAAGAACTTTGTAATTTGGTACTAATTAAAGGTCACAAAGAAAAAATATATAAATATATATATATATACACTCTTAGAAGAGATGTGTTAAAAAATGACACAAAAAAATGTGTTGTTACATGTGTAACACATTTTGTGTGGATTTCAAAACAAGATGTGTATAAAAATGCACAGAAAGCTTAACACATTTAATGTGTTGGACAGTTTGACACGTGTGTGTTACTTTGAGTGGCGGCAATCAATTTAACACAATGGGTGTGTTACCTTAAGAGGCGGCAAGGGGTCGCTCCCGCCTCTGGGACAGAGAAAGGAGAGGAAGATGGAGGCTGCTTCGCCTGGGCTGCTGTCGGAGTGTTCGGTAAGTTATCCATTACCAGTTTATTTTAATATGTCTCAGCGAACAGTTTATTATTCTGTTAAATTCGGCATGTGTATAAACCACCAGCTAAACCATATCCAGATAGGCCTCCTGTTTTGTTGAGCAGGGCTGCCGAGCAGTAAGCTAGCTTAGCTGCCAACATTAGCTCAAGTTCTACCGTGCTTGTTACCAAAATTAGACCATGTTCCACGCAGTTTAGGACAGTAAAGCAAAACATTCACCCGTTTCCATAAAGTCCGTGGAAACCCACATCTAGTTTACTTTAACAGCGAACTAAGTTTGAAGTCAATGCCACCCAACACCGCCGGTTTCACTGCGGAGTTGGGAGGGGGAGTGGGGGTGCGGGTGCGGGGGCGTTTGTCGGTCGACAAGCCTTCATATAGTTCAACTGCTGTTTTTTATTCCTGCCATAATCAAGGCGCTTTTAGAGAGCCTCACAGCAGCAGCGGATAAACTGTTTTCAACGTGAGAAATCGGCGGTGTGGCGTGTGACGACAGTCAAATGCTTGTGTCTCACGCTTGATGCGTGAATGACGGGAAAAAATGCCATGTAAATATTTGAACGCAACGTAATTCAAAATCACGTCGGGAAAAAAAAGCGGAATTAATTTGTGGTGCTAGGAGTTGATTCTGTGGCGCTGCGCCACCCATCGGTCTATGTATGGGAAACATTGCAAAGGGTTAAAGGGAATTATTTCCACCAGACCTTTTGACCAGTGAGGTTTCAAAATATAGGACTTAGGTAGATTTTCAAGTCAAAGACCGTTTTTTACCAGACATTATTAACCGTCTTATTAACCTATGTATTCCTCTTTTTCTTTTCAGCACACACAGGAAGACCTGACAACCAAAGTCTTTGTGGTTACTTTTAAAGATAACAAAGAGATTTGCAAAAAATTTCTCAATGTTAAGAGTGCCAGAGATCTAATAGATCAAAGCCTAGCGCAGCAAACTGGCTGTGTGCTTGATCGATTTTTGACATATAACACAGATTTCATGGAATATATTGATGTCGACACCAGTGTGAACATAAAGGACTTTGATAGATTCCAGGTCTTCCTGGAATCAGCCAGAGGGTCCCAGGGTCATGAGGAGACAAATCAAATTCAGGTATAGTGTGTATTGCTTTAGTTTCCAGCACGATTCTCTTTCAGCAGATAGTTATATAGAAAATAATTCCATCCATGAAAATAGAAATGAGTGTTTGAATAGTACTTGAGAGTCCTTGAATTGGACTTGTCCCTGTCTGGATGAACTGGTGAGATGAAGTGTCTATTTGTCCTCTGCACAGCCTAACACTTTCACGGAAGAGCATGATCCAACCAACACTGACAAACTACTGTCACTGCTTCAGAAGAAGGCCCCACAAATTCTTAGTGAGTACGAAAAGACGGGTGTCCTATCTGTGCCTTCAAGGAAGCTCCTAGTGAAGACCTGTGTCGGAGATCTGGTGGAGAGGTGTGGTTTGTAAGTAACCTTATCAGACTTTAAAATTGAAATATATTAAATATATAACCTATTTTTTTAAGTGCACTGAAGCAATGAGAAAGTGGCTGCGTTTTTGTTATTTTTCCAGTTACCCTATTGGTGCAGAGAAGCTTGCTTTGGCAAAACACATAATCACCACCTTCCCATCCTTGAGTGTCAAAGTCGCAGGAACAGGGGAAGGATTTGTAAGTGAACTCACCAATTGACAGCTCATTGACAGACACTCTGACATGTGAAAAATATTGACTATGGCATTACTTGTAAAATCATGTCATGACTCGGACAAGTAAAACACAGATATAGGTTACCCACATGAAAATTGTATATAATTAAATAGTCAGAGTGTTTTGAGTAATGACTTCAAAACCGAACATGGTTACAATAGCCTGCAGTCTCCCCTACAAACTCTTATCATCTTAGATTTCCTCCATCTTCCTCTGAATTCTTGCATCAGTCTCCATTCTGTGTAAAACCAAAGAAACCTATCATTATGTAAAACTCTGTTACAGTGGTGGACTGTAACTAAGTACGTTTTCTCGAATACTGCACTTATGTACAAATTGGAGGTACTTGACATGTTCAATTAATGCCACGTTATACTTCTACTTTAGTACATCTCAGAGGGAAATGTTGCACTTTCTGCTCCACTAAAAGTCCACTGGATGAGCTGGAAAATGCATTGTCTTATCTGGTTGCCTGCGATCCACATGCCACTAAGGAGAACGGCCAGACGCTGTTGTTCACTGATATCTCCTTTCCTCCTCAGGAGCATTTCTATGATCCAATCTCTCACTGTGGGTTCCTGGAGACAAAACTGCGCAACCTTAGACGGAATCTTGAGCAAGGCCAGAGGCGTTATAAGAAGCGAAAAGCAACCAGTGACTGCAGCGAACCCGAGAGTTCTGATGCTTTGGAGGATGGTAGGCCTGTCACAAGAGAAATGTTTTTGGATTGTGGAAAAGTAATTTTAAATATCCTAAATAAATAAAACAACAAAAACAACCAAAACAATAAATAAAATGGACTTTCAGTCTATGATAACAAAAAACCACTGTAATAAAACAAGCATGCAAATGACAGTATATCGCGGCTGGCAAAATTGAGTTCATTTTCACATATGTTTGTTTTATTGATTATTGTGACAGGCCTGGAGGATGGTCATGCCAGCAACATAAATGAGTGGGTCACCCTCATTAAAAGGTTACGGCCCTCTCCTGAGAATCTCTCGGCTATCAAAGCAGGCATGGAGAAAACATACACCCGTCGCAGAGCCTGGATTACCAAGGACTCCCCTACACTTGAAGAAATATTCAACGAGTACCCACGATTTTTGGACATGCCGAGTCTGGTAGGCTGCTTAGTTCCCTGGTAGTGGTTCATTTTGTTTAGCTCCACTCAACTCAAATAGGCTTTACTTATAACGTTTATGGTGAACATGTCAGCAGACAGAACTGTTGTATCGAGCAAACACACACAAAGCAGCATCATCATTAATTTTGAGTCATATTTGTATTCACTTGATAAATGTCCTTAAATGTAGTTTGAGTTGGGTCATTACTGACTTTTCATTTCCCTGATTTAATGCTTTAATATTAGAATTTGTTAATATTTGGTAGATTGATTGTTCAAAATGTTTCTTTGTTCTTCTCTGTGTAAGCTTGATTTAGAGTTTGGCAAGCTTTTGTTTTGGCTCCTTTATTTCATTGTTGTTTTTTGAAAGTAAATGAATTTAATGTCTGTCACAAATGTCTATGTAATAAATAAAATAAGACTGACAAGAAGATAAAAATCAAGAACTCTGTTTTCATCAAAAATCTGATTAACCATTGCCTGTCCAATAACAAGCAACAGATGAGAAATGTGACTAGCTGGTGACCAAAGTAGATTTTTAAAATTTTTTTTTACACATCATTAATCCATTTAAACACATTTTTTGTGTCAAAATAACACAATTTGTGTAGACCCATTTAACACAATAGATGTGTTAAAAGAATGGACACATTAGTTTTGTCAAATTTGACACAACATGTGTTGTCCCTGAGCTGATGCAGCACATGTGTTAAATTTTAACACATTATGTGCTGTTTTTAACACATCTGTTCTAAGAGTGTATACACGTGTGTGTGTGTGTGTGTGTGTGTGTGTGTGTGTGTGTGTGTGTGTGTATGTGGAAACATACAAATACTGTAATCTAAAGTAATATTACTGTTGAAATTCACTCCTCTTTACTTGAAGAATACAGAAACCAAAGTTGATGGACTGCCTGCTAACCATCTTACCCGTCAGGTACTTTCTTGTTACTTTTTGGTTAAACATCATCAAATATAATCAAAAAGATCACAGCATATACATGGCATTAGCTCGATTGCATTAATCCTGAACTGGCTTGGATGTGTTGTCACTTGCTTTAACTGTATAAACAGCTTTGGAGGGACAATATGTGTTTTGCAGAGGGAGACTGTAGCACAAACTGATACCACAGAAGCAAAATGAGCTGCCAGTGGCGGGGCTTTTCACACTGAGGGATTATGCAGGACTTTCCAGCAGCACCATCGCTGTACCTGGCTGCCAGTGTCATTGTGCACCCAGCAGCAGCAGCATTCCACCAGGTTTACACACAGCTGCATGAACAGACTGTAGTTTTTAAATGATTAGTTAACTTATGTAGAGCAACCATTAAACACATCATCTGTGTGTGTGTTGAGCGGTGTGCTCCTCTGTGTGTGCATGCTACTGTTAGTCTATGCTGTGTTCTGAAGAGCACAGTACACTGTCTGTTTTATTCTATTTCCTTCTGACTGGGGAACTGAAATAGTGTCATTCATGTAAAATTGCTAACAATGATGACACAAATGTATGTATACAAAAACAAAACGAATGTACGGAGCCCCTAAAGGGACATGAAGAGAAGGGGAAAAAAAAGGAAAACAAGCAGAAAAAAAAGTTTCTGGTCACCATGACAACAGATCACATGGGCTCCAGAAACTTATCATGTTAGCTTGAGATACGTATCACGTTAGCACAACATAGCATTTCCCATATTCAGTTCATACAGGGAAATGTGGCTAACATAACGTGTTCCTTATGTTTGGCTTTAGTTCACTTAAAGAGCATGCAAATAAAGTTACAGGACTCACAAGACATAAAAAATGATCAAAATGTGTGCTATGGAGGCTGAGATATCTTGGCTTTTTGTCTCTAGCTTGGGTTCACTTCCAAAAATGCTGGATCCGGCATTTCCTGTAATGCAACTGAATGCCATCTTTCAGCAGATCTCTCTGCTTCTTAAAGTCACACTCCTTTCAAACATCTCCTATGTGTTTCACAGGCTGTCTGTCAAAAATGTTACGCCTCAAACCCAATGCAAAAAATAACCCTGATGACATCATTAGGGTAATTTGTCAAACTTCATAAAGCTCCCCCAGAGCCAGAGAAGACATCATGGAGGTGTTTTACAGAGTAGTACTCAGCATGGTGAGTAAACTTTATTTCTTATGTAGCCGCATTGTGAGTAACGCAAAGTTGGCCAATTAAAACTTTCTTTCTGTCATAAATATGGCAATTTCATTGGGCTGACCAAAGGCTTCATGTACCTATCTCTCCACACAATGGCATTTGAACATATAAAATTAGTCATAGTCATTTTAAGTGATTTTTATGGGTTTCCTTCAAACTCCCCCCCACCAATTATTTCAGATGACTCAGAGGTCTATACACTATAAAATCCAAGAATTTGTGTAGAACTTATATGATGACTAGGAACGAAGTTGGACATAAGATATCTGAGCTTTATGTTGACTTTTTGAACAGATAATACATCATCATAAGAAACAGGGAACAAACAGTAAACAAGGGTTAAGGTGGGCCCACATAATGTTTTTGCCCTGGAGTTTCCTGTGGAGTTAATCCGTTCATACTGTCAGCAAGGTGTCATTAGATTATATAGATTTATATGCTAGGATACATAAGGATTACATTACATTAGATTTTTCTTATATGCTGTATGTGTGGTGGTTAACACGATAGAATAACACCAATTCCTGTCAGAGCAGATTTCCTACATAATACACATAGTGTACCTGCATGATTAGCAGCGGCTCTTTATCTCTGTTGACATGCCTGAGTCCTGAACCATGTTGATGTTGGTTTGATGCTCCTCCAAATGAATGCTAACCACACTGACCGCCTATCAGCAGCCTATCAGTTATTACTTCAAAGCTCGGGTGTGAGCTCAGCAAGCTGAAGGTCTCTGCTCTAGTGTCTGATTTAGAAGATCAACCCAAACAGCCCAGAGTCAATTACCAGGCTTAGCTAGGATATGTGCTAAAGTAGCTAAGATTTCCACCAACATACCGGGAAAAGAAAGGCTGAGAGAGAGAGAGAAGGCAGGGGAGAAAGTAAGAGAAGAGTGAGAGGGAAATATCAGGGAGAGAAACCTTGGAGGCCATTTCAATACTTTCCTTCAATTTATCTCCCTCGTCTCTCCTCCCCTGCTTCCCTCCAAGTGCCCGCAGGTACAGAACAGACTTCCACTGAGCAGTTTTATTTGAATAATTCCTTCCTGTTATATATATGTATATATGTATGTGTGTGTGTGTGTGTGTGTGTGTGTGTGTGTGCATGTGTGTGTGTATATAACCAAAAAAAATCAGGGGGGAGATCAGAGAAAAGGGATTATGCTGAGCAGTAATTTGTCTCTAGCTGCTGTTTTTTTTTTCTTTTTATCTTCACTGGTTATGCATGAACAGAAACAGTGTGAACAGAGGGGTGGTGAACACTGTGATGGCTTTAAACATTGATGTCACTAGCATAAAACTAGGCACCTTTACAAAGCAACTTCCACTTTAATATGATATTAGCCATTAACAATATGGAGCGTCATTTGTAATGACTCCAAGGCTTCTGGTGATGGAAAACAAGCTTAACAACTTTTATTGTCTCTTTAAAACTGCACTATTCAATATTTTCTTATTTAAAATCATCAGATTACCTTGTGTAATGTGAAAGGCATTGTTGCTGTGATCACACTACATGAAGCTAGACCGATTTTGAGATTTTGGTTGTGGCCAACCAATTACCAATGTCATGGCCGACCGTGAAAGACTACTGGGCGTCTATACCCGTATTGTTTGACATGATAAACAACCAGTTGTGCGGCATCTGCAACGACACTCTGACGAAAACACTAGCATGTCGGAATTTTTTTGTCTTGACACGCCTAGTGTAACATCTCCTATGCCATGTGCCTGAGTGTTTACCAATCAGGTGCTCTCTCTAGAGCACAGTCAGCTAAACATGGCGAAGAGAAGGAGGAGGGATGCTGAGGTTGCTGCTGTCAGGTGGGACATCGCTCCTAAAAACACCCCTATGTTTTTTTATGGCTCGCTTCACATTAGCCGCCAAACTACTAATAAAATGCTGTACTTTGTTATCAGGTATCATCTGTGTAACAGCAGCAAGAAATACCCTTAAATCAACAAATTAAGAAACCAATGGACAGTATATACTGGGAGAAAACAATAGGACCAAGCATTGATCCCTGGGGTACACCACGCACCAGTCGAGCAGATGAGGAGACATAATGATCAGTGGTCACTGAAAAACTCCTGTCTGACAAATCAGAGGCAAACCAGCGAGGGCAGACCCTGTTACACCCGTCCATTGCTCAAGTTTACGAAGGAAAACAGAGTGATGAACAGTGTCGAAAGTTGCACTTTGCTTAAGTAGCAACACACCTGAATATTCCCCTGCATCAGTACACATTAAAATATCACTTGAAACCCTGGCCAGAGCAGTCAAAGTTTGGCTTTTTTAAGAGTGGCTGCATAAATGCACATTTAGAAAATCTAGGGTTGACAAAAAGAGATTATTAAACCAGCAGACTAAGTCATTGGTCTGGGCAGGGAAAGACATATCTTTACAAAGGTCTGCAAAGACAATGGCAAAGTTGACTGCAGTGTCTATAGTCATGGCTTTTAAGAGTGCAAGAGTGGGTTGTGTGTTTGATGGGTTGGGTGTCAGCATTAAAGACAGGAAATGATACATCTGTAGTCAAACAAAGGAAAAAGTCACCATCGCATAGAACAATAATGTTCAGATGCAAAGTAAAAACTAATCATCAGGAGTGTGGCAATGATTGTGGGTTGCCCTGAAACATGTAGCAATAAATTCAATGACTGAGATGTGCTTAAAAGACCATGTTGCGAAATATTGGTAGGATCTTGGTAGGAGCTAACATGGAGTTTAAACTGTTTAAACTGACCAGACAGTCAGTTGTCATTGTGATAATCTGTTTGATTACAGTAATTGTATTACAAATCCCCGAATGAGTATGGTAATGATTAAGCAGTGTACATATAGCATTTGCAATTTCAAAAAACTCTTGCTCTCTAAATTGTTTTTTGGGCCTAAAGCACATGAGTTCTCTCTATGCATTCATCCATCACTTTGGTCCAGAACAAGTCGTCTTAGGAGTTAATCATGATTTTAGGATATCATTTTTTGTATAATGAGCCGTTAAGTTATATTTTCTAGAAGTTGCATTTATGTGGAGCAGTTCCAACAGAGAAAAATAAACAAAGCTGCTCATAACTCAGCCAGCTAAACTGCCACCATCAGGTTAAGAAATAAATTTATCCAATACTGTGATTTCTGACCAAATACAAGCAAAAGAAATGACATTCCTGTTAGCCTCAGCTGTACTTTATTCTTATGATATATTAGCATGCTAAAATAAAATGCTAAACATTATACCTGGTAAATATCAGCATTGTTGTTGTTCGCATTGTTGGCATTGCCAATTAGTACTCACTGTACCTAACTGCCCCAAGATTGCTAAAATCCCCAAATTCCCAGAAAAATAAAGTTCCTAAGATTTGCTGTGGATCAGGTCAAAATTTCCTCTTGTATACACGAACTATAAATATCTAATGGACAGATTGCCATGAGTTACTTTACATGCATGCTCATGAGAGAATTAATTATTCCATGATAATTAATTATAATTGTAATACTTTGAAGCTTTCCTCCCGTGCCCCCATCAGAAGAAAATGTCTGCTTTACACATGTGATATCTCACAATCCAGTGAACAGATTAATATTAATTTTGCTGTATTCATGGTCCCAAGGGGCCAAGCACCTTAGGAAAACCAAGAGACCTCTGTAAAAGAAGACAACCAGCAAAACTATAAGATTGTATGACTTTCCATAATTTGAATAATGTGATCATCACTATGATCGATATTAGAGATATCATGAACATTTGAGCAAAAAAAAAAAAAAGAAAAACATTTTTTTAAACAAGTGAGATGATGATGAACATGTTGGGACTCGTGGACTGATTCATATCACAGCACACTAAGGTATACCAGTCACTTCTTTAATTCTGGAAGCAATTTACCCCAGAATCTCTGACTTGCTGAGTGGGAGCAGGACTAGTGCAGTGTTCAAGATCATAAAACCCAAGATTTATCTGGGAGGGTCAGATTGATCTATTAGAGGCCCTCTGTTGACATCACATCCACCATGTCCTGTGCTTATGCTTGCTAAACGCCTGCTCTCCCCTCAAGTTTTCTGCTGAAATAAGCAGCGCTCGGGCTCCTCGGGGTGGGACAACCTTCGCTGCCTCGTGCCTGGATCATCCATAACCATGGAACTGCGGCACTGATAAACGTTCCCCCTACAGTGGAGGAAAAGGCTTGGCAAACAATGTGTGTTTCTTTGGGCACTGGGTAATACATTCATTCAATCAGCCTTGTCAGAAGCGGTGCAGCCTCGAGATGGTATTGTATTTGATTTTCAAACTGGTCTTTGATTGCGAAAGGGAATGGCACCCCTGTGACACTAAAAACAAGTAATGCAATTACTCTACTATGCTGTGTTCTTCAGGCAATTAATTCATTTTGATTTGCTGTGTATTTCCTGGGCCTCCTTCCTCATTAGTAATGATTAATCACGGAGTCGCCTACTTCAGTCTTGGGGTTTGGTCTCTACTTTTAACCAGTGTTAGAGCAATGTGAAACAACACAGAGCGATCTCTACTCTCTCGAGTTAGGTGTGACATTTTTGCAGCGTTTAAAATCAATAGGCTAGATTAAAGGAATTGACAAATTTCTCAGGTGTGAAGGCAAGACACGTTTCTAATTTAGCACAGAATCATTTTCGTGGACAGATTGTCTGAGGCGAGTTTTAATTAAAATTTAAACTACAAGATCAGTTGAGTTAGAAAGCAAAATTCGGAAACAGTCGGAATAAAATAAACATGTATTCCATTCCCTCTGATAACTGGCAGGGCGGACCTGATCTGGGAAAAAGATTGTCCAAGCTTTCCAGCAGCAGCAGCCCTCCCCCCTCCCCTCCCGCCCACCAGTGGTCTCTTCCAAATGGAAGGTACGGGGTAAGAGGGTGGTGGGTAGGAGGAGGCAGTGGGAGGGAGAGTGCAGAGAAGAGGAAGTTATCACCAAATTGCCATATCTACAAAGCTCTCCCTGCACGCCACAGATTTCCCCTCTTTAATCTGACACATACAGCCTCATGCCTGCTAAAACCCTGCAAGGCGCTGTGAAGCTCAGCATCCTGGGCTGAAAGAACACCGCAGCCAAGAGAGAAGTGAGTCAGAGGGATAGACGGAGAAACAGAAAAAGAAAAGATAACGTATGTGTGAGAGAGAGAGGGAGAGAGAAAGAGACCATTTTATTTGTTCTTTGGAGCAAACATGCGCCCGGCTCTATGAAGGGAGTTAAATCGTGGAGGTTAATTGAAAAATGAGATAAACAAAGGCTGTGAAAAGCAGAGGAAAAGATTGTGGCTGGCAGCGCAGGCGGGCCACCACTGAACCTCCTTCAGACTGTGCAACCCTGATAAAAAAGCACAGTTAATTGTCTCGCAATTTCTTCCACTTAATTTCAGTCCAATTAGAGAAAAAAATAGCGAGGAACTGTCTTCTTCCTTTCATTGCTATGCACGTACTGTACCTCCATAGAAAATAACTTTAATGGGTGGATCTTTCTGCAGACAAGCTTTCATTTTGTCATGAAGTCATGCTCAGAAAAGATGTTCCAGTGTCTCCGAATATGTTAAATGTTATCACATTATGTCCTAAACAATCTTCTTTTGAGTTCTTACATTTTTCAGCATGGTTAACAGTGAATTTTCCAAGTCCCGAATGAAGTTCAGCTCATTTGGTGACTAATAACTCCCTTGTGAATAAACGAGGCAGTGTGGGAGCCACAATACTCGTATATCACACTGTACTGTAGAGATGTCTGAGAGGATCAAAAGCAGTCCATTTGGTTGAAGACCCCTATTTGAGGTAAGAGGCAAATTTAAATGTCAATGCACTTAAAAGTGAGTGAGTGACCGGTGAGATCACAGCAGTGAATGTTCTGCATGGATTAGCTATGAGCAAATGTATAAATAACAATATGATTTATGTGTGAGGAAGCATATCAGCAAAACCAAACCGTCTTTGTATTTGTAATATGATTTGACTAATGTACTGGGTTAATAAGAAAACCTCATTCCAAATCACATCCAGCACTGAAATATAGAAGAACGTTGCGCTTTTCATTACATATTATAGGTATAAATAAGGATAACAATTTTTTAAGCACCATCAACTAATCTATTTTTGGCCACTTGAGGGCAGCAGAACTTGTGAGCACAACACTGACATATTATGACCTTATAAAGTTGATATGCTGAAGCTGTTAGCAAACAGTTGCCTGTGTATGCAGACACAAGGCCATATTTGTTTGGACTCATGTTTCTGGCCATCTGATGAATGTCAGTGCAATATTAACTCTCCTTTTAGCTCTGGTTTGGTCTGAACCAATTCTTATTCACCAGCTAGGCTAACTTTGTCCGCTGTTTGGGTTTTAGCAAGTAGCTTTTTGGAGCCCTGTCACTGAAAACAGCTGCCTGCTGCCAAAACAATGAGCTCCAAAATGCCACACAACATAAAGCTGAGGGGAAAGACAAAGTTGAGTGATAATTCTCTCTGGGTTTTTCCACTACAAGTGACACCTCTCAACTTACATATATCTTAGAATTTCATCAGTTGTTTACAGGGTTCTAAATTAACTTTTTTGATCACCAGCCAATGTGGCTGGTGACCTTCTAAAGTTACCAGCCAATCAGAATTTCCACTAGCCAAATTTTTTCCCGGTGAAAATAAGAGAGATTATGAGTGCCACTGAATGCATTTGATCATTTTTGAAAAATGCACAGAAAGTACAACACATGAAACAAAATATACACAGAAAGTGCAAACATTTAATTTATACAAATAAAAAATGCTGTCAGATTTATTATTTTATAAAAGACATTTTTCCAGTAAGTATTTAGTATCATTACATTCCTAATAAAATGTATTTTTCCTTTCAACTTAAAGTGTTTTTGCTTTCCTTCTTTAATAAGAAATATATATAAGTAACAGCCATGACTTAAACACTTGCAAAAAAAATTGCATTGGTAATAAATTGAATTATGTATGTACAACTAGAAAACACAAATAGTGCAGCAGTCAGTACTGCAGACTCCTTCGGCTCTCCTGATGACTTCGGGCACTCTCATGGTCCTTTACTGCCTCGACTTTAAAATTATTAGTCCCCACCACAAAATTATACGTCTTGTTTTTTTCTTTCGTGTACATGCGGCAATCCTTACAAAACATGACGGCATTTTCGTGATCAAACACAAGTCATTCACGACCTGTCAGCCATTTAGCGTTAAACTTTCTTTTCTTCGTTTCGCACGCTTTGTCGACATTCTCATCCCCTGCCTCCTTCCTCTTCTCGCCCCCAGACGTCTGTCCCAACCACGCATTTAGTTTAACTTTACTTTTTACTTTTAGCTAGCTCAGTCTCCTTTTTTATAGTTTATACGCCGCCGTTCATTCTTCTTCTTCTTCTTTGTGTTTCCGTGGTTTCTCGCGCCGGTTGCACTACAAACTATAGTGTGCCTGCGCACAGCCAATAGGCGTCTTGTACGTCATCACGTAGCATTACGACCGTGTTCATGGGAAATGTAGGACGGACTGTCCGGGAGACAAATGACCAAGAACTGTAGAGCGGCTCTGACTGACATGATTGCCTAATGCATTACCGGCCAAATTGGCTAGTAAGTTTTTATTTACACCCGCCAATATGAATTTTAACCCGCATTTGGCGGGTTGGCGGGTGTTAATTTAGAACCCTGGTTGTTTATATGAAAATATCAATTTGTGCAACTGTAGAAAAAGAATCAACACTTATTTTTTCCATTTTAACAGCTTTGCCACAAACTGAAGATTTTTGTGACTTAAATGTAACTCTCGACAGGAGCCGAATGAATAAATAAAGTCGCTACAAGGCTATGCAAGTGCTATAATACTTCATATATCTCAGTAATATAAAACATGAGTTAATTCAGAGTGATGGTGGGACAGCTCCAAAAAGATCTGAGAAAACAAATAGTAAGTATTAAACCGCAGAAAAACATTTAGCTTACAGTTTATGAAGCTTAATTGGCAGTAACATTCTGAAGTCGTACTTTAAAGTACACAGATTTTTTTATATACTATACTAATAGTACAATGGAGTGTCTGGATTGTGGACATATCATCTAACCATGAAAAAGAAGGCAAAACAAGCAAACAATAGAACATGACTGTTCATCACATGACCATATGAAGCACGAATACTGGAAATCCTCAAGTAGCGGCCTTCATTTACTTCAACTGCGAGGACCAGGCCTTTAATTGAAATATTAGTTAAGAAACAGGCTCTTATTCCAAATTTTTATTGCTTTAGAACAGATATTCCAATCTATATTTTACAATATACATAAATACAATTATTCCACGTGATTTATTAATTGATTCTAATCACTTCCTCTTCCCATTTCACATTAAAAGCTTTCTGCCTATTAAAGTTTCATTAATAGTAACTTAAACTTTGTTGACCCCCCCCCAAAAAAAAAAATTAAATAAATAAATACATACATACATACATACATACATACATACATACATACATAAAAATAAATAAATAAAAAATCATTGATAGGTACCTGTCTGCACCTGGACATATTATCAATAAATAATTGTGAATTATTACATTTTGCTGGAGCATTTCTATTTTAACCTGCACAGAATTTCTTGCCTTCACGGCACTCGTTTACTGTACACTAAGTAAATCACACACCAATTGCATGTGTTTTAAATAATGTCATGTGCCAATTAAGCCAATTAAATCTAAGCATTCGAGTAGTGAGTGACACACACACATACACACACACACACACACACACACACACACACACACACAGATGAGACAAGAGACAGACAACAGTGAGAGAAATAAGTGAGTCAGAGAAAAAAAAAAAATGATCATGCTCTAAAAGGAGAAAAAGTGGACAGCGAAAATGGAGCTTTTAATCAAAAATGGCCAGACTCTTACACAATTATTCTTCTCATGGACAGTTCAAAACCAGAATGTCTCCTATGTTCCAAGAATGTGGCCATTATTAACAGCAGCAATGTGAAGCACCACCATGAGACTAAGCACAAAGCATCTTTTCAGCAGAAATACCCACTCAAATCCAAACTGAGGGCATAGAAAAGAAAATATTTTATTTTGGTATGGAATCATTACTTCAGTTAGACGTCATGATGTTCTGGACCTTTGCTTGGGGAAATTTTCTCTAACTAAACCTTTTTGAATTTTAATTGAATACCCCCGCACACAGGAATGCATGCAGCATTGCCAGCTTTGTGAATTTGGGCCAGAATGGCATCAAAAAGAAAAGGACAGAGGAGAACTTAGCTTGGATTTGATTTTTATGCACACTATTTAAATATCCATGAAAACCGGCTCATGTTGGGCACAGATGAACTGAGCATGTGGACACAAAATATTCTCTAAACAATATAGCTACAACAGGGAATTAACAAATCACCCACTGGTTCTAGCCCTCCACTATGTTTTTATTTTTATTAGTGAATGGCCACTGTTTGTGCCGGCTAGTATTTGAGACTCAGCCATTATTTGATCCTGGCTTTTATTTGAGAATTTAGGATACATCTAAAACACTGTAATATTAGAAATGACATTGCCGCTCGTGGCTTTATTATATTCAAGGGGTGTTCGATTTTCACATCATAGTGAAAATACATTAAATAGTTATTGAAACAGGAACTTAAATAAAAGTAGAAAAGTCCAAAAAGCACAAGTTTCAGAGGATGATAGTGCTATCAATTCTGCAACTCACAAAAAGTCAAGCACTAAATATTTGTTCCTTTTCATGTTGGCTTTTCTAAATTCACAAATATACTGCAAGTTTGATCATGAGAGCAGCTTTGGCACAATTAAAAATGAAATGCAAAAATAAAACAAAATTAAATTAAAATATCTAAATTTTAGATTTGTGGCTGACTTTGAAGACTTGTGCCTCACGGACACCAAGGCGTGATTAGCATATGTTTCCAGCATACAGAATGAATCTGAGGGGGATATACATACATTAGGAGTTGTCCCATTAGCAGCCCGGCAGAAGGGCTGATTTATGTTTTCTGTTGGCATCACCTGACAGGGACATTAGTGTTACAGATGGGGACAGGTGACGTTGTCAGGATCATCAGTCTCCAGGTGACGCACTGCCAAAATGATGTGAGAGGAGCAGGCAGCAAGGATTATGGGTAGCGTCAGAGTTGGAAAAAAAGCTTTTGCGGCTGCTCCACTCACTTTCAGAGCATCTAGTGTAAGATTACCTTGTCAGCATCAGAGGAAAACACTTCTGCAGCAAGACAAATGACAATTCAATAATTTTGAATGTCTTGAAAGTGTCTCTCTCTTGCAGAACTCAATTACAGTGATAAAGGCAACTAATGTAAGTTCATTGGGTACATGCCCAGATGCTGACGAGATTTATCGCATCATGTGAGCTTATGACTTATTCATGGCCTATTATACTTTATGATTGCTATCACTTTGGCACTAAATACAGTTGACACCATACAGCACAGTACTGTAGGACAGAATTGTTTGAAAGATCAAGCCGGATGTGTTCCAATGAGAAATTATTCCTGTCAGGAAGAGGACATCAGTAATGACTCACAATCACTAAAAAAAGGACAAAAAAAGAATCTCTACCTGTCACGGCAAGTTTTAACACTTAACTGTATGAACATGTCCATGTAGGAAAATAACAAGTAACAAAACAAAGTAATCAAAGACATCAGTACAGACTTATAGCACTGACTGTAAGCTTGAGGTACAGTGGAAACTGGCTTCATTGTATAGATATACTGGTGGACTTTATCAAACATAGTAGTTCCAAGATATAAAGAGCTCTGAGGAGAAGCATACTGTCAAATCAGCCTGTCCCTAGAAAAACAGTTGTCTGTGCAAGCAGGTTTTGACGACCCCTGTTTATGTTTATTATTAGGCTGTGACCTCTCGTGGCTGTAGTAATCATGATGGGAGCAAAGGGGGAAGTCTAGTGACAAAGTATCAAAACAAGAAAGTCTGCATGTTGAGTTTGGTTGGGTGGGTGGATGGGCCAAACACACACGGGACTTTCACCCAGGAAACTCCTGTTTGTGTCACATGTGAAACTGAAAAGACTGACTTATTCAAAAATACATATCATACGTAAAACTAATGTTTTGATTGGTGCCTTAACCAAAACAAACTGCGGCCATTTCACAAAGTTAACCACATGATGATGGAGATCCTCATCTGTGATGAAGTCAATGATTGTAACTAACTTTTTTGGGTGGCAATTAGCTGAATTGTGCGTGGAGTCTGCGGTGAAGAGGAAGGGAGCCAGGACCATTCCCAGCAGGCACTGTTAATAAATACTTAAATATATACAATCAATTAAACAATCATGTGTTTCACAAAGTGCTGAACCTTGCTCCATCCTTGCTTGTGAACGTCTGAACCTTTCTAGGTTGCCCCTTTCATACCCAATCATGATACTATCACCTGTTACCAATCAACCTGTTTACCTTTGGAATGTTCCAAACAGGTGTTTTTAGAGCATTCCATAACTTTCCCAGTCTTTAGTTGCTATCTATCTATCTATCTATCTATCTATCTATCTATCTATCTATCTACCTACAGTATCTATCTATCTATTCGAACGTCCTCATATGGAGTGCCACAAGGCTATATCCTGGCTCCTCTACTTTTCAGTTTTTATATGTTACCACTAGGGGTCATTGTATAGACTTACTCTAAATTTTAAAAAATTTCAATCTTTCTTTTATTTATTATTATTATATCATGGTTTTATTGTTGTTTAGCTTCCCTCTCTTCCCTTGTCTTTTTGGATGCATCTTAAATTTTGAATTGTGTGCTTTTATTTTCCTTAATTTTCAGTTGGTACACTTAATGTAAATCACTTTCAGCTGCATTTTGTGTAAGAAAGGCTTTATACAAATGTAAAAGTGTGCGCCACAAGCCTCTGTCCTGGATCCACTACTTCTCAATTTTTACATTTTAGAATTTTTGCAGTTTTTAATTATTGTGCGTATTAGTATTTTTTGGATGTATTTTAAAGTTTTAATTGTGAATTTCTTTCTCTTTTATGTTACTCTCAGTCTATCTATCTATCTATCTATCTATCTATCTATCTATCTATCTATCTGGCTTTTCACATGCATATTTATTTCATCACACAGTGCAATGATAAACTCTTGACTCACACATTGTAATATGCTGAGAGAGATAGACAAACAGAGGGGGGTGTTGTGGCATATGGGGGAGGGGTTGTATGCAGAGAGAATGTGTGTGTGGGGGGAGAGAGAGAGAGAGAGAGAGAGAGAGAGAGAGAGAGAGAGAGAGAGAGAGAGAGAGAGAGAGAGAATCAAACGCTGACTGAATTGGGCCCAAATATCCAAGGTTAATTTTGTGAGAAAGCTGCAGTGCCCAGATAAGACCATCCCTGCAAATGAGTTCTGCCTGCCTGGATTACAGCTAAATTTATGCAGCTTTCCTTATCCTTTCACAAGCTCCTCTGAAGTGGCATAATTAACTTGCGCACATAAAATGTGCACATTTTCTGCATGGTGGTAACATTCCTCATTTTGCTGCTTTGATTTTTTTTTTCCCTATTCATGAAGGTACTTTAAATTTTGCTTTTTCCTCAAGTTTAGAGATTTGTCATTGTAATGGCACAAGATGAGTCTTTCACTACTTAATCATTCTAATTACTCAATGGCTAAATCTCTGCTGTCATTATATTCTGCATAGATACGGCAAATAAATAAACACAGCGTTCCAATTATCCTCAAGTGTACATGGTGTGTGACTATATACAGTAAAAACAAAAGGTGAAAAGACGATTATGCAAAACAGATTTAACTACTGACTCATCATTCATGCTTTACATATCACAGTCTGTACACATATAGTACAGTACATGTATACACAGAGCAGGTAAACATGTACATACTAGACTGCTTGACAGTGAAGAAACAGAAATCCCTGATACATGTCCAGACCCAGAGAAATCCTTGAATCTTCAAAGCACATGCAGTTGAGATGCAAATATGGTAAGCTGTACTTGAGGACAGGAGGATGTGCTCTGCTATTACAAAGCTTTTTTTTTTTTTTTTCCTTTCCCATCATGCCCCAGGCTGCTCTGTTTATCGGCCCACACCCCCCAAAAAAGCTGTCCAAGAAGGGCTTCCTCGGTAGCAGCAGTAGTCCAAAAAACCAGCTCCACCATTTCAGTTTCTTTTTCCACTCAGCATGTTTGACTGGTAGCCATAACCACTTGATTAATATTTATCCTACAGAGAACCAGCTCTAGATACATACACACACATACACACCAAACAATAAAAATATCTGATAGCTAATATAGAGCAGGGACCCATTTACCGTACTTTGTGGTGTGATCTGTCAGACAGGAAGAGGGATGTGTGCCCCAGGGATTCTGGACTGTGAAGATCTGCTGCATGTGGAATCTGGAAAATAGATGAAAAAAACAAACAAAAAAAACCTACAAGTCATGTCACATTTGGGTTTACTTAAACTCAGAATTGCTTTCAAAAAATTAATTATTCCAAGAACTAAAGGAGGTCTCGGAGTTCTGGATGTGTTTAATTACTACATCTCGTTTGACGCTGGGTATGCATTGTCATGGGCATACATGGAACACTATCATGTAGGACGATGGGATTGGTTGGTGAAAAATTTTGGCTCAACATAAGCCCATAAGCCTGGCATCATTATAGTACTATCCCAGCCACCTGTTGCCTTGGATAATATTAGTTTAACATTGCCAATGAGCTATATATACACCATCTTGCCCTATTTGACACGATCCAACTCTTTTTTTGGGAGAGGCATGCTCAGCAAAAGACCTTTGTACCATCATAACATCAAGATAATTCAACACATTTTTGATGGTAAGATTTTACCTCATGAACTTCTTATGGACAAATTCGGCCTAGCAGATTCTTTCTTTTTAACATATGCACAGTTGTCTTCCATCATGAGGGGAAAACACACAGAGGGTGCAGAGCCTGTGCCTTGCAGTGAACAGGATCAGATCTCTCTGAATGCAACCTTGTCGTAGAGCACTGTGTCTTATATTCACAGATCTATGTTTCTGGATGCCCACAAGGCTCATACCTCCACTCAGGTGGCCTGGGAACATGACCTTAATTCATCTCTTACTACCTAACAGTGGGCCTCTATTTGGAGATAGTGACATGTGTTAGACACAATATCATTCAATATAAGATTGTATGTAGAGCATATGTTACTCCTGTCAGACTAACAAAGATGGCTGCAAATGTCTATGATCTGTGTTGGCATAATTGTTCTGTGACATTCCTGCTGTGAAATCATGGTGGTTAGAAGTTCATGCTCACGATTTTAGATGTTGAGCTTCTCCTATCTCCTACTATATGCATTTTGGGTGAAAAGCCTGGTAACACGTCAAGTCCTATGATTACACACCTTTGGCCACAGGTTGCCTGTCAGTTAGGAGATTGATACTCCTTAATTGGAAGCCAGGTTGCTTCTTAGGAGAGTCATGGTTGGAGGATTACCTAGACTTGCTTAACATGGAGAGAGCAGTCAGTTTACTGAAAGACTTTGATAAACAACAACATTAGATCATTTTTTTAAAAAAAAATACATCCTTGTCTAGTCTAGACAAATGAACTGAGCCACATGCTGTTGAAAGGTTCTGTTCTCTGGCTAGATTTGTAGTTATTAGCATGGTTACAGATGTCTATCATACAATGCACCACTGTAATCCAAGTGTGTCTTCAAACAACAGTCAGGTGCCAGCCTAAAAATTGGAACTGGTTGTGCTTGCTTTAGTCCTTCCTCCTGCCTATCGAAAGATCCTAATGCACTTCCAGCAAAAGTGATGGAATCTGCTATCTGGTATCTGAAGCTAATAAGAGACTTCAGCAGTCCGTGTTAGTCAAATCAAGTGGATATCATTCACAGTTAGCCTTTTTTGTACAAAAGATAGTAACAAAAGGAGGGAATTTTAAACTAGACAATAACTTTCAAAGTTATCCACTTGATTTGAGGAACTCAGAGGGCCAAGGCCTCATATTTAAATTAAAGTGTGAAGGATAGACATTATTAAATCCCTTGTTTATCATTTACCTTCAAGAACACTGTGATCATCTGCTGCTGGTTTATTGGAGATTTCCAGCAACAGCTGAGAGAAAATCTGGAATGCAGCCTTTGTCAATTACACCCCAAAGCTCTGGAACACAGTACGTATAGATATCAAGGGCGCTAGCTCACTACATATCCTTAGACGAGAGCTAAATGTATTTCTTCATTTTATCTTTTAACTAGGTATGAGTTCCTGATACAGACCTCAAACTTTTGTGCTTTGCCTCACACTTATGTATTACTGCACTTCTTTTGAAATGGTACATTTTACTTGATTATATGCATTCTATGTACTATATATATTTTTTTTAATCTCTACTATTGTATTATTTCACTCTACGGTTTTATGCATTGCATTTGTTTTTTATTTTCATCCTATTCTATCTTGCTTTTACTATCATAATCAAGTGGGTATTACTCTCCATGTTATTTTACATTCATCTTTATCCCTGTTTTTATGTCCATTCTATCTATTGAATGTGTAGCAGTCACTTGGTCCGTGTGATTTTTTTTTTTTTCTCGTTATAAACCACTTTGAGCTGCAATTCCTGTAGAAAAGAAAAACAAATAAAGTTTATTATTGCCATATTATTTGTAGAATTTTGTTGATTATTTGTTTGGTCTGTAAAATGTCAGAAAATAGTAAAGATTGGTGGGAAAGGTGTACAGTTCAAAACCCCAAAATATTCAGTTCAAGCTGGCTGGATTGTTTGGCTTTTTTGCTTGCGAATCAGTTAACTGGCTGATCGTTTCAACCCTAAACAAGCTTTAATTATATAATCCATTATGCCTGCATCAAATCTCATCACTCACATTATTGCTGCACTTTAATGCACTTACAATACAGACTGATGTGTTTTAAAGATCTGTAAATATGGCGTCTTTCCTCATCAGACATCAGTTAGTCAAGTGACTAACAGGAAACTTAGACTTAGCATCTGACGAAAGCTAATTGTTAAAACATGCTGAAACATTCTGAAAAAAAAAAGTGAAATCGTTTATACTCCTGGTTTGTGTATCAGAAACAGCATAGGTCAGTATCATAGTTTCACAATATATACAAATTTGTTTAAATCACATTAGTCTGAAAAGACCAAACAGATTTGACAAATTTATCTATTACTTTGAAACTAATTAAAGTTCTTCCACAATCACCTAATTAGTTTGTTTTTATTAAATTAGGTTGCATGTTTGCCACCAAGATGAACATCTCAGTGCTTTCATCTGGTGGTCGTCAGAGTGACAACAGATGTTAGATGATTTTCCACCTCATTTTAGGGACGTCGGAGAGTCTCCAGCAACAGCAGCTTGTCAAAACATGGATGTATAACTGAGCGTTCAAGAGGATGTTGTACAGATACTGAACAATCCCCCATTTTAATTAGATCCTGTTAGATAGTCAGTCCAGTGAGAAATAATTAAACACAGTCAGCAACAAAACTAGAAGTGATTGTATTGCAGTTGTTATTACTGCAGTACAACCAGTAGTTACAACAACCACAAATGAAGCAACATAAAGATATAGTTGTCCTCCTTTACAACTCAAATATACAGTATACAGTGTTAAATATATATTCAGATAAATTTCAGATAAGATGATTTACAATTAGGTTAACATAAGAAATATTCAGCAAATTAAAAGTCCTACTGGTCAATGCACTGATATGGGATATGAGGCTTTGTAAATGCATCAGCAGGTCAGTACTTGTTTCCTCGATGGAGACAGTCTGGCGCTATCTGGAAGTAACCAATCAGCTCTTTGGTCAGCAAGGCATCTACATATCTGGATCCAAATGTACGCAAGTCCATATTTGAGCTTGTTTTATGAGAATGATTAAACATCATGTATTTCTCTATATTCTCAGCATTAACTCTTTAACCAGCAGTGACAAAGAGTGCTCAGGATCATGCCAGTAAAGTTTTGTAATTGTGTGTATGTGTGTGTTTTGACAAACTACACAATGATACCCTGGTCAGTTAATAGCAACACACTTAAGTGACACACAGTGGTTTTGTTCACTGTGGCTCGTTAACATGTATACATACATACATATGAGCCCACACAGTGTATTTTGCAGCCTGTTTAACACTGAATATTGAAGAAAACCACTTTGGAGGAATCTGATGACATGTCCAGTCAAATATTATCAAGTCAAATATACAAATATTGGGGGGGGATTCCATGTTTCATATATGAGAGGGTGCTTGACCTTGTCTTTTAAAACTCTATTCATATGAAGCTGATGAAGTAAAACATTATTGTTTTGTACTATTTTCAATTGAATATATTTCAGAAAAGATTAGGAAATGATCACTTTCTGTTGTATTTATGTTTTACACAGTGCCGCAACGTTTTTGGAACAAAAAGGCCGCATATGGCCTACAATAGGACAAAAAAAAAAAAAAAAAAAAGGAAGAACTAATAAAGGAGTCACAGGAATGCACAAAAGACCTGTTTCCTTGTTGTACAGCTGTTTTTATGCAGTCCATTCTCTTGCTGGTATTTTACAGTGTTGAAGCTTAAAGCTTGAACCTCAGCAAGAGCAATGCAGTCATGGAGCTGAACACTTACATGCTGAATAAATCAGATGTAAAAGATATTACTGAAAAGGGAAAATTGTTCTTTAGAAATTAAACCTGCAGCACCATGATGTGTCCCACACTGTCACTATGGTAACAATATAATTAGTGAATGTGCTCTATCACTGTCAGCAAGACTGGACTGAAATTAATTTCCAACATTTCACAAATGAGTTGATGAGCTTGAGATGGAATGGATTCTGTTGGTTTAGACAGATAAAAGGAGCGCTGATAATGGAGATTATTTCTGTTCATAATTCTGGGCTCAGTGTTATACAGGATTGTACAGAAAGAGCGTCCACGTCCTGCGCTGTCGCATGAGCAAACTTGGTGTGGTTATTCTCCAGCAGATGTATACCAGCCATTTTCATCAAATAACTCCCACCATAATCTTTTCAATCATGTATGCCTTGCATGTTGAATGAAAGTTGAGGATTACCGAAACCTTAGTTACAGCTCTTAGCATGGAATATCTGTTAAAATTCCCAATGCCTAAATTACTTTTTTCCATATCTGACGTGATGATCTGTACTTGCATCAATTTTTCTCCACACAGAACAGTGTTTTACGCTTTGCAAAATCTCAATAACTCCCATTGTGATGATTTTCTGTGTAATCCAGCAATTTTCACAATCCGGATTATCTTATCATCTGCTTCCTGATAAACAGAAGCAAAATAAAGTCAGATTTAATTTACACTATCCAGGCCAGAAGTAATCACTTGCAGCCCCATTTATGAATGTGGGTTCATGCCCTACTTTTTGCCAAATGCATTTCGCTAAACTTTTTGGCCAAAGCTAAAGTATTGGTATGTCCGTGATTCCAACTTATTTTGACCCTCTTTCCTGTCCTTTATCGCCCTCACTAAGGACAACTGTTTCCCTTTGATGAATACTTTATAACCAGGTAGCTCAGAAGCTAATATCAGGATGAAACAATCAGCCAACCATTTGTACAAAATCAGGCCGTATGTACACAAGATACTGAATCAGCATTCCAAAATACGAATTTTCTGTGTGACGATTGCATCAATAGCCTTTTGATAATTAAAGGCAATGTATTTGCATATCAACATACAGGAGACACCTTATTGTGTAAGATGTCTGTGTAGTCTTGTTATGGCTTGGTTCCGGACCTCTGAATCAGCCCCTGCAACTTCTTCAATTATATGTATCATTTTTAAAATCTATATGCGAGTCAGTGGCATAAACTTATGGTTGTACCATTCTGTGTGAAAAGCTTTGGTCACAAAACTAAAATGCTCAAACATGACGGTCAGGTATTTAAATGATTCTGTTCACTGACAAATCTCTTTAAGCTGATTTTTTCCTCTATTTGTATTGTTTGCCAAGTAAAACTTCACGCTGACACTCATAGCTCATGTATTTCAATATGTTGTAGTGTATGCATGTATGTATGTGTGATCAGTGAGTTTGCAGCGTGGAGGGATTGCACGGTTTGCCAACTTTCACGTCTGAATGTCCCCTGATGAATGCTACTCCATTATTAAAACTACCAAGCACATTTTCTTTCTCTCCTGCAATCAGTGCATTGATTGCAGGACAATGGATGTGTTTGATTGAGACATAATCAGACACTTCACTAATTCGACTTCAGAGGAAAATCAGCAGCATGCAGACATGAGGTAAAAATCACACAGTAGTCCAAGTCCTTCTTCTAAAGAGGTCAGAGCAGTCTGTTGGAAAAGGAACTGTGGTCACGTTGGATCTCAGAACATTGAGTCATAGCACATGCATTTATGTAACATTTGACAACATTTCCAAATGAATAGAACTAATATCACTCAGAGAGAGACTGATGTGGGTCAGATAATCAGTCCACAGACAAAGAGAGAGTGTTCCTAATTGTGTACATTTGAATTGATGTGTTTCAGTGTTATCAAAGAAAAGAGCTCTAAGCACCAAGCTTTCATGATGAATACTGGAGCTCATGTCTCATTGCAGTCCAACAATTACACGATATACAGTCATGTGAAAAAGTAAGCCCACCCCATTGAAAGTTTTTCTTTTTATAGATACATATGTGGACCCATTGATATTTGATCTTCATTGAACCTTATCTACAGATAAAAGGTGATGTAATTGAACAAAAACAATGACAATTCAGTTATGCAATCTAGCTTGTGCTGTGTTTGACAGGTGTCTTGCATGCACAGCATTTCTGTAGGATTCAGATCTCAACTTTGACTAAGCTATTCCATTACCTCCATTTTTTCTTTTCCATCCGTTCTTATTTACTAGTGTGCCTCAGAACATTCTTTATGGAGGGTCCACTTCTTCAGTTTTAACTTCTTAACAGATGGTCTCACAATCTCTTCAAGCAATCTGGTATTACAGAGAATTCATTGTCGATGATTGGGAGGGACCAAGCAGACAGGCATGAGGAGTCCAGGTAAATTTTAACAAAAAGAGATTTATTTGAACAAAAAAAATCAATACATAGTAGTTCTGGGCCAATAAAAGACGTCAAGTAAACAGAACTTAACTCAGGCTATTTTAACTTGAACAGACTGAACTGAATTGACCAAACTAAGACAAACAAAACAAACTTAACAAAGACAAAACCTACCCAATCAACCACACACAAAGGGGGACATATATATTGACTGATCAGTCCATTTGGAAAACAAAGGGGATAACAAAACAAACATTACTAACTGGACGACAAATAACCCAAAACAAGACAACTAGTTGGTCCGAAGGAATATTTCAATAAAAAAAAACTAAACCAAAATACCACAAACCCTACTATAAATTAAAGAAATAAAGAAAATCCTTTCCTAAACTTTCCTGCCCGCCTCGATGCTGCAGACACTTGGTATAGGCCCAATTGGCCACTTCCTGTATTTAACAGCTGTGATTCCTCAGCCGCATCCTTTGTGCAGGCCTGGCAAGATGTCCTTCAGCAGCTGAACCCTCCACACCGATAACTCAAAAAGAACTATTAGAACTTAAAAAAACAGTAGTTTGACTATGCAAAAGATAACTAAATGTGTGTGCTAGAAATAGAAACTAATGTATTGTCAACTTACACAAAATAAATATGTATATGTTGTATGAAAAAAAAAAAGCTATGTCATCCTTTACGTGTTTGCTGTCTGTATGTGCAATGTGGAGGTTGTGGGATTAACTAAATGAATAATTAAATGTAAAGAAAAGTAAGCTGAGTGTAGGAAGTTGTGGGACAATCATGCCAGCTGTGTGGCAGCAGTTGTAGCCATCACAATGATCTTAAGTTGACCAGGCCCTAAGGCTGCAAAGCAGGCACACACCATGATATTGCTACAACCATGTGCTTCGGTAGATATGAGTTTCTTCTGGTCAGTTGTGGTTGTTGGTTGGTTGTATCATGGGGTTGTGGCCAAACAACTCGATCTTTGATTTATATGTCTGGAGAACATGGTTCCAAAAATTAAGGTCCATTGGTTTACTCTGGACTTGCCTTCATGTTTGTTGCAGACAGCAAAGATTTTTTCTCCTGACACACCTCCCATACAGGTGAAATTTGGGCAGTGTCTTTCTAATGGTATATTTTAACATCAACAGTGGCAAGTCCCCCTGCAGATCCTGTGATGACACTGTGGGTTTCTAAGAGCCCTCCTCCAGCATTTTACAGTCACTTCTGGAGGTAGATTTGCCAGAAAAGCTGGCAGTAGTTTTGAAATCTTGAAATCTTCTGAACAGTGGAATGATTTATTTTCAATAAATTAGATATTTTCTGAAAGCCCTTGTCAGACTTATACATATCTACAGCCTTTTTGCTTTGGTCCTCAGAGAGCTCCATAGATTTCAACAATATGACAGCACTTGCTTCAAAAACAAAGAGCTAAGCAGACTGAATGTCTGAGGTTTAAATGAGACAGAATCCCCCAATTTACCCTGTGCAATATTCTAGTAGCTGTATCTATCTATCAAGGAAAAGTGGCTTTGAAAGAAAGGTGTAAAATGATTTATCTACTTAGGTCCACTTCATATAAACAAGTATAGTCACACTTAATATTAAGGTACACATATTCACCATTAACATTAATATTAGCGGCATATTGGTGCTTAGTCATTACAATGCACTTATTAATGCCTTATTCTGGGGCCCAGTCTTGGTTAATGGCCTTGTAGTTGTAGAATATGTTCTTGCAGAATGAGGCATCAGTAAGTGCTTTGCAATGACTACAAAGAGCCATTATGCTACGACTGTGCAGGCTAATAAGCAACTCAATGGTGAATATGTGTACCTTAAGATAAAGTTTGAGCATTAGTATATGATCACCAGTTCAGTTTTTTCCAATAATGATTTGCAGGTTAACACAAACTGCAAAGTGCTGCTTTTGGTTGAAAACTGCAACTGAATTTCAGTATTTTGTTCCCGTGATGAGGAGTGATTCATGCCACAGCACATTCACAAATATTACACAAAATTCTAGGGATGTCCTGATCCAGATCCAGATCTGAGTCCTTTAATATTGGGTATCTGCTGGTATAGAGTCTGAGCTGATACTTACCTGCTTACTGCGATGCCTATCTGACACATGTAACAGCTTCTGAATTTGGCCCACCTTATTTTCAAGAGCTGCTTCAAAACTATAAAGCTAAAAAACATCCTTCTTTTGAATGAGACAAATGTAAGTCTTCAGTCTTGGGGTCCCAAAATTAGACCTCTGGGCTGTCACCATCCTAAACTCTACCACACTGTCATGCTCATAAAGGTGATTTTGTTTTGGTCTGTTTTCCTCAGAGCATGGCATAACACACCAGCAGCACAGCCATCATCAAGAAGGTAGTCGCAATTATTATCAGAGAGAAATTCCTTGAAGACACTACATGCAGATTGATGTTAATCAGTGAACACTGATGACGTTATGTATTTATTTAGTAAATATTCAAATTGGACTTGAATGAAGGAGCACTTGGCAACTTATAATCAGCCCAGTGTGTCTGTAACCTCTAGAAATTAGCCTGCGCTAATTAACGCCTAAAAGCTTTAATTTGTTTTGCAACAATTCCAGAGCTGTGTACATACAAAATGGAGTGGCTCACCAGAGACCGTCTCATTCACAACTCCTTTGCTCTTTTTTGATTTTGCCGTTGTGGAAGAGGAGAAGGTTCCCTATGGACCTTTCTATCACTACCTACAAGCGCTCTCTCCGACCAGCCACAAAATACAGCAACAGCTTGTAGGTAATTGATCAGGCAAGTGAACTGTAAAATATTCATTTTCTACTTCAACAGCCAGATAAATCTCTAGGGAGGGTTTGGGGAGGACACTGGTGGAAATATTGCTTATGCACCACGAGGTAGGAGCTGCAGCAGCATGATGGTAAGGGGCAGATAAGAGGGGAAGCGTCGCCGGGTTCGGGTGTAGCTGCCAGTGATGGCCAGTCATGCAATTCCCTGCTTGGCTTTAGACCAAGAAGCCAAATCCCCCTCTACAGCCCTGGATTTCATGCTGCAGAGCTGAGGGGAGCTCGGTCTGCAACCTCCATGGCTGGCAGGCTAAAGAGCTGATTCCTGCCCCAGTCTGCCTGACCTGTTTTTGTGTATTGTTGCTTCAAACACACACACACACACACACACACACACACACACACACACACACACACATCTGAGACAGCCACTTCAATTCACTGATTGTGTGTGTGTGTGCGTGCGTCTGTGTGTGACTGACACTTAAGCAGAGGGGAAAACAGCAATTTCCAAGGCTCTCCTTTTATTTGTCAATGGAATTTATCAATGAGGCAGCCAGTGAAACATATGAGACACAAATCCATGTCCCTCAGGCCACAATGATAAAAAGGTCACAATGTCAGAAAAGAAAGGTTATTTAAAAAGTGCTTTTCCTGACATTTTCATCGATCCATTCTGATGAATTCATACTTAATCTACATGAATCTATATATGCTAATGTGTTTGATCAACAGCGAAGCAGCTAAATGTTAAGAGTCTTTTGTTCTGACCTTTTACTGCATCTGGTGGGTGCTCTTCATACACACACACACACACACACACACACACACAAACCTACAGTTTATGCAAAAAAACACACCAATCTTCCTCCAGTCTTGTACTTCATACTTGGATATTTAGAAAATGAGGTGTCTTTCAGTGTCTTCACTATCAAAAATGCCACATTCAGCACAGGCCTACATGGGAATGAAAACAGATAGATTTAGTTTTGAGAATAAAGTTGTATGTATGAGAAAAAAGTTAAAATGTTATCAGTTTAAAACCATGACTTTACATTCTGAGAACCTTCTGAAACACACTCTTGAAAGAATAAAATCCTAACCTTATTTCAAAAAATTGTGAGTTTTCCTCTGAAATCACTTTTTTATACTTATACTTTTTTAATTTAATTTCAACTACATTCTCAAAATCTTAAAGAAGACTAAAACTTTAATGAATCAGCTGGTCGGCCTCAGCTACCGGCTGCTGTGAAGACATTTGTCAAAATTACATTCTGGCAGCTTGTTACAGTTTTGTTGGACATTAAAAACCTGTTTCCCAGGAGAGATTCAGTGTGGGTACGTGTCCTGTAGCTGGGCTCATGGCTCTCCTATGAGACGCTCTTGCTGTATATGTGTGTGTTTGTGTTTGTTAGAAGTGTCAGTCAGGGCGGCCAACTTTTCAGTTCCGTTCGGTGAGATTTGGTATCGCTCAAGTTGGTGCATTTTATGAGTAGGCATTGTGACATCACTGCTCAAGCCCCAGGAATTTTGTTTAAATAGTTCAGCAACCAAATTCACAATGTTAAAGCATTTATAGATGAAAAGCAAGTCAATACTCATGATCAATGATGAGTAAGTATGGTTGGTTAGCATACTTGCCAACCTCAAAACATCATTAGCAGAAGCTGATGCTCTTTTCAGGGGCCCAGTGTAAGTTTTGGGGATGGCGTGACAAGAGGATGCAGGAGATCACAGCACACAGCCAAAGACCCCCAACTGCACAGGTGTAGGAACCTTGTCAGAGCTGATCACTGTGAGGGAATTTCAGTCACTTTTAATGGACTGAGAAAATAGTATACACACACACACACACACACACACACACGTACACCTAAGGAGCAGTTACTGCAGAAGTGTCCGAGAACTGTGGGACTGAAACAAACAATGATCACACAAACACAGACACCTTGGCTGGAGCAGCTGTTACACTTACACAAGGGACAATTACTGTCACTCACTCAGGTCGAGTGAGTAAACCAGCCCTGCAGCTGGACTTGTGAGGACATTCCTCCTGGCAAGGAAGCAGGACAGAAAAAATGAGATGTGTTACCTGTGAATAGGAAAAACTATTTGTGGGCAGTTTGATATTAAACTCTGTTGTAAATATTCCGCATTTTTGAGTGTTCTTCTTCTTGTTAGTATTTCTCTCTACTCTCAGTATGATCAGCAACACAATGATAACCTGGTTGGTTCACAGCAACTCAGTTCAGTGACACGTCAACTTCAGACCCAGTGTATTAAATACAAGTGACAGATAATGAACAGGAGCACGCTGGTTTATATCTAACATGTGCTTCAGGCATGCTGTTTTTACCTTTGTAGCAGAGCTGTGAGAGAGCAATTGTGCAAGCCATGCACAGCTGTTGCGTTCAGTGTTGCTGGTTTCCATTCAGTTCAATTCAATTTGATTTTATTTATATCGTGCCAAATCACAACAAAAGTTATCTCATGACACTTTTCATTTAGTGGAGGTCTAGACCATATGCGTTCATTTACAGACACCCAACAATTTCCCCATGTGCAAACATTTGGCAATGGCAGCAAGAAAAACTTCCTTTTAACAGGCAGAAACCTGTGATGTGGAAACCAACATCAAGCAGGAGTTCAGTGAACATCCTACATGTTCTGGACGGGGTTTAACACAGAACATTGAGAGGAGAAATGAGCTTTTCTTTTAGCTTTTGGAGTCATTTGATGGCTGGTCATTGAAAATGTTGGAGTGGACAAATTTCCATTTTTCATACATTGGGGATGACATGAACCCTGGTTCCCCGCAGTGATGACACGCTTGGTATCTGAGTAACTTGCCCTTGACAAAATATTCATTTTAGAGACTGTTTTTCTGCAGTAAGTCTAGTTCAACGAAAATTAAAGAGAGGGAAAGATTTCTTAGCTGAACTATTTCGCGTGAATTGTTCTTATTGATTATGTCAGAGTTGCTTCACACGTAAGACTGCAAAGGCAAAAACTAGCCTAAATGTTTTACAGCAGGGGCAGTTCTAGGGTCAGTGGACATCCGGGACTTAGCCCTAAAAATCTTTGAATGAGTCTGAGGTCACGTTTCCAATAAGTATTGCAGCAGAAATACATATATGAATCATTATCATCACCTTTCATTATTTGTCTTATTATCATTATTATTTCAAACACACTCCTTTAACACATGCTCCATTGCCACGTTTTTGGTACACCTATACAATTTAATGCAATTCAAAACACATCTGCCACAAATTCTACATTTAGGAGGATTAGAATGTCCTGTTTTTGTTGCCATTGTCATAGAGATGCTAATATAACTTTCAGTATTGTTTAGTATTGAGACCGTATTTACTGGTGGTGTTGCGCTGGACTGCATTCATTGATTCTAAATGAGGTGGGCAAAACACTGGAAACACCTCTCCTCCCAATGTAATACAGTCCACTACTGCATCACCTCTTCAGAACAATCCATGGAATTGACAAAACCCTGATTACATTCAGTGGCAGGAGGAGACATTAATGGTGAGCCTAATCAATCGAACGTAACCCGTCATAATCGCATTAAAACTTTTCTTTTTTATGAACCTTTGAGTTTGTCAGAGATATGAAACTGAACAGCAAAGAGAGGCAAAACTCTGTTACATAAAAGGTGTTTTCTGATTTTGGAATGGTGTGTGTGTGTGTGTGTGTGTGTGTGTGTGTGTGTGTGTGTGTGTGTGTGTGAAAAAGCCTGTGCTCAGTGAGATTAGCTTGGGTTGTGTAAGTGTGTGTTGGTAACCATGTATAATGTAAACCAAAAATGTAAAATTTTGTTTATATATACATATAACTAGATTTCAGCATTCAGGTACAATTACATTTATGATTTTGCAAAGGCATAAGCCTGCTTATTATATGTGTGTAAGGGACCCCACGACTTATCTTTTCATGCATAATTCAATTACGAATTTATTTTTTTCTTATTTGAATGTTTTTAGGCTGCAGTGTTATTTTAAGCTATACAAATACTTGTGAATGTGCTGCACACTTCCCTCCACCAGGTAGAGCCTGTGAGAGAGTAGCAAGTTTTTTTTAAGCTTCTTCTGTTGTTGTTTACAGTTTTCGCAAAATGATTTCATAAGTTTTACCAACTGCAGAGAAAACATGGAGGCAGACTTTAGAGCACAGAAATAAAATTGATACCAGTGAAATGATGTCCCAGGTGCTGCCTACATTTCTGCTGCGACACATATTTACCTAAAAATCTCTTACTGGGAATTGAGAGAAGGTTTCTGGGACAGAAACGTCAGGCGTCTCCTTAAAAGTAACTCACTCTCACCTGCCTGTGTGCATATGCTGCATATGCCACAATGTCGTATGCATTTGTTTTTCACTGTGTGAGAAAACGGCCACATGGCGTGAAAGCGTGTGAAGTGTCACTTGCGTGATCCTCACAGTCAATGCGCCAGAGTTGGCTGCCCTATTTCAGTAGGCAGTGGAGTCCATAGCCATGCTGTTTATCGTGGTTACATGAACGTGAGTGTTTGTCAGCCCTCAACTTGCTGTTTAACTTTGAATATAGCACAGTTATTTGCAGGACCATGTGTTGTGTTAACTGCTGCTGTAGAGAAATGAATCTCTCATTTAGGTACAGATTTTGGCTTGACTGAATTTAAAAATTCAAACAGACACATACGAGCTAGTTTTGACCCAAAAAGCAGCTTTTAGACACAATATAAGAAACTATGAGAAGCCAAACTAAAAACAAACAAAAACAAAAGCTGAACTGATTGCATTGAATCGTCAGCCTCACTGACTGAATCATACCCTCAGAAACTTTGAGCATTGGATCTCTCTTCTTGTCTAGAAGCTGCCATGAGCCCACTTGGCTAACTTATCTTCATATATATGAAACACTGACATTGATTTTTGTAAAAAAAACAAAAAAACAAAAAAAACAAACAAACAAAAAAAAAAAGAGTGTGTATTTCCTGCAAGATGATCCCAGATCAAATAAAAAAAGCATGAGTGTTCCTCTGAATGTTGCAGCCATGAGAGGGAGGGAAAAGAGCTGGTCACATGACAAAGTAACACATAACCAGCTGCATGTCACTTTGATATTTGAAGAAAAAGCTAAATGGTGACATTCTGTGAAGAAGTGGGTGGTGTGAGCAGGACTGGGTGGCCCTCGCCGAGCTCACACATGTTTTTATTGCTGTGTGTGAAGCACTTTGCAAAACACTTTATAGTCTGCTAAAAGGCGACGAAATGCCCAACTCACAGTGCTGCAGAGCAGTGTGTTTGTAATTAAGTAGTTAGAAATCAAAGCAATATGTGGAATGATTAATATTTAATAACATGGAGTTTTTATGGCTCGGTTAATTGAATACCTTATCTTTATTATGCAGATGCTTCATAAATATGAAATATTACACATTACAGATAGCTGCTCTTGAAAACCCCACTGAAGCATTAGAAATATAATTAAGCTTAGCAAAAATAAACCCCAAACTTTTCGTCTTTGCAATTTTTTCCTCTGGAAGCTTTATCTACAATGAACCTACATCAACAAAATAATAAATAGCTCTGTGGACTTGCATAGAATGCAACTTCCTTCATCCCCCAACCTACAAAACACAAACTTAATTTGTTTTTGCTTCCCTCAAAAAATGTACTTTGTCTTTTATTCTTTAAAGATCAATGTAAGCTCTCAGAGAGGGTTGATTAATCGTGGGATTACGTCTGAGCTCAACCGTTGAATATTTCAATATAAAATGTAATCTTGTCATTGTTTGCTGCTCTGTGGTCAGAGCAGGCACGCTGGATTTGAGGAGTCCAACAATGATCGTCCGCAGTGGATTACTCAAAGCCACACATAGTATTAAAGCTGAAGAACTGAATAGTACAGACACAAAAGTACCTTATATATACAGATTCTCTATGCTGTTCCTGTGTCCAACTTCCTGCCCTGTTTGAGCTGCTCTGTGCAGCTTGGCATGGCTTCCATCAAAAATAGACTAGCCACATTTGCAAAAGAGCAGAGCGGGGAGCCGCTTCTGAGACACACTGCAGCGCTTCTGGTGGAATCACAAGTATTATCTAGAATGGCTATGATCATCTCCGGCGGGCGCGTCGCAGCCGGAACTGCAGCTGTGAGCGGTGGAATCAAGTTGTTAGTCTTGTTACCTCTATGTTCTCATACTGCATTTATTTATAAGCATGTAGGTCGGGTTCAGTAATAACAAAACTCGATAAACCTATTAATGTAGCAAATAATATGTTATGATGGCACTAGCTATTGTGTTTTCAACAATAATGGTTGTCTAGGAAAATAGCTACCAGTGCTGTATGAACTTCTGCATTATTAGTGCACTTACACAGTCACATGCGTGACTAGTATACAATTTTAGTAATATAATATAAAAAAAGGAACTCAAGTATTTTCCCATCAAAACTTCAGAAACAGAGGAAGTCATGCAACGATTTGGTCTTTTCAAGTGATTTTATGTGTTCTCATCTTATGATCTTTTATTGCACTTGTTTAACCTTAACGTCTGTTGCATTTAGATCCATGCCTGAACAACACACACACACAGATTGTTAATTACATGTCAAGGATAAGGCACGAACAAAGCATGGTACGTCCACGTCTTGGAAACTGGCCAATTACATTCTGCAACGTATGTCTGTTTATTGTTCGGGGTTTGGTCAAACCCAACGAGATAAATGTGAACTTTTGTCTGAAAACTGTGCTCATTCTGGTGGAGCTCCTGCGAGAGCTCTGTCATTCTGAGACCAGCGCGGCTATGCTTCACCTGTGACCTCAATAAATACTTCGGCTGTGAACTGAAGACAAATTGTAACCCTAGCATCATCACATCATAATACTGATTTATTTTTCAAGAGTGATTGTCACTTTTTTCAAAGACAAACAATGTCCTGCTGATAGAGGCATCAGATCAGAAAATGCTTCTATGTGTTGTTCTAGAAGACATGAACAAATTACTTGTTGGAAAAAGCTCTAACTTCATCACAAAAGCAATACATTTATTAAATAGTAGGATTTTTTATTTTTTGCTTTAATTGGTACCTCCACTTGGGTTTCCAATAAGTAGACCTTTTGCTAGGAATTATCAAACTGCCACTTTCAAGATTTTTACGGAGTTTCTCATTTTCCAAATCAAAGGCTGTAAGGTAGATATTGTAAAGCCTTTAGGAGGCAGGCAACAAAAACCGAAGGAGCAAGCTGAGACAAATCCAGAAACTAAGAACAAACTGCCGTGGTACGAGGAACACAAGTGACAAAACTCAGAGGAACCTGACAAATTCGAAGCTTCAAACTATCATGGAACACTAGAACTCTCCACTAAAAGCCACAGTAATGACATTTTTCAGGTGGCTTAGAGACACCTCAAAGCGGACTGAGGCTGCTTTTAGTGCAGGTTTTATAGACTTTTCAGAGATAAATCCCTCCAAATCAGATTGCAATGATTTATCTGGTTAGACATCTGATGACAAATACTCACTAGATGTTGATTCTCCTCTGAGATGAGGGAAGAGTTTTGGTAAAAGGTCTCCTCTGGTCTGATATATAATGTGAATATGTAGGATAAAGAGCACTAAATGGAACAACAGGTCCATGGCCAGTGTTGTCAGTAAGTTTCCATGTATGTGCAGTCTATGTATGGGCAGTTGGCCATATTACCAGAGGTAATAGCAATCCCCTTTGCCACAGCTCCTGCAGGCTGATGGATCAGAAGTGAAGATGCACCTCCTGAAGGGATGAGGAGGAAGACCTCCCATTCATTCCACCCGTCTAACCTGCAGCACAGTGGCCTGTGGTGGGATTTTGACCATGCCTTGCTGATGCATGAACAAAATGTTTGGAGGCTGCATCTTGGCTGCTTCAGATAGCAGTGAGAGTGGAGGATCAAAGGCAGGAGACCCTGGGATTATATTATGTATGACTAAATGACAAACTCTCTCCTCCGTGGTAAACTACAGCAATTGTTTAGGAAGTTTCCCGAAAACTGTGTGTCAGCGAAAAGCTGATGTCAGGATGATCGTCTGGTCAGATTGGAGGTGATGAGGACAGTGCAGACTGAGTGCTGTGGCTGAAATGCTTTCTGTACAATCAGAGAAGTATCACAGAAAAACAAATTATTTTTGTATCTTGGATTTTACTTTTGCTACTCTTACCATCAGCTCTGTTGGTCATCCCTGTTTACCTGAAACTGTCTTTATACCATTTACTATGGGGTTGATGTACTGATGTGCAGCAATTAGCCCCCAAAGTCCCATTTTAATTTTCAGTTACTTTCCTTGACCCTCCCTTGTTGGAAGGCTCTAAGTCTACCTAATGTGTTTTGTTTGCTTAATCCCAAACTTTACTGTTGAAGAGTGTAATGAATACTGCAGTCTCTAGGAGTTCCTTGCAAAGCTTTAGACATGCATTCTGGCTTAAATACAGGTTGAGCACATTGCTGTGTGGTTCTTGAAAACTTGTGGGTGCTTTGAGAGCTCTATTTTAAGGCTGGATGAGTGACAGGTCTCAGGCCATGAACATGAGCAACTAAGCAGGAGGAGATCAGGACTAAGAAGACACTTGTGGTCTCAAGTAGAAATCCTGTTGATAGCTTTAAAGCTCACTTCTAGTGAGTCTATTTAGGCTTCAGTCACAGATCTGTTGACTTCAGACTTGACTTGGCAACATCAAAAACTGCCTTTGACTTTCCTCTGACTTCATTTGATCAACAACTTAACTGTTCTTGATTGAGTTAATTCCAGCCCACAAGGGGACCCCAATTTTATTTTATTTTATTTTTTTCTGCCTCTTCTTTTGAATGATTTTGCCCTGCAGTTGGACATCTTCCTTGCAGGAGCACCTGAACAGTACACACCTTCATAGGACATACTAGATGGCGAGCCTACACTCACAGAATACGTACCTGAGAACTGCTAAGTCCCTGTCGTACCAGTGAGAAGATCCACTTCTTAACTCAAGAAGTACCTAAGCAAAGTAAGTATAACATAAAAACCTAAAGGAGAGAGATCAAACTAGGAATAAAGAACGGTCTGGTCTAACCTAGCCTAGTTGATTATCCTGAAGAAGTTATCTAAACTATTCTAAGAAATCCATGTAATTTGAGTAAGGGAAGGGATTATGAGGAAGAGAGATTTGCTTACCAGATAACAGTATCTGCAGAAGACCATTTCTTTGTGCATGATTGTTGCTTGTGTTGTTTTGTCCCACATTTCAGTAAAGTGCAGACTTTTTGCATTTAAAGTCCTAAGTCTCTGGTCTAATTTGTTATTATTACTCAGCACTCCTATTGAACCTACATCTGGCCCATAGCATACCTATTGCTATAATATACAGGGATACAAGTGCTACATATAGCTAAAATTAATGTTTGCTACAAGCTATCATTTGGTGGTTAACTTTACAAACCCGAAGTTTGAAATCGTTAAAAACTCTAATTGAGTGTTAGCTAGCTGTCATTGACAGGTGGCTAACAGTTGCTGCCTTTCCTAGTTTACTTCTTTAGCACTCAAACATTTAGGTGGTCTTAACTTGGGAATTGTTGGTGTTGACTTGGGATTTCATAGTCAAGAGACATGTAAAATGACTTTGTTTCTCCTTTGCTGGTTTAACCTGATGACTGGCAATGATCTGGATTTTTAAGACATCAACTGTAAAACAACCAGTGTTTAGTTGCATTTCATCTGCCTTGCTGTGATCTGTCCACTGCCATCTATCCTTTGATGTGCGCTTTGTGATAAATTCAAGGCTCAGCATTTCCAGAACCCTCTCACTCAAGTTACCTGATGACCTCTCTTCATGGAACAGTGACAGACAGCCTGTTTTCCCTCCACTTCTCTCCTCTTTGCCAAAGCTGTCATGTCAGTCATTTTGGCTGAAGGGCCCTCAGGTTCCCCTGAGGGTCTCACTATAATGTGACACGATGGCAGACATTAACCTGGAATTAAACCTTAAAGGTAAGATGGCGACAGGGATTTGTGGCTGTCACAGAAGCTTACAGGAGATGTGGTGAATTTTATTTTATTTTATTTTGCAGCAAGGGCAGGGAGGGGGAGAATGTAATTAACCTCCTCGGTGGGGGAAATTCTATTACAAGCTCCTATTCTGCCATGCAAAGTGTGGTGCGGGGAGATGTCACAGGCCGTCAAGCAGAAAGCCAGGGCTGTCTGCATTTTAAACCAAACTTCCAATTTTCTCCCCCTATCTTTCTTCATTCTCACTGAAGCTGGAAATTGAGTATGGCACACTTATGTGAAGAGGGAGGGAGGGGAATAAAAGGTAAGCTGCTTTTCAGGAGTTTAACAAGTTATTTATTCAATCTACATTACCTGTGTGTTGGTATGGGAAAAGCAGTAGAGCTGTTTGTTCTTTTTGGAGCACCTGGTAATGTATATATCCCCTGACTGAATATTTTGAAGTTTGTCAAAAGTCAAGAAACTGTGTTGGATGTGTCACCCATCCAGCACTTTCCGGTTGAAATCACAAAAGTCAAACCTTTGTGTAGTCAGAACACATCGTCAAAACAATTTTAAATGTATTATTGATGTTTTTAATATTCAAATGAAGAATGGGTCTTTGAAAATAAATCAGAAATGTAGCCACCAAGCCTGTGAATGGGCAGTCCGGTGTACAAATTTGATTGATAGCTAAGTTAGCAGGGGCAGTGACATACAATGTAAACTGGCCACTGGTAACCATCAATTTCTCTAAAAGATATTTAACCTGTGATGTTTGAAAAACCCAGAAAGTCATTTAAAAACCCTTATGACCATTCAGATGTTCCATCTAAAAACACTTGGAAAACAGTAGATCTGTCACATTTATTCTTTTAGATGCTAAGAGGTTGTGCTCCTGTCTTGTCTGCAGTTACCAAGAAACCAAAACCCTGCATGCTTTGATAATGATGGCAATGATGATGATGGTGAAGTTGCTTTAATTTAGCAGTAAGCCTCACTAACTAAACTAACTTAACAAAGAAAAAGGTCAAACCAAAGATAAATTAATTTCCAGCACCATAAATCACTCACAGTAGCTTTACTGCTAGATTTGTCTGTAGTAAAGAAAAAAAGACCTTGCAATGTCTGGGTGCATCCCATCCTTCAAGCCGCCAAACATATGAAGAATTTCACCAACTTATCCAGGAGCTTCGTCTGGACAATGGGAGGTTCAAAGCTTATTTCAGAGTGACCTGTTTGACCTTCTTATGAGAAAACTTGTCCCAAGTAGCCTGTGCCACATGTATTTTTTTGCTGATGAAGCACTTCCTCTCGAACGACATATGATGCAACAGTATTCTGGCCAAAACAGGGACGAGAAAGGCTCTACTACTACGGACTGTCAAATGGTGGAATGCACATTTAGTTCACTTGCAGTACAATAGTGGCTATACAGGATGGTAGTGGGATTGACCTCAGAAATCTCAGAAAAGGCAGTAAAAGCTACCTCCTCTGCAACCTTCAACCTACAACCATCCATGTGTAGCATCAGAGCCTGCGTGCAGTGCCAGGGCAATGGGGCATCTCAGCTGAATGAGCAGCAACAATGCCTCATGAGAGGCAATCGCCATCAGGGAGAAGTTCACAGAGTATTTCTCATCTTCTGAAGGAGCAGCGTCATGCCAGGATTAGATTATTAAATTTCTGACAAAGGCAATTTGGGAATAGTCATGATACTCATGCATTATAATGCAATAAACAGATTTACAGAGACAGAGTTTTATGTTGTAGCGTGTCTCCTCATGTATCATCCTTGCTTTACTTTCTGTCTCTGTGTGGAGATCTGCAGTCCCCCCTCCTTTCTCCTTCTGTACTCCAGTGTTTCCGCTTCCTTGTGTTTGCTGTCTGTCTCTCCCTCGTCTGTGTGTTGGGACCGGCCTCCTGAACACACCTGCACATAATCATCAATCACGACCCACCTGCTCATTCAGTATGTAAGCACCCGGATTGCAACCAGTTTTCGTCATATCATCTGCCTTGCTGCATGGTAACGACCAGAAACTCATGCTAAACACCCTGCCAGTTTTTGTCTTGTCTGCCTTTGGTATTCCTAATCAGTTGTGCTTTTTTTTTTTTGCGACGGTACTCGGAGCACTTTCACCAGAGAAGAGCTCATGAACATCAGGGTAACAACACCAGAGCATTCATTTCCTGATTTTCTGCTCCCAACACTGGAAATTTTGGACATCCTGGTCAAAGGTGCGCTCGCCTTTGCTCACACAGCGAAACGCCGGAGGAGAGGAAAACGGACCGGTACGCTCATGCGTCTTCGCCAGCGTGGACTACGCAGAGCATTACTGGGAATATTTCTCTCTAATGTGCGTTCACTGCCCAACAAACTGAAGGACTTGCAACTGCTGTTGGGTAAAAACAGGGACTTTTCTTCATCTGCGGTTTTGTGCTTCATCGAGACATGGCTCTGTGGATTAATACCGGACTCTGCGCTGCAGCTGGCTGGCTTCCAACTCTGTCGTGCGGACAGAGACACGGAACTTTCCGGCAAAACTAAAGGTGGAGGAATCTGTTGCTACATCAACAGTGGTTGGTGCAACGACATGACAGTGATCCAGCAGCACTGTTCTCCTGACCTGGAATCTTTTATCATTAACTGTAAGCCTTTTTATTCACCCCGTGAGTTCGCTGCATTCATTCTGGTTGCCGTTTACATCCCGCCACAGGCCAACGTGCAGGACGCACAGTGCATGCTCGCCGACCAGATAGTGTGTGTGGAGCGGACCAACCTGGACTCTTTAGTTATTGTCCTGGGTGACTAACAAAGTTAACCTCACGAACTCCCTAAATACAGACAGTTTATTAAATGCACGACCAGAGAGGTGAATATTCTGGATCATTGTTACACCACGGTCAGAGATGCTTATCACGCCGTCCCCCGTGGTGCACTGGTGCACTGGGCCACTCTGACCATGTCATGGTCTACCTGATTCCTATGTACAGGCAGAAACTAAAGCTCTGCAAACCTGTAGTGAGGACATCAAGGAAGTGAACCAGTGAGGCTGTGGAGGATCTCCAGGCGTGTTTGGACTCTACTGACTGGGATGTGTTCAGGACTGCTACCAACAGTCTGGATGAGTACACGGAGGCTGTGACGTCCTACATCAGCTTCTGTGAGGACTGCTGTGTTCCATCACGCACCAGGGTGAGTTACAACAACAACAAACCCTGGTTCACAGCCCAACTCAGGCAGCTAAGGTTGGCAAAGGAAGAGGCTTTCAGGAGTGGGGACAAAGACAGATTCAAAGAGGCGAAGTACAAGTTTAGCAAGGCGGTGAAAGAGGCTAAATGACTGTACTCTGAGAAGCTCCAGCACCGGTTCTCACCTAATGACTCTGTGTCTGTCTGGAAAGGGCTCAGGCAGATCACCAACAACAAGCCTTAGTCCCCCACTCCATCAACAACTGACATCTAGCCAACGACCTGAACGAGTTCTGCTGCCGCTTTGAAAGACAAAGGGACAGTCCAGCAACCATCCCCTACGACACCTCCCAACAGCTCCAGCTCCAGTCACCTCCACCAATGCCCACCTTAAAGCCCCCCCCCCCCCCCCCCCCCGTGACGACCTACAAGACAAGACAGAGACAGAGCTGGAGGACCCACATAAATGTGTTTGTGTCTGTCACCCCTGTCTCCACTGATTGTAACCCCACTTCAGTCAAACTCAGTTTTGTAGAGATCTCACTAAATTTCATCTGGATCTCTGCCCTTTTCTGCTGATATGCTTATGCTTTTCGGCTTATATGCCCCAACATGATTCATGAAATACAGTTCGTCATTGTGTTAGTGGTTTACTCACACTGCTGAGAATACTCTTCTGGAATGAGGTCTGGCTCTATACTCCTTCATTCCCCATGCTCCCACAGTGGCATGTCCAGTGGAGACGAGTGTGACAGGCAGAGAAGACATAGACTGGCTGCTTGCTGGCAAGCTACTGCCTCTTGCATTTTGGGTCTGGCTCCACTGGAACCAGAGTGAGGGTTATGAGGCTCGCACCTTGGCTTTCCTATGAGGATAAGACAAAGTTTGTTTTGCAGAAAATCTTGTGCTGGGGCTTGACAGGTTAATACTTACGTATTAGATAAATACTAGATTTTACACAGGTAAATATGTTTTCATTATTCAAACTATATCATCACCTTACAGCTATGTAATACATAAACACTTTTTGTATAGCCACCAACTTATGCTTACTTGAACAGATATACCAGTTTTCCATGAAACTAAGGCGAAATGTTGGTAAAATCTATTACTGTAGCTCAGTTATGTTTGCATTTGCCTTAACTGTACACATAATGACATAAAGGTATTTATACAGAACACATAGTTACAATGTTCTTCACACACACCAATCAAAATAAATAAGGAAAACTCCAATGAGAAATGAGAGACAGACCCGACAACAATATAAAAAAATAAAATAAAAATAAATAAATAAATAAATAAATAAATAAGAAGATCTATAAAAAAGGCTTACCTGTAAAATATGCATTTGAAACTGTTCAAAGATTCAGAAAATCTGATAGATTGAGGAAGATGATTCCAGAGGGTTGGGGCTAAACTGCAAAGGCACGATCACCTTTTATTTTGTAGGTAGAACAGGGGTTGAATAAAAGGCACAATTAGAGGATTGGAGTGGTCAAGAAGTGGAATATGGGACGAGGAGATCAGAAATGTAACTGGTGGCAAGGTCATGCAGAGCATTATAAGTATCAACAAGGTCGTGTAGTTTATTCAGAATTTTACCGGAAGCTAATAGAAAAATTGTGGAACAATAGATCAAGATCTGTAGAAGACAACATACATCAGATTTTTGTGATATTTATGCTGATGATGAAAACGGTGGAAACATGTACAATGAAAAAGGATTGGTCCAAGGACTGACCCTTGAGGGACACCACACAGCAGCGGAGCTGAGGAGGATGTGCTTGTTGATACAGACATTAGAATATCTGATGGTCAAACAGGAGTGAAACCATTTTATGATCGATCAGCTGGAGGACTTCAGTTACATGGTCCTGAACTCATCCAGACATGACATCTGGCTTTCCCCTAGGACATTTTTGGGCAGTATTAAGTACAATGTGGCTGTGGCCCTTGTACCCTTAGATCCCCTAACAACATCTCTGTGCTTAGCTCATACCACACACCTCAGGGTAAAAGTCAGGCCATCCAGACAGAGCCTAATTCCACTGATGGCAACCATGTCAAAACAGAAACACATGAAAAGTGGCAGCTACCAGGAAACTTGACTATCACCAGCAGAAATGAACTGCCACTTGCATTCAGGGAAACTTGAATTTCTGACAAAGTGAGCTATGTATTGTAAGTTCCATGAGTATCTGTACTATGCCCCCCCCCCACACACTGATAACAAGCTATGGGACATTGCTGCATGGATGAGCTTACCAACTTCAACTTTGATATTAAGCACCACCCTGGATAAGTCAGTACTGATCCAGACATACTCCCTAGACACAAGAGGGTGCAAGAGGGTGATCAGGAGTTCAATGAAACAATGTCACATGATATCATTTCAACAATCTGGCATGGGAGCAAAGCCTCAAAAAGTGAGCAGGGATGGTTTGCTGCACTGTCTATTGGGACCCCAGAACATAAAAACTGAGAATGGGAACAGGCAATCCCCTTGAAGAGTGAACAGATTTGTGCAGCACAGCAGGTTGATCATGGCATCAGAGGTGTGGGGGCCAATATGTCAATGCAGCAAGCACCATCATAAACTGGACCAAAGGAACCTGTGTGTGGCAGCAAAGTGCTTACTGCATGGAGTGGAAAAATCTGGCTCATTGATGGAATTGTATGTCAGCAGGTTGGTCACAGAAGGCAGCTGATAATGACAGAAATATTCAAAGACAGGATATTGAAACACTTGCGTGATGATGTGGAGTCTTACTGGGTCTTTATGCAAAAGCAGTTGAGGAGCATATCAATGGGAGATGCAGTTGCATAGAACAGAAGCAACTGAATGTCACACAGCAGGCTCCCACAGGCAAACTGACATCTGGTGCTCTGTTTGAACTTGTCTCAATGGACTTTTTACACCTAGAGCCAAACCAAGGTGGTCATGAATACATGCTGTTGTTAGTAGACCACATTACTTTGTTTGCCCAAGAGTATACTACTTTGGTTATCCAGTGAAGCTTCCCCATGACCAAGAATTTAAGAACTGAATTTTTGCATGGCTAAAAGAGCTTACTTGGGTTGCACACTCTCGTACCATGCTGTATCATCTTCAGGGCATCCTCAGAGGTCGAAAAGGACGCATAGACCAAGAAACACATTAAGCTATGACATGCAAGGGCAACCAAATTACCAGGCTTTAAGACCCTCCATCAGTGCATTAAGCTCAGTGGTTTCATACTCAACTCCCATGCCTCAGCATACATATTCCTGCTAAGAATGTGGAACCCAGGCACCACTGTCTCTATGTAAGATTCCTACAAACAGTGCACGCCTATGCTAGTAAAGTGATTAGGGTGAAAGGGGTGAACGGATATCAGGTATTGAGCTTTTTTTTTCAATTTTTGCTTTTCCCATAATGGCTACAGCAAAAAGACTTTATTGAAAAGGGGGTAATGCAGTCAATATTAGCATAAGAATGTAACTTATTATCTTTAAGTTATGCTTTTTTAAGTCAAAATTACTATAGATCTTAAATGCAACATTACATTGGTATGGGCAAATCAGTTCATGTTAATATTAACCAAATTACTATTTTTGAGGTATTCACTTATTTCTATCTATTCTTGTTTAATGTAACATGACTACCTGCCAGGCATGGACAGGCCATCGGGCATCTCTGTTTTTCATACTTAAAGGTGCCACTTTGAGGAGCTCTTTATTTTACATGGATGTATGGTCTTAATGTAGGCCTAATTGTCTTGTATTTGTAAACAGTAAATTTCATTAAACACTAGTCTAAAAACATCTCTAGCAGTGTTTCTTTGACAACCACTTTCACTTCAAGATGGGAATTGTGGCATCTCTCCCAAGATGAAAGTCTCTGTAAGTAGTGAAAGAACATATATATATATATATATTTTTAGCATGGATACTCTCTTCCATGTAGGCTACTGTACTTTATTTTATTTTTTGAAACAACACAATGTACGTATATATCCTCTGGTATGTCGTGTGCCTCCGCATATCGTATAAATAATCATGGTGGGCTGCCATGGCCAAAAATGCCAGGGCCATTTTAATAATAATAATAATAATAATAATAATAATAATAATAATAATAATAATAATAATAATAATAATATACACATACTGAGTTGAGGCTTGAGACTGAGAGACAGGTTTATCAATAAGTAAAACACTGAAGGAGAACTGTGTGTTGCGGGTTCTTTATCAAGCCACCAGAGCACTGGCAGTTACTGTTAGGCTTCGGCCCCTAAACTTGTTTGGACCCAAGGATGCAGACCCGGACACAGGACTTATGAAAAACAATGATTTATTAAGAAGAAGGAATAACAAAAAGCGAACTCGTACGAGTGGACAACAACAAAACTAAAGGTGCACTCAAAAGGAGTGGAAATAACAAATGGAGCTCCGACGAGGCGGGTTTGAAGACCAGGCACGCGTGGAAGTGGCAGGTAGGCACTGAAATAAAGAAGCACACTATAAGTGGCAATACTATACTGTGGAACATTAGCTGAGACTCTGGAGGAGGAGGAAAGGAGACGTAGTACTCACGCTATATAGACCAGATATGTCATGGAAGGATGAGGAATAATCCAGCACAGGTAGGAGAGGGCGCTCTCCTTCAATACTGTGCCATCAGGAACAATGCCTCTCAGGTGAGCCCCTGAAGGGGCGGAGCTGACTGGGAGAATGGAAACGCCCCGCTACACAGACAGGGGAGAACAGACAGACAACAAACACTAGGAAAAAGGGCAAGGAGACACACTAGGAGAGGTGAACAGGATCCTAACAGTTACTGCATTCTGCATTCTGACTGATATACTGTATGTGAAGACAATTGGCGCTGTCAAGAAATTTGTCCCTTTTATGTGTGGATCATTTCTTTAAAAAGAGGAAGGGCACTATTTATGGAGCAGATCAACAAACAAGCATTTTAATTTCAGTTGCACTACTGGTTCAGGTTCATGTGATTTCCACTTCTCACAACTGGTTTTCTTTAACTCTTCACATTACTGAGATTGAAAATTCATTCTTGACCTTGGAAACAGCAGTTGGCAAAACAATCTCATCATCAAAAGATCTTTGCTACTGATGATATCTTATCAAATCATTGTGTAGCTTCTGTATTATGCAACCTGTTACTAATCTATAATAGTATATTAATATACTGTCACTTTTCAGTGGGTGTCCAACAGCAGAGATGCTGGCTTAGTTGTAGCACATCACTAGTTACAAAATAAAGCTACTAATGGTGTGATTCTGGCATAACAAACAGTGGAATGATGAACTCTGTACCATTAGAAGTCAAATCAAAGGAGGAAGTGTGCAGACAAAGATTTCAAGTGGCAAAACAATGTCATATCATTTTCCACATGCATCCGTGATCCTGCTGTCAAAACAGCTATGGCAGCTAAATTACTGTGGAAGCAAACCGGAGTGGGTGCCACTGAAAGTTCCACAGCGAGTTGCCACAGTCATTGTACACTCACTGTCATACTCTGTATACATAGTTACATAAAATTTTGAAACATAAGGGAAAAGAGCATTGTTGTGGCTAAACACCTAATCTTCTAAATATGTATTTGATGTCATATATTTGGGAATATTTCCCAAATCATAATTGTCAAGTCAGAATAATCCATTTATCCTGTCGACACTCGTTAGAAAACAAAGATCAGGTGTGTCATATATAGTATGACAGTATGAAAAAAAGCCTGATTTTTTGGCCATGTTCATGAGCAATTTGAACACACATGCATCATCAGCTCTGCAGTCAAATGCCTGACATGACAATAAGTCCAACACAGCTGTTTTTAAGTTATTACTAGTAGGTAACTAGAAAACACAGTGCTTTGCAAAGCATCAAGCTGGATTTTCAATTCAAATCAATCAATTAAATTTGACATTAACATAAAAACTGTTAAAAAGTGTTTGTGACCTCTCCTTTCTGTGGAAGATTTTGAGTGTTTTCTGTATTTGATTGTGTTTTCTGACCAGTAATTTTTCTTAATGCTGTGCATGTGTTATCAAATCGGTGAAGATGTTTGCTTGTGTTTTTTCTATTGGCGTGTGATTTCTTAAGGTGCAGTGCATTGAGCTCCCACGGCCACCGTAGATAAACTAGTTGGAGTCCATTAAGTTTAGCTTGACTTAATTTTTTTAACTTTCAGTTTTTTTTAAGACTTATACATATATGTAAACAGTTAGTTAATGCCATCACAGCTTTTCAGTGCATTGCATTATTTAGCCATGTAATGCTTATTACTGCATTATGTCATTGAGCAACTATTTTGAGCTGGCATTAGTGACTGTCGGTTGAAAATTGTTGGCAACAGTTGTTGACAGTGAAGCCAACATTAAGAAAGCTGGAAAAAGACTCATTAGTCTTCTCCCTTTCACTGACACTCATTGAGCAAAGACTTTTCCACTCCAAACCTTCTTCTCCCCACAATTAGTGCTCACTGTCACTGTAAATAAAAGAACATAAACTCATCAGTTACACAGCAGTAATAAACTATTTTGCCTTGAATCATTTCTAAATACAGGTTACTGGTATGTAACCCCAGTTCTGTAGGTATGTGCGTAGTTCACTGTCATCACTGTATTGCACAATAATTGGAGAATAAAATTAAATCATGATACGGTCTAATTATGTATGAAACATTTCTGTACTGTTGTGGTGGTACTATCAAAGGGAAAAATCTGACACTAAACCATATATATAAACCTTTCTGCCTTATGTCACCATTTAAGAAACTCTAACCAATTACTTGGTCTGAGTAAGGGAAAGATTTGGTTAAAAACAGCTACTTTGTTAAGGTTAGTGAACTTGGTCATGGTTAAAAGAAACAAATACTGACAGGGATTAAAATGCTTAAAGAATGAAAGTCAAATCTGTGTTCGATTATAACCTTACACTACAGTGTCCAGTGACCTGTCTGCCAGAGAATCATCAGTGAGTCGTGACTGAATGTCCACCATTACATGCCCCTTCTGTTCAGCATTGTTTTGCAAAGTGCTTTTCACATTCCTGTCTTTCAGCTTTGGATGGGAAGCTGAGCACTGAAAGACCACTTTACTCTGAGAATAGCATGAGTATTAGAAAGAGAATTAAAAAGGGGTGGGTTTAATGGCCTCAAGAAAATTGCAGGCCACATGAGACCCCCCTTTGGTTCTGCTTCCCTGGAGCTTTGACTGACAGCTCCGGTGCTGCAATTGTGTGGTTGCCCTGCCAGCGGAGGCTGCTTTGGCTCTAGGTTTATTTAGGCAGCTACAGACAGAAGGACTATCTGTGACAAAACCAGCTCTTTGTGCTGCACTTCCTGGCACTTACCAGGACAGATGTACCATTCACCTCCCAAAATCAGCAGCCATGTTGCAAATTGTTATCATTGTGAGGAGTCAAAGCAACCTGGGATGTAGTGGAGGATAGACTTGCAAAGACGCCAGTTTAGCCGTTTTTGCACATGCAGGAAAAAAGTGTATTCCTTTTGAGGACTAACACACAGAGGAGGAGTGGGAGTGAAAAATGGCTGGTGTACAGATACAGCAGCCTGCCACCTTAAAGTTACACCTTGAGGTGGGTGCAATGTCCAGGTATATGAAAAGCATATGCAATTTTATATTACGGTAATGGTATATATGACAATACAGCATTCGTTCTGTACATTCACTTAAGAAATGGTTGAAACCATACTGTGTCAGATTTTTTCTTTTTTGGAGACCATGTCCACATGACAGAAGTCACATCCCTGATCTTGGGTTGGTTGGGGGATGCCTCTTCTGTATTTACAATTTCACTTACCTCCATGTTTTCATGTCACTCACTTCAGTTGGCGAACTAGCTTAAATATCCACTAGTACCTGGTGTGGCAGCTAGATTGGCGAGATCACACTAGAATATAACCTGAATATATAGCAGAGACACGCAGGGACTACTCCTGGGGTGGAACAGGTATTGCCAAATCTCTACCAGTATACAAATGTCTACAGCTGCACAATATATACCGTCATATCACCAAGGCCTAGCTACACAAAATATTTCATCAAATCCAAACCCGCTGATGTGCATGGGCACATAGGTCACATGATACACAGTCTTGCCAATGGTTTCGCAGAATTTCACTGACTGACAGGTGGTGGCGATGCATCATGAAACTGGATGCTCTGACAGGGTATACAATGCAAACATGCCTGCAAGTGAGCGAGAGGTGAGTTTGTGGGTTGCCGGGGCAAAAGGGGCCCAACAACACATTTTTACTCCAGGGCCACCTAACAGCCATGACATCTGCTGATATAAATCATTATAACACAGATTTGAGTGTGATGGAAGCATTAAGTTCTGCTTTTTGTTTTTGGTGTTATTATGAGCAGCAACCTTTGGTATGATTTGATGACTGAAGGCATGGATTATGGACTTCTGAGTTCCTGTTAAGAGAATGTTTATGACTATTTGCTATTTGCTACTTGCACATTTAAGTTCCCTTAAACATCTTTTACCTCAAATCTTGATGCAAAACCAATAATTAAAGCCTTCAAAACAAAAAGAAAAAAAATGAGCAACACAAAGAAACAAAGAAAAAAAATTGTGCACAGGATGTATAACTGAGGAAGCTTTAAAAATCTAAATAAAGCTAATTTGTTTTATATTGGTGTGTGTGTGTGTGTGTGTGAGCGTGTGCGTCAGAGCGGACGGTGAAGCGAAGCGGCTCGGATGGGTAGCATCTGCATAGCAGACCTGCCTCTATTTATGCAGTTATGAGACTAGATGTGAGTATAAACCACATTAGACTCCTCCCAAGCAGGAAATATCCCGGGTGTCAGCCTGCATTCTGTCAGTGTTCTCACTGATTGCTTCCTACATTTCATTATGCTAAATGCGGCTTTTTACACATGCGGCGAGGAGTGTTTTATAGGGAGGATGGCCAGGAGACGCATCCTGGGAGCATCTGAGCATGCCAGCCACGAACAGAGAGTGTCCCCAGCCAGCTGCTTATTGTGAACAGGTTTTTAAAAGCTTCTGACAGGGTGAACTGCAACAGCAGACGACATCATCCTCAATCCTCCTCCTGCAATTCCAGTGGTTCAACAAGGCTGAAGACAAAGCCTCTGAGATCAGTTTGGCAGAGGGACACCAAACATATCTGCATTTTAAACCTGCTGTAGGAAATCCCCCCTTGGCTAGCTTAAGCTGCACAATAAAACAGAACAAAAGAGGAAAGCAGTAAATTAGTTCAATCACCTTCGAGTGCATCTATTGCTGCTGTCATAATGACACTATTAAGTATGGAAATTTAGGCCAGCGTTTAAATTCAATTGCTCTCTGTAAATATAGTAAAGTTACAACTGGCTGTCGATTTCTCCCCTGAAGGCCGTATTACAGAAATGATCCAAAACAAATATGAGGATCTCTGCATGATCAAATGTCAAAGCCAAGAGGGGGGATTCGTGGGAAGGCAGGCAGGTGTCCTTGGAGTACGTCACATGACCCATTAGCTCTTGGCAATGCAGAAACCCTTCAATTGGAACAGGAATTAGGAGCTGCCAAATAGAGGACTGGACTAATGTCAGGCTAGACCACAGATGCTTCCATGCAGCGGATGTCTGTCATTTTGTAACTGTTCCTCCATTTAAGCGACAGAGGGGGGTGTGAGACTGATGCTGACATGGGCTGCTCGCCATGTCCGAGTAGTTGGCTGTTTGATCAGGGCATTGCAAATAAAGCCTTTTTCCTGCAGCTGACATTTTGTATTTGAAGGTTTGGAAGGTCATAATTTGAAAGATACTGTATCTGTCAATATGGCTGATGAGTTCTTCTTTTTCTGGATTTCTGTGGAATGTCAACAGCAAAACAAGAGTTTTGAGTGATTTAACCTGGATACCAATGGGTTAGGTGACTTCAGTGACTAGTTTTGCTACGAGGAAACTTGTCAAAAGCAGTTCCATAGCCAATTTTGGGTCTTTGCATTTAGTCTAGGTTAATGGGAAATTTCACTGTAAGACAGTCATTCTCCTGAATGATTGACACAAAAGAATGAAAACATATGCAAACACTGCTTTGTTGTTCCCAGTTGCTCCTTAACTCTACATGCTTGATTCTAAAAAAGTCGGGACACTTTGCTTAACACAAATGAAACAGAACGTGATCATTTGCTAATCCTTTTTGACACACGCTCAGTTGAAAACAGTACAAAGTTGCAGCGCTGAGGTTGGCCATAGGGGCAGTGTGGCAGTATGGCCTCACCCATCTTGACCTGAGGGGGGCATGAGTGAGGATTTTGTGCTGACTCAGTGGTTTTTGTCGCAGATTTCAAACATCAATGTGGCAAGTTGATGGACAAAGGACAGCTTTACATTTTGACATCTAATCATAAAATGTAATAGATTAAAATACAGTTAGGGAATACATAAATGTGTAAGAGTATCAGATGAGGATGCAGAGTTTACACAGGATTAATATACAGTCCTTTTTTATTATTATTATATTATTATTATTTTATTATTATCTACATTGAAATGAACTTGGCTTTGAAACAATGCTGTTTAAAGATGACATTACTTCATTTAATGTTTTGTTTCTCTCTAGTAAATGCTATTTAGGGTTTATTATACGGCTTTTCATGATGATTTAATTCTCTGCATTGATGAAGAGAAGCCCTCAGTAAAGCCCCATGCTGGAATGAGAGGAAAAGCCGCTGTAGGCTGTTGTGTAGCTTGGCTCTTCAGTGGAGAGGAATGGAGAGGCTGCCAATTCTTCCACAACTTCCCACCAACAGGAAAGCGTCAGTGCATAGAGCTGATAACAAAATATGCAGCGTCAAGCCTTTGATAAACAGGCTGCTCTTACTCCCTGCTGGGACAAACCGTCTTTCTGGGAGCCCAGGCTGGAGTGTTTTCCATGGTAATACACCACTATGAGCACCACTACCAGTCCTCAGCACGTTCCAAAACACAAGCCAAATGTTGAATGATAATCCCTCTTTATGAAGACATAACACCGCCTGCTTCATTGTAAGTATACCTCCAACAATACAGATATACTGCTTGACAAGTTTTATCCCATGTTGCCCTGTTTTGGTCCATACTGGTCAAATCTTCATAACATTTTTTTTCCTGTTATTTTTTCAGTTTGCTTTAGTATACACACACCAAGGCACAGTAGGATGGGCTGATAGTCCACTGACTTGATACATGTTGAAAGCTAATTTGAAACTATTGCTACTAGCTAGTGCAGCTACAAACTACTGTTTGTTGGAAGTAGTTTAGCCAGAGCAACTGTCACCATTTGTTGAAAGCAGCATTGAACTAAAAATTAAACTAAAATCATTTTGTACACAGAAAGTAAACAGTAATTATCATCACACAATAATTACTGAGCACTTGCTGTGTAAATAAATACCCATACATTAGCAACAGCTTAAAACAGATTCAGGTACAATTTATGTCACCATGTCTCTCGTTCCTGTCCACAGTATGTGTGGACAGGAATATATGTGTGTGTGTATTGTCCTCATACAAGTTAATAAAATAAAATACAGCATTGTGTTTCATCATGCTACTGCACCACTTACTTAAAGCTAGCTTACAACCACTTAAAGCTTGCTACTGGAAATGGTACGTGATTTTGAAAGTAGCTACATTATCCCAGCACTACTAAGGAGTGTTAACTAAATCAATCTAATTCAACACTAAATAAACAAGTAAATTTGCATAAGAAAAAATAGCTTCTGGAACCCAACAATTTTGAAAATCGCTCTGCTCCCCAACACCACTGGGATATACAGTTTATCTCGTAGCATCGTCAAGTTGAAAGATAAACAACACAAACCAATAGAATCTGTGCAACACAGTCTCATGAAAGTGTTTGACATGAACAAGAACTCTACAGTGCAGAAGTTCAGAGCATGAATTAGATGAACATTGTGACATTTGGGAAATACTGTTTTTATAGCAGTCTTACAGAGTCTCATAAGACAACAGCACCCATTTAAAATCTGTCCAAGGTAACAAAAATGATAAATGCCTAAATTTGGCTCGGTAGGTAGCTGGACCCATGCCAGTGTTGTTTTAAAAAATGGTATTTCTTACTGCCAGTAGGTACAAAAATGTACTGTTGACAAACTGATTCAATCTCCATCAGTGGGAATGGGATTTGCTCTTGCAGCACATCTCACAGATATAGGCTGTAACGGTAGCTGTGGTTTCATCTATAAATCTCACCTTCTCTTATGTAGTCAGTTTTTATGTTCCTTTCTTTACAGAATGTGTGCTTTTCTCTTCGTTTTCTCCCCATTTTCCATAATTTGTGTTGCTGTTTGTTTTGCTTTTTTAATGCTTTATTACCCTGCAAATCCATTTGGACTACATTTGTATGAAATGGTACAACACAATGAAACATGACCAACTGAACATGAAGTCTACAATATGTGTCGAGCTTTTAACCAGGACACATGGAATGTATACAGAGTAAATGATTGAATCACTGTGCTTTTCCACCTTTTTGCTGATTGAGGTGATTATTACATCCTGTCTATACATACACCCGAAACTAGACCTAGTTTTGATGTGTGATTTCAGGAGACACACACTAAATTCTTAGTGCATTCCAAATACATCACATTTTTAAACATATAATTTGAAATACCCAAAGACCTCTCTTTTGAAGATATTTTTAGCTGCATGGATGGGTTGGAAGTGAATCCCTCCCTGCTGACACTGCTGAACTCCAGTACCCTTGTGCTGCCATACTGTGGTGGATTCCAGTGCTTTCAGACACATTTGCATGTCCTGGGACCACATTTTTATTAGAAATGCAAAGCCGTGCACAGACGGCTGTGTTGTTCTGAGCAAAAGGCATTTTCTAAAAATACAGCATAGAGATCTGGTGTTTGGCCAATTGGATTAGATGCCGAATCACGCTCATCTCTTCTGAAAGCCAGCTCTATAATGCAAAGTTTATTGCTTTTGCATTTCCCTCCAAAATAGCTCATTGTGGGTGAATATAAAACTAAAATTGCAATTGTTGCATCATTTTCAGATCATAAAGTGCAATTAATGGTATTTAATTACAGAAAATACTTATATTCAATGTAAGAGAATAGTTAGAAAATAAAAGCAAAGACTGTGGCTATAAAACAAATTCTCTTTCTTTAGGCAAAAGTGAAGTAAGTAAATAAACATTTATGGACTGATATGGTATGGAAACGCTGTAGCAGCCTTCTCTCCACCTCCTCACTCTCGCTCTCTCAGGTCAACAGTAAAAGGATCCGACCCACAGATTGACTTATCTACCTGAATCCAATTTTCATGTTCACTGACTGCAATGAGCGGCTTCATTCCAGGATGAATTACGCTTTTTCTATCAGCTTTTGATAAACAAATCGAGCGCTGCTTCAAGCCCCCGAAAGGAAAAAATGTTGAGCATTCAGTATGAATAAATCACAGGTTAGAAGCATACACTTCAGGGGAAGATTTTATTTAGAAACCAAGTCATGACACCACAAACAGTCTGCATGTAGAAAAGTAAAGGCAAAGTTATTCTCTAAACCAAAGCAACTGTCCTGTAAAATTGTTTTCATTCATATTTCTTTTCTGTTTGTCCAGCTGTTATCTATAACCTCCAATAACCCTGGCTCCTTATCTGATTCCTTATATAGAGGGCTGGAACATCCTTGTTATAGAAGTAAAACAAATCTAATCCAAAGTCACATTTGCATTTGTAATAAGAGCTATCACCAAAAACCCAGCCAGGAAACATAACCTTGCTCAGCAGTATGATCTGTGGTTTAGAGCTGCAACCAATGACCTGTTTTATGATATGTAATTTCCAATGAAAACAGTAAATCCTAACATTTCTTTGACGGATGACTGAAATGATTACTTGATTATCAAAATAGCTGGCAATTAATTTCAACTGCTTTATCAACTCATTGTTTCAGCACTGTTGTAATTCATTGCATATATCTGGATTCATTTTAGAAGAAGAATCGAATCATGTTTACCTAAATTTAGTTCCTTAAAATTTCAGTCCTGGTTAATTGTGTGACTGTGGTTACCAAGGTAACAAGTGGGGATTAATACCACAGCAATCACTCTACTTAGTTAGAAAAACAACAGAAAAGCCATCATAAATTGCTTTAAAGATAAAAAAGGTAAATAAGAAAGTTTGTCCATATTTTTTTGCGGTGATGACTTTTTATTCCAACATTTAAAAACAACACCAAAAAACAAAACAAAAACAAAAAACAGGTAAAAAAAAAATTGAACACAGGGACAGGGTCAGGCCAACAAGACTGATGCCTGCACGTACTGGGTGTCTCAAGGTTATTTGGGTTGTAGAATGCTTTCACTCTGAAGCTGCAACAGGAGGAAATGTTGGATTTGCATTAGCAGCTACTTTATACTGGTGCAGCTCTGATACTGGTGCAGAGTGAACAGTAAATAGTGAGGCTGATATCAGTGAGATCAAATTAGAAACAGTAACGCTGGATTACATGCTGCATTCCTGTGAATCTCTCAGGCATGTGAAGGCAATTTAAATGTGGAAAGTCAAACTCCACCACTAACACTGAAAACTACCACAAAGAGAGGTAATTATAGAACGTAAATAAGTTGTAAATACATTGAACGGCTACTTCTGAAAACAAAAAATACAAAAAAAGCAGCATCTGATTTCATGAAAAAGGATTATACTTTTAATATTTCTGTTTTTTGCAAGCACAAGTGTGAGATGTTAGCTGGTTGAACAGCAGCTGCTCAAACTCAGAGGCCAGCTGAGTGGTTGTGGCCTGTTCAGTAATAGCAGAACTTGACACACCGGCCGAGTGGATGTGCATCCGGTTCCATTCATACTACAGATGGTCTGCGTTGGTCTGACATTCCACGTGCAGTCCCACACTCCATTCCAGTCATTGGGTGTAATACACAGCAACGTTGTTTGCCAACTGCCATAACAATAATTAAGAAGAAGAAGATGAAGCCAGAGAGCCAATCTAACATGGAAGTAATGTGAGGTACTGTAGGAACTTCCTACTAAAATTAGCACTCTTACCTTTCAGCTTTCTCTTGGCCTTCACATGTCTCTCTAGCGTATATGACAGCAGGCATGTATGAGATTTCTCACCAGTCCCCGGCCCCCCAACAGCAGGACACTTGACAAGTGAGAGAAGGCTGGATAATTTACTTCAGAAACTCCTGATAGATGAGGTGATTTGGAGCAGGTGAGATATTAGATTCTAATTTGATGTCGGGACGGGACTGCTGGACTGTATTCTAGACCCACTGAGGAAAGCCCACAACACATATGCAGCATTACTGAGGTAAGAGTCACATTAAGTCAGGTATCCATATAATTAATATCTGTTTTGATACTCTATATCCTTGATTGATACTAACACAGTAGTGATTCCATATAACCGGAGCATGAAATCCTTCACATACAGTTTCAAGCACTCTGTGTCTGGGAGTTCACCAGCTCTCAGACTCTGATCCTCTCAAAAACTTGCTTACCAACGCCTAGAAATGAATTCAGACCTTAAGCTATTTTCAACAAATGACTGAATTGGAATTGTGAAAAGGATTATTGAAGAGTTTATTTGGGATATTTGAGTGTTAAGGCCTGAACTTTTTGTACTGATCCATGTGAAAACTCTACACACACTCACTGTAATTGTTGCTTGTTAGATACCATGGTGCTGGAACTCACCACGTGGGTGAACAAAGAGAGGCCCACATGTAGAAGTCTGAACAATGATTTGATGCCAAGACCCAGTCAGACCATGCAATGGTTAGTCTACGATGGTTAGGATTTCCTCTGTTTTGCTTTGAGTGCTTTCCTCTTTTTCTTCTTTACTACACACATCTGTGTACCCTTACAGCATCCACACATACCTTAAATGCATAGATAGCGTGATAGCATAACTCAGCTTCGCTCCATGCCATGTTGTTGTTAGAGATGTGGATATCATGCCCCTTATCTTGCTTCTCATTTCTCTGTTTAACTCTTGCAGATCCACCCGCCATCTTGAATTCATGATGTAGGCACTCACATTTTCACATCCACCATCTTAACTTCTTTCTCTCTCTCTCTTCCCTCTCTTTCTGTCACACTCACTCACTCACTTGTTTTTGTAGTTGCTTGTGCTTAGAGCTTCTTCTTGTGAGTTGTAGTTGGACAGTGTAAAGTTCAGGTAACCTATTGCCTAATACATGTAAAATAGTCCTCATATACTGACATTTTACGTGAACACCCCTTTGTGAGACTTCTTCATCCCCTATCCCATGGTAGTTCACCTTCATTATTATTTCCTATTTCTAATTTTGCTGCTATCAACCAAAGGACACATTTCTACAGTGAATATAATATTAATAATAAAATTAATAGTAATCTGTCGCCAAAATTAAGTGGGATATTTACCAAACTGTTGGAATTTCCTAGGGGATCTAATGTTTAGAAAATTGAGAGGGTGAATGTCAGCTGATATATTCAACCCAACATTCCCCTTGCCTACTCAAGCATCACCCAGCTACAGAATATTACATTTTGGGAGATCTCGATTTGTGGCCAAGGACAAAGGAGAACAGCTTGTCTGAATGTCACACCTGTTTGAACTGCAAAGGGCTCAATCTTAAGACTCAGTAAGCTGGAACTGGCTGTAATGCATTGTCATTACAGTAGAAAAGCGGGTCAGGACTGCCGAGACACAGTTCAAAATGCCACTCTGGGTGAGCTGAAGTCTTTTTACCTCAGTAAACTAAATGCCGTCCGCAGACAGTATTGTGCACAATGTCCTTTCCTTGATCTTCTCAGACAAAAATGCCTCTTAAAGGCCAGCAAAGAAAAGAATGTCCCAACAAAATGTGTGTTAAAAAAAACTGAAACATGTTTTAGACATACAAACATGAATTTATTATTGAATTGATTTATTTTAGATTGGCCTATGTTTATTTATGTATTATTTGAAGGATATGCATACCTCACTTAGACATTGATTTTGAGAGAGGCTACTGGCAAGTGAGACAATTGGTGGTAGAGAGAAAAATCCATGAAAATGGATGGCAGAGACAGTATAAATGCAGCCATTGGTGGAGCATGTTTCTGTGCCTCTTGGCAGATTTGTCATGTTGGCTCACATTACTTTCCCCTCGTTGTGATACAGTAAAATCCATGAGGCATATTTTACAAAATGCATGACTTTGACTTGACCATGACACCAGACCTGTTGACCCTCCCGTTTTTGTAGGGATTCTCCCATATTTTACCCTTGTGCTGTTCTCCCATTTAAAAAATTTGCATATTTTCCATATATCTAAACACCAACATAAAAAGGTTGGCTGTGATGTTGACAGGATACATAACTGACGAGTCATCTGGTAACTCAGGTGGCAGTATGTCGAACATTAACATTAGTGACTAGAGGTCATTCACTCAAACAGAACCCATCAATAAAAGGACAAAAAAAAAAAAAAACAAGAAGAAGAAGAAGATGGATGAATGTGAGAGGGATGATGTGATTTCTTTATTGTCTGAGTGTTTTCTTTAATGATTTACTTTCATGATCACAGAGGCTGCTTTCAGTTATTTTAAACATTTCCATGTGCGCTGTGTTGTCACAGCGATAAATATCGTGGGACATTTAAGCAGCGACTTGACAGGAAAGAGGAAATTCTCCAGCGGAAATGGAGTTTAAGTTTTAGCTTCTGAAAGATATTTTTTCAGACAGCTGTGATGGGGCTCAGGATATATCAGGAGGGCTTTACAGCTTTACTCCAAACAATTTCACTGTATGAACCTGCTTTATTTGTGTGACCTTTTGGATGTGTGGACAGGGGTGCCACCATGGGAGCCACCCTCATAATGACCCAAAGCTCATAACCCAATGAACTCTTTTTTTTTTTTTTACAGTAAACATTTCGACATAAAAAGGTGCATATAATTACTAAATAATACCTGCATTCCATTTAGGTGAGTCAGTTGTGATACTTAATGGTACTGAGCTATTTTCAGTGTCATTAGTTACACCTTTGCATTGCCTGCTATGACCAATCAAAATGTGTTCCATAAAAAAGGTCTGCAGAGGTCACATGTGGAACATTGAGTTTTTACTGCTATGCTCTCACCATGATTGTGTGCAGCTAGGCTCAGATATTAATGTGCTCAGGTATAAATGGTAAGTCATTTTTCCTGAACAAATGACGTCAATTTAAAGATGTAAATACATATTCATGAACTTTTGGAGTGATTATTGTTCTGTTCCTGGGCATCCTCAGCTGACTTGGCTTCACTGCAGTTTTCAGCTGTACTTATCAGACAGAGAACGCCTTGTAAAAACTTTCATATGGTCATTGTCACGATGACAATGACCATGATTATAGAATTAATTTAGGCCACAGTTACATCATTCCCACTGAACATCAGTGAACACAGTACAGATAAGAAACACAAGAGCGTTTCATTAAAATCATTACACAGCCACATTCAGCAAACCATAGAGGAGTCCTAATACAACCAAAAACCACACACACATGAACACAAAGACTTACAGTGTTTATTTATTTATTGGTCTATGGATGACCTACAAGGCAAGTGTCAGGCAAATGCTGACACCACTGAAAACACAGCCTCACTGAACCGCAGGTGTGGCTGCACTCTTAATCTTGTTATTATTTATCCACAGTTTCATTTTTTAACCATCTAATTAGAATTGCCTAATCTTAGCCACACTGCACCTTAAAGGAAAATGTAATCCATTTTGCATTACATAACAACATAGTTGAGGGGGAGGTCATTAATGCATTCATGTAAAATAGTTGCATACTAAGGTAATTTTGGAGGTAAGGTTGACCTTGGAGTAGTTTATTAATCAGAATTCGTTTTTAGCCTTCAGTTTTAGAGATGAATAGTCAACAACTTTTTGTCACTTTCGTTTTTAAGATCCTTTCTTTCCTTAGCTTATCGCTGAAACTAAATGAGATCACAAATGCTTGTCAGTCCTTTATGTTTTTTGGCCTTTCTTTCTTTATTTGACACTTACAGTGTATTACCATAATAGCGCCTCACCTCACCTTGCCTGTCTTGTTCATTTTTTTTAAACTGCATTGACAAAAGAGCCCTGACAGAGTCTGACACTGGCTGCTATTCTCTCCTTGATGAGGACACATGCATTTCCAGGACGATAGGAGCACTGAATGATTTCTAACCTTAACCAGGCAGGTGATGGGCAGGCAAACCTGAAGGCTGCGGATGGCCGCCCTGCTTAGGGTAATTACTGAGTCTCCATCAAACATGCTCCTTGCAGAGGAGCTGGGCTGGCCTGTCAGTGTCCATTACACTACTGCCACAGACCATGAGAGGCCCTGTCTTGACATTCTGCATTCATACCCACAAACTGGAGCCAGAATCACTTTTTGATGGTACTTTGTGGTTAATGTGGGAACACATACTATAAACTAAGAGTAGAAAGTGTTTATCTGTAGAGAGAAGTAAAATGTGAGCCACACAAGTTTCCACTTATGACATTCTCTGAAATGACAAGCTTTTAAATTGCAAGAATGGATGATCGACTGGAATAATTAACAGAACAGAAGAACAGAGTAAAAGCCCCTCTTAAGAAGCTCGCTGTTAGATTTAACACTTTATTAAGGTTCTTGGCAGACTGCACTGCATGAGGAGGTGTACAATATGAGGTTAGTCTGTAGAGTCTGCATGTGTAGAACAATTGTATGAGGCAGCACAGGATAACCTACACATCATAAACTAGAAAACAACAAGAGAAATATGAATAATGAATAAATATACAGGAGAGAATAGTCAAAAAAATGAAAGGCAGCAGTATGAATATACATTGGATTCAGACATACACCGTGTGACTATGACAAAACTAATTATGTGATAATCTCTAATTTCTGAGATAACTGTCTCTAGAAATGTAAGAATTCCACAGGTTTTATTCCAGATATGCAAGTGTCTTAGTTTTTTGTTCACAATAGATTTAACCTTGATCTTTAAACGTATCCACTATCCTCTGTGTCTGGTAATATGCCGGCCCATGTAATTATACATAATTATGAGATATGTTTGTCATTATGTGATGGTTTTGTCACAACAGGGATTTTTCAAAGACATTTTGACATTTGACAGTAAGAAAACCACAGGTGTAAATAATAAAATGAATCAATGTTCAGTTTCAGGGTCCTGAAATTGTGCATGCTGTCACACTGTCATGACTTAGTGAGACACCTGAACAGAACAGAGCCATCATTAATGTTATTAGTAACACTTATGTCATTATGTTATTAGTTATACTTTTCAAACAATGACAAAGTCAAAATGTCTGCTGTGAAAAAGATCCATTACAAGATATAGATCTTGTAATTTTTAAGATGTGTTTTCATAAATGAGATAATTCTTTTGTTAGTCTGAGTTATCTCATATCTATAAAATATAGACCTCCACAATTACAAGTCAATCTTCGCATAATCATAAGAGACACATTTTGGTCAAACTTGAACTGACACAACACTATGACATGACACCTGTCCTGAACATGAAGGAATCTGTATTCCTTCATGATTCCATCAGTTGTGTCATTTTTGATGCAAAGTCAACGTTGTTTGACATGTCTTTGTTATGACAACTTGACAGCTCAACTAAGAAAAATAACTTGTCATAAACATGCCATAGCAGAACTAATTATCAAACTTAAGGAAAGTATTTAGCTGTAGCAGAACTAACTATCAAACTTAAGGAAAGTATTTAGCTGTACATGTTAACTTTACATTAAACTATCATATGTGGTTGGTTTTGACAGTGGCTGTCCATGAGAATATTATAAATGTTGTAATTTTTTGAGGTCAATATCTACTACAGTGGTACAATTTGGACTGGTCATTAAAATGTCATTAGGTGTTGTACTGTTAACTACTTTTGCGACAGTGTCATGAATGATTTCCTTAACTGAACAGTGGTACAGTTCTGTCCTGTCATAAAGATGTTATTAAATGTTAAAAGACCAGTTTGATGGCAGGGAACAGGACCGAGGTGGTTTATGGATTTTCCTGATGGACAGATAGCTTTAAGTGCTACTGAAGTAACCACTAACTGCTGCTAACTGCAGCTGACACGAGATAGTTAGCTTGGTTAGCTGTGCACCTAGCAGTCCTATTAGCCGATTCAGCCCCAGGGTGCAATTCAGAAATAACACTGCCCTGTTACTGTATACCTGTATATGAATATAATTGACTTGACTGGAGGAAAGGTCTTATGTATGAAGTTTTGTGACCCATAAATGAATTACTGTATTTTAACCCAACAATGGCCACCAGACTACTGCTGCTGTCCAGAGACAAATCAGCAAAATGTTCACTGAATTGTTTTTTGCAGACATATTTTAATCGTTAAAATGTCTAAAATATGAACTCTGAATGTTATTCACGCACAGCAGTTAAGGCAAATATTTTATGTAGGCAACTGCTAGCCCTTAAGCAATGGCCAATTTCAAACTTGAACACCCAAAGGTAATTATATCAATACAAATGTCAACCTTGAGACCTTGAAAATAAGGAGGTTTTCAAAATCAATCAGAGTCTGGAGGTCCTTAATAAACACAATGTAACAGCATTTTTATGTTAAATACTTTAAATTTTACATTTTAATCTCAGGAAGGAAAATGCAGTTTTTAAGTCATACTTTTACCTTTCCTGTAAATTCCTGTAAAATTGGCCTAAAATGCCTATCCAAGGCATAGCCAAAGTAAATTGAAAGCTGTTCTTGAAGCATTTGGAGTACATGCATGATTTTGGTCTCTATTGAAAGGTAACTCACTTCCCCCCCAACAGTCAGAATTAGAATTAGAAGTGCTGCTGGCTTTGAATAATAGAGGTTTGAGCACATTGAACAGATGCCAGCAGATGACCAATAACTGACACCTATTACCTGGAAAACACAATGGGGCCACAGCATTTAACCTTACCTAGTCCAGTTTCAAATTTGATGACAATAACACAGAAAATTCATATTTTACACATTTCCAAGGGTATGGTAGGCTGCTCTTAGAAGAAATGTGGGCAAGTAGTATAAAATTAGTCTTATAAGGATTTACTGAAAACTTATGTGACAGATTTTACAAAATGCACAAAATTTCTTTAAAACGTTATGCAAGAAACTGGATGCCGGAAATTTTGACACTCAACATGTTTTGAATGTTTGAGACATTATAAAGCTCAAAGTCAAACAATTTGTATATCCATTTATACCCCTGACCACCATGAGAAACCCCTGCTGCAGTCTGTAGAATGGCTAGATACTGGTGTCAGTCAGATGACAGGCCAGATGCTGATGGATAAAAAAGTCAAGAAAAAACAGCTGAGTGGACAAACACACCTATGCAGATACATTACAGAGACATGTTAGACAGTGCTCCCCACCACCAAAATGAGAGATGCTCATGCTGATCTTCCCTCCTGTAGATTTCCACACGCCTGGAGAGTTTATGACAATGAGCACTGAAGCTGTTTAGAAAAGTGTTCATTAAAATAACACCCCAGTAATGTAACATAGTTTAATCTTGCTTTAGCTTTCAATATTAGTATTCTTAGTATTCATACTTGAAAAGTGAAATCAGTGTGCAGATTTCCTTCCTTTTCTCTTCAACAATTTGGGCCCTAGTATGTTAAATTAGTGGTTATTGAACATCAGAGAGGCCTTTTAGGAAATTCTGATGTAATACTTGGAATGGAAATTGCAAGTGCCATTTTGCTACGTAGGAATAAGAGGCAGGGCTGTTTCCCTTTAGAATGTCTCTCACTATTAGGGTTGAGCCGGATAAAGCATTTTTGACGAGTACGAGCATGATACGAGTAAAACTCGTCAATATCCGTGCTCGTGCTGAAGGAAAATCCTCATTGTGTAACTGACTGTCTTCATGCTCTGCTCTGTTCTCACGACTTGTTTCATAACGTACGCGGTGCATTTGACAAGACAGAGCTGAAAACGGCTCGTGTCGCGTCGGTCACTGCCTCCACTCCGGTCGGGGTTTTTTTTTTTTTTTTTTTTTTTTTACCGTCTGCTTGCTCTTAGTTTGGCTGGTGATATAAAGTCAGTTGGAAAACTTTGCTCGTACTGAACGCGGTGCTTTTGAGAAGAATACAGTGAACAAGGCTGACATATTATTTCCCTGTTTGCCATCACTGGATGTTTGCATGAATCACCGAGTTCACACAGATCATTAAAAAATAAACAGTCTTACAGACCACTTACACACATACAGCTGAACACACAAAGTAACCTATATTCATATTTTTATTGTATATCAATTTCAGACTTAAAATAATGTACCGATTTAAGTCCCATCCATTTCCGATTAACTACCACACACTTCCGGTTTAGGCCCCGCCCACTCCGAGTACAGATACGGATACAGATAATTTGGATGGTTGAACAGATACAGAGACAGACAGTGATGTACTCGCTCATCCCTACTCGCTATGCTACTGTGTAGAATAGAGACTGAAGAGAAGTGTGACAACAGTGGCAGCATGCCACCAATGTCCATATTGTTGCTCTGTGCTAATTGCCTACTTTTTGAAGACGTGTCTGACATTGGGTGTATGGGTATTTAAGGAAAGCACGATGAAAGTTGTGTAATCAATCGATCAATCTGTACGTCTGTATATGACAAACAAAAGTCAAAGGCCATACCAACAACCCCACAATACAAAAGCGTTGAAGGGAACATGCTGACTATTCTGCTAGCCTAGTTACAACATCTCTGATTCGTTCAGTTGTTCAAATAGATCAGATGTTCTCATAGATGTACTGTATGTGTAAAGGAGAACTGGACACCATGTTAAAAGATGGTGCCCCATTCATTCCTATGACAGTTGCTCACTGAGCAAAAAGCCTGCATGGACTTCCTCATGCTTCCATTTTTAATATTCTCTTACATAAGCTAGGTACACTTATAAAATCTGCCAGCAAGAGTCAACATTTTAGCACACAAAATATATGGCTGTCAGCTAGATATGAGAAGCCTGATTTTGTTTACTTCTATGGGGAAATGAATTCCTAGTGTGTTAATAAAAATACTGCAAATTTCAATGGTAAATCAGCCACTCTTATAACTGTAAACTCCTTATGTGCAGTGTAACAATGGAGCAACTAAGCAACTAAGGACAGTGAGACTTAGCAGTCAGTTGTACTGTACACCTTTGATTTCTCCTCTAAATAAGTTTTAAAAACTTGGTGCTGCTCTTGTTTCTTGTCAATGTTCTGAGATCTAAGCAATTTACTTGGTGACAAGAATGTTAATATGACTGACAATGCTTGTTAATCATCTTCTGGAAAAAGTGTCAAATGAACCAGTGGACAAACAGACACTGACTGCCTTATTTGGGGAGGCAAAAAAAGAAGAGAGAGGACATGCTGTATTTGAAACAACTCCAAAAACTGTCTGCCTGTTATGTGGCCATCTTTCAAAGCTATAATCCTGAAAATTCTTGTACTATTTCCCGACAAAGGCCACATCTTTGCTCAGTAATGTTTGAAGTATTAACATATTTATTAAAAGTGACCATGAAATGAAGGTTTTTAATTTCTTTACTTGATCTGTACACACCAAAACCCTCCCCGGTTTTATTGTGTTTCAAACACAGTTGATTCGGAACACCTGCGCTGTGATTTACAGAGCCTGAACACATACAATCTCATCATGATGGAATTGTCTCATTGACAGATAAGTGTTAGGAAGAGGGGCTTTCTGGGGACAACGAGGTTACAGATAATCTATAAACTGCAATTCTTTTCAAATTGTGGCTTACCTCACATCTCTGTCTCTCTCTACCGGCTAATCTCGTCAGGGACAGGAATCCGGGCTCAATACCATTGACCTCAAATAGTCCCTCTTATCTCCTGCAACTGCACCTCTCCGGAGAATACTCGGCAGCTGACAACAAAACATAACTGGGTCTGCATCTCTTGGCATAAAAGAGATTCATAAATTGTTTCTCTTGTTCGCTGTCCGCTGAGTTATTCTAGAATTTCTCTGTGGATTTCTCTAATGTTTGAATACAATAAGCAACAAAGTGTCAGGAAATGGGGTGTGCAGTGATGCAAACTTCTAAAAAGGATCAGAGAATGAGGAAGACAGATGGATCAAGCAAACAGCAGTGTGACAGTCCAGTACAGTGAAAGACAGAGCTTAGCATCCTGCATTGTGTCCAGACAGGCAGGGCTAACTCAGGGGTTCGAGCTGCATGCTGTTCCTGTGATTAGCCCTCCATCTGGCAGGGTGCGCAGAGCGAGCAGCCAGAGCGTCACAGCCTGCTGCATGGATCTCAGAGTTGGTGGTCTTCCTTTGCATTTGGCAGAGGCAGTCTGGATGCTCTCATTGTCTAGTCCTGCCCACAAGCCCCAGAGGGATCAAACATCTGGCCAACTTTGTTTCTGGACAGTGAAGTACAATGAATAAGATGTCATGCCCCCACAGATGTCATCTGCTGTTGTACCTTTGTTGTTTGGACAATAAATCATTTGTTCTTGTATCAGAAGATTAAACTGGAATTTTTATTTGTCAGACTTTTCATTTTTAGGCAATTGATGAATTGCACATTACTGTTTATTGTTTACATTTATTTATCACCTGCAACTTGCACATGTTTTTTCTGGTATATCGTTTATAGCTCTTTTTTTATGTTTATGTGTTTCTTTAACTTGCTTCTGTTTTTTTTTTTTTGCATGTTCTGTGAAGTCAAAATGTACATTTCCACATCAATAATTCCATTAATTTGATAAAAGTCAACTAAAAACTTTCTGTACAGATATTTAAGATAGAAGAATTTCAAAGGGTTTCAGAGGATTTAATCACCCAAAGGAACACCCAAAGGAAGTAGTGCGTATTTATGGAAGGGTGTTCTATGGAAGCTCAGTATTCATCCATTCATGTTAAATGATTCTTTAACCTGTCATCAGGCCCTGCAATGGATATCAGGCTGTGCCATCATAAATGTACTTGGCCATTTGACAGGTGACACTTGACCTAACATACTGTTAAGATACTTTTACCAAGCATAGAGCAGGTACTCAGCAGCTTGACCTGGCTACATTGTATTTGCTTAGACTAAACTACAGAGGCTTGCCCAACTGGCTTCATAGCAACTTCATGTGAAAGACATGGTGCACTCAGCTGTCCAACCACCATCACTGTGTAACTGGGTCCACTAGACTTACTAACAACCACTGCTGAGCAAACTCCTGGTATGAGAAACCTTTCCTGATTTATGTTCATTGACCTGTCTTGCCAAATAAAGGAAGATGGTTTTACTATTTGTATAACTGACTAGCAGCTACCATTTAAATATTAAAAGTGAGCGGGTTAAACAATGTTTTTGTTATCTGTGTCCAGTGACCCACTGGAAGATATAGAAATACAATTTATAAATGTATTAGTCCAATAGTGGGGAAATTTGCAGTGTTACAGCAACAAAGGGGAGTATGTAATGTATGTAATGTATGTAAGAGGCAGCACTAAAAAATGTAAGATCTGAATTGGTGGTTGAATTCATGTTATTGTCCGTGGGAAACAGGTTAGCATATACTGATATTGCCTATGAGTCAATTTGTCAGAACAGTCAGAACTGGTCCCTTTGATGGAGTTTTTTCCTCACCTGGGTCTGCAGATGATGCGGTTGCAGCAGGGAGGACTGGGCAGATGACTGATCAAATCTATTGCAGTGTTTGTGTCCAGAGTTAGTGCAGTTAGCCTTGCCACCATGAACAGCATTATGCTGCACTCCTGGAGTGCCAAGTCAGCACTGCTGGCTCGTCCAGCTTTTTGGAGATCACACATTCTCCATGATGATTGAGAGGACTTTTTTAGAACTTCTCCTCCTTGATCGCTTATACAAATTTAGCTGGTGGAAGGCTTTTAATTCTAAACAAATGTGGAAAATCTGTGGAGTTACTGAAGGTAACAGTGAATGGAAGTAAATAAAAAGAATAACAGAGCAGCAGTGGTGAGCATGACATGACTCTGTTGCACTGATGAGAGTAGTGCAGGGAGAAATGTACATTTCTCTCTGCTGTTGAGGCAAATTGAGTGAAGATTGATTTGAGAATTGATATTATATTATTATATAAGTATACAGATATGTCTATAACATTGTACAGCTCAATTGTAGATTATGAATTTGAGGAAGACTGTCTTTAAGCTGATCAGCAGACAGATGAGTGTTAATGACATCATCCCGAGACAAATTGTGGAGCCGCTCGATGGACAGTGAATAATGGAACAACTCTCAGGACACTGTGCCAGCAGCCATTCTGATTTTCCTGTGATATGAGTACATTTTCTCTTTCACAGCTGGAAGCCTAGTATTCAAATGAATAAAACTCATTTGGATGTAGTATCTCTAAAAAGTCTTCTGGCTTATCATGTCTGTCACTGGTTTAGTGTCAATGAACCAACTCCAAAAGTGTCTCATGACATCATCAGTTCAAGTGTTGATTTCTAACTTAGACAGCTGTCTGCGATTGTAGATATTTAGCTGACATCCCAAAATTGTAGAGGCAGCACATGACAAGCAATGCTGTTTTCAGGATAAAAAGTGCTTTCTGATGATCAGCACATGCACATTTTAGCTGAAAAATAAAGTGGCACTCCCCAAGGGTCCATTCTGGGGCCTCCTCTGCTGATACTCTACATACTCCTACTAGCACAGAATACAGAGAACAACAAAATATTTTACTTCCTATGCAGACTGCACATACATTTACATAACAACATCACCAAGTGACTTTCCCAATGCACTCACTGAGTAACGCCCAAGTTACTGAAGAAAGCATCTTCATGAAGAACGTACTGCCAGACGCTTGATGACATGGTGACAACTTGCAGGTTAGTTGGGAAAATACTGCAGCTGCCAAGTACTTGCTAACATGCTAGCTGGGAGCATGCTAGTACTAGTCTCAATAGAAATATTGGCGTAATTATGAGGTCAGACATACATTTCAACACCGACATTAAGATTGATTACACAATTAGCCCAGTGGAAAAGCCAATTACATCAAATGAAAACTTTTCTGTGTGCTGCAGTAATTTATTAAATTAAATGTTGGACTGTCTAGTGATACACATTTAACTGCACCATTTTAAATGCTTTAATCCCAATTAGAGTGATGAATAACGATAAATAGAGAGTAAATACAAACGTGAAGCGGTTGTGTCACATGTACTTAAAGAGTGAACGAATATCAGTGAGGAAAATGACTTGAGGAAGCCAAACTTCAGTGAGTGTCAGTGTTTTTACTCAAACAAATTAAGTAAATATCAGTGATAGCACACATTCAAACTAAGTGAAACAAGCCTTTCAAGCTAGAAAATTCAAGATTTATTTTTTCTTTCCAGTAAATATTCGGAACTTCCATCAATAATGATGGAGTTAAACTGGAGGCCCTGTCATTGTGTATTTAGAACAAATTTTTTTCAAATAATTTCAAAGTTAAAAGTATCCCATTACAATTTGTTCTTCTGATAATTTTGTTTTGAGCTTATCTTTTATTTTATTTTATTCTTTTTAATTCTTACATGGCTTTTCATGTTGTCTTGTGTTATTTACTCTGTTTTGATGCCTTTTGTCTGAAGAACAACACTCTGAGTATCCTTGCCGTTAAAAGATGCTACGCAAATAAACTTTGCTTTGGGTTCCACCTCCGTCGGCCCCTCTGACCACTTCTTTACCCCTCCTGCCTCCCACTCTATCTGCCACCTCCATCCACTGCTGCACCTACAGTATATAGAGTTCCTAACTCAGCTTCTACAGCAGCCCATTCATCGTTACCTGAGGGAGTCAGTGTTAGCCTAATCAAGTCTTTGATTAATTGAATCAGGAACAGTGAGAGGTGGGCCAGGATCAGCAGGCCTTCAGGCTCAGCTGCTCCTTCTCCTCGCCTCTCTCCCAGCTTCATGGAGAGATGGCTGGCTGCAGTAGGGGCCATATGGTGGTGCTGCTGTGCATCAGATCAACTCCATGCAGAGAGGCTGGTACTAAGGAAATAGATTCTGAAACACTAGCAGTGAGGCCACCGACAACTATTTTCCCTTTTGTTACCAAGTGGCTGATACTGCTATTGTACATGATAGACAAGAAATAAAGTGTATGTATTTTTGTGTACTTTTACAGTTTTATTCAGTGTCTTGTGTTATTGTCTTGTGTTATTTGTTGTGGGAAGCAGTTAATTATGCAACGGACCAAACTTTTTTTTTTTTTTTTTTCCCCCCCATAGCCTTATCTTTTTCTGATTTTCAAATTGTATTTTTAAAAATACAGATAACTAATAATAGTAATAAGAAGAAGAACTACTGAAATTGTGTCTTTGTACTTTACCTTATCTTGTCATTTTAACGGTCTAGAAGTTGAAAATTTCATATGAAATTTACAACTTCTATATGACAAGGTAGACAGTAATAAAATGACTGTATATGTATACTGTATATGTGTACACACACATACATATTCATATATATTTGTCATGTCTGTTTTTGCCATCTGTTTTTCAGTCTTAGATTAAGACATATTTGATGAACCAATTGAATATCTTATCTCTTCTTTTGTCTTTTTCAGCACTTGTATGACTTGATGGTTAGAATGCTATAATTAATTACTGATTTCTTTTGCTTTCCTCATCACTTGAGTCTAATTTCAGTTGTCATTGTTTGATTTCATTTTTATTTGATGAGATGCCTTCATAAAAACATTTTGTGTTTTTTAATCACCCTTTTATAATCTATTAATGTATTACGTGTTTTATTGTTTTGTCACCTGTGCAAATAACTCACTAATTTCAGTTATTCTCTGTGTGTGTTTATGCAGCCACGACAAACCTATTAATCCCATCTAAGCCCTCTTAAATGGATATGTGACACCAACTGCTAGCAAGACTAGACTCATCCTACCATTTAACACAGTTTTAAATAAACCACAGCATCCTGCAAAAAGTAAAACAGACACGACACCAGTTTTGTTTTCCAGTGTTGCAGGTACCATAACACACTGCCAGAGGAGATAAAATGCTCAGCTTTCTCTGCCTCTACCTCCTTTACTCCTGTCTCACTCGCTGTCTTACTCACTCGCTCACTCCCTCACTCATTCATTCACTCGCTTACTCGATCACACAGTCACACACACATTGCTGTAGCGCCCAGATAAAACATTCGCAAGGAGTGTGAATGCGGGGAGAAGAAAAATGACATTGGGTAATCACAGTGAAGCATTACCAGTCATTACTCTGTGCTGTCACTCGGAGATGAGAGACAAGGCTGCGAGTCGCACGAATCCATGACTGCCTGCAGTCGGCCAACGCTAGATTGATTCTCTTTCTGCTCCCTCTTCTCATCTTGTTTCTTTTTCTTCTGCTGCGTTAGGAGCCACAGTTAATGAGGCAGCTTTGGTGAATTTGTTCTTTACTTCCTGGAAGGTGGACAGCTGAGTGAATCCACTACATCTGCAGGTTGACCTTGACTGGAATGACGATTGCTTCACCAACAGAGGCCATGCTGCTGCCACAGATAAAGCCTGAGAAGTAGGATGTATTGCATGAATACAAAATGTTTACCGTCATGCTAGTCTGTTTGAATATGGTTTGCTTCTTGATGACAGAAATACTTTCATACATTTATCATTGCCATTAGTCCATAATATACCTCTTTGGTAAATGTGGTACATTTCAGCAAAAATCAGCATTTTGATAAAAATGATGATGTGTAATGTGGTGATGAATTATCAGCTGATTCTGCAGCTCCCTCCATCTTTATGGAGCTTTTCCTTGAGTTTCCACTTATTGTTTATCTGTCCGGCCCACAGCTTTAGTGTTTTGGTTCAGTCTCACCGCTCTCATAACCGGTTTCACGTTCAGTAGGCAGCTGTTTTCAGAGAAAAACTCTAAATTACTGACTGTGCACTACCTGCTCCACACAGTGGACAGACGCAGTGAAAGACTAGCTGGTGAACAAAGTGGAACATTTAGGTGCTAAGGAGCCAGATTAGGAGTCAGCCAGAATAGAGACCAAAAACAGAGCTAAAGTCAGGTGGACATGAACGCAACTCCCACTGAACTTAAAAGGCGATGATGTGTCAATGTGATATTCACAACCCCCAAGTTGACAAAAGAAAAAAAAGATTTTGTTTAGCATCTCAGGTTAGTGCAGATGAAACCAGATAAAATCAGAGAGCACAGGTTTTGGTCCCTGTCTGGGCACAATAGCATCAGTCCAAGCAACTTCACTGTAATGACAAGACTCCAGAAGGCTAGGCACAGTCGCTTTTCCAGACTGTTGCTCACCAAGAAATAGTTGAACAGCATGAATCCACAACATAGTAAACCACATGTAGCTCATATATGTCTTGACTTGATGCTTAATAATAGCCAAAGTCTGTTTTTCAAGCTTAAACCAGCTTAATTGAACATAGTGCTTATGAATAAACATTCACTTATTTTAAGTGTTGTGAAAACCATTTAGTTAAAAAATGTACTATACCTACTTTATTACAAATTATATATAGTTTAAATACATGTGAGACATACATATGGTCGCTTTCCTTGCAGTACTGTACAAATTACGTGTGTGTGTGTGTGTGTGTGTGTGTGTATATCAAATGTTATTTCATGTTTTTTTTTTTTTTTACCATGTCCTGTACGCATCAAGATAGACAAATATAAATCCAAGAATGCTATACAGTTTATACTGTATGCAGACATTTATAGATGCATATACTGTACAAAACCAAATATTTCATGTATATAAAGTATCCTGTTACATTAATCACTTAATATTTACATTGATCACTCTTCCTTGCGCTACTGTTTTCTTGTTTACAATTTACAGAAACAGTTTGACTTCCAAGGCTTTGTACGTCGCTCGTCATTCAGCCACAGATAGATGGGGACAGGCACACATAAAGTGAGGTTTCCCTGAAGATTGACTTCTTCTCTGTCACTTCTCTGAGGAGAACACAGCCCTAATCCACTGAGAAGGCAAGATACAGCCCCTCTACATCGCACTCATGGCCGGGGCTATTGAAAGTGATATCTGAGATTACCTTTCATTCTGGAAGGCTGGCCTCCCTTAACCAGGCCGCTGCAGAGTGTGTGTGCCCATTGCAGATTTGAGCAGACAGTCGCTCTCATTGAGCAGACAGCCTCCACTTCCCTGCTGCCATTTCCAGCCTTCACTCCCGCCCAAACACGAGCAGACATCTAGAACCAAGGACACCCTCACAGCTGATAGCCTCTGGCTGTTTGCTGGGCTTCTTTCTAGGGATCTTTAGTGCAGGACATATTATAAAGTGGGAAAGGTATTGTAAACGTTACACCAGAGCCCTTATCTGTGAACTGATAATTATACTGTACTTTAGACAGATTTGTCCACCCTTGATGGAAAATGATGCAGCCTGTTTGATCACATATTTACCCAGAGACAATGATGATGTTCTTGCGTCTTTACTCAATCATTTTTATCTAAATATATATTTTTATATTTTTCCCCCTTTTTCACCATCGTTGCAAATATGCTCCTTGATTCTACTAACTTCACTGTCAGCCCAGGATCCCTTGAAATTCTGTTCATGTTGGATCAGTCTGCAGCTCATGATTTACATGAAGGAAGTCGTATTTATGTAGCAAAGTGGTAATTGTGAATGAATGAATGAATGGTCCCACCTACAAAAAAGAAAACAAGTTCACTCTTAGCAAGCTCTACATTTCATGTCTATGCTCTACATAACATAAACATGAAACATTTTTGAAAAAACAACAAAAGTCATATAATCGACACATCCTTGAAAAAAGATTTTTTTTTTCTTCCAATTGCATGCTATAGATGGCTCAATCAGAGTGACTTATTTCAACAACATATGACAGCATAATGTATTATATAACTTCCCTACTCTGCTTCATCAGGACTTCTGTGGCAACATGACAACAAATGTCTTCAGAATCAGATTCCAGTTACATTCATGACTTTTTTCCAACTGACACCTGACAACTTCAAACCACTAAAAAAAGAGGAAAAACTCATATACACAAATCTCATGTTAAATAATACTAATAGTAATAATAATAATAACAGTCAGAGAGTGATTGAAAAAGTTTTAAGGGCCTTTAAGTGAGCACTGAAAGCGCACAGATATCATAGGTATTCCTGGTAAGAGTGTTTTTTTTGCCAGCAGCAGAGGTACCAAACTCTCTCCAAGAGGTACTTGTATATAACCATGTTGGTTCTTTAGTTAGTACAGTGTTTACAGAGGCACCAGGGCACTTCTGAGAAATGCAGCCTTCAGCCTAGTTCCATCTAGCCCGTCCAAATAGATCTGAGTGAGTGCAGGGTAAGTCTTTTCCACTGTGTTTGAAGAGACTCGAGCCCAGATGGTTAGTAGTGCTGCCAGATCAATTACGAGCAGCACACCAGCAGAGAGAACAGAGCACAGCACTTAGCTTCCAGGGCCAATTGAACTGATCGCTATATGAACTTTTACATATCGTCATAGCACGCTGTGACATAAAGGACTCACTAACTTAATACCACATGTGCACCAATGGAACAATTTGCAGGGATACTGCTATTTTACCTTCCAGCTCCATTTTTAATTGCTTATTCCAAAGAGCCATCATGGCAATGGCATAAAGTAAACAGCTGTGCATGTTGAGTGGTGGAAGATAAAGCATTTGCCAAAAAAAAAACAAAAAACTGAAGGCATTTGCTTTTATAAAAACTTGGAAATAAAACATGGACTAAATTTTCCATAAATATATTCCAATCACAGCAATTAACAGGCCTTGTACAGACATGCTAATTGTAACAAGCCCTGCATATTAAAGGATAATATGTTGTTTGTCCATCCTCTCTAGAATGATACATGCAAGTTTTTTCCCTGCTGACAAGACGCCATTATTTGTTTCACCATTCACTGTTACAAATCACTGTTGAAAAATAAATATGTTTTAAACTGCACAGTTATTGCAGCAAACTGTTGTGTGCCAAGAAATTGTTCCAGCAGGCAACTCCCAAATTGTCATTTTTACAGTTCTATTTCTGTATTGGCTAAACTAATGAGATATTATGTTAATTGGTGAACTGAAGAGGTGATGGTAGGCATATTTTTATTATTAAACCTTAGAAAGAGCCAAGCTAACTGTCAGCTGACTCCAGCACTGTACTTAACCCACAGACATGAGATTGATATCAGTCCTCTTATCTCATTTTTGGCATGACTGTACAAACAGTTATCATGTTCCATACAACAAGAAAACCATAATATCATTTGGCTTTTACTGGATTGATAATCAGTGTGAATGATTACTTGGACAACTGTTGAGGTTCTGGCTTTCAAAGCTCATTTTCCAGCTTGCACTATGGTTTTTGGAACAAAACTAATCAATTCGTGGAAGTTTGAACCACTTCCAGTCACACTTTTTTGCAATGCAGAGCATTAAGCTAATGCATCTTAATAGTAATCCTAATTATATTCCTGTAGCCAATTTGAGTGCATCCAAGCTAATGTTTCACCACCCAGTATTGGATGGGTCTACTGCTCAAGATTTACATCCAGTGCCAGCATTCAGTGCAAATGCAGAAGCGAGTCGCTCTCTTCTCTCGGTTTTTGGACAAATCTGTATGTCTGTATAGAAAGTTCTGTCTATGGTTGTGTTTCAAAGGGTCAAGGCTCTGACCCAAAACTCACTCTCCTGTTGGAGCCTTGTTCTCCTTGCTGCTCGACTCGCACTTCAAACTTTGATATTTTTATCATTTCAAATCAACCTCCCCCCCTCGAGATGGGTTCAAAACCCTATAATGCTTTGTACCTGTGCTTGAAGTATTTGATCTTCTATGCTCTTAGAAAGCTGCTACACTGAACATCCCCGATTTTCAAGTAGCCATCCCAAATGCAACAAAGCCAAATCTTAACAGTGACCTCTCCTTGGATTCAGCACAAACATACAGAAGGAGGCTGTATTTTTCAATAGTTTTAGTGTAGTCTTCCTCTTGGTCAACCTGAAGTGATACTCCTCAATGTCTTCACTATATGTTTGGTCAGTGTAATATTTGAGACTGGCACTTTCTGTCCACTTCATTTAGTGAATGAATGAGTCTCTAAATACCAACAAAGGGTTGGACAGCTGTTCCACTGAATTAAAGAACTCTCTCAAGAGTTGTCAGTAAGTGACTTTTTGTCCTACTCATGGCAAGGCTTTATGATTAAGTACATGCATTAAGTACTGAGCTGAGCTCACCATGTCACCTGGTCTGTTTGTTCAACATAGACCAAGATTCCTTCATGACTACTAGCCATTTTTTATTGTATTACCTCTTCAGTTCAGACTAAATTCACTCCAAATTTGACATGTTATTTCAATGAAGAGTTACAATAGTCATGGTGTATTTGTATGTCTTATCGGGTAGAGCAGAGAGTAATACTGTATTCATGGGACCTTAAAAAGCTGAATGAGCAGCATCGTCAAGAGAACCTCAGCACTGACTAGTCTGATAATGTGGTTGGTGCATGCTGCATTCTCATCAGCCTCACTTAGGCCCTCAGTCTGGACTATCCTTCTAAACTTATCAAATTCATGAGACTTGAAACTAAATCAATCAATTTTCCTGGATAATGCTTGGACAATCAAACATGACTGTTGGCCTGACATGGCTGCAAAGTTCTTTTTACCACGTATTCCTCTATGTGTGATCATACTTTGTCTGTTGCCATTTGGGATACAGTGTGAAGCTTGTTCTTTAAATGGTGTGAGGAATTCCTTTTGCAGTCCAATTCAATTTCATTATGTAGCACCAAATCACAACAGAAGTTGTCTCAGGACACTTTCCATATAGAGCAGATACAGACCATATTCTTAACTACACAAACCCAACAACTCCCTCATGACCAAGCACTTGGTAATTTATTTTAGTCAATGATTTGATGGATGTTCATAAATGAAACACTGAGCTACATTATGGAAAGTAGTTACTGGAAAATTTCCTGGGATACTCAGTTCATATGTAAGTGCTGTGTCATGTTTGTATTTAAATACTGAGTTAAATAGATTCTAGAGTGTTGTGCAAAAGCTGTGAAGGTTTTTATCTGAGCTATGTTTTCTGGCTAAATGGCTAAAATCTTATAGTACATACTGTAAGTATTTTGGAAACACGATATTGATGTTAAATGCACTGCAGGGTCAAATTGCAATTTAGAAATTGTCTCCTTTGGTCGCAGAAATCTGATTTGGTTTACAATGTTCACGTTTTGTTTAAATAATGCTTAAATTTACTCTGTTGTGTCACAGTAACTTAGTGATACTAAATGGTTGCAACTAGATAAATAAATAAAATAGAATGTGATCATTTGCTAATCTTTTTTGACATGTTACATTGACAACAGTACAAAGACAATATATTTAATGTTTTACCTCACCAACTAAAGACTGGGAAAGTTGTGGAATGCTCCAAAAACACCTGTTTGGATCATCCCACAGGTAAACAGGTTGATTGCTAACAGGTGATAGTATCATGATTGGGTATAAAAGGTGCATCCTGGAAAGGCTCAGTCGTTAACAAGCAAGGATGGAGTGAGTTCAACACTTTGTGAACACATGATTGTATGAAGGATATTATTACTACATGGATTCAGGAACACTTTGTGAAACCATTGCAGTTAAACACAGTTCATTGTAAATGATTGCGTTCTGTTTTTGTTTACGGTTTACTCAGCATCCCAACTTTTTTGGAATGAGGTTATGTGAGGCCATGTTGCAAATCTACTTGGATATGACAGAGCTCAGGTCATAGTTAGGGCTACCAAATCAACTATTGTACTGAAGGTGCTTGTTAGTTTAACTGTTGCTTACATTTGAACAATTGATGTCAAATTCTTGTGAATGAGTAAACTAAACTGAAAGTTTGTACCAAGGTAAACATTTGTTTCATATTCATCTTGAACTTTAAGACTTTTGTGTTTGTTGTGTGATGTGATGTGTGATGTGCGACGTAATGCAAGTGAGGCTGTGGAATCTCTTTTTTTTTAACTGATGTATTCTTTAAATATAATGTTAAGTTAAAAAACAATCCAGGTGAAATGCCTTACAGAGCATGTAGCTTTAACTAAATAAAGACAGCGCTCCACTGCTCAGGAATCAAAAACTCTGGTGAGTCTTAACTTTAATTCATAACTTGTTTCTGTTTTTCTGAGGCATTGGATTTGTCTGTAGTGTTTTGAATAAATACTGCTGTGGAGAGAGACTTGGCGATGGAGGGAGACAGAGATGTGCTGTGCATTGTCTAGGCAAACAGCAGCAAGGTTCAGATAGGGATCAGAGATGAGGATTGGACGAGGTGGGTATGACTGAAGACAAAGTGCTTTAATCACTTCCCCCAGGCCACCGTATAGTGTCGACGATTATCATCAGAGAACATCTGAAATATGTGTGTGCCTGCCCTGAGGCTTATCACACTTGGGGAGAAATCTGTCTTTTTTGAGCCTCCACACTGACCTTGAGTGACTGTGTGGTTACAGGGAGGGACTCAAATGACTTGAATTGTTCATTCTCATTGAAACCTGCTTTCTTCTTCCCCACAACACACAGACACACCTGCGAACTGTCTACAGGAGGCAGATGGGCCAAAGACAGTGTGCTTGACATTTTGGCCACTTTTGTGGTCACCTTTTGACTTCTGTAAACACTAATCTGTCTGAAGTTTCTTATGTACGACTGTGGATACGACTGTATGATTGACGAAAATCATAAAAACACCATTTTTGGCTGGTAGCACTATTACCACAGTGAACATTACTGTGTGGTTTGGCACATCTTTTAAAGGGGTTCTCAGAGCAACTTATTACTCTTCTGTAAAGGTGAAGGATGTGAACAAAGAGACTCACAACATGGTCAATGACTGAGTCCTAAGTGTGAACAACAATTTATCCATCCCCCAGTAGCTGTGCATCATCTCAGCTGAATGTGGCTGGCTATAGTTTGAGCTTTAGAGGTGTTAGTATGTGCAGTTTTGAGCAGTGGACAGTCAGGTTAGCTTCCATTGTTTCCCCCTGCTTCCAGTCTTTATGCTAAGCTAGGCAAACCATGTCCTGACTCCAGCTCAGTATAAAGCATGCTCTATTAGGTCGGATGAAAGATGTATCAGTTTATTAGAGAGCCATTTGTTCAAATCAGATACACAGCAGATAAATGACTTTTCATTGTCTCTTTCTTTTTTTAGTTTATGCTTTGCCGCCCTTAACCCTTGACTTAAGTGTAATTTCAGCTCAGCAAGGCATTTATCTACTGCTTATTTTTAATACTATTTTGCCTACTTTACAAATCAGCCCAACACACTGGAGTGTTTGTATGGTTGCTAATGTATATGCATGTCAGCACTTGTGTGAGGGGACTTATTATAAAAGATATTAAGGTATATTATAAAAGATCCATGAATGCTTAAAATACATAAATAACAACATAAATAACCACATCAGGTTCAGTAAAGTGCTGCAAGACCTGTCGAACTAGATTTCTCTCCATAGCATCACTGAAACTGCCCAGTCAGTGAACTACAGTGCACATGACTTCATATTTATTCTTCTTGGTTTGTTTGTTATCAGTAAGTGTGAACATGACCTGAACAAGAACGAAAGGCAATAATTCTTTTTGAACATTTTCTCTGAAATTCTTACACAAATAATTGAATTTCTTTGTTTTGTCTGTAATGAAATAGGTCATTGCATACATGAGAAATTAATATTTATTCATTCCTATGCTCCGTTTGAGAAGCATGGTTTACATCTGAGTAACCTAGTGGTTTATGTTCATGGATATGTATTTTTTTTTTAGGTACATATGGATTTAGAGAAAAAGACAAAGCAAAGCATACTGCACATTTGTTACAGTGTCTTGTTGGACCATTCACTGACTACACTATGGGCGATAAAGCTCAGCAGCAGCATGTAGGTTCTGATGTAGTGTCTTTAAGTAGCTAGCTATTAAGCAGCCATTGTGTGAGAGCTGCAGCAGTGTCTGAATATGACCAGTGGATAGGAACATCGCTGGAGCTGCGAGAGCACATTAGAGAGCATGGGTATTCTTAACTGTCCATAAAGTGAGGTGGTGCCATTTGAATAGCACTTGAGGTAATTATGGTCGGCAGCTCATCCTCCGTCAGCTTTGTGGCTGATTCTGTCTCCTTCTTTCAATTTCCTGCCTCGTTGAGAATGCCAGCAGATATGTGGAGAGGACAGGACCTGCAAAGCAATGCCGCAAAGCACCTTATAATTAAAAATGTTTTGAAAGTGAGGTGAGGAAGAGACACCTTACCTTACCTTATCTTGCTTTGGGATAGGAAACAAACAATGGAATAATAACATGAAATAAAGGTTTATTTGGATTAGTGTGTGGTAAACTACAAATAGCTGTTAACTGCATGGTTATCCAAGCATGCTGTTTGATAAATCAGTTCATTCTAATTTCTATAGTGTTGTGCATTTTAGAATGTCATTAGTCACAGAATAATTATAAAGGTAATTTGAATTACACAGGGTTACAACACAGTCTATGCACCTGATTTCGAAGTTATCTAGCTCAGTGCAGTTTCAGGAATGAGAACCAAATGTGTCAAAGGTCTGCCAGAATCAGAAACACACTGATGCTTTGTGCTTCTCTCAAACACAAGAGAGTAAGCAAACTAAGGTTAGGGCTGCTTACAGTCCCGTTGCCATTACATGCTCTGAAAATAAAATTACAAATGAATTTACTTGTAATTTAAGCATGAGATTTTTATTTTTTTATTTTTTTATTTGAACCTTCCAACAGTACAAAACGATATGAACTGTATCCATCTTTTCTTCCAGTGACTGTAATAGTGGTTCTGTACTTTTTCACAAATCAAATTTGATAAGAAAAACGTTAACCAATTGTTTATTGTGGATACAAAAACATCCTTAAATGCTCTTTTGCTGTGTTTCTTTAAAGTGCAATAATTATGCAAGTCAATTTCTATACTTCTGTCATTTTAAATTATATTGTAAAAGCGACTGGCAAAGGCTGATTGGGTGGTTGGGCTATAATCCGTATTTGTATCGAGTAATTTAACAGAAATCTTGCTGTTTGTAAATCATCTTGTAGAAATCATCTGCCTCATCTCTGTGTTAAACTGCTTTCTACTGCAACTTCTACATGCTCACAAGGTAACAACATGTGAACCATGTACCTGAATTAAAATAACAGAGCATGCAGTATAAAAGCTGTGTAACTGATAACTGTTGTACGGCCAGGGTGGAAATAAAAGGAGCTGGAGGGGTCAACATTCAGAAAAAGCTCAGTGGGTGATACTGGACCTGTGCAGTCAGCCTTTATCCTGTACTGCACAACAACATGATGTTATTCACACGTTTCTGTGAGTTAACCTTTTTTTTTTGTTTGTTTGTTTTTTTTGTGTGTGTGTTTAGAGTGGATATATATATATATATTTATCATCCATCACGTGACAGATCGGGGTTAGGGACCCCTGAAAAGGCACCCCTGTCCTAAATTAAATATAATAACACTTGAAATGAAATTCAGCAATACATACAAGACTCATTTAACTTCCAGAAAAGTTAACTGAATATTTCTTCCCTCACAATAACAAATATAAGAGCTGAATTTACATGTTTACACTCTGCCTGAGAGCACAGTCAGCCTCCAGGTTTCTTTGGAATATTTTACAACTTTCACACGTAAACACATTGCCATTTTATTTAGATTTGCCCATGACCCTCGATTTATAATCCGTTTCATTGAAAAGTCATTACTGGTCTTGTCTGCTTGATTAGATCTGTGTGGCTTTGATTCAGTGGTTGATTTCACTCAGAGTGGGAGTGGAGAGGGGCTGTACATGTGTTACAGTTCACAGATCCTTCAGTCTGAGCTGGAGAGACAGCTCTGTGTACATGGCATTTGTCTGGCTGAATCACATCAGTGATTTCCACTCAGGAACACCTCTGCATTCAAGCAGCTCCTCCAAGCAGCTGCTGGAATCTAGTAGCCAAACAGGCGGTCAAACAGTCTGACACATCATGTAATAACTTGTCAGAAAGTGATACATGTACTAAATGAGGAAATGCAACAAAGCTTCCAAGTTGCCTTTTCCTGACAGATTTTTAAAAATGGGGAACACAGCTTGGAGGCACTGTGGGAAAATAAAATAAAAAAAAAAGAAGCTCCATGATAAAATATGCACTTATGCACACAACATGCCTAATGTGTATCTGCACGATGCATTTATGGTCGCATTTAATTATTTTGTCTAATTTCTTTTGTGTTTTTACTCTATCTGACAATTCAGGCTTTTTTCTAAAACTAGTTTTAATGTTTTACATTAAAGTACATTTTACAATTACATTTTGGTTTAATTATAACCATTATGAATTAATATTTAGTGTTAACAGGTTAACATTTATAAATTACATTTTCTTATTCCAAGTCTGGCCAGACAGCAGGTCTAGCTTTTTTCACTTATGCACAGTGAATGTTTATCTAGATAAATATTTGTGCTATATTTTGGGTATCTATACATAGATTTAGACTGTATATCTTTATATTGAGGCCATTTACTATATTTATCATTTCAAACCCTCTAAAAATTTGCGCTTATTTTCCTAATTTGACTATAAATTTACCACTGAAGCAGTATATCCTTGTTTTCAAAATTTCATTGGCTATGCAAAGCACCAGTTATCTGCACATTTGGTTGCAACTGGTTCAATCTTTACAGAAAGGAAGAGAACGAGGCATTTCCGTTCGACGCTGACTCTGTTTGATATTTGTCCACTGTGGCCATGATGCGGAGGATGCTAATTGATCAGGTGGAGAGTCACTTGAAAGGTCAGAGTACAACAGCTATTTTGAGACCAACAGATCACTTATGGGTAAATGCTCACTGAGGAATCGAGAAAATATGGAAGATTATCATGTTCTTCATATCTTTCCCTGGATTATTCTAATCATTTATATTATTTATATTATTTGGACAACATTTTTTACTGGACTTAATCATCTGGAACTTTTATGCAACAGATCAGTTTTCAGTTTTGTGAGCATTATCAATAGGCTGATCGCTGTGAGACTTCTTCGATGAGTTGCCTCAATTTTCTAATCAGTTGTTTGTGTTGTTGATATTGATTGTACCTGCTGTTGTGATTGTATATTGAGTGGTTTGCGTCAATTGCATCACGAGAATCTTAGCTTTCCATTGATGTATGGCACGTGTATGGCATGTGTTGGTCCACTCGTCCAGTTATAATACACTGTCAATTTGGGGATACTATAGAAAAGTACAGATGACATGGCATTTGACATCATGCATTTATTGCTCATTCCTCCTTTCAAATGGCCGAGCTCAGACTGGATGCGGCCACTTGCTATGAGCACAGCTGCATCGACTTTGCCAAGCTATGCTGTGTGACACTGTGTTTAATGCTTGGACTGCATTTGTGTTTGAATCTATGAGGCTATAGCTACAGCTACGGTAGCTTTACTGTGACTAATCTTTGTTCCAGTAAACATTATCCAAGAAAGTAGTGTATCAGGTATGACAGATGTGTGTTACTAACATACCACAGTAGCTTCAAAACAAAGCTCATCCAGCACAACCATGTCTACTGGAAAAACGTATTGCCAAATCACACAAAAGAATTTCTTAAAAGAAAATCCACATTTTGGGGTCTCCATAGAAGACTGAAAGCGCACTAGTCAAGTTGTGTTATCCTAACTTAGCATAAACACTGGAAACAATGGGAACCAACTCTTTGTCCACAGTTAGAAAATACACAACTGAAACTCGGTGATGAACACATTGCTTCTCGTTGAATCTATCTGACACACGCAAACAACCATTTACTATTTCAGGGGAGTGCTGGAATTAATCTTCATCTCAATTTATCTTAGCTTTAGAACAAATGTAAATAAGCAAAACCCCCAAAAGGTTTTGGAGTGTATCCACATAGTTCAAGAATTTTGCATGCTACTGAAGCTCTGTGTTGATACAAAATTGCTTGAACTGCCCTGTCTCTTAACTTGTGCGGGTCAAAGCAAGTTATTCAAGTTATTTAAAAAGGATCATGTTACAGCTACAAAGCTAAATCTCACTGTTATTATTCAGTAAACAATTCCTTTAATGCCATTGTTTGGTGGTGGTGTGATGTAAACACAGTCAAAGGTGGAGGTACTATTTCTACCCACAGTTCCTAAGATGGAAATATGTTATAACAATACGGATTTATATGCAGAAACTACCATAATTGAAAAGATGACGTGTTAATAGATAACAAATGATTTGCAGGACTCCATTACACACACTGTACTCAATTTGTGCTTTCTCAGGGCAGTTAAGGCATTTGAGTTAGCACATGCACATTAACACTTTGCTACAGGCATGTAAACAGCTTTTCCCTCTACAAATACTGATTAAACATAGTACACTCAAAGATAAAATGGAGCAGAATAATTCCTTAGGGAATCAGTGCTTATGTAGTAATTATACTGCATGAGCATCATAGTCATTATGCACTCCTACTGTTTGTTATTATGACTGTAAAGTCTGTTATTTTCACTTTAATTTGATTTGGATTTGATGACTTTTACAGCTGATTCTCATCCAATATTCTGACTTATGCATCGTGCAATACAGAAAAAGGTTTTAAGTGACCAATAACAAGACAATAACCTAATTTAACTACATCTTGTGCATATTGCAAAATTACTGCTATAACTGTATCAGGAAGGAAAAAGTACAAAAACAAGTTATTCTGAAAAGTGACATTTGTGTACACCTCTGCCTCATTTGCTTTATGAGATACCTTTGGCAAATGAAAGCGAAAAGGGCAACTTTCACAGCTCCTTGAGATGAAAAAGTGCCTTTTTTTCCGAACTCTGCACAGAAAACAAACAATTACATTCTTGACTGCCTTTATTTACTCCATGATTGAGCAGTGCAGGCAGACAGGAGCGGGCAGATTAATTAACTAGTGCCTGAAAACCTTTATTCTTAGAGCGTTGTCACATTGATGGATGGCTGATTAAAGTCAATGAGATGGCTATCAGTACACAAGAGAAAACCAGTCAAAAAAAAAAAAGAAAGAAAGAAAGAAAGAAAGAAAGAAAGATCTTACCTCAAGGGGAAAAAAATGAAAGGAAACACACAAATACAGGTGTACTGTTAGTGACCAGGAGAGCTCTTTGTGGTTATGGACACTGCTGTGTATCAAGAAGAAAAGCAAGTAATTGGGGATGGAGGAGGAGGCTGAAAGTGCAGTATATCATGCCAGCCGCAGCTCAAATTGCCTGGCTTGTGCGTCTTTTGATGAGGTTTCTCATTAGGGGTCTATACAGCTCAGACTTTGGAAATATCACAGAATTAATTAAAATGATACGAATGGAGAAAGTGGGCTACCAATGACAGGACAGCAGAGGGCCTGCATAATCATTGTTCTGATCAGAGTCCTATTGTCTGCCTATGAATGTGCCTGTTGACGACGGCCAGCGCCTCTTATATGTTTATCTGGATTCCTGGGCCAGTAGCTTGTTTCCAGCATGCTGCCGTTGATAGAGCATTCAGCTCCCATCACTGTGAAGAGGTTCAAAGGCTTCATTTAGTTGCCCGAACACCGCGCAAGAGAGAGGGAGAGCTCACCAGGCTGTTTTCACTTGGTTTTATCAGCTAGTTTTCAGATTTAGATAGTGAGATTCTGACTGTGTTCATATCTGTCCTTTCTCTCACACAGGCTGGCTTACTCGTGTCATGCAGGGAAAAACACAAAATCCTAAAATCCATCGTCTCCTCCTTTGTCGATTTCTCAGACTCAGTGCTGTAGATTAATTCACTGTTATTACCCCACCAGCACCACCATGCATTCATCCTGCGTCTGTCCTGCATTAATTCTGCAGTAGAGCCTGCACTAGTGCTTCAAGGACTTCACCTGTGTTTGGAGGAAATTGACTTGTTAGTATAATTAAAGCTGCACTAATTAATTATTTTATATTTGCAATAGAACAAATGAGTAATGTGAAGGGGGTGCCTTATAGTGACAAACCCGCAGCACACCTGAATCTGCAGTGAGCTCTATGGAGCAGCAGGCCACTGATTTCAGTGAAAAAGCTCTGATAATTCAATACACCATGTGTCCACCACCAAACAGGTAACTGACACAGTTGGAGCCTAGTTAGTGAATCATTTAATGGGAAATGAGCCAGATATTTTTAGTTGGTGCAGACCAAAGCAGTGATGACGTAGGTTTGGTCTTGCTTTTAGAATTGATTTCAAGATATTATTGACTATTACAAAGCCCTGAGAGGCCTCACCTCAATGTATTTATCAGATCTCTTACGGCCTGTGTCCCTGACCACTTCCTCCATCATTCCTGGTTGTTCTGAGGTCCAAGTTGATACACCAAGGTGACAGAGCCTTTGTAGTCAGTTCTTCTCGACTTGGGAATGACCTAACTGAGGAGACTGGGGCTGCAAACTCTTTTCAGCTCCACTGTTTAAAAACCCACTTTTTAAAAGTTACTTTTCACTGATTTTATTTATGTTTCATGAGTGCCCATATAGCGTTTTCCTCTGGTAGACAAGTGTGGACAGAGCAGTGGGGAGGCACTGGGATGTGCTCGTGGAGTGAGAGAAAAATGCTATGTGGACAGAAGCCGAGGCAACTCTTTCACAATCAAAGAATACATTTATCAAAGCAAGCATTCACATTCACAACCTAGCCCTAGCAGAGTGCTAAATTTTTGGCGAATTTATAACCGATTCTTTGTCAAAATCGCTACGTGTAGCTAAAGTTGTTTTCAGTGGTTGTGAACCAACAGCATTGTGACTGTCTGGGAGATATAGCCTCTGGAAGGGCACATTGGACTTAACCTAATATGTTTCACTCCATACATAATGCAAACCATTCAAATATTGGTAGGGACAATTTTGTCCTCTCAAGGGACATGTCCCTACCACCCATATGCAAACCTATGCTCGCAACCAGAGCAAAAAGAGAGTAAATATTGGACTTACATGCATCAGATGGTCCAAAACACAACTCAAGATGAATTGCTGCATGTCTGTTGAATGTCTGGATGTGTAAATAGCAAAATGTTTGCATTCACCATAACAGTTTTATAAAGAAATAAAATGAATATTCAAATAAAAATGAATGAATGCAGCTTAAACATTTATGGAACAAAGCAAATACCTCTGCAATCATCTCTATAAACCTCTGCCCTGTATATATGCAAACATCTTAGCATACTGGAGTGGTCCCATCGATTTATTGAGACAATCTGGATACTGTCTCCCAAGATGGCACCCCATCCATTCCAGTGAAAGTAGTAGCTAAGTATTCTGCTGGTCCTTCCTCAGCTGAGCAAGTAAAAGTTTGAGCTGTTTTTGTTTTTTCTTTCCAATCAAAGGTCTGCCCATTTTATATTTCACACCTTGTTTTTCCTTCTCAATTCATCTTGCTTATCTGAATCTTCAGATCCTTGCTATTACAGCACTCTTGTGGTATTATTGTTCCCAAATAAAGGCCGTTTTCTTAGAAAACATCTTGACTTGTCATAGTAGAAAAAGCAAAATTGGGACTAATCACACCGATTGATTGTTCCTTTGCAGCAATTATTGGACTGCAGTGCAGCCATTAGTAATGTCATTAGTTGCACACGTGTTCAGGAAATCCAAATGTCTGCTGTGTTCAACTTTACTTTGATTCCACATTCCTAACCCTGGTTATGTGCACCCCCACCGGCTGGCATGGGGTTCCCACAGGGAACCTTGAGAGCCACTGGCATACCGAATGTACATTATTTCAAAGGCTGATTGAGCTTTTAGGAACCCTGGATAGTTTATAAGCGGCACCAACCAAATCATTTTTTTTTTTTTTTTTTTACCTTCAAATCTTTTTATAAGGCTTTTCATTTTTACTCTCAGTATCTGTGCGAGTGTGGGTACATTCTAAATTTAATTTTCAATTTCAACAAGGTCACCTACTATTTGACTCCGACTGAATGTTTTTCTGAAGATTTTTTTGTCCGACGATATCCTCAAGCGCCCAGAGGCATCAGGATGTGGACAGAAATACTTAGTGAGTGATATGTTTGAATAAAAATAGACATGATACAGATAAAAATAGACACTGTGCACACTAAGTGGCTACTAAACTAGGCAGCTAGATATCAGCAAAGCTGTCAATATCTTTGCTCATCACCGGCAGTTCTTGTGTGACAGGAGCAGCGGAGATAGAGAGTTTTATTTTTTTTTTTATGAAGCCTCTTAGGGAAGTAGATCAGTCCTATGGGGTTTGATGCCAAAAAACATTCCATGGTATGAGTGACACACAAACAAGCATGGACAATTATTATTACAATCTGGAAAATTATACTATGAAGTTCACATTTAATATGACTAAGTAATATAGTCAAAATATGACAGAACTCTCAGACACAGATCATTGACAAATCAATGAGAAACTCATTGCAAGTCTTCACTATGAAGCCGACAGTCAAGCTCCAGGTCCAAAGTCACACGTGCCAGATGGACGGGTTGATTGGGTCCAGTATGTCCAAAATTAGTTTCCAAGTCAAGAATGGAACTGTATGTCCCAAGTCACAAATCATCGCCTGAGTCCAAATCCTAAACATGATCTTTGTAGTTCTGCACAAGTCATCATGTGACCTTCACTAAATTCAAACAACGTCAAACTTTTAGAGTAATGGGTAGTAGAGGAACTTTACCAAAATAATGAGTGTTTTTTAAATGAGTTGTTCTAAAGAAGCATTTCAAAGAAACCTGATCAGGTCATAACTCCTGTGACTGATAATTCTTCATTGTACTTGAGCATTGCTGTTGCTGTTTTTTGTTTTTTTGTAGTCTTTACACCTGAATGATCATCTGTAGTCCTTCAGTTGGGTTTCACTGTTGTCAGGAATATTTAACTTTTTTCTAATATACATTTGAAGCCTTGCAAAGTCACTTCTTCTCTTTGTCATGAGTCAAGTCATGAGTCAAATCTATGACCTGATAATAGCTTCATTATTGTTATTATTATTATTATTATTATTATTATTATAGTAGTAGTAGTATGCTAGAGCTTGTGTGTTATTTTTGTCATTTGGGATAAAACATGCTTTCAGGCTTTGCCAGTGTGCAACCATACTGTCTTTTCTCTAATGAATTTTATTTAAATCATGTCACTGGAGCCACTAAGACATGCCATCATTAAATTCATGTTACGGCTCTGAGTGTTATCAAATGTTTAAAACAGCCACTCTTAAAGACGTAAGCCTCTCCCTACTGAGAGCAAAGCTTCATAAGTAACACAGTCCTTGTTTAATTTTCAGTGTGATTGCTCGAGGTGATTCTTGATGATGCTTGATAAACACGACCCCTGGTCTCCAGTCCTTAACCTGCACTCACACAGCAGGCAGCTTGATTGATTGGTTGCTCCAGTCGGACTGATTGTGGGTGGTCTGAGAGGCTTTGGTTGCATCTGCAGTGGATCTGGAAAATATCCTTGTAAAATGGCTTGGTTTTTTTCTTGTTTTTGTAAGAGACGTATGAAAAAAATGGGGTTTAAGCGCTGACCATGAACCACAGTTCAGCCATATCTGTACCCTCCTCAGTTAATTTATTCTAGTGATTCCACTTGTTGTTGATCATTGTTCTCCTCACTTACATTTTCATTTATTGTAAAACTATCAACCAGGTGGAAAATAGAAATGGTTACCAGTTTTAATGCTGTGGTTATGATGGATCCTGTAGTGTGCTAATACAATTAAAGACTTTTACAGTGTCAATTTGAGTCAGATAATAATTTGATAAACCTTCAAATCTGTTGTCAACAGATTGATTCAATTTGCATTTAAATTATGCATTAAGAAAAAATTAAAAAAAGATAATTCACTTTCTGAATAATAATCATAATTATGCCAATTTTTTTCTGGTTTTAAATTGTGAATTTATGTATTTCAAAATGCAATCGCTAAGTGTATTTTAAAAAAAGGCTGGTACATTTCAGTCTACAATGATGTACTGTTACAGTTATGTACAAAATGTTCCCAGTTAACATTTACAGTTTCCATTTTGTGAGTGCTTTGATTTAAAGAAAGCTGCTTTCTTTAAATCAAAGATGTGCTATGTGCACTGTGTTCTGCACATCTTTAAAGTACTCAAGACAAGTTAATTGTGAGGTGGAATATGACAGACACATAGGAAAGTAAACAGAAAAACAAATAGTAAAATTTACAAGCCTCAAATTACTTCTGTGATTCCATTTTGAAATTCAAATATTAATTAATTTGAAGATAAACTAATTGTAATAATATAAATAATAACAACACTAACACAGCTGTAAAGTTATAATTAATGTATCAGCTCCAAAGAATACTATTTTTATTGTGTTGGCTTTCATTACAGTCCCTACAGCAGTGTCATATCCGTATCATTATAGGTTTATAATTTATAGGTTATCATATGTTACAGTTCTGTGCCTGTATTGCACAGTTTGTGTTCTGGGACACTAGTGGGGGTGGGTGGGGTCAGACTGTGTGTGGGACTCAAAAAGGCTTTGATAATGCAGTACTTGTGTTGCCTTAAATTATTACAATTGCAACTTACACTTCACAATTACTTGCAACGGAGTTCACTGAGCTACCGAACAAGGACAACACCTTCTCTGTTTCGGTTAGCTCAAAGTTTGGGGCTCTTCCAGGGTATGGGTGCTCTATTCTTCAGCCCACACACTAAAGAGTTGGTGTCTTTAAAGGTGTATTTCTCAGCTTGGGCATTTTTGCAGAGGACAGCAGTTCTTTTCACAATGGCTTGTTATAAATTTTGGTCCTTTCTTCACCCACTGAAGAGAAAGAGCTCCAAATACTGTAGAGGCACCATGGCTAACAGTAGAGACTGCTTTCATTGTTATAGGATGAACATGTTTTTTGTTTGTTTGTTTGTTTTATTTTATTTTATTTTTTTGAAGGGGGGGGGGGGCGTACTCACCAGCCAAGTTCAGTCACTATATAAAACTGAGAGTTGAAATGTAAAGAAACATAAATTTTGAACGTAAAAACATGAAAAATCATTTTTTCAATATAACCATGATTTGCAAAAATGTATGCAAATGCAAAAAATGTACAAGGCCAACATTCATTTGTCATTGTCAATGTTCATATTTGTTAGAAATGACTTCCTTTTTGCCAGTTTAGCCTTTATATTGCAGGAATTAATTATGGATATTGCATCTATTCATTTCTTGGGACACTTTCAACATTTTGATGGAAATGAAACACTCTTGCTTGATTGAATTATAACACAACAGCTCCTTTGAACACAAACAGTTGACATGCATAAGAGAAGCCTAAACTCTAACTTGGAGAGTTAAATATAATGTTGTCATGTTGTTATCGGTGGGGTGAAATCAGAAGTTGGGCTCTGAACATGAAGAAATTCAGAAATTTGAATCAATTCATTTTGGACTTTGGACCAGGTCAGTGAGCACAGAGCAGTGTTTTGTTTTGGCATAATAAAGCTTCAGTATGCTAGCTAGATAATGTTAGCCAGTCTTAGTCTGCCTAGTAAAAGCTGATTCATGCCAAATGTGGACAGGTCATTTCACAGCTTGTAGGCATTGCCAAAGAAAGCTACGACAAACGTTACTCAAACGATAGCAAAGCTGCTGATGAGGTTTGTGCATTTGCTGAGGAGCGTCGAGGCTGCAGGCAGCAGCAGAGGGTTGGGTGGAGATAGAAGCAGAGACTATTTTGATTTGAGCATTCTACATGAAGGCAAAGGTGGAGAGTTAAATCGAAGGCAATGTAAGGTAGGGGGAATTTGTTTCATGGAAAGCTTCTAAATGTATAATTTTGATCAACATAAGGCCCAAAGAGACCAGATTATCCAATATTTCAGAAAAAAATAAAAAAAATAAAAAGCGAATAGCCCAAAAAAGTTTGTTTTTTCTTCTTTCTGCTCGCATTAATTATCTCACAACCATTCAGATTTATCTGGTGACGCTTTGGAGGATCCAGCGGGTGGGAACTATTGAACTAAACTGCATATTAATCAGATATAGTTTCATTTAATAATGTACACAATATAACCCAGCTGTATATAAAGCAGCTCAGAGTGCCTCCACCTCCAGCAGCTACAACAGTAAAATGCTGCTTAAACATTGATGCATCATTATTAGCAATGTAACAATGTCACATATAATAATTTATCAGTCACAGGGGACACTGACTGCAGAAGGAGCACTTTGATAAGTAAAGTACATTTTGCTGATAACACATTTTTTCCTACCCTGGCAACAAACAAAGAGCTACTGTGTCACATCACAGCAAATCATCAGCTCATTTAAATCTGACAGTCCACATATTAACACTTCCAACATTTCCAACAGCTGCCACAGAGCTGCATCAGGTCTGGTAGACAGACAACAGCTCCAAATAATTGCCATGAACACCAGCACTCATTAGTAGACACTGCTGTGTAGAGCTTACCTTGACATGTTGTCTCACAAGCACGCATATGATACACACAAGGCTTCATATTGTCTTTCAAAGCACGTGGATTACTGTTTTTTGCTTAACAAAATACTGCACTGTATATTTGTTTATCCTGTTACTGAACAAGTTGAACACAGCTTTGGACAGAGGGTGCACAGACACATTTTTTTTTTTTTAATTTTATTTTATTATCTACTTCAATATGAAAACAGCAAAGCACACCGTTTTTTCTTTTGCCAGATTGAAGTGAGTAATTGAATGATTAGATGATCCGCGTACATAATAGCTCCTATTCAGCCAAATCTTTCCAGGTACAAAGAAACGCCAGGAACTAAACTGAGAAACCAAGAACCCCTTTTGTGCATCTGTTTACATTTTCTAAAGCATGGATGGATTATCATAATCATGGGCCCTGGACACAAACTCACCACAGACGCTGACCTACAAATGCAAATAGTACATGAGCACTGTGTGTGCCTTCACCAAGCACACGGAGTCTGGTTGCTCAATATCACAGGACAGCCTACAACCATACAGCTTGTGTTCTTTTCATTACTTTCACGTGTTAAATTATTGCCATTTCGGTCTATACCTGCCATGTTAATTTAAACCACCGTCAATAAAGTGTGAATGTACACATAAATGAACAGCAAATGCAGTACAGAGCCACAGCTACAGCAACACAAGACCACAGTGAAAAGTTACTCACCTCAACCTCCGACTTTCTGCTGGCCTTCTTTGAGCAGAAGTCATACGTCAAGTCGTCAAGGACCACCTCCAGGACAACTTCCAATTCAGTGGCCACAAGTGACAGCATGTTCAGGGAACTCTGTGTCATCATTGTCCTTAGTAGTTGCTGACATGAAGCGTCAGATGCAATGCTGAGCTTAATCGAGAATTTTTCAGGAGTTTTCAGAAGTTCCTATGGAGGCACGTTCAGTCCGTCAGGTCTAATGAAAGATCTGAAGCGAATCAGTTTATCGACACGACCAAATCAGACCGACAGGCAGAGGAAAGTGTGTTTGCTTTATGAATGACTTCACTGTCTCCAGCAGGAACAGAACCCCAAACAGCTGGTACAGCCAACTCTTCCCTTTCAGAGTCTACGGAATGATTCCTTCGAGCTGACACAAAATCACACAGAGACTGACGAAGACAACTTTTACCAGCCAACTTGCCCCCTTGTTGTATACCAGTTATTGATGAGACTGATCTGATGCATCACAACGTAACTTGAGTTTCATATCAGAGTGAAGATAGAAAATCAATTTAACTCAAACATGTCACTCCCAAGTTTTAGATTTCATTTGTTTTCTGATTGACCATCTGGTTACAAATCAAACTGTCAATTGTAGGTCCGAACAACGAGAGGACCACAAACAACTTTCTTTATTAAGGAGAAAGATTTTTCTTTTCATGATCTGTTAATGTCCCCCGTTAACTTTTATTATAGATACAGTTAAGACAGAGAGTAGGAGAGTCTGTCAGTCAACAAGAAACAGAGTATCAGGTTTGATATGGTCATATAATTTCACATTCCTTCAGACATTTAGCCTAATAAATGATTTCTAGAGTTCAAAAGATTCCATAATGATGTTCTGGGCTATTATATGATGATTTCATATTCAGAATATCAATAAATACAGATGCAAATAATAAATATATAATATTTATATATACATTCTGTCTGTCTGTCAGTAGAAGTGGTTCTTGTGCCTCTGAACAGAACAAAGTAGCTGCAAAGTCTAAATACACGATGCAGGTTGTTTTTTCTGTGCAGGTGTTTGTTAAACAGGTGACAGGCTGCTGCTCTGGCACTGTATGCATTAGCACAGTGCATTTATGCACACAGAAATTCATCAAAACATCTGTTAAAGCCAACTGAAAGATGATCCAGCTGTGATCAGCTGCTGCTGCTGCTATCAGAGAAGGACGTCACTTCACATGACGCCACAGACGAATGGACGTTTCATTTGTCTAGAGACGTATTTCCTCACTTCTTCTCTCTGCATATAGTTTCTTCGCGTTTCTCTGTGTACCTTCTGTGAGAGGGACTAAAATGCCAGGATGAGACGCAAGTGAGGGAAGCCTGAGTGCAGTTTAAGAGACTTTGGATGTACCCATGGTCTGGACTCTTCTCATTTTCAGAAATGCACTGCAGAAAAAAAACCCCACTAATGCATTCATTTTTGTCCCAAAAAGTTTGCAAGCAAAGCAGCATGCATGTTCAACGGATGGTGAAAACAACAGCCATTCTTGTGGTGCTAGTTGTCCTTAGGCAACCAAATGCACAACATGTCATTTGTTAAAGAATGAATCCAACCACCTAGATCACCTCGGTCTCGTCTGATGTGGGGTGAAACAAAGACGCCGCTCTTTCAGTGAAAATTGCTTTTAGTGCAGGATCCATAACAGTCTCACACCAGGAGTAGTCTTCATCCCCCCTCTAATGCACTGCATTCTGCTCAGGTTCATTTGTGGCCAACAGCTCAGCATGTGGTATATGAGGGACGGAAGCTGGACTGGGACAAAAACATGGCAAACAAGTGCTATGACAGTTAGCCACCACTAGTATTACAATGCAATATTAACTTTCAACCTTAGTGCATTACAATTCGTCAGTGTTTTCTTTGAACTGCTACTTTATGCACAATTTTATTTTCAGGTAATGTTAAAGAAGTGAATAGGGAATCTAAGGGGGACCTTCACTTCATGATATATTACAATGTTTTGAACACAGGAGCAGATTTCAGGTCATGATGCTGAGTCTTCTTCTGATCTCATTGCAGTTCTCCTCCTCACAGGCCTCATTGCTCCTTTATGCACATCTCTGTCTGTGGCTTGGGGGAACTTGAGGCTTATTTGAGGCGAGCAGTAAAGACCTCATTCCATCTGTTTAATTACAGTGGAGATTAGCAGATTATTTTTGCATTACAGGCGCCTGTCGCTCCTGATCACATGGGCAACCCAGAGGGAAGGCCGCTCCACTCCGACAGAGAATCACTAACTAACTGCAGAACTGGATCTGACTCCACAACTGGAGAAGGACACTCCAGCTCAACAAGTAGGGAATTCATAACATGTCCACGTTTAACATGCAGAAAAAGTTGACTGAGGTCCACCCTCTTAGTAACACTCTGCTTCATAGTGATGCGCTTGTGGGAATTCAAGCAGACAGACGGTCAGTGTAACAGAGCAAAGAGTGACTCATGTGCATCATAACATTGAAAGCAACTCAGGAGCTCCCTTTAGAAGATGGCTTTACCAGAAAACTTTTATTTTCATGACATTTTTGTCGCTATTTAATTTCAAGTATTGCATGCCTACTACAGATGATTAAAAATAATAATCATGTAAAATGAATGTAAAAGGTAAGGTAAAATCAAAATCCTTCTCTGATATGAGTGGTAGGACGCAAAGGCAGATAGAAAGCAGACAACAGTCAACTTTGGAAAACTTAGAAACTACATTAAAAAAATGATGGGCAGAATAACAGAGAACTGATATTGCTGAGAGGGTAAGAACCACATCCAAATACTGTATGAAAAGCCTGCATAAAGGTGTATCTTTAGTGCATTTAGTGGGGTTTTTGCAGGGGTTCCATTTTTTCGACTGGCTTCTTGGCAGAGAACATTGCTCACAGCTTTGTTGAAAGTCAGAAGCAGCACCAGAGGAGTTAGTGTACCCTGTCACAGGTGGTCTCCTCCCACTGTTCTAACTCTCTCTGCCTGCTTCCACTTTCTCATTTTCAAAAAAAAACCAAACACTTTATAAAACCATTGTTGGTAAACACAGTTCATTTGCAAATGATTCCATTCCATTCCATTCCATTCCACAACGTCCCAGCTTTTCTGGAATCAGGATTGTAGTTTCTGGCGAGTGTGTTTAATGATGAAATAATTAATTTATTCTATTCATCCATCTGCTGGCATTCCAAAGCAAACTGAATTACAGATTACTGAAGTAAATATTCATATTCATGTTGCTCGCATGATGTGAGCGATGTGAATTTATCCAGATGACGCAGATTATCCAGGGTGCAAAGAAGGTTGCTGTATTGAGTAGGGGTGCTATAGGACCTGATCAGCTGGAGAAGTGGAGCTGAATCAAGGAAAGCAGACAGGGTTTTATATTTTTAACACATTTCTAGGTGGGGCTACTATAATTCTTGGTGCAGCTTTAACTCCATCTACTCTCACTGTAATGCGGTCTGTATGCCAACCACACAATACAGAAGAATAAGGCAGAACTCCGACTGTTACTACCTCACAGTTAGTGCCATTGTAACCTCCCAACGCACACGTCCTAGTGTGAAACATGAGGATTTTATATCCTGGATCTACATTTGGGTGAGAAATGTTTCCCCTCAGTGATGGAGGAGTGCAATGAGAATGGAGTGATGCTGCTCTTCATTCTGCAGACCACAGGAAACTTTAATCAGCTAACTGACTACTGCTGCTGCTCATTTAAAGCAGCCTCTGCTCGCTGCTGCAGGGCAGAGAGGAGCTGCAAAGGACACGCTGAATCCCAAACACAACCTCCCAGAGAGCCACAACTGGCATGTGGACCAGATATAGGCCTTTTAACACAGATTAAGCTGTGCTGTCTCATCCACCTCTGATACAGAAGAAACCACTTGATGAATTACACATTAACACTTTCCCAGCCAGAGTATTACTTTCAGATTTTCAGCCACAGTCAGCATTTTTAATCATATTCACTAGTCTTTCAAGAACCCCAGCATATTTTGTTCTATGACTATGTAAACAGTAAATATATCAAAAGAAAGAACAGAGTCTTTTATTCTACCTTCATTATTTTATTGTATTTTATTATTATTATTGGTTTTGTTTTTTTTTGTTTTTTCTGCATTTTCATTGACATTATCAAGTTGAACATTAATGTCATGTTTACATATTTTTTTTTCACTTTCATGTGGTAACTTGTTTAAAATAGAAATAATGAAATATTAATGATAATATTCTGTTTTTCAAGGAAATATTGGTCATTTCAATCAAAAATGCACATTCTCATCAAAAACTTGAGACTGTATTTTGTCAGTAATTTTCTCGCCGAATGCTAACTTGTTTTTTTTCCCTGACTTCATCTTTGCCCACATCCATAAGTTATCTGTCTACCCCTGGCATAGCCAAGATATGGGTGAGCAATCTTGTGTCAACACCATTGTCTCCTTCAACTCTATTGACTGTCGTGTCTGTGTTTGTCACTGTCCTGGTGATCCTGAATCGACCTGATTCCACTATACTTGTTTGCTACTTCATCCAGATCAGCTTCAGAAGGATTCATGACCCTATTTGCCTCTTTGCGGGCAGCGGCAGTTTTCAATGTTCGGTGTCGTTCACATGCTGGGTACAGCATTTGAGCTTCCCACCCTGAGTGTGGCATTAGTGGCCGCCGTGTGGATATGGTCTATGATAGGGAAATTATTGAATATTAAATTCAAGTTGCACACTAAAACTATATGTTGTTGACCAACAGATGGGTGCAGGGACTGTGTACAGCTTTCCCAGAGTCTTTATGTTTGAGTTAAACAAAAGAGATAAGGCATGTTAATCATTTAGCCTTAGAGGTGTCAGTGGGTGCATTAATGGATCCTGTCAGCTAGTCAGGCTGGCTGTTTGCCCCTCGTTGCTAAGCTAGGCTACAACTATCCTGACTCCAGCTCAACTCTCGCCCGACACACAGTCATGAGACTGATCTTCTCATTTCATTCTCTGAAAAAAGCAAATGCATGCATTTCACAAAATGTTAAACAATTCATTCAACATTAGTTCCATGCGAGTAAATACTGGTTTGAGTCTAACTGCCAGCTGTAAATATGCAAATTCTTAGCGTTGCTGTTATTAATCAAGTTTGAATGTTTCAATCGCATACTTAAAATACTTAAGAATGGACACCTTTTTGGGACTGTCTGAATGCTGAATTTTTTTTTGGTAGCTTTCATTTCCTCCAAGACCTCTAAATCCGTCCATGACCAACAGAACTCTCTTGTCTCCTGGAGACTTTCTACATCGTGAACCACTGCTCTAGATAGTGCTAAGCATTTTGAAAATGACATTGAGTGACCTAGTGTCAGTAGGACAAACTGGTTAACCGGCTTGTGAGAACTGTATTGTATGTGGGCTGTCGTATTTGTGGACGTGCTGGTGTCCGTCTGAATGCGAGTGTTGGCATCAGCCGCTCAAGTGGAATTGCACACGGAGGGACAGATAGGGAGCAGCTGTGCGTAATTGTTTCGCTCAGTTGCCGAGGCTCATCCTGGCCCTTTATAGATAAGCTGGAGTAAATCTCCCTTGATGTCCTGGGAGAGCAGGGTAGAAGATGGAGACGGAGGAGAGCAAACACCAGGCCATGGCCAGCCTCTGTTTGAACTGCCTCTTCAAGACCCACAGCTTCAAATGAATTTTGCTATCAAGTAAAAGGAAAGGAAAGGAAAGGAACTATTATTCTGCTCCTCTTGGTTGACGTCGCTGTGGCTTTAACGCCAAGGAGTTGTCTTATATTCATTAGTGTTGGAAAGGGGAGACAGGGAGATGGAGAGGAGTGTCAGAGGGAAGATCTGTTGTCTGCGCACTTGTTACACAAGTGGAGGGATACACTGGCTGTGAGCTGGCTTTTGTTAGCAAGACAAAATAAAGGAAAAATGTAAAATGTTACAGTAAGCTAACAGCAACAGTGACATTATTTCTCCCAAGGACTTATAAAATGAAATAAACTGACAACAGATATGTTGATGTTGAATACATGTTGATACAGGGACTTGTACCAACATCAAAAACCCTCAGAAATCCTGTATCGGGTGGGCTTTTGCAATAAGATTGCCTATTTAAGATGACAATGGTCTGCACACTCTTGTGCCCTGCCAATGCTCAGTGCTGCTGCTATTGCTCAAACAATACTTTAAAACAGATGTGTGGTTTTACGCTGACTGCAGTATGGTCAAGTCTCCATTATGGTATATTTAATTTGTGGCGGTGGCTGCTCACTTGTTCCACCTCAGTTCCACCCAGGCTTCCTGCCTCTGCGCAGATTTGGATTTACTGTGTCTAGATGGTAGCGAGCTGTGAACCCAAATACTGGTTTCAAAACAACTCACAAAATCCTTAGTGAGGTGTTTCTCTCTACAGTCTCCACTTTGTAATTCTCAATACCAATCGCACAGGGGTATATAGAGGAAATCCAGTGTCTGGATGGTTTTCTTCTCCACTGCAGCCCTGATCTGTTATTAAGGTTTGGCGAATATTTACCTGCAGCTCTTGCTGAGTGTAGCTTTAATGTGTATTTTTTTAACCACTTCATGATGTTTTGGACTGACATTGAACTTGACCGCCTCCCGCAGCTCATCTAATGCACGGGTTCTTTGTAAAATGGTTAATAGTGTGGATAATTCCAACATCATAAAGGTGGACACAAACACAAATCAGTCACCACAATACACACATACACTGAATGGAGAGCCATTGTGCAGAATACTTCACATGTTGATGTGTTTATCTAGCAGCTGAAGCCCTGTAATAAAAAAGATAACATCATATTACAAGCTTCTACCTCTGCAAAAGGTGAGAGAGGGAGAGAGAGTATGATGGGGACAGGAACAAAAGAGGACGTGCTGACTGTTTATTCCATTTCAGTTGGCCTTGAGGGCAAGCCAAAAAAGCCTTTTCACTATGAGGCCAGCCGCACCTCTGAACGACAGAATGAAGATGTTCAGTTAGGGAAAATTAATTAGCTGTACAACAGGCACCAACTGAGATTTTGTCTTAGTGGCTTTGGGGCATTTAGTTTTATTTTCTGAGTACCTGAAAATAAACAACCCAAATTATGTGATGATTTGTTATTGGGGAGCAGTCTCAGTTGTTACATCATCATTTTCAAATATATGTTCTGCTGCTCATGAAGCACTAAAACCCCAAAAAGGCAGTAAAAGCTTAGATGACTGAAAAAAGAATTGAACACAGCAATAGATGGTACAGCTGGTTAAATAATCATCAGAATGTAAAAACAAATGCAAAGTTTCCTAAAGTGTAATCCATTGGTAGAAAAAAAAAATCCTTTACCTTAAATCAATTGATTGAAAATAATGTTCTATTAATCACCAATCATCAATGATTTTGTGGCTGAGCAACTAGCCTACCTACTCACTGAGGGTGAGTCTCTCCAAAGCTGGAGACACTGCGGTGTTAGCACTGCTCACACTCTGCATCTATACGTCTGAGTTGCTCTTATACTAAGGTCAATCAGCAGTGGTTTCTTCATCCCTGAAGAACTTATCTCCATGCAGCAAGAAATGCTAACGCAAATGGAACAATATGCTTGCATGTGTTGTGTTTTTTTGTTGCCATTTAGCAAAATTCCATAACCTTTCAGCATTATAATTCAACTGGTCCAAGAGAAAACTAGATCTCCACACCTTCTATCGGCTCTTTTCATGCTTTAGAAAATGTAGCCTGTGATGCGAGACCAATCACACGTTATATCAGAGAGAGGGCATTCCTATTGTCGGCATGCACGTCCCAAGTCTGATTCAATGCTGAAATGTGCTGCAGAAAATCCTGCAATTCAATTTATCATAAATTTACAGTTCGTCCTTTACCTGCCACAGTGGCAGGTAAAGGAGGGGAGGGGGAATGCGCAGTAGCCTCTCATCCCACTGTTCAGACTGTGTCGCAGCTGCCCCTGAAGCCTGGGGCGCTCTGCCCTGGAGCCATGTCGTGTTGGAGGAAGAACCGGGGTCTTGGCAAGGCTCATGCTGTGGCCCTATGAGCCATGACGCTACACAGGAGCAGTTCGAAGGGGCTTTGCGGCATGATCGGGGTGGATGGTTTTGCAAAAACTGCACCTTTAATTTTATGAATTCATCACGTGCTACACAAGGTCACAGTTACTAACCAAAAAAGAAAAGGCTTTTCCTTTTTTATCAGCTGATGAGAGGGGATACATCTATAGCTTTTTCTTTATTTTGCACTGCATTTTAATTATTTTATGAACTGTATTTTTTGTTGATATATTCAGTTACGTTTTTGACTCATTTGACAACCTTTTACTGCCCTTCATTGGTTTTCTGGGGTCTAGAGCCATAAATAACAATGTGCAATCTACATGTTTTTCTCGTTTATGTGGAATCAGTTTTAAATAGAATAAAAGCATTTTTTTTTTTTTTTTTTTAATTTTGCATGTCAGTAGTTTTGCTGTAAGCTGGTTTGTAAGGTCCTCAAGGAGGTGTAAAGCAGATGGAGCATATTATTTGTAAAATCTTCATGTTCAGCTCAGTTTAATGAATGTTGCAGGAGACAGTATTTCCTGTGTGTTTGAGTGATCCAGACTGCACATCCATGAAGACTTTCATTGCGACTCAAAGCATAAAAAGCCATACCCCATCTCTCTGTAAGGTAGAGTGAAAGCCATCTGTGTTCTCTACACTGCAGACATCCAAAATGCACTCACAGGATTTTTGGTTCATTAGCACTTAAGGAAAGCTGCTGCATGAGAAACGTGAGAAGCAATATGGGAAATGTTGGTGTTTTATGAAAAAATCTTTTTTGGAGTTATAGATTTATTTTGATTTATATTAATTATTTAGATTTATTTATATATTTTCAAGTTTGCCTCAAGTCATTTAATGCAGAATTTATGGGGGAAAAGGAAGCAACCAGAACTTATTGACACAAGGAAGAAATTCAAAAATGGGCAATATTCATACATACATGACGAAAAAGAGCAAATTACTTGTTTTCAGAGTAAACTGTAAATCATTTAGTCTGTATTTTCATGTTCACAGTAACCTGTTGGTGGCCCCTAGGGCAAAAAACACTTTTGGGCCCTAGTAACCTTAAACATTGGAAAATTAGTGCATAAATACTTTCAGTACTTCAAAGAAATTCAAGTTAATCAAATTAACTAAAACCAATTGATATGCAGTATTGAAAGGCATTTTATTTAATTCGAGTTACTCGACTGCTCCCTGCGATGTACAGTACTTAACATGAAATCAGTTAACATGTAGCAAAGTGAATTTTATACCAGAAATTGTTTATGATAATAATAATTACTTCTGAATAACTCTGCATCACTGGATAAACAGCCTGACAAACAGGAACACAATGAACGGTAAGTTACCAAGTACTTTATATCACAGCCACTCCAGTACATGTGATCTCCATCACTGATTGACAAATCTGTAGGATATGAAAGAAAAAGGACAGAAGAACAAAGAAGTGAAGTGAAAGTCCACAAATACAGAATCTGTCAGTGCCTGTTATCTGTTCTGCTTTTATCCGTTTGAAATTGAAATCAAAATTTTGTTGTTTTTAAATTGCAAGAGCTGCGATTTCAGTGGGCTACAACTCATGTGATCGACAGTGTTTTGATGAGCTACAGGAGGTGAAGTAATTTAGTCTCAATAGTCAGCCATCTTTCTCCAGAATCACGTACTGCATCTTTAAAAACTGTTAATTAGGATGCCAAGGTATTGAGGAAGTTGCTAATAGTGTCAGTGAAGCAAACGTTAGCTCAAGCAGCTACAGCACAGAGCTGTCAGCTGTGTCAATCAAGGGGTGTCCATCAGACATTAAAACACTGTTTGAGCAGTTTACAAGCAGCTTGGCAATATTGCATCATTAAGAAGAACTGTGCCTCCTATCAGCATACACATTGTATAACGCCACTTTGAATGTCATGATTTGACATTTTTTTAAGTGATTTTAAGTATTCACTGATTAAATGTTTTATTGAATGCAGGCCACTTAAGCCACACATACATCTCAAACTTATTTACTAGAACATTTCAATTAGCTATATTTCTTAAATCATTCAGCTGTGTGCCAGTGCAATTGTTTTAACTTTTCATGGGTTTCTTTCATCATTTGTTATCATTTGAAGTTTCTATGTATGACATTCACCGCCACTAGGTTTGCAGTGGCATCAGTATCTCAGACCCCTAACAAAGGTCATGTTAGCCACCCCCCACCCCCCTCGCCAGACACATTCATTATATGGCTTTGTTGCCCTCCAAAGTTACCAGACTCCATCGACAAAATTAATTAATTACAAAGTAATGTTACTGCGCAGAAAAAAATAAATAAAACTCAATAAAACCATCTTGGTTTGTCTTTGAGGTTCCAACAATCACCAGCTGTGGTTTGGTTAAAATGAGCCCTTCATTTGAAGTTCAGTTCAACTCATTAAGAAGATTTTCTGGGGCTTCGCTGAGGGTTGTGTGGACCAGGTGAAGTATGGAAACAGAACTGCTGCTCGCCGACAGACAGCTGCTGAACACCAGGGAACTCTCTCCTCCAGAGATCCATTTTTTGGGGACTGAAAAATGGATCTATCTTTGCTCTTGCTGCTCAACCTGTTTGCAGCAGCGAGCTGTGGAAATGCCAACCTCCAATGTCAGGTGTTATAGTGTAATTAGTCTTTTTTTGCCCATGTTGACTGCTGACTGTAGGAGAAATTTACTTTGCTTCATGAACGGTGAGATGAGAGAGGAAAAAGAAGAGAGAGTGGAGGGGAATAAGAGAAAGAACTAGAATCTCTAGTGCTGAGCTCAGCCAGAGGCTGAACTGAACACAAACACACAGAAACACACACCCTCAGTGCCTGCCATTCCTCGCTAGCTTACAGCTATGTACAGTTTGTCTCTTTATAAACGCATTGAGGGCCAACAGTTTCACAGGGAGGGACTCACACGCACTAATATTCACATCCGAAAAGGCAACCAAAACAAAGAAGAAAGAAGCTTGGATTACAACACACACAGAGTTTGACTTCATTCTGTCTCAGCACACCATTATTCTACCATATCGTTACATAGCAAATAGTTGTTTGCTGCTAGATTAATGTTCATGATCATAATGATTGCTCAAGCCAAAAGAAATAACAAAACATACGTTTACAAAAACACGCAGCATAGATTCATTCACTCACAACTGGTGCCAATTTGTGTCATTTGGCCACTGCACTTTAAGCTCAGATTGATCAACAACTCTGTCATTCTAAGGGATCACTCTCTCTTTCAGCTAAGAACAATCAACAGACAGAGTGGGACATCCGTCAGAGAGTCCCTGGGTTTGTCAGGTGTATTTTGGTGTCATATCTTTGGATAGCAGCAGTCATAAAGCGCCAGGAGAGGCCAGGGCCGCTGAGAAAGCCAGCCAGACCATAAACCCTCCGTGCTGAAATGTTTTATGACAACACACCATGGAAGTGCAACAGCAGAGATACGAGCCCAGGAATGGCAGTGAGAATATGAGTTTTCACTTGGACGCAGTCTGTATCCTGCTGTAAATAACTCCAGTGAGCTCTCTCTCCCCACACTGTAAAAAAGTCTATGTGTTTATGGCAGCTTGTATTTTATTTGCTGTGCAGCTTTCAGGGCTATAGAAGCAGAGAGGTTTAGCTACAGAAGTTCAGGCCAACAGTAAAGGTTGAGCTGTGGAAAAAAATGGCCTCATTTCCAGAAAATACCACACAATGAAACCTGCTGCGACCCTTTGTTATCCAGCCGGCCAGATGAGGCGACAGATATGGCTGAATCCTAATCAGGTTTTCCATTTCACTGTGGTGGGTGTTCCCAGAGTGACTCGAAATGTTAATCCAAGATCATTATTTTTAATTGGCTGTATCATAAAATACCATCACACTTCATGTCTTGTTGTCCTCTGTGGATAGCTGTGGCATTCTGTGACACGCTATTAAAAAAAATCAAGAGCCTCCAGATAAAGAACCAAAACCTGATGGATCCCAACAAGAATTTTAATGCTGAAGAGATGTTATTCAATAGCCTGCACCAACACTGAAAAAAAAAAAGTAGAAACAATTTTCAAAAATGAAAGATAAAATGTTATCTCCTGTGTGTGTGTGTGTGTGTGTGTGTGTGTGTGTATATATATATATATGTTATCTCCTATACACACACACACACACACACACACACTCACACACACACACTATTGTAAATAATTGTTATTTCATAATAGAAAATAATTCAAAATGGTATGCATCCCAATGACACTGTTCTGTCATGTCAGCTTCTATTTCATAATGTCATGATTCATAATGACACATTTCATTTCATATTGTCACTTTTCATGACAGTGGTATTGTCACAACTCTCTCACCTTTCAGCAAAACACAGGGCTGCTGTTAAACTGAATAAGTTACATTGTTAAGCTGAATAAATAAAAGGAGACATTAGTTTCAGTGTCTTTGTGTCAGTTGGATTAGTCACATTATACTGTTATTGGTCAAACTTATGGCTGATAACTAGTAAGATAGTGTTATTGGGAAAAGTACTGCAGCTGCTGGGGGTCACGGTAACATTAAGCGTAAATATGGGTCGTAAGACCATGGTTGCACAAACAACTTATGTAGCTGTTTTTTTCTGGTGAGAACTGGCAGGAAACATACTATCATGAAATAAAAATAGATGTTTGGAAAGGTGCATTTTGAAATTAAAAAAATATTTTTTGAAATGAAAACATTTATTATTCAGTTACTATGAAAATAATATAATTAAATTGCATTTTATTTGTAGAATTTAACAGTCATATTTATTTGTTTAATATTGAACAATTTCAAGCTCCATATGTGTAGCCCTGTGAACACACATGAGATATATAAAGAACTGCACTTATTTTTATGGGTTGGACATTTGAGCAGTCAAACAGCACCCCAATGACCAAATGGGACCCAAATGGTAGCCCATCACTGTCCCATGTAAGTCCTCCATAGAAATGTTGGCTGGAAAGACAACATAAAGCCAGCAGTAGTGCAGATTAGTCACAGTGAGCAGACACAGAATGGCAACAATGCACTCCTAGTTACTGTCTATACTTGTACATCCTATCTGATGGAGTGCACAGTAAGTGAAAAAGAATGAGTAAATTGAAAACGGATGACATAACTGTGAGGAGATAATTCTTTATTTTTGTAGCCCCTTACTACAAACAATAAAACTTAAAACACAATTATCATTTTAGAAAAAAAAAATCAGAAATACTGTGTAATAAAAACATGTTGTAATAACATTCATGCATTCATGTAAGTAGTCTAAAAATCATATAAAATACAAGTAAGTCTATTAAAGTTCTAATTCCAGCAGTGATGCCTCAAATCCATGTATAATAGTTCATACATTTCATAATAAGAAGAACTTAGTTTCATATTTTCTATCATCAAGGAAAAAAAAAAAAAAACACAAAAACATGTGATTCAGTTTAGCATCATAGAGACTGCATAACTTTCAGCATGATTTCATGTTTGGAGCTGAGGTGTGTTACAATACATTTAGAAATGCCCAGGCTACAATTACCTTTGATTTGGCAGCAATCACTTCATATACACAATCCAGTTCCCAAAAGGTTGGGGGGGAAAGTGTTACCTGTCACAGAGACAGCATGAAAACCAATGCACAGCATGATTTTTTCTGTACATCACAGTGAATGGAAGAATCTAAACATGATTACTTATGTTCAGTTGACATTTATGTCAAGGAATTGCCCATTTATGCTGGGGTTAGATTTAGTTCAAAGAACCGGAGAGTGGCTTCTGCTGAGAGCTAATACCCCTTAATAAACATACATGCATGCATCCCACATGCATCAGAGGCTGGGGTGGTAGAGGGAGCTACAGCAGTGAACAGTGTTGGCATGACTGTAATCAGCAGAGTAACTGTGATAAATGTCAGGTTTTTATGTCGGCGCTGTGCACCAGCCACACAGCTGTGACTGAGCCAATCATTGTAAGGCATGCAAACAGCTGATGCATTCAGCCAATACAAGTTGAACTTCAGTGTTCTGCCTGAGCTAAAAACTTCTGTGCTTTGAGGTATGCAATTAACACATATTCGATACTGAACTATAATAAATTTACATGAATTTTATTCATTCCTATGCCAAGAAAATTACATTGGGCTCACTTTGTAACGCACAAATACATTTCCGCTGTAACAGTAAGTTAGATTGCTGTTGTGTTTACGTGCTTTGGTTTTATGGGAGGACCAGGGCTTTGGACCAGGTTGTTTCTGACACATCACTGTCCATGAAAAATACCTGTACTGCACGTTGCAGATGCATGATTTCTATAAATATATCACCAGATGATGATGTAAGTTCTCTCTATGTCTACTGTTTCTAGGAACTTTTCGTATTGCTCTGCATTATTGAAATTCACCACTTTGAAAGAAATGTGGAAAAGGTAGACAAGAGCACAAAAGGACCAGCATGTGAGTCACAGATAAAGGATTCAATGCATTTAGAAGCACAGCTTTCATCCTCTATATGAAAAGCTAATCAGTCGGCCTGATTGCAGTGAGTGGCCTTTTGTAACATCTTTAATCCAGTGAGTGTTTTAAGAAGTGCATAATTGAAATTCTGTTCAGGATGGCTGCAATTTTCAGCTGCAGGATAATGAGCCATCAGTTGGCCTTGGCTGGCAGCGTGAGGGACTGTTTTAAATGTGCCATGTGATGAACCTTTGATTGGTTCGCCAATGACTCGTCTATATTGACAATACCAGTGAGGGACAGGGGACTCTTTATTTAGTCCTCACCCTTATCCTCTGCTGGTCCTAATTAAGCAGTCAGCCAGATTGAGGATCCATTAATGATGTCATTGTTATGCTAATTGGTGCTCTATGCTCTGAAAGTACATCCAGAGACCCAGTATGTGCCATCAGAATTTCATCAGAGATCTGTGGATGGTGTCGTTCCAGTTATCAAAGGTTGGCTGTTTGGAACTGAACAAAGTGGGAACACCTTTTCTCTCTGTCCACCTTTATATTTTTATGTTTACAGAAAGACTAATTGAATTTACTGCAGCAATGGATAACAAGATTGACTGTTTTGTGTGACGTTGTCCAAACATAGCAAAAAAGTGTGAGTATTTATGGCCATTCTGAGGCAACTGGAAGGCTGAGTGAAAAGCCAGCTGTCATATTCCCCTCTTCATGTTTTCTTTGAGTGGCATCGTCAAGTCAAAATTACAATTTGACTAATACTTTATTTTATGACCATGTACCTACCAAATTAATGTAATTCCCATCACCCTCAGCTGTACTTTCTGTTGAGTGCTAATAGGCAAATGTTGGTGCGCTAACATGTAAATAATTATTCCTGCTAAACATCAGCATGAAAGCATTGTCTCTGAGTGCTAATGTTAGCATATAGCTCAAAGCACCACTGTGCTTAAGTAAAGCCTTACAGAGCTGCTAGCATGGCTATAGACTAACACCAGATGCTTTGCTGTCCTTCAAAATAGGTAGATTGTCATGTTTCCTTATGGACATTACAGAACTCATTGTCTCAGTAAATGACTGACTGAGTGAATGAATTAATGATTAGATACATGACTTTCTGGATCCATGTGGTGCTTTGCAAATAAAAAGTTAAAATATTTCCATTAAATGCTGTAATTAGCTGTGTTGTTAAGTCATGGTAGGAAAAATTACCATTGTGGTCTCATTTAAAATGATGCATTACATTAGTCAGTGCAGTAGTTTGTGTCTACATGCTGTTTTTAATGGGGTTTTGCAAACAGTGGGAGATGTTGATTTGCAGGAGGTAAAGCCGATCTGCAGCAGAGGACTGACAGGATTTCGTGACTGCAGCAAATCCATCAGTGAGTGTAGACTCTTAATAAGCATTTAATGATATAAGGGAACAGTCATTTTAGCAAAAGGTCAAATCTGCATTGTTTTCACCAGATGCATTACAGGTATATTCATATACTGTATGTAAGTGGAGCATGATGAGAAGGAATTTCCCTCTCTCCGCAGAGAACAGCTTTCTTAACCCTCCTATTCCCAAGACCTCTGGGTAAAGAAACAGGCTTGCAGGACTCATGGAGGATCTTGTTGACACTGAACCCAGTGGACTATGTTGTGAATGGGATCACCCTTGGTGGACACCGTAAATGGTTTGCACTGTCAACCAGTTAGTGCGATACTTTTGGATGCCAACTGCCATAAAAGTGCTCTGCAGTCTGATGGTACAGCAGATGATATTTCTGTATTGCTTCCCAGATGGCAGCAGGGTGAACAGGCTGTGGCTGGGGTGGGTATTGTCTTTTATTTTATTTAGGCTTTTAGCAGGCACCTTACTTCACTGGTGTCAATGATGCTCGGTGGATGGGTACCAATGACGTTCTGGGTGGTTTTAATCACTTGCTGCAGACCTCTCTTGTCCATGAACATCCCAACCCAATTTGTGATGTTCCATGTTTTCAGTCAGGAGGCTTTTTATCCCTCCACCGTAAAAGTTAACAAGACGTTGACATGGCTGCTTTCTTAAGTTTCCTTGAGAAATACAATACTGATTACTGATTTTGAGGTTTCTATGCCAGGCTGGAGATAAGAGATGACCATGACAGGTTCTCTTTGGTGCTGATTCTCATTTGCTTCACACTGTTTGGTCTGGCTTTATTTATTTATCACAAGACTCCATTTCATACCATGGGAGACCTTTGTTGACATTGTTCTGCTTTGTTCTAACCCCAGTTGGGGTTTCTCAAGACTTTTTTTTTTTCATTTCTCAAATATACTGGGAGAGAGGGTTCTAGAAGAATTTGAGGGTATCATTACCCATTAACACGTATCTCCTTTGTTTAATTTGTACAAAAAGTGTAAAAACTATGATTTGCCACTATAGACTTTTTGGCAAGACCAGTTGCCTGGCAACCAACCAGACTCCACACTCCTGGGACTGGTCCCAGCCAAGAATTAGTCCTCCAGATAACACAGTGTAAAATGATGAATGGTTGGAAAATGAAAATGTTTTTTAGACTTCAAATCAGATATAGTAGTTCAGTTAGTGAATTTAAGAGGAGGGGATTTCAGTTTTTATGCTAAGCTAAGCTAAGTTAACTGATAGTTATATCCAGGTTCATATTGATCAGACAGATATGAGGGTGTTATTAACCTAGCAAAGGAGCTCATAATTATACTTCCCAGAATGTTGAACTTCTTTTATGTGTAGTAGTGCAGAGGTAGGATTAATAGCTGGTTCAAATCCTGTGAGTTAAACTCAGGCAGTCAGCCTACTTTGTTGTTTACATTTGTATCACATCTTACACTGTTAAATACTTCAGCAATGACCGCCGATCGTGGAAACACAATGAAAACAGGAACTTGGACAAGAAGGTTTCTCTTTGAAATAACAAAATCATTATTCAAACTATCTGACATTGAACTTCAACCAGAGAGCATCCTCTGTCTGCAGTTAAATAAACAGCACCTGTACTCCTGTTCTTAGATAACCACTCATGTAATGTCTTGCTCCACATTTTCCTGTTTGAACAATACTTTGGGGCTATTCCCCCTCAATGCTCCTCCCTCCACATTTCTGCCATATTCAACCCCCTCTGGAAGAGGAGGCACATAAGGTGAATCCTGAAATAAAGTCAGGGGCCTCTCTCACTTTGAAAAGTTTAAAAGAGGCTGCCCATTCTGTGAAATCACTCTTGGTAGCAGAAGAGAGAGCTGGAGGTGTTAATTTCATGGGTTAGGTCTTAAATTGAGCTCTGAAATTTTCTCCCTGAGTAGATTAGAGGAAGGTCTCACTGTCCTCAGGTAAGGCGGCCCTCTGCTCCCTCTGACTCATCACATATTGATTCCTTCCACTCCTGCTTGACCCCCACTAACCCCTCCGCCATTTGTGCCCCCACAGCTTTGTATGCCTAACCTGTTTACAGGGAGAGATGCAGCACACGTGGCCGGCAGTGAGGGGGATCAGCCCCTCAGGGGCAACAACAACGAGCCTGCGCTGTTGCCAAATGGGTTCAGCCCCCTGGCACACTGGTTGATGACGTACAGCTCTGATCACACAGTGAGAGCATTATCTTTATCCTCAGGCTAAAATGCATTTCATTACTTACATCTGCTGGATGTGAGTATGTGCTGCTGTCAGAAATATCAGAGAATAACAGCAGAAATAGAGCACTGAAGCTTCTTTGTTTATATCACTAAATATCAGACTAATAAAATTGATTCATCCCATGAGCATTTAGCTGTATGCCAGCCGTTGATATTCCAAATATGCACACTTCTCAGGAGAGATTTCTGAAAATAAAATCACTTGTGTTAAGACTGTTTTCTAACTAAACACAAACTTGCACAGAAAAGTTGCAAAGAGAAAATGAGAAGCTTTGTTTTTGATCAGCGTCCTCACTGGGCTATAATTCCTAATTAAATTTTCTCATTGAAACCTCATTTCAGAAAGGTAGAGAACGGCGCTCTCTCTGCATTGTAATTGAGTCAGAAATGAGCAGCCGGCGCACTGAGCCGGCCTGCCTTTTAAAGAATAATGGCGTCATTTGTTTTGTGTCCATTAACAACGAATGCAGTTTTATTAATTCCTCAACTTGGTTTCCTGCATCTTCCTAATTAATTCCATTTTGTTTTTCCCGCTAAGGAAGCTTCTGCAGATTAATGATGTGGAACAAAAATGTTGTCGAGATGCTGATGTGCTTCATCTACATGGGGTGAAATTTCTGTCATTAGATACAAATGCCTGATGACTACAACTTTTTCCTTTTTCCTTTTTTTTTTTATGCTGCCTGTGTCGGGGTTCTGTGCCCGAAGGCTTCATTCCATCTGTGTAACTGATTAGACCTGCAAAGAAATCAAATGACTGTTGTGGTGAAAAACACAATTTAAAAAAATGCAGTTCTGACATGTATCTTACCACCTATGGCGCTCAACTATGCACATCTTTACGTTGGTGTTATAGAGGAGTAATGGATTTTCAACCCTTGAAAAAACCCTTTCTTTGACAACATAACTGAAACATTTTACAGGAATGTAAACAAATATGAATACATTATTAGCATATGAACAAAAAAACAACGTGCTCTAAACAGATACAAATCAAATATATGATGTAATAACATGATCAGCAACAATGTGCTGTTCCACCACTTCTTTTTACCTCATAACTCAGTCAACCCAAACACACAGATATTATTCACATTCACCTGTTTAAAAAGCTGCTCCTTATAACTCCTGATCTTAGCTTGTATTCATCAAAGTCTGACTTTGTCTTCAGTATCAAAGTAATGCGCGTAATTGCTGTCTGTACAGTGTGAAGAGGAACTGCTAGCAGTCAAAGCAGCAGGACTTTTCAGATATGCTAGAATCTAAACAAATAAGCTAAGACGATAGAGGTGCAGTTTAGGCATTCCGCAAGGCTAATCCTCAACAGAGTTGGCCAGGGCAAGATAATGTTCCACAAGTGTTATTTTAAACTCATGACCAAATATTGAAGCTGCATGGGACAGTGGACATGAAATGAGGAGCTGAATGAGGAATCATCTTAATACTGTATAAAAAAAAATGGGTGAGAGCTTTTCATATTTTTATCAATAGCATTTTTATTATGGCCCACCTTTTGTCTTTAGCTTTCTCAATTTTTGCAATAAAAACTGTTTAACACTGAAATGCAGCAGGCTAGTAGATGATACATTTGTTTTGCATCATCTTTGTAAGAATAATTGAATGAATGTCCAGGGGTTAATACTACACAACAACTGTTTTCAGTATTTTCTTATGGCGTTAAAGGGTTGTTTACATCTATAGATCAGTAATGTTTGTGAATACAGCAACTGGCGTATAGTTTCAAATGTGATCAGTTAATAAACATACAAAATGCAGACTGTTCTTTTTTCAATTTTCAAGTCAAAATGTTAATGTGATTTGGCTTAAAGTTTAAGTTCCACATCAATCAATTGTGTTTTCTGGCATATTTGAAACACTAAACTACAATATTATGCTTTGTTTTTTCTTTTAGTACAGACTGGTAGATCCATCTTTCCATCACAACCTGTGCAGGCCTGAGAGAACCTGAGTCAAGTTTATCCAGTCTTTTTTAAACCACTGCAGTAAAGAGGTAAAGAGTGTGCTTTTCTGACATGTACCTTAGCCATTTTATTTCTCTACCATCTACTATTGTGTGTGTGTGTGTGTGTGTGTGTGTGTGTGTGTGTGTGTGTGTGTGGGCCCATCTTCCAGGGTGCAAATCACACATATAATGCCACAGTTCCACAACCTGCAGAAGTCAGAAGTATATCAGTGGTTGTTCTGGGATATTCTGTATTTGCATTTTCAAAGGAAGCTCCACTTGAAGGCCCGTATGAAAGCCCTCACAGCGTGATAATAGCACACAGACTCCTTTCACACAGCCGCTGCTCTCTTCTGCACATGGGATGAGAGGAGCATTTCCTCACCTTATAATTCGCTTGGATAGTTTTATTTCAGATGTCATTCCTTCACATTCTCCACGTTGCATTTCGCTACCCTCTGTGTCTGCATTTTTCCCTCACGGCAGGGTTGTGATATTTGTATCTCCTCAGCTAATCAATGTTCACATGTCATTGTTTCCTTTGCAATGAGGAATTCACTTTCACACTTTGCTCACTGCTAAGGAAAGGTTACAGACGTCAGGGAAATGTTTTTTAAAGCTTGCCAAAGCTGCCATGTTGTTTACAAAAAAAGCAACAGGTATGCAATTTATTCAATTATGTTCTCAGCAGTTAACTGCAGTTTGTATATCACCTGAACAATACTGGGGTTAATGCGCTATAAATGTAGTGTTACAGACAGTAATATATGACTTTTTTGGCAGCTATGCAGTCATATAATGTGTGACCAATAGGAATTCAGTTATAAAAGTTGAATAAATCATATGCTTTAATGGAAATGGACCTGAAGAAAACAACTGAAGCACAGCGGTATGTATCAACAGCAGAAGACATATTAGTTGCCAAGTGCAGAAGTTTCATGGTGGTGACGATACACTGGATTGACACACGTATAACACACTTGCAACAGAGCTAGAGGACATATTTTCCCTATATAGACTAACCAACAATAAACTGACTGCATGTGTGACAGACAATCAAAATAACTTTGTGGGGTTTACCAGGAGTATCAACAGCAAGTAAACTCTGGGGACGAGGAGGAGGAGGAGGTTGTGTCAGGTGACCTTTACAGACCTCCACAGAATGCTCACCACCAATGATGAAGATGCCCAAAACAGTACATGTGCACCGTGGAAGAAGGTCAGCCACTCCACAGTTGCATCAGTAACAGGGTGGAAGTCATTCCATGACACCTATGCAAGGATCATAGAAATGCCTCTCGCTGACATATCTAACCTTTGCGCACAGCTTCAAATTCTTTTTATGAATGACAGAGAGCATCTCTTTCTCAAATACTGTTCCATTATGAAGCCTTTCACAGTTGGACAGTCTACAGGGTGAGAACACTTGTTTTTCTGGAGCATCTCAACCAACACTAGAAAATCTAATGACCAAAACCCTGGCAATGAAACACAGCCTATTGCAAATGACCACAGGACTGCATGAGATTACTGTGGGAGCAATCAAAAGTCGGCTACCAAGGATGCGTTGCTGGCCACTGTCTCACTGCCAGACTCCAGGCTGTGCTGGGTAAGAGAGGAAACCAGAAGAGACTACATTAAGCTTCTGGTCACCATTTAGTGCAGCTCCTCACAGAAGAGCCTGCAGCCCTGTTGCTTGATCCTCAACTAGCTACAGTCTGATGCAACTACTGAGTCCAGCATGCCCTGACTGTGGAAACAGAGGTGATGGATTGTCTCCAATCTGCCCCTACGATGGAAAGCCTATACCACTTTCTGAAAAAATAAAAACTAATTCACATTATGTCATAATGTCCCAAAACCATCCAGCACACCATTCAAAGACGTGTTTCAAACTGCCTCAGTGATGGACGTTTTCAGCAGCTTCTCATGCTGCCTTTTAGCAGGTAATTTCTGTGGTATCAAATAGGCTGGCTCTAGTTTAATTTATTATTTACTATCAGCATTTGTTTGGTTGGTTATGTTTCCTTGGTTGATTATTTAGCCTGCGTTTGGCTACAGGTTTCCTTTTTTAGCCTGGGTTTTTTGTTTTTAATTTTTAGGCTATGTTTAACCTATATATGATCAATACGGGCTATTTAATATGTTTATGCTTGGCTTTGCTTGTTTTTAATATGAGCATGTGTTCTTTGAGAAGTCTCCATGGCATAATCAATAACATGTTACTCTACAAAAAAAGTAACTATTACTTTCAAATGAAAGTAAACTAGTAATATGTAATGTATTTTGAAACTAACTTACCTGACAATGCATATGGTAGTCACAGTGATTCGCATTACAGTCTACAAAACGTAATAGCCTGATATTTTCTCTATGATTAGATCATGAACTGTTTCCTGTAATTAATATTAAAATGCTACTATATCTGTGGGGATTAAAGTAGGTCAAATGATTTTATTTCAAAGCTGCACTTAATATTTTTAAATTAGTCTAAATGACAATTCCAAACAAAATAATCACCAATTCAGCAGTTCCTTTTAGCTCTATGGAGCTTTACAGTTCTTTTATTCTTTTTGCGGCTCCTCAATGCAAAGCTATTGAGCTCTTAGGCACACATTACCATAAACCAGAGGCTGACTTTTCATCTGAACAGCTACTTTCAACTAACTAACCTGATATATTTTTACTGCACTGTGATGGATTAATAAGCTCAGTTTCACACTTCAGTGGAAGGAAAGAAATCAGTACCTGCCAGTAAGGAGAGAAAAAGAGAAAATACACATTGAACAACCAATAACATGATTGTACCAAGCAAAGTTGGAATGAATTATTTTTTCCGTAAAACATTTGTGTTTTGCAAGAATTTGGGAATATCCCTAACATACACACATAACTCCTAACACGTAGAAGCTGGTAGAAAATGGTAGAGAATCTAAAAATATAACTCAAACTGCATCCAGACTTGTAGAAATGTTCACCCAAGGATGAACACAGCCACTGTACAGCCATGGTTGGTGCTGGTACTTCCATAAATGATAGAGCCTAATGGAGTATGCGTTGACATTTATCAGCTGTCATTTGTTCTTGGCAGAAGGCCTGACATGGACCGACTGGGCATCAATAATTTTTTGACATTGAGCAAGCCTTTACCTTCTCTAACGTGCAGGCACTCCTGGCCTTCAGTTCTACAATCTGGTCCAGTGTGTGTGCTTCACCTCTGATACAGACTAAATACGTATTTATTGTGTAATTGATTAATACTGGAGTTCCTGTCTGTGGGTGGGACATGGATGAGTGAATAAATATAAAGACTGATGCCTCCTGAGTATTGACTTTGAAAACATTATCCCCTAAAGAAGTTAGTGATGAATTGTTGCTGGATGGTGCCACTTGAACTCGTGACCATGTGACCTTTCTAAAATCATGGCTCCAGTCATGGTTATTGATACCAGATTTTTGTCCTTAATCCAATGAAGACTGTTGTGTTGCATAACTTCAACGTCTTACCGTGTAGAAATTGTTTTATTTAGTAAAATGACAATCATACTGTGTAAGTAGTGTATGTACTCTAATTTCACTGATATTTCAACTAATTACTTACATTGCATGTGGTTGTTAGTTAATCCTCTGAACCCCCTGATTGACTAACCAGTTATTTGGGGTCAGGGGGAATCAGCGAGGTATTTGTAGCCTAGAGACAGTTCCTTGTCAGATTTAAATCTGAAAAAAGTATTTCAGTTTCTTGCTTCTTTTCATGAAAAAGTGCAGATTTCCCCCCCCCCCCTTTCTTTTTTATATGACCAAAATACAAAAATACAGGCTACAAAGATACACTCTACAGAAGAGGAATAAGAATTATAAACAAGGTCGATTTAAGGGAACATAAATCTGATGTAGTTGAATTAAAAACTTTGTGAGTTGTGATTAAAGTTTACAACATTATTGGTTGAAAATGTGCAGAGCTCTGTCTGCACATACTGTGTTAAAGCAGATGTGTATTTCAGCATGTGGACTAATTGTGGAATCTTGCTCACATACTCGTAATGAAATGTACAGAGAACAAACATTGCATGACATCAATGAGTAGAAAGATTGAAATTTGTATGTTTCGTGGACTATTATTAGTTGTATATGCATACTTTGTATGAATACAACAGAGTGTGTGTGTGTGTGTGTGTGTGCGTGTGTGTGTGTGTGTGTGTGTAACTATCAGCAGATGCTGCTCAGAGTTAGATGTGTTATAGGTTGTGTTGGAGTGCTTCTTTCCTCAGGGGATCCACAGTCCACTGCACAGACAGGTGTGCACCGGTCTCCAACTGAAGCAGAACCAGACCTGTGACATGGGCAGCAGGACAGTTCCATACAACACAGCAATGCTATGCTTCATGAAAACACTGAATTAAGTACACCTTCAGGCCAACCATCACTAACGCTGATAGGAGGCCAAATCAAGTGAGTTTGATTTGCATTTTTACGCAATTAAAATGGAGCTTTTTCAAATGTGGTCTAATTACTCAAGGATAAAAATGTACCTCTTGTTTGCTGGTGAAGCTTTTGTGACTTGCATCATGCTAGAGGCCATTTAGATTTTTTAGTTGTCTTTCAGACTGAAAAAGACAGAAGGTGTCTAGATGTGGTTAAAACTGGACTTAGTTTGGTGAAAAGGGTCAGGTTATTTTTTCATTAGGTTTTACATAACTGCTGTTTCAACATAATTTCAATGACTGTATTTCACTTTAGTTAGGACCTGCTATACACTGAAAGATGCTGTTGAAACAATAGCTATCTAACCTATAAGTCAAAGAAAAACTTTTCAATGAGGCTGGATTTCTAACCTGGCAAAATGTACATTTAATCCCTGACCCCCAGGGGCCCAAAAAGAAGCAGGTTTGTTGGCGGTTTGTGTTAATTTTATTCATTTAATTTGGGAATTATTGCTTAAGTTTGGGGGCTTGTCTTGTAGATTTTACCAAAAAGAAATGAATCTAGTTCATATGGTGCCTTTTTTTTTTTAAGTACTTACAACCAACCGGGTACATGAACAATGCACAGATCTGTCAGGGTCTACATCTTATTTATGCTCCATGGACCCAAAGGTTAGTCTGGTCATAATAACACCATTTATCCTGACTTTAGCCTTGCTGTTATTTGACCTGAAAGCCCTGTTCTTTCAGGGTGGATGATGAGTTAGTGACATATCAAGAGATAGTCAAAAATTATTTTTTGTGGCTGTTTACGTGCAATATAATTTACATATGCATGACTTGGCCCACTGTGTCATGTCATGACGTTTTAGGTGAATCCTACTCTATTTTAAAAAGTTGGCAGTACAGGGTCAATTTTCTGATTGTCTAAACCTCCTCAGGTGTGCTGTCTATCCATCCATCCATCCACTTATCTGAACCAGGCTATACAAGGTCCTCCAAACATCTCTCTCCCCTGCCATGTCCTCGAGCTCCCCTCAACCCTTTACATTTAACCATTGCAGACCAGCTAAATTAGTGAAAAATGTAAAAATACTAATTCATTTTTTTTATAGGTATTCAAGACTACTTCACTAATAGCCTGGCATGTGATGAGGAACAAAATGCTAACTACAGGTCACTCATTGATGGCCAAAATTACCTGAGGTCAGGATGGGTTGTCCAAACACTCCACCAGATGATGAACGTATTACTAAAAGTACCTGTCTGATTCTCACAGTCCATTAACAATGATCATAATGTTGATTTAACTGCAAGGAAGGATAGCAAAATTGTAGGTGGGAAGTGAGACTGTATGGCCAGTCATACAGCAGGACCCAAGACTTCACAGGCATGGCCTATACTAACTGAAAGTGAAAAAAAAAAAAGAAAAAAAAGAATGGTACAGCTTCAGATGCAGATGCCATTCAACACCCATCATACCCGGAGAAGGATAGAATGATACCTGGTTACCTTTGAGGCACATAGTGGCAGTGTATTAAAATGACCAAATCAAACACCTATGATGTAAAATATAAATGGAAATTATGTTCAATATCCTCCTGACTACCAGTAGTTCAAATTTGTCCTCTGTGGAGGACATTTGAAAACCTGAATATCTCCCATCCACTGCATACTACTGAATTAACTCTTTTTGCTATCTACAGAGAATATTTAGGGCTTTTCAATGATACTAAATATGAAGGGGTGGGGCTTTGTTACCTTTCTCTTTCTCATTAAGGAAAATGGCATCCATCAGTGCAAGCCCATTTTATGGGAAGAGGATAATACTTTTTATTGAGCAAATTTTGGCTTGAAATCTTGTTGGCATATTTTAGATAAGTCTCTTAAAAACACATTGAAACATTTTCTGAATTATTTTAACTGTATTTTACCATAGTATTTAAGTGTTTAAAAAGTGTCCTAAAAAAAATGTTTTCAGTATTCTAATTACCTGACAAAGATTGGGGAATAAAAAAATTATTGTGATTGGACACAAACTGGTAGTCAGGAGGATATTATCCTACTATTACCAGGTCAAAGTAACACTGCATTGTGTAAACATGATAAACGGTATCTTCCTGGTATGGACCCCAAATGAACACATTATCATGGATGTGCCATACAACCAATGGAGAAAATCTTCCAAATGAAGTTTTGCTTTGAGCATCTGCTACTAGAAATGGCCACCAGAATAGTACATGGAATGAAGAAAGTTCTCTTCTGACTTTCGAGATGATAAGTTAATGCAAGGGCAATAGCTTATTATTTTACATCCATATGTAGCAGAGTTATTGGTTTAGCATCCTCACTTCAGCTGTATACCTAAACTTTTTTGGGAAACTTTTTTCAATACCCCATGCTTATATGCATTCCATACAACATTAACATCAGTGTCAGTTTCTTTCTCACAATAAAAATATTCTTTTTATGCCTCACATTGAACAAAGCTGTAACAAATTTGCTTAGTTGACCATCATTTGCTAGTGCTTCTTTTTACTTTCTGAAGAATGATCAAAGGTACAATGGAAAACAGAATCATAGTCACGACCAAAACATTAATAACTTTCCTCTATGTCCTCTGCAATGTTCCATAAATATTCATATCCTTCTTGCTCATCTATGTCTTCACCTTCACCCAGTTCAGATGTAGCTAATTCTTGTGTTTCCTTCTGAATTAACTGAGATTGCAAGTTACATAGCCCTGCAAAAATATTTGTCATGTCAATGTCATTGACATTTTGACCCCACAGACAGAAAAAATAGAGAACATAGATATTATTTAAGCCAAATTAATTGAGGTCTTTAAATACAAGGACTAACACAGAGATACTCATTGCGCGGCTTGCGAGCCACATGCGGCTCGTCAAGCTTTAATTGGTGGCTCGCATAGTAGCTTATAACAATATGGTAACACAGCCAATACATTTTTTCAAATGGGCTACATAAACATACAGTGAACACTGCACTACAACAACGCAAACATCTGCATCATACTTCTTTCTTCACCTTAATAACGAAGATGAAGGGAGAAGTATTAGTTAAGGCTTAATGGTGTTTCCTAATGGGGGCACTGTCAAACCTGGAAACGCAGCCCACTTATAGCATTGTTTACAACACCATCACACTTGACTGTAGTGCACACTAGCTCCACTAGCCAGCGTGAGATGCAGGCACAAATGGATCATTTTTTAATCGTCGTTTTAAAACATGGGCAAAAACCAGCACAAGAACCAGACAGACAGACACAGAGTGTTGTAACGAATAGTGAGGAAAAAGAGTCTGAGGAAGCAAACGAAAATCAACATGAAGACGCCGGAGAGGGGACAAGCAGGCAAATGTCGGGTGTACCCAATAAAAAACAAAAGGTACGAAGCATACAAGATGAGCACAGCAAATTTCAAGAAAAGTGGACAGACGAATTCTTATTTATTCTTCATGGCATGAATCCTCTGTGCTCAATATGCAAACAAACCCACGCCTGTTTCAAATGAAGCAACTTGGAGCACCATTTCAACACTGTGCATCCAAATTTCAATGAAAGTTATCCGCCTGGCAGTGAACTAAGAAAGAGGAAAATAGCACAGCTCACTACTTCACTTTGTGAGCAGCAAAATCTTATCCACAGGACAACCTCCACTGAGTGTCTAACAGAGGCATTTTTTGAGATAGCGTGGATTTTGGTGTTGGTCGAAAAAACTCAGACTCAGAAATAGTAAAAGTCTGCTTTTTGGCTTCAGCAGAAATACTGTTCACAGACTTTGACAACGAGGATGTAATCCTTAAACAAATAAAAGGATTACAGTTGTCTGATTCAACAATAATGAGGCGGATGGAAGACATCGGAAAGGACACACGTGACCAGTTGTTGGCTAATCTGCACGCCGCACCTTGTTTCAGCATCGCAGTGGACGAAAGCACAGACGTCACCGATGTTGCTCAGCTGTGCTTTGGGTGAGAAAACTCTTTTCGAGAGAAAATGTTGTGCTTACTACCACTCCATGGCCAAACAAGAGGTGAGGATATGCTGAATGCACTTTTGGTATTTTTGAGGAAAATCATCTCAGCTGGTCTAAACTTGCAAGTATGTGCACTGATGGTACCCCAAGCATGCGAGGCAAAGAGAAGGGTCTTGTTGGCCTCATGAAAAAAAGAGATGAAATGCCCAATTTCATCAACTTCCACTGCATCATCAATCAGGAAGCACTGGTATCAAAGCTCAGAAACAATGAATTCCAAAATGTGATGCAAAGGGTTGTGCATGTGGTCAATTATATTGTTTCAAGAGCACTAAACCACAGACAGTTCAGACAGTTAATTCAAGACTATGATACAGAGTACAGCGATTTAGTGTTACACAGTGAAGTGAGATGGTTGTCCCTTGGAAAGGTGCTGGAGCGGTTCCTGAGCCTCCTTCCTGAAATCAACACTTTCTTGGACAGCAAGGGGAAACACCAGCCAGAGTTGAAAGACCCACACTGGATCATACAGCTGGCCGTCCTTACTGACATTACCTGTCACCTGAACGCTCTCAACTTGCAGCTCCAAGGGAGAGACAAGCTTCCAAGTGACATGCTGAAGGCAGTCAGAGCATGCCAAAACAAAATAACTGCTCTGTGGATACCTGACAGAGAACTCATCCACTTCCCAAAACTCAGAGTAACAACCACAAGTGACCCATCTCTGCAGCAGCACTTCAGCTACAGAGGATTTGTTGAAGTTTTGGAGGAGCTGAAGGGCGAGTTTGAATCCAGATTCAGTGATATGACTGAACGTAAGGAGATATTCAATTTTAATGAAAACCCCTTCCATGTGGATGCATCCTCTCTCACTCCAACCATCACACAGCTCTGCCCTGGTAATCGTGCTGCTCTGGAGAGTGAAATAATAGAGCTGCAAACAAATACCACTTTCCAAGTTGAGCTCAGAGCAGGTGTTGGCCACTTCTGGAGTTTGGTCTCTGAAGCAGACTTTCCCAGTTTGAAACCACTTGCACAGAAAGTGATGTCTTTCTTCATGAGCACATACACTTGTGAGTCAACATTTTCAACCAGGAACACTATCAAGAAGAAACCGACTGACCCATGCTCATCTTGAATGCCTCACTGTGATTGCAACAACAAACCACAAATACAACATGAAGAAAGTCAAGGACATGCATGCCAGCTTCCACGCATCCCAGTATTAAGGTAAATATGGTCTTGATTGAAAATGTATTGGCTGTGTTGTTTCTTTTTTTTTTTCTTTTTTTTTGTGGGATGTCCAGTTTTTATGTAGAATGTCCAGTTTTTATGTAGAAATGCACATCTGCAAAGGTGACTTGGTATGTTGTCGTAAAAACCCTTGATTTTGCTCTGCCAATGTGGCTCTTGTGAAAAGAAAAAAAAAAAAACAGTATATTTATATACATACACAAACAAGGTGACAGACTGTTACATAGTGTACAAAAACAACAACCTAGTGGAAATGTAGCCCACACGAAAATATATCAATTTATAAATTAATTTGATGAACTTACTTGTTCAGTAATTCGATCTCTGTTGGAGGTGAGATAGCTGAAAATCTTCAAAAAAAAGAAAAAAAACTTCATGTTCTATGACACTTTCTGGCGACCTTTGAATATATCCCATTTCCGGTGATGACCAAACCCAATTACAATGATTACAATCAACGTGAGAAAAAAGAGTACATACAACATTCTCTGTAAACAACTGAAGTCTACCTGATTAAACCATGTTCACAAGAGGAACATAAATTAATTGTGTTGCATATACTAACTTTATTTTTGTAAATTCAAAGACTTGCTATTTCCCATTTTTTCAGTGTGAGAGACGTATAAAATCACTTCTTGTCAGGCTGATTATGCATCCAGACAACTTGCCAAAAGAGTTGATTAAATCCAGTAGAGGGGGGAATGACTTGTTTGTTCTATAAGTACAATGTCACATCATCTGCATATAAATGGATGAGTGTTTATGTAAGGCAGTAGCCTGAAGGTAACCACAAGGGGTCGCTGTTGCGCTGTTAATGTAGCTGTAATAGCTGTTTTGTTCCTTACAGGACACCGTAGTTTGCTCAGGCATGCTCTATGGGGGCTGCCATCTTACTTTAATATCTGCTTTTGCTGCTGCAAGGTTAGCATGGTTTATGGCAGTTCTCTGCATTTTTTTTATAATATCTGTGTCAGAAACTTTCACTCTTTTGTTTGGGTTTGGGTTTTTAGAGTGGGTTTGAGAATCAATCAATCAATATCAATCAATATTCCTTTATTTGTCCCGCGAGGGGAATTTTCAGAATACAGCAGCATCAGTAAAGATTAGTAAAGATTAATATAAGAAGTGCAATGCAGATTAGAAACAAAACAGTATATACTGAGAAGTGAGCACTTCTGTTTTAAATGTGAATGTTGAGCTTAATATCATAACATTACTTTGTTTAAATGGTTCACTCGTTCAGCAGAAACAGTGCAGTAAAAGCATTAGTTTGTGAGAAATTTTCTGTTAGCCATTTGTGGATGTTATTTATTTATTTTATTTTCACACTGCATGTTTTAAGAGTGCCTTATTTAATTTGAACCTTTTGTAATTTATTATTTTCAGAGATAGACTATTATTTTGTACTATATAATTTTTGCACGGAAATGCAGTGTTTTATGAGAATATCTGCTTTTGCTACCACAAGGTGATGCAGTAGCCTGTGAGTGTGAGCCAATAAAGAACATCAGTTCTCTGCCACGATCCAGAACCCCAGTGTCCCGTGTCCTCCCCGCACAATACCCCATCACAAAATAAAACACAATGCAAATAAAAATCATGAGTCCCTAGGTGTTTGGAAAGGCTTCCCCAAACACTAGTGAGTTACATTTACATACCTTCTACTTTCAGATCCACTATCCACACATTTGGGTGAGAGCTTATTTTCAGGGCAAGGCAGTCCAGCCAGACAGTAAAAAGGGCTGGCGAGAGAAGGCAGCCCTGCTGAACTGAGTCATGTACAGGAATTGATCTGTCACCATTAGTTAAAATAAAATACACTGGGCTTGTATATATCAGAGATCATTGTTAAACACTTCACTTGAAAATGGTGGATACATACCAGGAAGAGCGTGATGTGCATAGTTGTCTTTAGCAGGAAATGTTCTCCCCTAAATAACTTTGGAATCTTCTCGACAACGAATTTAGCAAGTTTAGCCTCCTCCACTACTTTATTGCAGTGATATTAATATTTTGTCTACAGGGGTGGGTTTGCTAGCATCAATACTGGCTTCAGTGACTTGACAGATATGGGATTTGGCTTTGCTGGCGGTGTTAGCTTTCAGCATTATTTTGTGTGCACTTAGTTCAGACAAAAAGGAGTAAACATGCATTATTGATCTATGAATGAATAAAACATGGTATAGTAATAACTTTGTCAAGGTTGTGGAGAGGAGCACAGAAAAAATACAATTCACATGCATACTGTCCCTATCAAAAATTGTACATTTCTTCAGACAGCTTGCATTCAAATGCAGGCAAACTGCAGGGAGACACCTTCACCATAGTAATAGTGACAATCTCAATCTCTGTAGCACCTGAAGATTGTAAATATAATACAGTGACACGGCTATTAAACATTAGTGAAACATGGAAATCAGTTTGTCATGATAACAATCTGTTATCAACACAATTCATTTCAAATTTAACAGATGAAGACTTTATGCTACAGAGACAATTCAATTACTTTATTCAGAAAATTAAACAATTTCATTTGAAAGGAATAAAGAAGTAATTTCACCATTTCACTGTTCTATGAAATATAATGAAAAAAAAAAAACATTTTTCTCACAGACATTTCACAGGTAGAAGAAAAACCAGATTTGGAAGCATATAAGTTAGAGGCTGAAGAGTTGGAAGCAGAGGACTCAAAGATGGAGAAAGAGTTAGAAGTATCGGAAGACCACTACAAAACCCCTTAATGGTCAAGCACCATAATGTCTTAAAGAGGTCATAGTACCACATTACCCCACTAGAACACTGTGTTCCCAGAATTCAGGTTTAGTTGTGGTTCCTAAAGTCTCCAAAAACAGAATGGGGTCCATAGCCTTCAGCTATTAAGCTTCTCTGTTGAATCATCTTACACTGTAAGAAATGATTCTGTGATCAGATAGATTTTAATTAATGTATTAGGTAAAATATATTCAATATAATTGTGTCTTTGATTTTGTGGCAATTATTTAATTAACTTTCAAATAAAAATGTTTGGAATAAAATCCACTCATTGTAGTTAGATAAAACATAAGCATTCTGTTTATTTAATTCCAAACAGAGAGAATATTGAGTGAATTCAAATCAATGTAATCAGGCAATTTTTAATTGAAAAGCACTTCCTGCCAAAGTGCATTCTTTTTAAATGCAGCGGGCTATCATCTAGCCACAAGACATTTGAAGAGAGTCCAGACAGTGAATGCCCATCTTCGTCCCCATTGCTCATCTTGCAAAATTTTAGCTGATTGGCTAAGGTAAGGAAACTTATTTTGTTTTCACTGGGCTAATAATGACAGCGCATGTGTGGTGGCATATTACAATATAAAATGAGCTATCACAGAGAAAGAGGCTCAGCAGCAACAGAAAGTTAGCTTCTGCTGTCAAGCTCATATGTTAATGTAGTACTGCGATGTTGTTGCACTATAGCCTAATATGAACGGGGCTTTATACATTTTGGAAGAATTTCGCTGGATTTCATATGGATCGAAGCACAAACTTTTACTTTGAAGGATGCGGGTTAGCATTTCCGCTATCATGTTTCCTATGTCCAATACGTGTTGTTGATATATCTTCAGTATGTTCATATGAACTTGCGCAAACAAGAACATTGGGTTTAAGGTTAGGGTCAGACGCCTTTCCATAAAGGGAAATATTGGGGATTATCGCTGGAAGTATAACGAGCATCTTATTTTTGAAACTGCTCTTGCCGCACTTCCGTTGGCTTTACTTCCTTTTTTGTGGCGTCGTCTTCCCGGGCAGGTAAGGGAGCTAACTGTCTCTGTTCTTTCACTGTTTTGATTCAACTTGCAAGTTTGACGGTAACTTACCTAAAAACACACGTGAAGTCAGTGTATTAACAGTGTTACGTTCTAGAGTTGCAATTGTATTTCTTGTCATGCATAAATATGTTCATTCTAGTGTGTTAATGTCCCGCTAGCATCGAGACTGTTAGCATGTTGGGGGAGGGGAACAATGCGGCGGCTACACTAACTTTCTCAATTTACTGCTTAACAGTAAATTTAAGAGGTTTCTGAAAACATTTTAGGTAAGAAATGGGACAGTACCGCGTTATTCATATTTGATTAGCGCTGTTTAGTGCTGTTTTTCCATTAGAAAAAACGGCCATTTCACATAAAGATGACTGTTTAGGGATGGCTTGTTAAATATAGTCACTTAAGTTACATTTTTACGCCACTCCCTCCCGAAGGCTTCTTTTAAATTGTACATTTTTGTTAGGGAGTTGTGCATTTATTTAGCCTTAGAGGTTGTAGTTGTGGCATGTTTTCGGCGCCTTTAAAATGGGATTCAGAGTGTACAAAAACAGATTTTGTGTGTTATTTGTTTACATTTTGAAATTACAGAAACATCCACAGTGATTTTTTTTTGACTTATCTGTTGTTCCATTCCTCTCCAGGAATCAGTGCACTCTTCTATTGAGCGGACCAGAGAGGTTGTCATCCGGTGCCTAACGGAATACCTTGGAGAACATGGGGGACATCTCATCAAAGAATTCAACGTAGGTGAGCTTAATTTGCATTAACCTAATCTAAGGACCATAATTTCTTAACTCCTCGAGTAGATGATGTAGACAAGTAGATTTACACAGATCTGATCTTTTGTTTTTTGTAGTATCTTTTTTTTAACAGCTTCAGTGATGCGATATGCTTGGAATATATTTTTTCACAGTTTTATACTAAGACTCAATTTCATGTTGCAGGACATGGTGAACGTTGAGGAACTTGAGCAGCTAATAATGGCAATTACTGTGACCACAAAGCCCGGAGCTTCTACAAGCAACAGCCCAAAGGACATTGGAATTGTCATAGAGGGCATGGAAGTCATCACAGGACTTGGTTCTCCTTGGTTTGACCAACGCACTGAATCTCGATTATCCCAGACAGCTGAAGTATACCTTTGAGGTATTCCAAAAACTGTTCTTGGAACTTGATGACTCAGAGCTGTCCAACAAAGTCCAGTCCCTCAAGAGCAAACTTCTGGCTTGAAACTGAGACTGGTAGCAGTGCACGCTATTGTGCAACACAATTTTCAGCTTCTACAGAGTTTGAGAATTGCACACTTGTAAGTGCGCACTGATTTGGACTCTATCCCACAAACATCAGTGAAATTTCTATTGTTGTTAATTCAAAAAACAATTGTTTTTTACTCCATAAAATGAACAAAAAAACAAACAAAAAATCTCCACACTTTACACTCTTGGGCTGTGTTTCAACTTTGACACTTTTTCATAGCAAATACAAGCTTAAACTTTGCGTTTGCTTTTTCATATCAAGCGGGTGAATGCTTTACAGCCAAAAGCTGAGTGTACAACATGCCGCTGAATACAATGTCAATGTTGTGGCCTTTTCAAGGCACGCATCTGGTATGGCACTGGTGCTGAAGAGATCTATGTGATGATACAAATAGAGACCCAGCTTAACTGCCCTGACTCGGCATTAAACGAATGTCCTGAGAGTCGTTAGCACTTGTATGGTTTATGTTTTGGCAGATGCACTTCAGGAGGATTATGTTTCTTTAAAATGTTTCTTGATCTAATTTAGTGGCTAACTGAGTTGATAAAGCATGGAAACAAATGTTTACAGAGACACATGACCATCATGTAATAGGGCATATATTTTTGTTTTTACAAAATCGTTTGAAGTCAGCAATTGAGACCATGGTTGCAGTACACACTTTTTGGGCTACACAATGTGTAGAAAGTTAATAAATGTTTTATTTGAGTAACATTCAATGTCATTTGAGTTCTTACTCTCTGGGACATATACTAGTTATTCCTAAGAAAGAAGAATATTTAGATTTAATTGATTGCATTGATCAAATTCAAATCAATGCACTGATCAATGTAGATGATTATTACTCAGTTATATAGAATTGATATGTAGAATTAAATTAATTTTTATTAATACTATTTACACATTAAGTAGTTTATCTTTGTCATATCAAGTCAATATTTTTGTTTCGGTTTTAATTAATTCCATATTGTTTTGCATTTGAATCTACTCATTAAATGGATAAGTATTAAGGGCTTCATTTAATTAACGTTTACTCAATACCAAACATAGTGAAATTTAATTAATACTATTGCTTGTAATCTGTTGCCTCATTTTTATTGAGTAGATATGGTGTATCTTTTCTTACAGTGTACAGTCGTAGTCCGGGAGGCAAAACACCCCCTCTACCTTCAAGAGTTGCCTTAAAATTTTCCCCTTTGAGAAAGGTTACAGTTAGGGCTGGCTCAGGCTTGCCTTGGACGAGTGCCTAGCGCTTATGCTGTTATAGGTTTAGACTGCTGGGGGACCCGAGCTCCTCTCTCCTCTCCCTCTCCATCTGTACACAGTCATGTCCCATTAATGCATGTCACTAACTTGACTTCTTCCCCTGACTCTTTGTGCTTTCTCCTCTTGCTCCTTCCCATGGATCATGGTTATGCCTACTGCCATGGCCCTACTTAACACCCACTGCAACTGTTCTTATTATTACCAATATTCCTATTTTTAGTACATATTATTGTTACTATATACATATACCATCATATATCATTATATACATATACTATCATACACATACAATAATATGTCATTGCATTATTAGTCATATGGCTATTATTAATATAGCTGTTACTACAGTTATTGTCATTGTTGTGCATATTGCTCTGTCTCTTTCTGTCTTTCTCTAAACCTCCCTGGTCGAGACAGATGGCCGTCCACCGAGAACCTGGTTCTGCTCAAGGTTTCTGCTCGATAAAAGGAAGTTTTCCCTCACTGCTGTGGCCAAGTACTTCCTCATATGTATCTGTACATCAAATGATATGAATATGGTCAGCCTGATCAATATGGAAAGTCTCCTGAGAAAACTTTTGTGTTTTGGTGCAATATAAATAAAACTGAATTTAATTTAATTGAAGAAGGGATGGCATGTCACAAAAACTCACTTTGCCCAAATAAATGTGATGTTCTGTTAATTAAAGGTATTTTGGTTAACATTGTTCCGGCCTGTGTGTTTTGTGTCTGCTGTGGGGTCTCCTCCCAGTTGGATGAATCCAGAATATCTCTACAAGGAATGCTTAGGAGGAGGTGGAGGATATAGCTCAGGAGAAGGACATGTGGGCTACTTTGTTTAGTCTGCTTCCACTGTGACCCTCACGTGGATAAGCACCACAATAATAAATGGATGCTTGACATTGTTTTATTGGTTTCATGAAGACTGCAACTTTCCTTTCCTCTTTTTACACTCACCACCTTTACTGTCTTACTGTTGTAGGTTTTTTTGGTGGACTGAGGAGCTGAGGGAGGAAAAAATGCTTATTCTCAAAGGACTTTCATGTTGCTAACTATGCTGTGCAAGGGAGCATGAAAAGGCCCTGGCACAGAGAGCCAGGGCATCAATGGCAATTAATGCAAGTGGTGTCTCAGACAAGGAGGCTAATGAGTTTTAATATACATGCAGGTGAGGGAAAGCTGAGTCGCTGAAGCCCTTAATGAACCCATGACAGCCTAATTAGCCACAATTTACAATTCTAGGATTCTAATCAGAGGCACTGAAATGCTGCCACACATCTTTGTATGAATGAGTCTTTTTAAATGCTCCAATCTGCTGCCTTGATTGATAATTGTCTGTTTTTTCCTTCTTCTTCTCTCCCTCCCTCTCTCTCTCTGTCCGCCTGTCTCTCTCTATGTCTGGCTTATAGCTTGGTCAACTTAGTCTTTAATAATATGAAAGATGTTAAAAATCCAGTCTCAACACAAATGCAGAAGCTCCAGGTAGAGTTAAGTTTGATGTGTTTTAGTTTTTACAGTTATTATACAGTTATTCACTGTATTATCATTTGATCATTGTAAATCTTGGTCTAGATTCAGTCAACAAGAACTAAAGGCACATAATTTTGCTTCCCATTTATAAAAATCTTGGCCAGTGGAAGTGTTGCTATGAACAATGTTTATGCTTTGCCTGTGTGTGTTTTGAATGGGTCTATATTGTTTGTGATAATTGTTTGATCACCTATCTGTTAAGCTTTTGCCTAATAAATTTGTTTGGACCCAAAGATGCAGACCCGAACACAGCAATCAAGTAAAACAAGAATAACAACAAAAAGCGCACTCGTAAGGAGTGGAGAATAAATAAAGGCGCACTCAAAAAGAGTGGGAGAGAACAAAGGGGGTTCCGACAAAGCAGGTTTGAGGCAAGGCATGTGCTGAAGTGGCAGGTAGGCACTGTAACACAGGAGCACACGATTAGTGGCAGTTCAAGGACAGTTAGCATTAGCAAACTTCACAAGGAGAGGAGGAACAGAAACGTAGTACTCACGCTGGGAACAACCAGACACAGCCATGGACAGAGGAATAATCCGGCACAGGTAGGAGAGAGCTCTCTCCTTAAGTACTGTGCCTAATCAGGAACATGCCTCTCAGGTGAGCCCCTGAGGGGGCGGAGCTGACTGGGTGCAGGGAGACACCCAGCTGCACAGACAGGGGAGAACAGACAGACAACAATAACACTAGGAAAAGGGCAAGGAGACACACTAGGAGAATGACTGAAAATAGATAAATAAAATAAAGACTTGTTTTATCAGTGAAATTTTAATATAATTTTCATTTTCAGCAACCTTTGGCCAGATCTGTCACCATCCTTAATTTGTACTGTTCCTCTGGGTACAGATGAGCAAAAAAAAGGCACTGACTCTAATGGCTCATACAGACAGAGTCCATTTTGCTGCTTTAATGAGTATTTCTGGCAGCAGGACAGTGTATGTGAGATTGAGTCAAAATAAACTACTATGTGTGTGGTCATGGTAATGGAGGAATGTGTCACCAAGTACAACAGTGTGGGTCATTCATGTGTTTTCAATAGTTTTTGGACTACACATGAAGCTCTATGACACTTAACTGAACTTATCCTTCTATTGGCTTAACACATTCTCCAAAATGGGGGTCAGGGGCAACTATCAGTAGCAAGCAAATAAAGGTGAGGGGTGAAAAGAAAGTAAAACTAAATGCTAATAATTTTTAACATGCTCTGAACACCTTTATTGAGTATACACTTAGACAAAACCTCAGAAAAAGGCAATTTGGAATGCTCTAAATTAGGGCAGACAGCACTACATTTGAAACAGCAGGATGTGTCCAGTCTTGTGGCTGTGGCTCTAAGCTCACCAGGTGCCGTATGTGTATGTACATGTCTATTCAGTAAAGTAAAATGAAAAACAAGTGAGGAAAAACTTCCATCGGTACAATCATTATATGTTTGTGAATTCGGTTCAGTTAAACTTCTTATCAGAGTTATCAGAAAAGTCTAGGACGATGTTGTTGTTGTTATTATTAAAAAATGCACGAAAGGAATAACCTGTATGCAGTTTTACTTCATCTTAAAGGGCCCGCAACCTTAAAAGGTTTGGAAGCACTGGTCTAAGCCTAACAGTGTGTTAACTCCTGCTACATGGATCTATCCTCTCTCTCCAAGCGTGAAATTACTGCTGATCTGTTTTGTGGCTTCTATGCCATGTGCATCGTCCAACAAAGCCGATCCCCAACTTGTTCTCATAGAGGTACACACCACGGTGTGTATGTGCTCCATCATGGTTGACTGATTATACACTGCCATGAGAGCCCAAACAAAGGCAAGGTGTGTAGAGGTGTTATAGTTATTCTCCAAAGTGCCCACATAAAGGAGTTTAACACAGGTACGAGACACATATTAAACCAGATTCCCATGACCATAGACTATTTGACACAGTACAGTTATATCCTAAATCTTGCAGTGGCCATGGACCATTACAGAACAGATATTAGACTTCTGTAAATGGAGGTAACAACACTTTGACACACTAAACTGTCTCATCTTCAGCATTTGTTTGTACAAGCCTCCATAACATTCCTGGTACATTAATTACATTAATGTAATGCAGTAATAAGCATTAATTTTAGTGAATTAACAGTTGACAAATGTGTCTTGTGATATTTACTATTATTTTAATGGTGTTCATTCTAACTAAGGTATTAATGTATACATTATTTACTAGTTTAGAAAGATGATAAAGCACTAACTGATAAATCATAGAATAATAAGCATTGTATGGCAAAAAAAATGTCTCTTGTTAACATTTTCCAAGAATTTACATGTTAACTAAGGTACTAACTAATATTAGAATATGGTTGATAAACGTGTTAATCACAGTATAAGCATTTACATATTTACCTACCTGTATATTTATATGCATACCTGTCTACAACCTATTCTCATTATGTATAAGTATGCATTGTTGGGACCTCACTACATGGGTGAGGAAAAAGAGGCCCACATGTAAAGACAGATGCCTGAGTAATGAAACGGCACCAATACCCCATCAGGCCTTGTGAATCTTACCTGAGTGTGAGATTTGGTTTGAATCCAAATCTTGATTTGCAATTGGACGAGACACACTGTGACTAGGAGGACTTCCTGTGACACAGTCACGATGCCACCAAGGATATAAGAATCGACATGCACCACTTCACCTCACCTCTCCACTGCGATGCCACAATGCTGCAGGAAGTGTCTTGTTCCTCACCTAATGTTCGTACTTCATGCAGTCTAGGCACCAGTCAGTGAAGATGCTGAATGAGTTGTGTTCACAGAACACGTTTGGACAGAGAGAGAAAAAGGAAGGTGGGGATTCCAGATTTTTTTCAAGAAAGGACAACTTCTGTGACTCTCTTTCAATGATGTCAACTTTCAGGGTCTCCTCTAATGCTATACAAGGGCCAGCCTGCTGTTAAACCTGCCAAGGAAGCGATATGCCAGCCCCGCCATTGTCTGAAGCAACAAACTCTGGTGGACCTACCAGATGGACTAAACACATGTTAATCACACCCTGCAGCCGTCTCAAGAAAGAGGCTATTGTCTGGGCAGAGACAGGTTAATGATAGTGAGTAACTATTGTGAAATTAACAAAACGATTCCTGTTGTTGCTGTTTGAGATACCTCAATCATTTGTGTTATCATGTTACAGTGATTGCTTTGTTCCATACCATTGAACTTTGCTTGTTTTATTTTCTGCCAGTGCAAGAAAAACCAGTAAGTTGCATTTAATCATATACCAGACCAGTCCCATGGCTGATGAACCCAAGTTTGCATGCTGGGTCTCTGAATGATTGTGTCGTTCCATGGCAGTTATGATCTTCTTTGCTTCGCTTTGAGCTCCTTTCCCTCTCTCTCTTTTACTAACCCACACACACGCACACGCACACACACACACACACACACACACACACACACACACACACACATCTACATGCCTTTACAAGCATCCACACACACACCTTTAATGCACGTGGTAGCATAACTCGGCTTGGCTCCATGTCATCTTGTTGTCAGAGACGTGTGAATCACATCCCCCATCTTGCATCTCATTTCTCTGTTTATCTCTGGTGGTCACTTCTGCCACCTTGCCTTCTCTCTCTTTCTCCTTTATCTCCCCCTGTCCCACTCTCTCTCTCACAGACACACAATCCAAGATGCACAGGCTTGCTTGCTGTCTTTATGCTTGTTATTGTAGTTGCTTGTGCTTATAACTGATTGTTGAGTAGTTCTAGCTGTAGTTGGAATGTGGATCCTTATTGATTGAAGTATTATTGATTGTTAATCTGTGTTGCTCAAGTTAAATAAACTTAAATAAACTGTTGTCCTTCTAATGAGTAGCTGTCAGTCATTATTTGTGCATATGTGTTGTGATAACAGCTGGTTGTGATGGTCAGTGCTCAGATTCAACCTTTCACTGTTCACCTTATAAAGAGAAAATTGTCCTCAAATAGTACATTTGTTAGAGTAAATCCACAGTTCTGTTATTAGTCCCTGATCCAAGGGTGGTATCCCACAGCTATCGTTTCTGAGAGCAATTTTGTCAATATCATTAACTCTCTGATATTTGCTAATAATCAAACCTGCCCCTACCAGTTCTCAACAATGGATCTGGACAATTACTTTGGTGAGCACATAAAACAATTTTGTAACCAAGGCTTTTTGTTTTTTAATCAGTAGTCTCCAAGCCAAGGCTGACTTGCTCAAGAAATGACAAAGCCTCTCCAGAGCCACAGAAGATGTTATAGTTATAGAACTGTAGAAACTGAGTAGTACTGCATATATGTACACTGACTTATATGTGTGAAGTTGGTGGAGTACCCCCTTTACAAGAAAATTCATAATGGCATCTGGGTTATCTGGGAGTGAGTTTGGATACTGCAGCTTTTTGATAAAAAGCCTGAAAAAGAGTTTAAACGGATGTGGGTGTTTACCAGGAAACAAGGGTCCAACAGAGAGACACTACTGGGTTGCATTAAGGGTAATGTAGGATCCAGTATTTCTGGAGCTTGACCCATATTAGGAACTAAAACTCAGGATAACCTGCTGTGTCCCACTTCAGTTTTGATTGTTGTGTTTTTTATGTTTTATTTACTTATTTATTTATTTACTCAGCCTCCTATTAGTCAAAAACTTTCTGGATGTGCAGCGCTAACTCCTCGACTACCCATTGAAACTCTTGAGACAGTAAGGTGTCAAACATTATAAAAAAAACAAAAACAAAACAGTCGTGGATTTTAAAAACTCCCCCCTCAAAGGGGAGCCCGAATACCCATGACAGCAATTTGTCCAGTAAATGGGTCAAATAGTCTGACAGTTCTCACTCTGTTGTTTGTTTTCAAACTATGGATTCATGGCTTTTTAATTTTTGTTAATACTCAGTGTTGGGCCAAAGCATGCATGTAATTACTCCTGGGCTTAAACAAATTCCTGTTATTCGTGTGTGTGTGTGTGTGTGTGTGTGTGTGTGTGTGTGTCTGCATCCAGGACATGGCGTTCACAGTTGTTGATGTAAAATTTGCAAACTTCTGTTCTGCATCCAATAGACTCCTCAGTGCAATGGCTGCAGCCTGAGCTGAATTTTAACAGCATTGTTGTGCAATCTGTCAAAACAATGAGTAAGCCGATTTGTATACAAAGGAACAGAATGTAATTCCGAATGAGAATTTTGGCTATTCATCCCCTTTTCACAGCCGGTGACAGGTAATTCTCCAGGGTTCAAATATTTCTGGATAACATAATCATATTTTCCAAGTTTTTTCATCATTGACCTGCGCTTCTTCCAGTTAAATCACATCCCAGGGATTAAAGGCAGCTATTAAAGCCAAATCCACTCATGTTTACCAGAGGATGATATCAAACTTCAATTGGAGTTTGGGCTTTAGCAGTTTCATTTTGATCTCGATGGGATTTTCTGATCCTTCAAATAAAGCCACAAAAAGAGCCCCCCACCTGCTACGAGCTAAATTAATATGAATGTTTTATTTCGTAGGGATTGGAAGAGTCAATCATTTCCTGACAGAAGGTATGAATAGCAAAGAGCAGGGATTACTGCTGGTACAGTCTATTGAACACCACATACACACACACACACACACACACACACACACACACACACACACACACACACACACACCAGCCCAGCCAAGGAAAATAAGACTTTTTTCAGCAAAGACCAACTTCACCAAAAAGTGTGATAATACGTCAACTGATAATATAATATGTATTACTGGGTATATTTGTGGCCTGATCATAAATGATGGGACCCGACACAGAGCAAAATAATTTTGTGAGTCTTCACTCAAGAAAGAGCAGCTTTAATGGTCTAATTTTGAGGTTTTAAAATGATCATAGTGCTAACAGGACTGAACAGTTTTTTTCCCTTTTCCTGTGCTTTTCCTGTATATACTGACTCTTACCTCCAAACCACTCACTTTGGTGCTGATAAACAATGGTACAGGTAAGCCACCCTGACTACCACAGTACATGAACGATTACAGTACACAGACTTTAGCTCAATGCCCCTCCAGACATTAATATTAGGTATCTATAAACAACACTAGTGGCTAATTCTAAATAGAATTAAAAATACAACACAATTAAATACATTTGTTAAACTACTTACAGTTACCTGACAATAAAATACATTCATTCACCAGGAAATGTGCATTCCTGAACAAATACATTTCAGAAGAAAGTCATGAACTCACTCTCGCTTCAGTGTGCAGCCTTCACGCGAAGACACACACACAATCAACATGGTCTCCAGTCTATATTAAGCAATAAATACAAAATGGAAACAGTTTAGTGGAACATACACCACTATGATATGACTCTATCTATCGTTGTACTTTATCACCACTATGGTGACCCACGGTTCAGTATTGCACTCAGCGTGGTGGAGATATCACACACCTAAGCCGTTTTACCGATCTACAAGAATCAGTAGGACTACAAAATCACCATTCATCAGCCTTAGCCTGCAAGCTTAATCATAATCTCATTGGCTGTACTTGCAGTTTACTGACAATTATAGGGACATTTTTTTACTACGCAGAGACAAATATACATACCTGAACTGCCATTAGTTTCCCTGCACCGCAGCTTCTGTGGGCCTAACATTTCATGGGAACTCTCATGCCATCTATCCTTGACCTGCTCTTATAGTGACAGTGTTACCTCAGCAAAAAGAGGCCACTATCACAGTGATAACTCCAATTAATTATTTCAGATAATTATGTGTTAGTATGAATGTTGAACCTAGTAATGAATGTTTCTTGGCCTTTCCACTAAAATGGAAATGGTTTGCAAACTTTATGTTAAAAAATATCATAAGAACAAAACAAACAAATAAATACATAAATAATACAAAACAATAATAAATGTATTTGCCTTTAGATAAGCATTCTGTACTAGAAACTTTTTTTTCCAGTTATTCCGCCAAATGTTTTCAGCTATCTCTTCATCATACTGTAGATAAATTTTTGGAAATAAACACATTTGCTTTCTTTTTGAAAGTGAGATTAGAAGATTGATACAAATTTCATGTCTCTGTGTTAAGTAGTTGGGATGTGGTTAGCCTAGCTTAGAATGCAACATGCACCTGGTGGTTACGTTGTTGTCAAGCCACTGTGACTAAGTGAGTTTATCGGAATGTGCTTGCAGTGATGAAAAAGGCCAATCTCAAGCATCATAACAGCTAAACTGTATAAGCTGCCAGGACAAATGTGCTTTGATTAAGTTAAGGTCTTCAGCAGAGTTTGGATGCTCAACAAGCAGCTTTCACAAGACTACATTCTGACAGAGACAGTGTTATGCAGGCAAGTTTTGTGGTGAGTGAGCTAATAGCTAAGAAGATGAAACCTCATTCAGAAAGAAAATTTGTGAAGGAGTACCTTGTTGCTGCTGCACAGCTCCTACCATCAGACAAAGCCCAGTTGTTCCAAAGTGTCTTTTTGTCTGGAATAATTCAAAGAGATGAGGGAAAGCCTCTAGTGGAACTCAGTAATAATGTCTGTGTGTTTTGGCCTTCATGGTGGGCATTACCCAGTACCTCTCAGAGCTGAACATCAAGCTCCAGCCAGCTTCTCAGCTCTCTGCTTTCAAATGTATCTGCATTCGAGTGCACCTGGAAGGGGTAGCACTGTGCATTTTCCAACCCAACAAGAACAAAAGCCTGCTATGATATCTGAGTATGTTGGTGAGAGTGAAAAACTCCTTCAGGCATGTGGTGAGAGGTTTCAGGACATGAAAAGTAAACAAAAGAGAGTGAACATGTTTGCTATGCCGTTTAATGTGGAACCAGCTGATGCGCCTGTAGTAGTAACATCACTAAAGAGAAGCAGTTCCAGCCATCACATTAGAGGTTAGTGTGTTCGGTAATTTAGTATGGCCCTTGGAGAAAGTTATAAACCCTTTAGAGAAAAAAAGTTCCCCACCCCAGCCTTAAACCCATCAATGGTTAAAATGTTGACTTTCAATTCCAAAATAGCAAGTTCAACACTTAATTAATTTTTCAAAATACAGTTTTCTCCAGTGTCTTCCATCTTATAACACACACAAATCTACAGGTGACCTCAACACATACCATTCCTTTATATTTAAGTGATGGGACTGAATAGTTCTTATACAATCATGTAACTAGATAAGTGTAATATCCGGATGCAGTTCATCATCATGCACAAACCTCAATTCAGACATCTTAGTTCTAATCCCATCTGTGCGTCACCCGGGGACATGAATTGTGCTTCTGTGTTGGCAGCAGCAGGGGTCATAACTTAGCATTGTGTCTGAGCAGCTGGTTAAAACCACAAGTTTGCTTATGGAAGATGACAGCTCTCACCCCTGTTGAATACTTTGTTTGCTGTAGCTCAGGCTACTTGATATACAGTATAGGATGTTGAACTTCTTTTGGGTAAGTAGGGATTAGCAGTAGGTAAACTCACACTCTGTAGACTCAGTTCACACTGCCTATCTATGAGGAAGAGCCACCTTTTCTTTTCAGGGGAATATAAATATTGGGTAAACTGATTGCATGAAATGGTGCTCACAAGGTATTATACAACAGCATTACATATAAGTGCTTTTTACATAGAATCTGAGTTCATGTAATTTTTTTAATCATAGTATGATACAATATAGTACATGCCATTTGTAAATGGCAGAATAATGTAAAAGATGATAGGACACAGCTAATTGCAGAACTTGTTCAGATATAGTTTTTGCTCAAAAATAATGATGCCTGTGAGTCAGCCGGTCATTCTGTCCAACGCATTGGTCCAAAGCAGAGATAACTCCACCACTACTGGCCACACCACCAAACTGAAATTTGCTGTGAATATCTGTGGTCCCCTGAAGATAAGCCCGATCTTTCCTGCAGTGCCATCCCATTTATGTCGGATTAATAGTTTTTTGGAACAAATAATTTGATCTCTGCTTGTTTCAACTGAGAGGTGACAATGGGTAATGCTGAGGTGTTATGGTAACCTAATGCTTAAAGCATTACCATTACCATGTGACCACAGTGTCCTGAGTTTGACTTTGACTTTTGTTGCATGTCATCCCCTTCTCTCTCCCCATGTGTCTGTCTGCGTCTGTACTGTTATTACCTATTACAGGTGCACATATTACCTAACACAATAAGTTGATGGCAAATGAATGATGAATTTAAGTCCAATATTTGATCCCTGTTAGCTTTTTAGGAGAAAACTAGACTAAGTTCACCAGCTACTCTGTAACTCTGTTTGTCTACTGTTTGGTGCTGAGCAGGTAGTGTATGATGGGTTTTTAGAGCTTTTTCACTGAAAACAGCTCCCTGCTGCAGACAAAAATGACACTATGAAAGCGATGAGAATGAACCACAACAGTACAGTTGTGAGCTGAACTTTTGAGGGCTGAGGAAAGGGGTGGACTCCAAATGCAGGACACATATACTGATTTGAATAAAATGTCACAAAAATGTTTATTGATCACTGGGAGACAATCCATGCAGATCCAGGAAGGAACGGGCCGGCAGGTGAGGTGAATCAGCAGGATGGACTGGAACTGGGTGGACTTGGCAGGTTGATGCACGAGGAGAGCAGACTTAGTAACTCAGAAACAGGCAAGGCTAACAAACTCGAGCATGAACAAAGCACAAGGAGAGCTCTGTGGCCGAGATAAGTTACCAGGCTAGTGAGGACAACAATCTGACTGGTGAGGAAATGCAGGTTTTCATCCTGTGTCTGGTGGTTATGGGTTGGCTGCAGCTGTGGTGGGACGATTGGCGCAGGGAGCAGGTGTAGGTGATTGCAGAGAAATCGCCCAGTGCAGACACATACACACACATGCACATATACAGGTGCAGACACAAGGAGAGGACTCATATGACACAAAGGAACAGGGGGAAAACACAGGGAAACACAAGAAAAGAGAGCAGGAGGCAGAGACATCCTAACATGAACAGCTGAGACTGAGGTGAAAATCTGAAGCTCCGCAAACCTGAAAGGAGCTGCAGAATCAGGTGATGTGTAGCTGCATCTCTCCAAGTCTCTTCACATGGTCACATTTTCACAGTGATTTGATGCTTTTTTTTTCCATAAAAATGCTTTTTCTAACTGCTGTAAATGCTTAACAGATGTGAAAAGACTGCACAATGGTTTGTAATACTTAGGAGTACATCCCTTTACAACAACTATTTTATCTTTCACCACTGGCCCGTGCAGCACCTGGCTGGATGAGGTAATGTTACACTGCAGTAACTGAGCCTGGCTCAACTTTTTGCCGGACAACCTCGTGTTGTTTTTTATGAACTTTGTGAGTCTGTGTTCCCACTGGCAACCAGACTGGCTCTGTTTAAATGAATGATGGGGCTGTATTAGGGCTAATGTCTGTCTGAACCAAACTTCCTCGGTGAGCACACGCGTGTGCATGCACGCACACACACACACACACATACACACACACACACATTAGGTTTTCCTCACTTTTGGGGACATTACATAGACTTATATTAATTTCCTGGAGACTTACCTTAACTATAACCCATAAGGAAGTTGAGTAATACATGGGCACACACACAAATGGACATCTTATCATGAAATTGACAGAATCACATTCATGTTCTCCAGACGATGAATGGCTAATTTGGATTTTTAAGCTATCTTTATTGCCTTTTTAAAACTTTTGCCCAACGTATCTATAATGGTGTTCATATCCCCATTAATGGTTTAGTTGAAGTCATTAAGAAAAGACAGCATGAGGAAAATGTAACAAAGCCTTACATGCATGACCAAAACAAGGTCAAGTGTTGCAATGATGGGGTTATCATTTTTATGACATTTCCTTAAAAAATCAAAAATGAAAAAAATAATCATTTGTCTTATGTTCCCACCATCCTCCATTCCTCTTTCTCTGTTCCTGTAAAGCTGGTCACTGGAATGGTTTCTGCTCCCTAACTGGGTTGGGAAGCCGTCAATACTGCAAACCTCTACCTGACCATTTGAACGGCGGTGGAGAGCCCAATGTGCTCAAAACTGATTAATAGACATCGCAAAAAAGATAATCATATGAATAATAGCAGACATTTATGCCATGAAATTGGGAAATACTGCAGCAGGTCAGCATGCTGATTGTTTTTAACAATAGCAGTCTAGTAGAGGTAATGTTATATATTATTTATGAGTGTATTGTTTATTATTAAATTTCAGTGCTTTTTTAGTTTTAAAATGTTGTTTGTTTTAATTCATAATGATATTTTCATCAGAAAGTCTGCCAATCATGGAGCAGAACTAGTAATGTGACTGACTGTTGCTTATTATTTCACAGTTTTATGGTAATGTTATGTATTTTGTCTGTAGTTATTCTTATGAATATTTGTTTTGTAATGTCTTATTGATTTATTTAATTTTGAACACTTTAGGTCTCCATAATAATTAAGTAGTTTTACTTTGTGCTGTTTTGTTTCAGTAAAACATCTGAGTGTACTGCTGAGTAAGCAAGAAAGAGAAATGCCAGTTGCTTTCACACAAGAAAATCATGAATTCGCAGAAAGTAGTTCATTGAGTGATGACTGCACAGGCTTTTCTTTTCTTTTAGTCTGCACCCTTGGGTATTATTGAACATCTATTTCTAAATTAAAAAGCAGAGCAAAATGCATTAAAATATCACAACACGAAGCCAAAACATCATGCTCATATTGCATTGTGAGTTTTGTGAGTTTCCTTTCTACAAGATATATAGGCTAAGATTACTCTTGAGTTACATCATTTAGCAATAGAGTATTGAACATTAGCTTCCTCCTGTTATGAAATACTGTCCATAAATTTAACAGATTTCATCCCATTTTGCAGCATTAGCCTGAAATCAGACTAACATGATGTTGATAAGTGTGGTGATTTATCCTGATTTGGTTGATGAAGTATCCTGGTGTTGACGCTGACTGATTATGGAAATCAACAGTAAATTGTTTTTGAACGTGGGCCACTTCTCCTCAGCACTCCATGAAGGGCACGGGGAGGTGTGCATCGTAACTCACCACCGTGATGTCAGACTTGTAATGTAATTACAAACCCATCTGTCTCTCATCGTGTGACAAGCGCAAAATGTCCAATTATGGTTTCGTTTAAATTGTAATTAGTTCGGCCCAATTTGCTGTCCTCCAGCGTGCTGCATGTGCCTAATGAAAGGGAGATGCATGATTCTGTGCTAAAGAACCTGAGAGATTTCTGCTCACTGCACACTGGCTTCTAGATGCATACTTCTTTTAAGGCGAAGGAATAATTAATAGGGTTGCAGTCATATTCTTAGTCATGCCTCTTACTTATCAGTGCATTTCCTTTAAGCTCTTGGAAGCAGGAACATTTCTGGTGCCTGAGGCCAGACATCCGCTGGTGCCCTGAGGGGACTGATTTTTTCATAGTAAATCATTAAATGATATTTTAGTTTGATTAAACTTTATTCACCTTCTGGTCTACATTCGCAGTCGTGCTCCTTAGTCTCACGCTGGCTTTAATTATATTTGGGTTATGATATGAAACACAAGAGTCATGTACGGCTTTATTAGCCAGGACCAGTATTTACAAAATTTATAAGAAATTGTCCTAAACCTTGATTTCTGAGTCAGAAACTCTCAGTAAAAAGTAGGACTTCAACTTTGATCAAAGTCGAAGTGGGATTCTTCACTACTGACTGCAGTGACTCCTCAGTGGGGTGCCAAGACTTTTTTTAACTGGACTGGCTGAAGTGGGCCACTGACTTATGCAGGGGTTGCGTGAAGTACATATGGAGGCTCACACACAGGTCGGAAGAGCATTAATTCATCATCTGTCATATCTGCTTTAATTACAAACATCACAGTTTCTTACAGTTACTTGCATTCTCATGTTTAATTCTTTTTCAAATGTTGTTATGTTACGTTACATTTATTTAGCTGACACATTTATCCAAAAAGACGTACAATAATTGATTTTGCACACAGCCCGTCATGATTAAGACTACCCATCATTCATTGCCACACACCCAGATTGCAAGCTTGAGTGTGTTTAAGCATACAAGAGAAATGCACTGAAGGGATAATGCCCGACAAGGTGTCACATCAGGAATTAATGGACGATGGGGAGGCCAGAACTATCTGACATGCAATGGAGGATGGTTGCAGGATCCATTAATTCCTGATTATGGACACCACAAAGAGCATTATCCTGCTCACAGCATGGTCACTTGCCAAAAGAAAAAAAAAAAGACCATTAATTCATATTTTCATGTGTTTTTATGATCAAAATCTAAAGTGTTCCACAAGCCATAACTCGGCTCCCATGGTAGCACCTGAGGGTTTGAACAATCATTACCATCCTATAATATTCTTCAGCAATGGAAGCATTCATTACTGCAGTGAATAGCCCAAACCTTAGATACAAACTTTAGATTGACAGTATGTCAATCTAAAGCAATCCAGCCGTGTCATTGTCAGCAAACAGATTAAGTTTAAGTGATTAAGTGAAAATTAAGATTTTCACTAATAAATGATAAGCCATGTGTGCTGCTGGCCGCAGCCTGAAGCAGGGAGTTCAATACCAAATGGGATGTGAGATGATCACTTGTATCAGTAAATTAGAGGGGCAGTGTACTTCTTGAGGTAGGCTGACTGGATGTATCCTGCTTTTTCATGTTGTCTTGTCAAACAGTGTCAAAGTCTCTCGTTGTATTAACTGTTCCTTTTCTTTTCAGTTTCTCTCCCTTCAGCTGCATCCCTATCATCAAAGTTATCAAGTTCTCCAAGGTTATAAGAAGTCACGCATTGTAAATAGACGTTAGCTGGTTAACGAGTTCCTATGAATTATAAACGGGGGCTTTGACTTTGACCTGTTGCTGTGGTAACTCATTTTAGATTAATTGATATTGATTAATTACTAGTACTACCAGCAGGTGTAGTTGTCTGTTGTCAGGAATTGATGGCTACCCTGCAGCCAATCAGAATCGAGCATTCACCCAGACCGCTACTAAATGTGAAATTTTATTCAGAAAACCTTTTCTGACACACTGCAGGCATGTGCCTCTGCCTCTGCTGGTCACTCCGAACTGACTGAAACGCTTTAACTCTCTAAAGACATTAGGTAGTTAAGACGAAATGATTTCTGATTTTACTCCACCAATTTTCCACTTTGAAGTCTGTTTCCAAGTGTTGTGAAGTGCTACTGCAAATGTGGACAAAGTTGTATAAAGCCTTTACTGTCTCCTGACGCCACCTGAGTCTGTGTCGGTTGGAACTGAACTACAAGTTAGAAAATGAAAGAAAATCTGGGGGTGCGGAGATAGAAAGAAGTGAACTTACCAGACCCCTAGGCCTTGTGTGCGCTTCAGGCTAGAGGCTGCAGGCTACATTGACTGCTGCTTACATAACACACCTGAATCTCTGACAGAACTGTTAGGGAGTTGAATTGCATGGTGAAAATGCAGGTGAAAAGGGAATGTGTGCAATAAAAAAGATGATATCTCTGGTTTTGCTGCATTGATTTGATCCTCTCACTGGAACTGTCCATCAGGAGTCTGTTAAAGAAGTGCAATGCTAAATCGGGTAAGTACTGAACTTTTATGTGTCACGCTTTCATGCCATTAGCCTCCAACTGGTGGTACTCCAAGTGACCAGCTAGCCTGCCATATACCTACAAATGTCCCTGCTTGGATGGATCATACTCTCCTCATCATTAAAGTCCATAGAACCATTGAAACAATTACTAGATTTAAGGTAATTCTCATATTTACTGTTGGTTAAGGTAAGAAAAAAAGTTTTCACTCATGTTTACTCTTGCTTTGGTGTGTGTATACTTTGATGCAAATTGGGAGCTTTAATTGCATACTGTAAATATTATCAGCCTCAGAACTCCGGGGAAGCTTCTTAATAGATGAAAGGCATTGATTTCATTCTCCTCTTGCTGCAGATTGCTCATCACGTGACGCAGGAGAGAAGAGACGGAGCGGAAGTCTGTATTCAGGCCATGATTAGCCTGTAATCAGCCAAGTACAAACTGATTATTAGCTCCCGCACTCAGCTGTCTTCAGGGAATATGCTTTCATGCCGTTGTTTTCTTCTTCCCCGAATTTCTGCCATTGATTACAACATGCATCTCTGATTTTCAAAGCTGGGGCACTTTTTCTCTGTGTGCCATCTCAGGAGTGTCCATATCTCTCCTCCTCTGACCTCCTCTGAATCCCTGAGGACACATGATTGCCTCTATGGATGTGCTAAACAGCTGTGGTTTATGGGTTTGTCAATATTGACTTTTTATTGGGTCAGTCAGCCTCATCCAACTGCGACAGAGTTGAGGTTTCTCCATATTTTAGTCTTTATGATGTCAGCCTTTAAAAACTTGATGCGACCTCTATCTCCAGTCTCTAAACTGGCTGCTAATTCACATGTAGAAATGACATCATTGTGGCTTCAACCACAGAATTTGTGCGGTTCTGTGGGTTTTCCGTCGAATTCCTGAGACATTTTAAGGAGTGTTGGGAATATAAATGATCAAATTAAAGGTGACTTATGAGGCATCAGTGGATTCAGTCCTTACATATCAGGATGTCAGCAGCCTGACATCGGCTGAGCCCTCATGTTTACACCACAATGAAAAGCTTGATTGCAGCCTCACAGAGAAACGCCAGAAATCATGTGTCAAATCAGTGCAGCCTCTTCTTTATGTCTGATGCACTACTTTAAAAATCAACCTGTCAGACATTTGCAATATAATGTGGTGGGCTTTTTTTTTTTTCTTTTTTTTAGTTGTTTTGGATAACATAGGCCCAATTCATACTTTACTATGATTGCCTGTGATTTAGGAACTTACAACCCATGTAAAGTATGTGGCCCAAGTGATGCATTTGCACAAGATAAACAAAGTCTATGGTCATTCAGGTTTACTGACCAGATCTCTAAGATTATTTTAGAATTGTTTTACATCTACACTGGAACCAAAATGCTGTGAATTCTCATTAATGATGTGTTCATAATGCTCAACCTTAGAAAAAGAAAAAAAAAAAAGGATGAGGAAGATAATGTTAAGAAGAACAAAGAAATCGCTGCCAAATTTCAACATGAATTTACTAAATTTATTTAATGTTGTGATGGATTTCACACTTAATTAAGAACACAGCCGATGTCTTCAGTTATAATGAATCACTCGAGGGCCCTCACCTGACTGAAATGTCATTTTGTTTCATTTACACATTCGTTCAGCCTGACAGTGTGTTCCTGTTGGTTTTTTTCTCATTGGGTGTCGAGGTTACGAGCGATGCAGATCTCAGATTGATTCAAATATGTGATACATTTGATGTTATTCCTTTATATACAGGCATACATACATTAACGCACATACGCACACACACATGCTGAAATCTTATATTCCACCACTGATTTCTTGTAAATCTTTAAAGGCAAAACTACTGAAAATAAGACCAGCAATTCAATATTTCCAACATGCAGAGAAAATTTTGTAAGTTCAATACATGTTTGGATCCCAAAATCCTATTTCTGTTTGCTCTCATGTGTTCCAAAACATCTTTGACACATTCTGTGTTCACTTGATTACAAAAATTGCGGTGGACTTATAAATCTATCACTGAGTGTGAACAAATTGTTACTTGAAGAGTGAACTTGAATTGTATTGTGCTCACTCAATTTTTTTTGTCAATGAACTTCAACCTGTGAGGATGCATCCTGTCAGAGCAGCATCAGGCTGCTCATATTACTGTGACAGTCAGTGGGCTATAGCTTTTAAAAAGACATCACCCCAACAACCAGATGTGGGGTCTGGTTTGTTAAAGCCTGTTCTGGATGCTCTCATGATCTGAAGTACTCACAACCAGCACAGTTAGAAGTGAGCAGGCAGGACATCAAGTTTATATTCCCCCGTCTTTTAGTCTTATGAATCCGTCTCTACGTACTCTCAAATCTTGACTTGCAGATTGATTACAGCTCAAATTTGTTTTGTGCCAGCTCAATAGTTTTGTCATTAATAGTGCCACAGCTGAAGAAGCACATTCCATGACTCATGAGTGCGTAGAAAAAGACAAAACCACAAACCAGTTTTATCTTTCAGAGAAAATATTCACTTGTAGTTCAGAATAATTACATGTAGTCACTGGCTTTTTCTCTGTGAGCCTCCATATTTTATAAGCTGAACCTGGAGCTACGAGAGAGCGGGTCAAGAGCCTCATTGATTTCAGTCTCAGCCTCAAAGGTGGCTGTATTTTGTTCAAAGCCCTTTGGTGCAGAGTGTACTTCGATCTATGGGTGATTTATCAAGTCTGCAGTGCCCGCTCCTTACTACAAGTCACAACACACTGCCATGGTGATTAATTATGTGCTTGAATGGCAATACAGAGTGTAAGCTTGTACATGATGTGACAAGAAGGGTCAATAACCAGCAGTCATAATGGACCCGCAGAGAGGAAGGACCTCCTGGCGTGATTATATTTTATAGCACGGGTGGCTAGAGACGCATGCAGAAACATGACATAACCCAAATATTTACATAATTAAGCATGATTACAGTTTGACTGTATTATACACAACAGCAGCAGCAGCAGCAGCAGCAGAGATGACAGTGAAAGAGGCCCTGCTGCAGGAAGTCACATTTTCCTGTGTTAATGAATAGGTTATTTTTACATAGGGTGATAATTTGATTTTATCTTTGATCAACTTTCAGAATGGTATTGTGATTATATCATCATTGCATGTTATCTTTTTTCTTTCTTTTTTTTTTTCACTGTAGACCTGTTGACATGTTGTATGTGACATGTGGTTTATAAACTACAGTAGTTCCTAACCCCTTGTGACTTGTTAAAATAAAGCAATGTCTACACAAGCCAAGCCAACACTGGTTATGTCCTTGGTGTGGATATGGGTTGTGAGCAATACAGTCATTTTCCCTCTCAGGTTGTTTCATTTTAAGCATTTTATGATGCCTGAAGATAATTCCTTTCCTTTTTGTAATTGTGTCTTTGTGTTTCCCCTCTCGCTCTGTCTCTTGTCTGGCTCTCCCTTGTCTGTCATGTGTGAGTGTGTTTCACTGCGGGCGTGGCTGACAGGTTGGGCTCAACCTCCTCCTCTCCTGAGCACAGCTGCTCGCTCTCATACAGTCAAGACTCACCTGCTGCCATGGTATATAAGCACTGGTTTCCACCCAATATTTGTAGAATTGTCAGTTCATCCACGTGGTAATGACTGAGACTACCAAAGACAACACCTAAATATTTCTTATGTCTTTTTCCTTGTCTGCTTGCCTGCCTTCCTGAGTCTTGTTTTTTTTGTGCTCAGGTGCCTAATCCTCACCTGTCTCTTTCCATGCCCTGTCGGTCTGTATCTACTGAAGAGATTGGATTCAACACTCATCAGGCCTAATCCTTCTCAGTCATCTCTGAGCTCTGTGACTTCTGGCTTCATCTATTTGCACATTCTCCAAATCTCCATTAAAACTACTGACTTTTACTGGTCTTCTGTCTTCTCTGTCAGACTGTAGCATTTTTGGGTCCTTTACATACCAAAACCTGAGAGAGGGATGCAACCAGCATTTCACTGTAAAAAAGCAAAAAATTGAAGAAGCATCCTTTTTTTTTCTTTTTGTTTTAAATCCATTCAGTCACTTCATGACACAAAATTTTTGGGAACCATGTTAGGCTCATAGCCCCCGAGTTTAGAACTAAGTGTATATTATATATCAATATATACTTTATCAGTTGAACATCAAAGTGCTATATGTTGTGGCTCAGTGGTGTGGTAAACCAGGACTAAACACAAATTGTACATTTTAGGCAGCAGATGGTTGCAAGAAGCACAATAAGTTTCCACTGTGGTTTACCAGTGCTGGGCTTTATTTTGTATGACTTGGAGATTGTCTGTGTTTTTTTTATTATTATTATTATTATTTTGGGGGCCTTTTCTAGCCTTTTTTATAGAGACAGCTGAAGGTATGACAGGAAAGGGGGTAGAGAGAGAGGGGACGACACGCAGCAAATGAGCCGCAGGTGGGAGTCCAACCTGCGTCCACTGCAGAGGACTAACAGCCTCGATACATGGGGCGCACACCCTACCAGCTGAGCTATAGGTGCACCCCGGTTGTCTGTATTTTAACTAAGTGGCAAATCATATTTAAAGATATACACATATGCTATGTTCAATCCTCAACAACTCTGACCTCCGTTTGGCATTCTGTCATCGGAACCAGCTGTGTATCAGTCAGTTCTATTCTAATGGTCTCCCTGAAGAGGAGAAGCTTCTAAAGTGATTTAGATGCGACTAGATGAGATTACACAATCCAGTTTATGCTTTATTGCTCATTATGATTTTAGGTCTATAAGACTTCTGCAAGTTCTGATGGCTGTCTGGTTGGAAGGTAATAAAATCTGTAGCTGTGAAAAAATGTACCCCTTAAAGCTTACAGATACAATCTGCAATTGCCCATCAGCGGCTACCCCATTCGTGTTTGTTTGTTTGTTTCTGTTGATGAAGAGTCTAATGTAAATTAAAATTAAAAGTCCCATTAAGTTACACCCCCTCATCCCCTGGAAATTATTTTGGGGGCATAACAAAATATGATGAAACTAACATCTAAAAGTGAGCTTCTCCAAACAACTTGGTTTGTCCACATTCAAACAATCAATTCAGTGAAGCACATCCTGCAACAATCACAAAGCTCTCATGCAGGAGCAATTTGGCCAGTGACCACTGCTAAAAGGAGAGGGCTGAGCAGAAGATCACTTAAGCAGATGGTGGAATCACTAACAAAAAGTGAAATGGAGAATTCAGGGCAGCTCTGAGAACTCAGAGCTGAGCTTGAGGAGTGTGAGGAATGCCCATCTTATTCAAAGGCCACTTCCGTCACCTCTACCCAGCCGAGAAGCAAAGTTGTCCTCCCCTCTCCTCGTAATGTCATCTTCTCCAAGCCCCACTGTCAGCCTTGGACAAGGACCAGTGGTTCACCCAAACAGTGGAACCCTCCATAGCCCATCCTTATCCAGGTTTCACTTAGCTTATAAAGCCAGCAGTAAAACAAACGTACAGTCAACCTTAAGCCTGCTCCATGCTCCCAGACTCTGGCCCAACTTCAGTTCATCCATCCTACCCACAATCAGCCTACTCTCCTTACCAGCTTGAGAGACAGCAGTGAGCTGTTCCGTTACTCTCATCATCTGATCTGCATTTACTGCCTTTCAGTTAACCCACACTACAAACAACTATACCTCTGTATTAGACTGGGAGTTCCTGGTCTACAGCTGCTGTACGAAGTAACAAAACCGACCCTGCTCTATTTCACCACTGACAGTGAAAGACACTGTGACTTTCCTTGTCAAGGTAGCCCTAGACAACCTCTTTGACCCTTATTCACAACTGGGCGTGAAGTAAGTACTGTGGTCTACTGGAGCACCTCAAACTGCCTGAGGCTCAAATGGTTGCTGACTTCTGCTAGCATCATCCCTTACCTATATGCAGGTCCTTCAGCTCCAGTATGGCCAACCACAATGGCTTAACCAAAGTGATATTGTTCCAGAAGCGTATCTATGTATCTCTGCAGCGTGTCTCTTTTTGATGGACGACACATCATTCTGCATAGAGCAGATCGAGCCAGACAGGAAGTCAGACACAGGAATGGTTTAGAGATTCTTGTGTATTTTCAAGTTAAAACTCTGTGCAGACGCCTAATTGTACATCAAATAAAATAGACAAAAAAAAGAAACCATTTTATTACAAAGGCAGCTGAAGTCGCAAGGACCAGAGGTCAAGCTGTTGTCTATGACATGCTGGCATGGATCCCAGGACTTCTCACATTAATATCAATTATTCCAAATGAGGATGCTTGGTACAGCTACGGCGCTACAGCAGACTTGTTACACATTCTAAACAGGACAATGAGGCATTCTAGATGTTGGAGGTACACACTAAAAGAGTGACAGTTGATGGAGGTTGGTATTATGCCATTCTTCTCGGCTCAGTGATGCCCCCAAACTAAAGGCACCGGTAGAAGCAGTTATGCCTAATCTAAGGAGTACTGAAAGAAAGTAGAATTGGCAAAAGTTTACAATTTTGGAGCAAACTGGGTATGTTAAGAAGCTTTCCCACGATACTATTAACTGTTCAGCTAAGTCCAGGTAATTACCTCATTATCTGGTTCAACACAACGACAGGAACTGATACCAAGGCATGTGCCTAAATGCCGTGCTCATTCCTAGCCTGACTTTGCGCCCCTCCTTGACAAGTGTCCTACATTTCTGCCAGCACCCTGTTGCAGTCAGTGGTGATATAAAGGGAATGTTTCACCAGAGGCAACTACTTCCGAAGTAGCTGCACCTGGTGAAACTGGTGCAGAAACATGAGGGCGGAGGAGGAACTTGATGTATACAAGTGGCAGATATTGCCTTTTGGAGTCCCACTGAGCTATCTTTGCTCCAGAAATACAACCGAGAAATGACAGAGATGTAGAAAGGACTGTAGAGCACAACTCTGATGCTGACAACTGTCTAACCAGTATTTCCAGCATACACAAATCTACATTGTTTGTTGACAAGAGAGTTCTTGTCCTCAGGAGGCTTTGAGGAGGAGGCATATCACCTTATGGTAATCATGTTTTTTCAAGTTGTTTGTAGGGACAAGAGTGTCAGAAAATTGAGAGCTATCAACTCCAAGTTGTGGAGATATTTACATTCATTCAATGATCCTGTTTTCTAACCTCTATAGGCCCAACCTGTGGAGTAATCAGCCTTTCTTTTTGAGGCAACCACTTGACATTTCAGAATAAGATTAGAATCAGAATCAGAATTGGTTTGTATTGTATTTAAATATGTGTGCACATGCAAGGAATGTGACTCTGGCATTGCACTAAATGTTATTGCATAGGAAAAAATGATAAAGAGCTCCACGAGTAGAAAAAAGACCAAAAAACCCAAAAGGCCGAACAATAAATTAACTAGTGGAAAAATATAAAATAAACAAAAAACAATGCAAAGAATGATGTGGCAATAAACAATGTAGATGATGAAATGTACAATGGGCAGGTATTTATGTTAACAGTGACTGATAATGAATGATGAATGTATGTGTTAAAAATTGTATGTTAATGGATTATAGGTAGCTAGTCAATAGATGTTTTGGTGTGGGTTAGTGACACTGCATCATCAGGATGGTGGCTTGTGGGCAGAAACTGTTTTTGTGTCTGGTTGTTTTGGTGTTCAGTGATCTGTAGCGCCTACCAGAGGGGAAAAATTAGAACATGGTGAGTGGGTGAGGTCTGTAGTAATTCTGTGTACCGGTTTCCTTTGAGGTGTGTAAATCCTGAATGGAGGGCAAGTTGGCACCAATGATTTTCTCAGCAGTCTGTTGAGGACTGGATTAGCAGATGTTGAGGCAGGCTGTTGTACCTTCTTGATGATTGTCTACCTTAGGTCCTGGGAGATTGTGGATCCTAGAAACCTGAAGGTTTCCACAGTGGAAACAGTGTTGTTGAGGATGGTAGGGGCAGTGTTAAGGAGCGTTTCCTGAAGTACACTATCATCGCCACAGTTAAGAGCATTTTCAGCTCCAGGTTGTTCGGACTGCACCAGAGGACCAGCTGTTCGACCTCCCATCTGTATGCAGACTCATCACCTTCTCTGATGAGGCTAATGACCATTGTGTCATCTGCAAACTTCAGGAGATTAACAGACAGGTCTCCAGAGGTGCACTCATTTGTGTAGAAGGAGAAGAGCAGGGGGAGAGCACACATCCTTGGGGTGCTCTAGTGCTGATGGTCCGGGTGCTGGAAAAACTTTTCCCCAGCTTCACCTGCTGTTTCCTGTCTGTCAGGAAGTTTGTTATCCACTGACAGGTGGAGGCTGGCACAATGAGCTGGGTGACTTTTGAGTAGAGGATTTTTGGGATGATAGTGTTGAATAGCAAGCTGACATCTACAAATGGGATCTTTATACATGTCTCTGGGCAGTCGAGGTGCTGCAGAATGTAGTTCAGTCCCATGTTGACTGCATCCTCCACCAACCTGTTTGCCAAGTAAGCAAGTTGCAGGGGGTCCACCAGGGGGCCTGTGATGTCTTTCAGCTGAGTCAACAGCTCAGATTCTGAGGTCAATCAAACGTCAAATATTTGTTATAGACCATACTGCAAATTTGTCATCTCTAACTTTCGCTCAATAAAGCAGAATACATAGCAGAGCTGTCGTCGTTTACCTGGATTCATGTTGATTTTTTTTCAGATTATAAAAATGATTTTTATAACAGCGCAGCACAATTGCTGATGGACATGTGAATTTGCCTGTAAATGGTGACCACAGAGAGCATGAAGAGACTGAATGGAGGTTTAACGGGTGTTACTCAGTGGTGTAACCCACAGTATCTGTATCTGGTCAGTCACAAATGGTGGTTGTGCAGCCAGTGGCAGTGCCAGGTAGTAGCTTGGATTTTGGCCAAGAGTTAACTGCAAAGCAAGGCCAAGGCTGCAATAAAAAAAATACTGTGTATTTTAGAAAATTGTGGCTGTGGCTCAGGAAGTAGAGCAGTTGTCCACTTATCAGGTCTGGGGTTTGATCCCTAGTCCCTGCAGTCGACATATTGAAGTATCAGTGTGTGTGTGTGTGTGTGTGTGTGTGTGTGTGTGTGTGTGTGTGTGCTTTGAGAGTTCAGTTAAACAGGTAAAGTGTTCTATAAATACAGTCCATTTTTACCAAAACCAAGTCTAGAGACTTCCAAGAACTAGTCAGGGATCATGAACTTGGCTAACATTGCATGTTAAAGCATGTAGTAAAGCGTAAACAACAACTCTGCTGTCCCCAACAATGTAGTGGACAACATAGAGGAGCAGGGAGTGATTACAGCTTATGTCACATGGCTGCAAAAATGACATGATGACAACTGTGGAAGTTTTTATTTGTTACGGTATATATGTTGATTTTGTCAGACTAGGTTGCGTCCATGAAAAAAAAAAAAAAAAAAAAAAAAAAAAATATATATATATATATATATATATATATATAGAGAGAGAGAGAGAGAGAGAGAGATTTTTTGTGGACAGACATATCTACGAAATAGACCTAGAAAAACATTCACACAAAAACAGGCTTTTCCTTTCCACTCTCTTGACACCCCATGTATAATATTTAACAACATCCTTTCAATATTTATATGATATTTTTTTCTTTTTATCTGACCTTATTAAAACCCACTAACTGTCAACACTAATCAAAGATTCAAGGTGCTTAAGCTTTTTTTTTTTTTTTTTTTTTTTTTTAATAAAATACAGTAATAGCAGAAATCATAAAGCATTTAACTTCATATGTATCTTAAATAAATATTGTAAGTGACTGTAAAGGAGTAGTAAGAGTGGTGACACTGAGTTATACTGTATGAAGAAGCCCTGAGGGAATTTCCTAATGAAACTGAATGAACCTCCTGAGGATCTTTGAGAGACCCCTGTGACCTTAAAGATAATAAAGAAGAAATTCAGTTTCATTATGCAGTTATAATTCATTTCATTTGTTCCGCTGTTTAACCCAGTATTGCTTCTCCTTATAACTATTAACAGTAATGAAACAGTACTGCAACTGAGCTTCCAGATCAATGGCGTCCTCTGCTTAGTTAATATCTGTACCACAGAGTTCTAAATCCTCACACAGGCACCACTTTGAAACTATGTCTATCCTGTACAGACACTGGCGTATGTGATGTGTGTGTATGTGTATGTGTGTGTGTGGAAGACCAATCCATTGTAAGCATCATGTGCATAAAATATTAGCTCTGAAATGGAAATATTAAAACTTGAATTGTTAGTAGAATCATGACACATTTTCTGTGTAATGTATACAGTTATTCTATGTTGGAATACAATCTGGCTATAACAGTTAAAAATAAAAATAACAAATTATTTTAGGTGTGTAGAAAATGAAGCATAGAACCTAAGCACAAAACAGAAAAAAAAGAAAAAAGAAATAAATATGTAAATCTGCCACAAACCCCTTATCCAGGTGATAAGATGCTTTATTGCTATGGACTGCCAAACAAATATTCTAATAGTATTTAAATACACACACTTTATTCTGGATTCCAGAATAAAAAAATGTTATCTTAAAGGTCCATGTTCTTGCATTTTCAGAGCGTTCAACCGCATCTTGTTTTTCATTAAATAGAACTCATTCAGATTTCAATAAATGATCTAAGTGGAATTTTCTGATGTCAGACAAATACTTGAAGGCTTGGAAGTAAAAGTACTTATTCTGCAGGGAGATGTGACTGATATATGATAATATATGTATGTTAAATCATTAGATTGTTAATACATTTTACTGTTGTAGTTGCCTGAGTGGTGCTAGTTTTAACTACTTTTTATACAGTTAGCATGCCTACTCTCTAAAGGGTCGCAAGATAAATCTGAAGGGTCTGAATATAATTGATGGGCGAGAAAGAAGAACATGCAACATTCTGGTACCCAATCTGTGTTGATTTCAGTGGTTTTATTTTGTGAAATATAATTTGACCTCTTTGGACAAACAAACCTGTCTGAGAAGTTAAGAGGGCAAATGTGTCCTTGGTGGAATGGCTAACAGCTCATAGACATCTGAAACATGATAAGGGAACCCTCAGCCAGATAGAGCTTTTTTTATGTGCAGTCATAATTTTAAAAGTAATTATAGTTGTCAGATAAATGTAGTGTAGGTTAGAAAGTATGTTTCCCTCTAAAATGTTGTGGATTTGAAGCAGAAAGGCATGAATTTGAAATACTCAAAATGAGCATAAGTGACATTGGGATTTGAAAATAAGGGAATTTTTTCTGGTGCCCTCTACTTGGCTATCTTTCCACCCTCACCACTGTCCACATACCCCTTACGTTTAGACAAGGGGTGAATCCTAAAGCCAGGCAACAACTTGCTTTATAGGAGGACTGGGTTAGGTCTTACATTAAGTAAGTGATGACAATTAGGTCTCTAATGTCCTTCATATTTTTCTTCCTCTCATTTCATTGCTGGATGTTCTTTGAGTCAATGTCTTCTCATCACTAGATGTTCTACATACTGCCATCTGCCAGCGAAGGGAAATGTAGCAAACACATCAAGAAATCGTTCAAGAAAGGTAAAAAAGGGCAGCAGGAGAGAAGGATGAAATATGGAAGAATCCCAGGAAGGACGGGAGGGTTGACAGGTCTGGTAAAGTACAAGGACGTACTTAAGTACAGAGCCTCAGTAATTTAGTTACTTTCCACTACGTTATATTACACTGTTTCACTGTTTCCCATGGCTATCATGTGATCTCATGACGCTGTCATACACCACACAGAGGGTCAGTATTTAGGCTACTAGCAGCCAGTGATTTGACAGTGTTGAACGTTTTTCACTTGAAGACTTTGGCTGGATGATGACAGTTCAGAAACTTGAGGGAACCCTACTGGGAGGCTCCTCTGGCACCTAGCAGTCTGTTTTGGCATTAAGTGGGGTGAAAGAGTTACTTACTTTGTCTATCCTCCTTGTCAATGTGTGTGTGTGTGTGTGTATGTTTGCATTCATCCCGACTGGCTAGAAGGGGACGTGGTAATGAGAAAGGCCTATTGATTAATTTCAAAACAGACTAGCACAAGTTTTTGCAGAAAGGTTTGCTATGAGCCAAAGTACAGCTGATGAACTGCTCATACCATGTGAGAGTGTGTGTGTGTGTGTGTGTGTGTGTGTGTGTGTGGGTGGGTATGTGAATGCATTAATGCATTGATGCATGTACATATGTGGTTGCAGCTATTGCAAATTTGCACTTGTTAATGTCCAGTAGTTATCGTGTGTTATCATGACACCTTAGCCAGCTGCATTTGCTGAAAAAGCCTGTGAGATGCAGTTGAAAGCTCTGAAGCAGCTAATAAGTGGGATTTAAGATTATTATGTCACACATACTGCCACATGGCTTGGTATTACTGAGAGAAAAGGTGGAGCCAGATTTTCTCCTCCAATACATCAAGGAAATTTCAAAGATGAAATCTCAATATTATAAAGGGTCTGCAGCAGAATGAGAGAATGTGTTAGGCCCCACGGTGCATTTCATTATAGAGCGGATTGATCAACAGATGGGTTCAGCTGCTGCTCTGAATCGAATAACTTGGCCAAACTCATATTCTCGAACAAGAATTCATTAAATACCTTCATTTCAAACTAATACTGAGCACTAAATCAACACTTTCAGCAGCACTGTTTAACATCTTAATTGCATATGTTTGATGTGTGTACTTTTCATAATAAGAAGGGGTTTAATTTAGACGAAAACAAATCATAGTGTATATTACAGGTTTTACTGTGGTGTAATGTTACGAATCATTTATTATTTTAATAAGTTCACCTAAACCTTTGCTGGAGTCATTAAACACTATGAAGTGTTTAATGACTCCAGCAAAGGTTTATATATTGATATTTGTATTGATTTTTATATTCTTGTTGAATTTATGATCCTGTCTAGAGAGACAGAAAAAAATAAATACAAATAACATTTATTATGAAAGACTATTTTATTCCTTAATATACGTGTGAGTGCAAACATTTCAGAAACTTTGTACAACAGGAAGTCATTTTTTACCTCAAAGAAAAAAAGAAAGTATCTTTTCAGTATTCACACATGCCAGTGTCACATCAACACAGTTCAGTAGTCCTTTTTTTGTCTTCATGTCCCATGTTATTCGATTTATTTATTTATTTTTTATTTTTTGTCATTTCGTGCTGCAAAAAGCAGGCAAATCAACTGTATCTACACATCCAGAAAGTAAGCATCAATCTTATTTATTATAAAAATATGTGTGTTTATCATCATCATCATCATCATCATCATCATTCCATGAAGATACATATTTTAAAACTTGAACACATAACTGATTTGGCAATCAAAGGAGTGGTATTCCTAAATGAATCCATGCTCATTATCAAAGATTTACAGTCTTGATTAGAGTACTAATAACTTTTGAGATTAAAGTTCTGCAATGATTAGAGAACAGGTTATCCATGACTGCATGCAGGGCTGTCACTTCTTTTGTTTGGGCCATGGACAGGATTGTTAATGAGCTACCCACAACCCCTTACCAAACAAGGCAAACTGAAGGACTTAACAGGTCACACTTCTCATTGCCTTCAAAATGACCCAGATTAGCATTTTCTGTGCAATCAACAGGACAATGTCGAAATTGTAAGATGCACAATATTTTCTGATCTACCTTCTCTGCTTAAGGTTTGATTAGCATAATAGATGCAAAAAAAATTGGTTATGCAATGATCATGGTTATGGTTAAAATAAAAATCATTAACTCTTGGTAGGAGATGGGATGCAAGGAGAAGTCTCCTGTGTGACATGCTTTGTACCCCCGATCAACCCACCCAACCATGTGTCCTGTATGAAGAAGAATCTTAGATATCCCTGCACATGTCACTACTTCACTGAGGAAGCTGCTGTAGCTGGTATACTAACTTAGCATTTTTCTAGCTAGCTGACATTTTTTAACACCTGTCAGTCCCAACAGCTAATTGTCAGTTAACAAGCATCAGATGTTTTCTGAAAATAAGTTCTGATAAACCCACTGTACACCACCTGCTTAGCACCGCAAAACAGACAGTGATAACTAGCTGCTGAACATATTGGAGCATCTGCCAAAGAGCCAGACAAATGACTTCAAATGAATGCTAATGTTGCTCCATTTCTGCTGAATGTGTCAATAGCATGTTTGTTAGCATGTTCAACATAATTTTGGTGACACTAATGTTGTTGACAGTTTATTCTGCTGCACCCAAGTGGCCAAAAAAAAAAAAAACAACCTTGTATTGTACTTGTGCTGTAATGTGTCGTATCCTATGACCTGGAAACAAATGAGCCAAAGCCATGGAAGAATATTCATCACTCAAAGCTCAGCCTCTAGCTAAACACTAACTCATCTGACTTTATGCTAGACTGTGTTTTTCCCAGAAATGTATTTTATCTTGACATCTGTGCAGAAACTGGTTTTCAGTATTTTATTAAATGGACCATTTTCATTACAAAAAAAGATAAATAACATAGTATGTTCAATATTACCCTCAGAATGACATTTTTTCAGGACTGTAAAGAACTGGTTAAAATACAAAGGTCCTTTCTTTATCTGAACATGTACTTCTCATACTCAGTTTGTCATTTAGGGAATGTTGAGATAAAGGGTTATAATCCACAGAAAGAAATAAAACAACTGAAACAGTATTTCGACCACCATGTTAACCTCTATACTGAACTCCAGATGAATAAAGTTTTTTCTTTAGTAGGGTTAGCCACTATAGAAATTCAAAGAAGAAACTCCTGCACACATGCATTAACTATTCTCCTCTGTGTACATATTTCAGCCTCTTTCCCTCCTCTTTGTTAGGTTGCTTCTCATTTTAATGACCCTGGTTTCATGCCAATTGTGTTAATTTCCTCAATATGTAAATTTTGTTAATGTGAACCCCCCTTTGACTGGCAAAACTGTTGTGAGTTAATGAACCTTTTGTAATTACTATTGCTATAGCAACAGCGGTACCTGGGCCTGGATGATATTACATGCAGTCTGTTTTCGCAGTCAGCAGACACAGGCGACCAAAGCCGATTAAAAACATCTCATAATGCAGAGACATTGCCTTGGAGCACAAATAGGTAGGAGTACAATGCATCGTTAGCCTCTGAAAAACGAAACACTAATGCCATTAAGCTCACAGAATGCAGCATTACAACAGGCCCAGTATTTTCACTTTAGCTTTTCATTAGATCTTGTTGTCTGGAGCCGCTTGGCCTAATGAAATCAACAATGAGCCAAATCAAGACTTGACAATTTGGTTCCGAATAATACAGGAATCGCATAACACCTCATAATTACTGAATTGAATGTGAGACTTGAAAATGTGAAATGGACAAATGATCGGCTGATTAACTCCCATACTGGGAGATGGAATAAAACAAGGAAATCACAGAAGCGAATCAGTAGAGATGCTCTATATGTTTACTCAGGTCACAGTGCACACATTGTATTGACTATCCCTATTTCCAATCCCATTTTATATTGTGATTTTGAATTATAAAAAAAGGGCATTTACAATACCTTAAAACTCCAAAAGGAGTAACTACAATCAAAATAGAAGTGAACTTCGCTTCATCTCATAACCTAGTTCATCATAGTTGAGAAAACAATCTTCAGCAGCTGAAGGTCAAAAATGAACGATGAAGCACCTCTACTTTAATGCCAACATGGATGAGAAATCCTTAAAGATCTAATTAAAACTGGAAATTTGAACATCTAAGGCAAATGAATATAATCCATTTGTTGATGAATATCCTGTGATATGAGTGAATGATCGAGAGCAGCTACTAAATTGACACTGCAGTAAAACTTCTCAACTGCTGGTTCCATGGGCAAGAAAAAACTTTAAACCTCTACTTTATCATACTGTACTGTGGGAGTCAACACCATCACAGTTTTTAAGGATTCAGTGTGGGGCGGTGGACGATAGTTTTCAATTGCAATGAGAATATGTAGGAAGGGTCATCAAACACCTTGTACACATTCACAGTAAATGACAAAAATTAGAATAAACAAAGTATTCTCACTGGTGAGACAGAGGCTTCAGTCTTCACCCTGGCCTTGTGTTTATCAATATGCCATTTGGTAGAACTGCAACATGACGACACAAAATATTCTCTTCTTTTGAAAACCACATTTAAGCAGCCCTTCAATAGCTTATAGAAAGATGAGATCATTTGTTTTTAATCACACAGCAGGGAAATTTGCAACACCACTGTGAAATACACAGCCAATGGTGATGCACAGAAGATAACATTTTAATAACAGTTCCAACATCCAACAGCAAGTAGTGATGGGCTATAACAGACCTGCTAATTAGTTGGTTAGCACAGTTGATACCTTGGCTACCTCTGCTGGGTACACTCACTTTCAGCTTTACCTCCAAATCGGAGGTAAAGTCAGGCTTAGATCTGGCAATGTCACCATCTTAGCAATTACTTTGATGAGTACAATGTTGTCATGACTAATAGAAATTATGTCTAAAACTATCAAATCAAAACCCAGTTCACGATAAATGTGATTTTGTGTGTGTGTCGCTGCATTATCTGCTGTCTCTCTTTTTTATATATATTAAACCCTTACCCATTCCAGTAAAATTATCTTAAAACGCCTATCCAAAGCATACCCAATGTAAACTGACAGCCGTTCTTGAACCGTTTGGAGCATGCACATGGTTTTGGTGTTCTTGGCGTTGAGTAATAGAAGTTTAAAAACACTAAGGTAGAAGATTTTTATTTCTGCCTGGGAACACAGCATGAAGCCTTACCCTACTCCAAGTTCAATTAAAAGGATGACAAAACCCCAGAAAATTTATATTGTCTATATGTTTTTCCCAGTCGTATGTCCTTGCGTTCTCCAAAAAAAGAGGTTTATTTATCTTTATGATATTTGTATTCAGACAATTTACATTTAGGCCATCTTTATTTGTATTGTTCTATCTATACGTATAGTTAAGCTATCTTAATGTTGAGGCAAATTAGTATGTTTATTAATTCAAACCCTGTATAATATCCCAGACTTATAATGGAGTAGATGGGAAAGATTAGCAAGTTGTCACCTAATTTGAGATGATGTAACAACTTTCTATGATTATTATAATGTTTTGGACTAAATATTTTACTGGATTGGATCATCTGGACATTAGGGGTCAGGAGTAATCCCTCTTTTCTATTTGTTTTCTCTCTGACCTCTCCCATATAAAACCATTTGTGTTCATTAGCTTGTGGGTGGCAGTTGCTAGCAGCGCAATATCATGGGTCAGAGGTGTGGTAAAAACTTTAATTTTACATTTTCAAAAGACCATGCTTGCAGTCCGGTTTGTTAATTTCTTCCTTGTTCCCTGCCTCTTGATCAAAAAAGGCAGGTGAGGGAGGGATGGGTGGGGGGGGCCCATCTTCATAGACTTGCACCACGCACACTTTTGAGTAATCTATTGAAATAAATTAGAAAATGAACCAGGGAACGGAATTTTTCTTCCATCATTGGCCAAATGAAAGCATTTCAGATGTTAGCTAAACTGTCACCACATAATTTACTTTTCAGTTCTCACCAACACATATATTTTATATGATAGAGGAAATGGATCTGTGCCTCCTCTCAGACTCCCCTATGTGAACCACAGAGGGAGGCACAGTGATGGAGAAAGCCCAGTAGCTGACAGCCTGTCATAGAGTAAAACTCAGTGTCAGCCAGGCAACACTTTCCCATTGACATTAATTGCAGGTGACAGGGCTAAGAACAAGGCTCCACACAATGACAATGATGACTCTGGAGGAAATTCTTCATGGTGTCCCCTTCATCTGCTGTGACAGGAGTGATTATGCAGACTACGAACTTGTCAAGACCACATTATTGGACCTTGACTGGCTGAGGAGACCTAATATTGGACAAAAGACAATGTGCACACATAATCAGAAACCTCTCTTTTTACACTCTGGTGACTGAATTTGGAAATTCTGGTTGCTGTTATTTTTGGGATTTAAATGTACCAAAATGCTTGTCTCTGCTTTTAGAACAGATAACACATCAGTTAAAAACCTTAAGATTTACATTCTTTCATTTTTTTTTTTTTTAATATTTGGCTGGCATTTTTTGGGAATGATCAGAAGCCAATACAAAATCATCAGAATGTTCTATTTCAATGAACAAAGTCAAAACTACACAATATTGTAACGTAAATGTTACCCTGCGACGCAGCTGGACTCACAAGATCACAAGATTGCACAAGATCCTGCGAACCGCAAATCCATTTTGCTTCAAATTATGCTTGTGGCCAAACCACTGTGGCGCTGACAACAACAAGAGAAGTGACTGTTGGTTTGAAATTAACAATGGCACTTCCTAAAGAGGATCCAAACGGCAAGCCAATCAGGAACCAGCCCATATTGTCAACTGGCAGCTCGTGGTTCACATCCAGCCGGCTACATTCCCATCTGGCTTGCAAAATATTACTGAATTCAAAAAATGTGCCCATCTATTGTTACTCACCAGTGGAAAAATGCCCCAGTCTGTCCTGAGGGTGATGGTCGATCAGCTTCTGGCAACGAGCCAAAAGTCTGTATTCCATAGTTCACCCACTCTACGGATAGTCACATACAATCATTACGCTTGTCTTTGTATGCAAGAGGCATCACATCGGTTTGTTTTTGTTATCCAACTATTCTGTTGAGTCTCAAATTGAATATTTTTGTTTGCTTCCTGGGATCCTGAAGAGGAGTTTTCAGTGAGGTTAGGACTCATTCGTTGGTAGTTCAACTGTGGGCTTTGCATTGAAAAAAGTATGTAATTCATAGTTCACCTATTTTACAGACATTGATACTCACGGAGAATCAGAAAGCTTGTCTATTAGTCGCAGGAGGCATCACCTGGGTTTACTTTCATTGGCCAACTGTTGGATTGAGTCCTAGAAGAGGAATTTTTAGTTGCGATTAGAACTCACTCACTGGTAGTTGAACTTTGGGTTTTGTATTGAGCTCTGAAGTCTTTTCTAGTTCGGTATCTAGTTATCATTATGGAATGTCCATGTTTTTTAGGAATCTATTTATTCATGTATTCCATCTTTATTTAATCAGGTAAATCCCATTGAGATCAATACCTCATTTTCAAGAGAGACCTGTTAACACTGGTATAGAAAAATAAGATAATTAAGATTAATTTTGTAAGAAAGTGAAATTATTAAACAAGGCTAATCTGGCCTTTCTTTCTTTTTCTTTTTGAAAGTGTGGCCCCCACAGAAAAATGGAACTGGAGATCACTCAGATCAAAATCAATAAATCAACGTTCTAAATCAAATTTTCATATCTGGACTAAACACATTTCAATTAACATACGTTCTGTTTTGCATCACAAAATATTTTTTTGTTATTTGCTGGAGTGTTTTGGCCCTTAAAAGCAGTATTGTCATAAATTCAGGATGAAGTTCATCATGAATTGGAAATGAACATTTCTTAGGTCATACTCCATGTGTCCTGTACACTTACAGCCTCACAGAGCTGCTGGCATGGGCGTAGACTCTAAGTCTTAAATAACAAACATTAGCCAGTCAAAACATTTGTTTGTAGTCATGTTCTGCCAAAGTAGAACATCAGCATATCAATATGCTGTAGAACTAATGCATCACACATTTTAATCTTTGCTGATGTCTCCAAAGTGAGTACTTTGAGGAGGACTACACAGCCAGTGATAAGGTTTTACTGTCCTCACAGGGTTTTATGGAACAAAAGTCTTTAAAAATTCACTTATGGCCTCATGGGACAGCTAACAAGCAAAGTAATTTAATACATTTTTAAACATGTTGTTCAGTGCATTCTCTGATCAACCACCCACCTCCCAGCATGCACCTCAGTACATGTACACACACACACACACACACACACACACACACACACACACACACACACACACACACAATTACACTCCCCACACTCTGTACCACCATCCTCCAGTCTTTTCCCTCTGTGCTTTTTTCAGCACCTTAAGGTGTCATCTGCAGAGCTGTAATGGCTGTTGTAATGGTCCTGAGATAAGTGCTTTGAACTCGTTGAGTGTAATCACCTTAGAAATTTCCCTCTGAATCATTTCACATATTTGCAGCATTCCAATTACTCTATAATTTATGCCCTTAGTAAGCTCAGCACTTAGACTATGGGACACTAACACTCTCATCTGAAACTCGGGGTAATAACAATAAATTTACTGTAGTGATGAAAACTTACATAGAATTCCAATTTTTATTGAAATACATTCAGGCCAAACCTTCCAACAGGAAAACAGTTAAGTAATAAATTCTAAAAATAGCACCCAATGCCACTCGAAACTGAAAGGGCACTGATGAGACCAGTAGGCCAAGACAAAACAAAAGCATATTATATATTTTTTATACATTTTTTCTATGGAAGTTGTCAAATATTTCACATATTTTGCTAAATTGAAAACCAAGTATATATATAGATGTAAATTAACGTTGGCACAAGTTGCAGTTCAATGTAACCAATTCAGACAGTATATTTACCCGTTAGTATCAATCACACTCCTTCTCCGTCCATTCATAACAGTCAAGTATGATCACACAGAGATGATACACATGCTGATTCAGCTTAAGTTACACTTTCTAAGGATATCAGTATATCTGATTGCCTTCCACAGATAAATGTCCACATATCCACTAGAATCATGGGAAATGATGCTTCTTCAGATCTTGCTGCATAAACATCATGTTTGGAAGTTTCCTTAAGTATCAACAGGAAACGAGACACTGTTTTCTCTACATTCTCGGTTATGGTGCAGACAGGAACTGCAACATTATACGTACAGCATGCATCCCTGACGGCAAAACTTAAATCAAGACTGAGCAAAAATTCTAGGGTTCAAAGGGATTAACCCTTTGAACTCTAATATCTGGGTCGGTTGTAAGGGTTCAGCTTTATTATAGCACCCCTTTATGGTGGACATGGGTAATGTTTTCCATGTGACCAGTTCTGCCACCTCAATTCCAACCCAGAAAATTTCACCTTTGCACATTGGATGCTTTAGAACCAATATTAACTGAAATGTGTCAGGAAAAAAAGTTTTTTTTTTTTTTTTTTTTTTTTAGTAATAAAATTACTAATTATTGTTAATTAGTGCTTGGACCCCTAATATGATTGTATTTTTAGAACGGATAATGTACTTTCTGACACATCATGAACCAGAGGCCTGGTGCCTGGTGTCTGGTGTGTGATGAGCCTGTGAGGGAAGAGAGAAGAGTGGACATCAGTTCTGTTTTTGATACACATCTCTCTGCTCTCATGGAGAGCTGAGTTACACCCTTTGACCAAAGCACTCTATCTGATTGATGAAAATCCAGTCGAACATACTCACAGTTTATTAAAGTGACATATGACACATTACACATAACCATTTTACCAGTGATCTATACAAAAATATTGATTAGTGCAGCTTTATATTATAACTCAGTTTTTTTTTTTTTTTTTAAGTTCGTGGGCCTTTTTTTTGTAGTTCTGGACATTATCACTTATGAGACCTGGGTAATGCAGCAACAATGAAAAAAGAAAAAGGCATGAGAACTTAATTGCAAACAAATCCACAGTTTATCCAGATTATCTAAAGGTCAAAGTGAATTGAGTACAGGTGAAATATCACTAAGATCACAAATACCCCTCTCCCCCCCATAGTCATTCACTCAAACAGTACCCACCAATAAAACAAGAAGAAAAAGAAAAAGAAGAACGATGAAAGTGAATACCTGCTTGTGCAAGTATCTCACCAAAAATTCTCACCGGAAATTCGTGCTGGCGTTGAGCTCTGGGTTATTATCTGTACACCATGCTGCCAACTGTGGCGCAGTATTTCTGTATGCCACTCATCATTGTCCTTGAGGCTTATGACTGTGGTATCTGTTACGGCCTCCACACAAACATAAAAAACTAATGGCTCAATAGGGGTAGGAGGCAGCAACATACAAAGGAGGACGCCACAAAAGAAATATTAGTTTCCCCACAAGCTTTATTTAAAACCCAAAATATTACTCAAACACACAAACAACCGAAAAAGAAACAAAAGGGGCTGCAGATCCCGGCCGAGAAGAACAAAAGGAGGGAAGACGCTGGGTCAGCCACGCAGTGGGCCGCCGCTCCCAGCGTCTCTCCCCTAACCTACCTAACGCCAAACTAAACCTGAAACAAACCAAGAAACGAATAACGTAACTACCTGCAATCTCCAGCCCAAACTAACACAACAAAGTTAAAACAACAAAACCCCAGCACTTAAGCGGGCATGGGGGGGAAAACCCTGCTTGGGGAAAGGAAAAACAGAGGGGAATGAAAGAAAACCCCTCACCGCCTATGCAGGTGTCTGTGCCATGTGCCCCGGCATCCCTGCACTCTTATCCCCTCCTCCTCTCTCTACCTGAGTGCCGATTGCACTCAGGTGCACAGCAGGCAGAGGGAGGAGGCAGACAAACCTGACAGAGAGGGAGAGAGAGAGAGCAAGAGAGCAGGCTGCTGCACGTAACAGTATCATCAACAAACTTGACCAGCTTGAAGGAGAAGGCAAGGTGCAGCCATTGGTGTAATGGTAGAACATAGCAGGGGCATGGAAGCCTACCTCAAGCAAATGCATAGGGAATGAAAAAAAAAAAAAAACGTCTTCAATGATTCTCTGTGGCAACAGGTAAATAAAGAGCTTACATTTTAATCCAGGTGAAATAATATGAATATGTGACAATCTTCAAAAAACACAGCAGCAGCAGCAGTGAAAGTCTGAGTTGGAGTGGAGAAAGGAGTCAAAATGTTAACACTATTACATTTTAGTCAGCATAGTCCACTCATTCATCATTTCCCAGACTTGAATTTCCTTAATGGATGATAAAGTGCTGGAATCCAACTGTGTGTTACAGTCAGTATTTAAATGTATTTATTCAGCTGTAACCTGACAGGGACAAAATGCAGGCGGCAGCAGTTGAAGATGAAAATATAGTGGAGTGCTTTGGTAGCTGAATGGTTAACGCGGCAACCACATAACTGTATCACAACATTACCAATGCAATTCCTGCTGGAGACCCGTGTTCTGTGTCATACCCCGTCTCTCTAACCATGTTTCTTGTCTGCCTCTTAGATATCATAACTTTCCAATACATGCAAAAATGCTCCCTCCTAAAGAAATATAGCCAGAAGTGCCAATGAAGTCCAAACAGATTGTGAGCATTTGGATGCTTGTTTCATTGAAAAGCATTTGAAAATACATTATTGGCAACAAGAACTATGGGGATTCAAACCCTGGACCTTTGTAGCCCTAGAGAAGGTGGCTTACTGACTGCACCACTAGGGTGACATGGTTTCCATGCATCTTCTCACAAGTTGAGGCAAGGACATCATATCTGCAAAACTGGGGTATTTCTGTCTATTTAAATTTAAGACATAGCACTCAAGATGTTGGTGGTAAAATTCAGAAAAAAATCACATTGTTCCTCTGGTTTCAGGTGTATTGTCAGATACCGTGGTGAAGTTTGACCAAACATTTGGTGAAATAGAAAATGTCATACAGCACTAACTATGGTAAGACAATGAGTGTCACTGCTAACTCAAAATTTGACATATCTGAACAGCATTCGAAAATGTGATATCATTGTCAATTTTGGTAGCATTGGAATGAAGGCTGAGATGTGTTGATTGATAACATTGAAAAAATATTTCATGTGAAATTCTGAATTGACCATATGTTGCAGTGAGGGAAACTTCCGTCATGCATCTGTGGATGTGCTGAAAAAAAATTCAGCTGTCTTGGACCCATTATGAAATGTAAGTGATTTTGATGTTCAAACTGTAATATTAATAAAGCGTGAGTTTCCACTTACAAACTATTCCCCTTTTTGCCAGTCACGATCAGACTTTATACACTGAATTCAACAGGACCACAGAACAAGGACAAATTTCACTCAAATTCATACACCTAATTATGAGATATAAACTTTCACATTTGTGGTGACCCCCTAGTGGCAAAATATCCCAGAACAAAGCTTGGACCTCGCATCTGAATATGTAAAACTGAACATAAAGACACGTTTACCAAAATCTAAAAAAAAAAAAAAAAAGCGCAGAAAAACAAATGTTGTTTCTGAGACTTGCGGTTCAAAGTTTAACGTGTGATGTTATGGCACCACCATCAATTTTGTACTGGTGGTGATTTCCAACCAATCTGCCAAATTTGGGAACTTTAGCTCTTATGGTATCTGAGACACAAGACGAAGGAGAATCCGAACAAAAACGGTTCTAGGAGCTTCGCTTCTAATCTACATTGAAATATTTGTATTGTAACTCATGTTTTGCTCTTTTGAATGTATGTCCTTTATGTGTTGTGTTGTAGCATTAATTCACATCATATAATACATATACATACATTCTTTTGTTGCTACTCAACAGTGAGTTTATTATAACTCTCATACTATATCAGTGTAATATTACATTAAAGAGACTGTCAGTCTGTGCATCCTGTGCAGCAGCCAAAGTTGCGTTAACAGAATAAAACAGCCACATCAGGATCACCGCAGACAGCATGGTGTTACTGGCCTTTACTACTTGATTACCACACAGAAACAAGAGGTCATGCAACCACATAGTAATCTGCCAAACAGCAACATCACTTCAGTACTGAGGAGAGTGCACATAAATTAGATTTTAAAAGATCATCCTTACTGTCAACAATCTGACTACAGTATGAATAAAATCACCAGCTGGCTTATCCATTACAATAAGATCATCAGAACAATTTTACGGCCACAAAGATACCACATTAATCCAGTTTATTTCTCTCCTCTTCTTTTTTTACCCAAGCTAGTTCCAAGATAATGAATCATTCAGATACAAACAACAAAATACAAGCTAACGTCCAGTTTTACGTGTTCATCCTTCTGTTTCATACTGTCAAAATCATCTGTGCACAAGATTTTGGTTTTCTTTCCATCTTTTCAGTAGCGTAACCGTCGTGGGCTGAAGCATAGTGGAGCCAGGTATCCATGAAAAGAAATCCAGCAGGAGCCAATTCCAAACAGGACACAGATCTACATCAAAAATCATTAATTTCAAACTAAATTCATAATAAAATCAAGTATTTTTGAATATCATATCACTCAATTTAAATTGGCAAAAAAAAGTCAGCTGCAGCTGCATATGTGCATGTATTCATGCATTCATACACACACGCACATGTTAGGTTTTCATCACTTTTGGGGACATTACATAGACTTACCGTCATTTCCTGGAGACTTACCCTAACTCTACCCACAATCACTACTTGTCTAAACATTAACCCTTACCCTAACCTTAATCTAAACCTAACCTTAACCCCAGTCTTCACCCTAAAATCTAATGATTTACATTATGAGGACCTGCATCCCCACAAATAAGGTGAGTCCCCACAATGTGACTGTAAAAACAGATTTATGTCCCGACAATGTGAGTAATACTTGGGCATACATTCATACACACACACACACACACACACACACACACACACACACACACTCACACACAGACATACACTTGACACCCATTGCAAATTTCATTCTCTATAGAGAGAAAACTGTGGCTGCCAAAGGGTAAAAAAAATTGTGGACCAACTGCCTGGCCAACCAACAGAGCAGGCTATAGAGCTGCGGGTGCAGAGTGATAACTAAAATATAAACAAATGTATTAGGACATGGGCTTACTCTCTCATGTTCATGTACACTTTCCTGTTCTTTGAATTGGTTTATAATGCCGTGAAAAGCCATAGAACTCCTGCATATGTACAGTGTCCGGGTGTAAGAACAGGACAGAACATTCAGTACAGTCCTATTTGCTGAAGAGCCTAATAGTTTTGTTTTGGATGTTTATGCATGATTACCTTTTGAAATGATGAATAATGTGATCAAGCAAAAGCATGCTGCCCATTGAAAAAATGGGTTTATGCACACAAACAGGCCGCTGTGCAGAGACAGGCTGGGGATTTCCATGACACAATGTCAGGATGATGCTCAATTACATATCATTAGAATTAATTCTTTGTTTAATCATGTAGTCTCAATCAGATGGAGGTATGTTTTTCATAGAAAAACCGGACGACAACAATAACAAAACTCTGATATTAATGACAGAACACAAACAATTTGTTAGACCATGAGTCAGCAATGTTCAAGGACCAACATTATTGAACAGAATGGTAAACAATTAGATTTTTTTTTTTTTTTTCTGTCAAACTATTTCCAAGGATAAGAATAACACTTCATGCTCAGTCTTTGTCAGTTTTATAAAAATAGCAGTAAAACATAGTGCTTCAAAAATAAACATGGAACAGAAACAGAATACGTAAAAAGGTCTGAGGATAAAAAGCGTGACATGGTCATACTTTCTTGTTTTATTGATGTTTTCGTCTTGTGGTGGAGTCTTGTCTACTGAAAATTACAAATAAGTTCAGAGAGAGAACACACAGGGCAGCTATGTTTGTGGGAACCCTATAGAATTTTCTGTCCATTGAAACAGGTCCTTGGAGGTGTTTCAATCAATGGGATGACAATTGGGTGTGAGTTTAGAGGTTGAAATAATATAAACCTGTTTTTATCTTCTTCTTCTTCTTCTTCTTCTTCTTCTTCTGTTTTTAAAAATCAAAGTCTAATCTTGTGTGTGGCAGCACAGATGAAAAATTGTTGATGGTCACTAGGCTGTAAATGGTTACTGACCAATCCTAAAGACTTTGCCTTCAGCAATCCAAATGGAGGAAATTCAACACTACTGTTACTGTCCCAAAGAGTGTTAGTGCAACAAAAATCACCCCATGAACAAGGTGTGGAATACTCCAAGAGTTCACAGAGAATCCCAGAGAAACAGCTGACCATTTGCATTGGCTAATGTTAATGATCATGAGTCCACTGTCAGACAAACACTAATGGCACATATTGGCAGGATAGCAAGGAGAAAGCCACTACTCTCCAAAAGGAACATTGTTGCCCATCTGAAGTTTGCCAAAGGTCACGTAAATGAACCAAAAGGCTACTAGAAGGATATTCTGTAGATGGTTGAGTCCAGAGAACAAGGAATGTGCTTGGTGAAAACCAAAGAAACTATATTGCATCATAATAACATCACCCTAACTGTGACGTTTGGTGGTGGCGGTATGGGTCATAATTCCTCCAAGCGGATATGTGGGACTGATCAACAGTTAGAGAAAACATTTGGTTGCTGTTATTGCAGCTCAAGGAGGTTACATGAGTACTGATTCACACTTTCCAAAGAAAGTTAATTTTATATAATTTAGCTTTTTGTGTTATTTTTGTGTCCACTTCTTGTATTTTTAGGATTTAGCTCTGGCAAGTCACTGCTGACTTTTTCTGCATTATCCTAAGACCAAGGTCTTTTCCTCATTTTATACAAGTGCAGTGAATAGTGCTATTACAGGTCCCATCACATATAGTTTTAACATATAGAAAAATCATTCCAATTGTCTTCAAATGTATATAACAGAAATATTCCAATCCCCTCTAGTCATGAACAGCGAGTTCACTGTTCAGTGGATGTAAGACCACTGCCTAGCACACAGGGTGTCAACCAACCTATTATACATTCTTTGTCCAAGTTGTGCTTTAAGTTTTCCATCTGATTCCCAAAGTAAAGCAGGCCATTACATTGACGGTGTAGGACAGGTCTCTTTGTGATGGCCATCAACACATGGCAGGTGAAGTCTGGAGCAAGGTCTGAAAGTTGCTTCGACTGAGGCAGGAAACAGAGTTACAGTCTAGTCAGATAAAAGAAACACTTGTTTGACCTTTTCCGTATTACTGAAAAACAGCTATTATTATAGAAATAAATTATTGAAACGCACACAACATTACTGAATAAATTAATTGAATTAATACTGAAATCATACACACACACACACACACATATACATATATATATAATGTGTTGAATTTATCTTCCCCAAAACAGAAAGCACTCATGTAAAGTGCTGAGATGGTCCAAAGAAGGTAGAAAGGCAGTACTATATTTAAAATGTAAGAGATATTTTTTTCAGTAGAAATAAAAATAACAGCAAATCTATCACGGTGGAAAAGAAACGGGCTAACTGATATTTGCATTTATAGGGTTTGCTCAACACCTGCTTCTAATAAGCCACTTATTCGCTCTCCTTCTTTTGTTTTTATTTGCGTATGATGGAAAAATTAGTTCCTGTCTGTCAAATCCCGCACAGCTGTCACAACCAATGAAGGAGTCCATTTGTTTGTAGACATTCCCACACTGTGCATTTACACCAATACCAGGACACAGGGCAAGGTAGGCCAAAAATCAATAGAGATTGGACACAGTCCAGTTCCTGCCTCAATTCTTCTCCGAGTCAGAAACAAAACCTATTGAGGCGAGAGCAAAACAGGCCTCCCCTCCAGATCTCAATAATGTCTGACTTACAAATACTGGTGTATTTACAGGTGTTTGAACCTTTTATAAAAAGAAATCAAAGTTATAAATAAGCAAATATATTTCACATTTAAGTGTAGTTGTATTATGCAAACTGCATGTTACAACTTCATGTCACAACAGTTCACTACTAATACATGTAAGGGTGTGAGACAGGATGTAGGCAAATATTAATGTTATCAGCAAAATAAGTATTGCAAATGTATTATGACAGATGTATTTGTAAAAGAATTGAAAGTACACGTGCAACAAAAAATGGCCCCTGTAACTGTAGTGGAGTGAAAAGTACAGTATTTCCATATGAAAATCTAGTGGAATAAGTGACATAACATTTAATAGTAAACTAAGATAAGATAAAACTTTATTGATCCCACACCGGGGAAATTAAGTTGTTACAGCCAGCAAAAAAAAAAGAAAAAAAAAAAAGCAAAAAATAGACATGGCATAAAAGGATCAAGATAAAAGGATGCAGGATAGAAAGAAAATAAAACATCAACCATGTATATGAAAATTGTTATGAAAATCTACCAGTGCCATATGTTGAACTGCACTTGAGAAAATACTGTTGCATAAAAAAGGACATTGATACGGAAGCTCTGAAAGGCAAGGTGGAAAAAAAAAAAAATGAAACGGCCAATGTTTAAGTTTATCTCGTACGTACGAGATAACTCGCAATTATTATTTTTTTTCACCTTGCCTCTCAGGGCCACTGGCTCAGTTATTTTGTGGTCGATTTGTTTTTTTTTGTTGTTGTTGTTGTTTGTTTTTTTTACTGTGGTACCTAAGTGGCGTGCTCTGATTGAGTGGAGATGCAATCTATATCTATCTATCTATCTATCTATCTATCTATCTGGGAATGTCTTTTTATTTGTGTTATGTCGGTTTGTGTAATTTATGGTACCACTCAATAGGCTCTGTGCGCAAGCCTCGTGACGTACTTCCGATTCCGCCTGAAATCGGCAAACCAGTTTCCGGTTTACTTCCCTCTCCAGTCAAAACAGCGCTAAAATAAATACAAGGAATGAAAAATGAATCAACATCCACGAAAGAAGACGAAGTATAATGTGAGAGGGACTTTTAAGTTCCAGAAGACGGTGGGTGGCTCTAATGAGCACTGTTGTGTGCCACTTTGTGCCAGCTCAAGTCGCTATAACAGCGAGCTTAGCTTCCACTGCTTCCCGAAGGACGCCGAACTTCGTGCACAGTGGCTGCAGAAAATATGCAGGACGGGATTTTCGGTAACTCAGCATACGAAGGTATGCAGCCGACATTTCGAAAATGCCCAAATTCGAAATCCCCCCAAAGGTAGACGGGTTTTAGCAGCAAACGCAGTGCCAACACTGTTTAAATGGAACAGTTACACAGCAACCAAGACAAGAGCCGGTGTTTGGGATCGCCGCCCTCGACTGACATCAAGCCCAGAAACATCACCTGTGCCCTGATCTTTGTCTGACACTGAAATGGACATAAAGTCAACACAGTTAGCACAAGAAGTAACAGTAAAGAACATACGAAGCAAACACAAAACTAAAAAATTAGCACGTTGCTAACGTCAGCTAGTCAGCTAACGTCAGCAATAAATCACTTATCCTCGTACTGGTGAACGTAACTAGGGATGTAGAGACGAAACCCTTTTTCCCGTTTGCTCTTCGGAGCAGGGGAGTGGGCATCCACGATACGATGAACATCGTTGATAGATATCTTTGACAGATTTTGCAGGCATCTTGTAAAGTTTATTGTGATGACTAGCTGACGTTAGCAACGTATGTTGCTTTTGCATGGCAGGTCAGTCTGGATGACGTGGCATACTGTCAGTGGCGGAACAGCTACGTGTTGTCACATGGAGCTTTCATTCATAATTCTATATAAAATTATGTGATATAAATATTTTATGGAGAAATCTCTCAGTCCCATTGTGGTTTACAGCAGATATTTGTAGTTAAAGTAACTGAGAAGGTTAAACCTCTCGTTTCAGATTTTTTTTTTCCTCCAAAATAACTGAGCCAGTGGCCCTGAGAGGCAAGGTGAAAAAAAATAATAATTGCGAGTTATCTCGTACGTACGAGATACTAACTCGTACGTACGAGAGATAAACTTAAACATTGGCCGTTTTATTTTTTTTTTTCCACCTTGCCTTTCAGAGCTTCCGTACATTGACTTGCACGAGTCAATATGGATAATAAATACAGTGTTTGTACAGTAAAAATTATACAAGATGTAATGGATGTGAGCATATATTAGCATTAATAACAGTAGTGCAGAAAACATTATATGATGCTGGAGTTAAACAGTCTGACAGCTGTTGGGATGAAGGACCTGCGGTAGTGATCTTTCTTGCACACTGGATGCATCAGTCTGTTACTGAAGGAGCTGCTTAAGCCCCCCACTGTCTCATGCAGGGGGTGGGATCGGTTGTCCATGATTGATGTCAACCTGGTTAACATCGTCCTCTCACCCACCTCTTCAATGGTGTCCAGAGGGCAGTCCAGGACAGAGCCAGCTCTCCTGACCAGTTTGTTTAGTCTTTTCCTGTCCCTCTCAGAGCTTCCACAGCCCCAGCAGACCACCGCGTAGAAAACTGCAGTTTCCACCACATAGTCATAAAAAGTTTTTAACACTGTCCTACATACTGCAAAGGACCTCAGACTTTGGCCCTTCCTATAAAGGACATCTATGTGGTTTGTCCAGTCCAGTTTGTGTTTGAGGTGAACACCCAAGTATTTGTACTCCTCACACTCTCAATGTCCAATACCTGGATGGTCATTGTATAATCTGTGGCACATTCCGGCCATTCCAGTCTATCACCACCTCTGTCTTGTTGGCCCAAGTACCTTAAAATGGGACTTAAGAACAGAGCTTGTGGAAATTGTTTACTTTCCTTTATTGAGAAAGTACATAAATAAAGGGAGAGAGGACTGTTGTAATGTGAGCATGAGCGGTTGAGACATACAGTACACTTCCATGTTTTGTTTTCACATTTCGCCTGTTTATGTTTTTTGTTTTAATCATTATATGGAGATGTGTGTTATATGTGTATTATTGACAGTAATTTTTTTTTTTTTTAATTGGGTAGTTAAATTGTTTTTTCATTAAAGAAATTACATTTAATTTTTAAGTGGTAACAAAAGACTCCCTAGATTTTCTTCACCTTTCTGCTGCCAGAAAAAGTCCTCAGAATCAGCCCTACAGTAAATAAATGGTTTATTATGCAAACATAATGTATAAAAAAGCCATTTTATTGTCCTGAAAGTGCAGATTCATGGATACATTCAGCCAGTAAACATTCATTTGTATTTTTCAGTCTAAATTCAGTTTTATGATTCAAGGTTGGAGGTTATGTGAGGAGGTATTTTGGAAACAGTGTGGGAAGTGTGGAAATGAAAAAAATACACCTGTTCTGACTGGTTTGTATTCAGATATTATACAGTGTTGATGGCAAAGTGACAGTGTGCAGGTTCATTATACTGTAAATGTAAGATGAAAACCTTAATGGCGCCATGATACTGATGGACAGTTAACTAGTCAAACAGTGTCACTTACCCTCTGACACCATTTAAAATCCATTAATGCACAGTTTTTAACATGTACATTCATTGTTCAATGTAACTGTCAATAAATGCACAATTATATATTTATATAATAATAATATAATTATATATATATATTGTTCATTGCCTCATCATTCTTGATATATATTGTTTATTTTGTGTTTTGATACTACTTAACTTATTGTCGAGTCTTTTGTGTGTTTCTTTGTCTTTTTGTCCTTATTGAGCTGCATGTCTTTTTCAGTGCAAGTACACTGAGTGCAATGTTTCAACCAGAGGCACATTTCTTGTATATGCACACATACTTGGTCAATAAAGCTGACTCTGATTCTGCTTGCTGAAGCTTGTTAAGACATGTGTAATTTGATTTGTAAGTGAAAATGCAGAGAGTTTGAGAATGAGAGTGATGTTGAATGTTAAATTGCTGAGGTTTCATTGGAGCTGTACAGTTCTGCCATCTGGTCAGAGTGTGTAGGGAGAGAGAAATGAAAGGGAGTGGATGAAATGACACACCCACACACTTCCCATCACTTTTGGAGACATTATATAAACTTACATTCATTTCCTGGACACTTACCGTGACCATAACCATAACTACTACTTACCTAACCCTAACCCTAACCCTATCTGATTTATGTAATGGGGTCTTGCACTTTGTCCCAATAAGGGAGGCACACAAACACACACACACACACACACACACACACACACACACACACAAAAAGACATGACAAAGCACTATACCAGTAATAGTAGAGTGATATATAATCTCTTCTCTATACAGTTATGTTTGATATCAGCTCTGCTGGAGGAAAGTAACTTTCTGATTTGTGCTGGCCAGTAAACCTTCCAGAGACCTGTAAATGTTGTTGTTGCACAAAGAAAACACCAAGAATCATTTTTGTTTTGGAAGACACATAGATATGTGTTGTCATGTAGGTATTGCTTGCTGTCCATGTGTGTTTGCAAAAATATCACGTATGTGAACATAAAACCACCTGAGCTGTCCTGATGGATGCATTTGACATAAAATACAGTTAATACACTATAACCCTATATTCTGTTTAACCACATTTGTACTGACTTTAATAGAAGAACAGAAAAAGTCTGTAACAGCTATGCAGGTCCTGGTCCAGCTTCAAAATCATCATTGATAAAATGGGCAGAGCAAGAACTGCATTTGGAGATGACGTTTCACAAGTCAAGAATAGAAGTACAGTCGAGAATACAGCTTGAGAAAGACCTCAGTAAAATTTCATCTGATAAAAGATTTGTTGTTGCAATTCATCAGTTTTCACCTGTGCTGTTTACTGGCGATGATGCCACCAGCAGAAACCTCATAGATTTCATTGATTAGTTGGAATAGTGTTCTGTAATAAACTATGAGAGTTCTAATAAATGCATTTAGTGACTTGATTTTTCTAGGTAAACCTAAATTCAACATAAACACTGTATGATACGATAAAAATCCTGCAACTGAATGCAACTATTCATATCAAATATTTCAGGGGAACTAAATAAGCCTGGTTATCCTGAAAGAAGATGCAATACATCCATATTTGAAGCCAATAATAAACTTTCAGGGGCTGATGAATAGAATTCATAATAAAAAATAAAAAAAACAACTTTAAGCTGGGACTGAATGAGAAAAGTGCTCAGTCAACCAATTAATTTATATAATTAAAGAGGGGCGTTTTGCTCTTTGTCGTGTTACACTCCATGCTATGAATTTCCATCAGAATTTCCATGCCTAACTAAACCAAAATATCATTTTTTTCTCTTGCTTTGGTCAAATATCACTCACATAAGATAAAGTTTGACCTTGATGACTTTTATTTTGCAATGTGTTTTTTAAGACAAATGATGTGTAGTCTTATGAATTGTTTTTGATGCAAGTTGAAGGTGTAGAAATATTCTTTACTCTCCAGGATCCTTATCTGTCTGTGTTGACCCTGCACAGTCACCTTGCACGTAACAAATGATTCAGACAGCTCACGGTGACGGCACAAACACAGCTGATGCCACGTGAAGCCTGTCACAGGTCACTTCATGAAGGATCTTTCTTATTTTTTTCTGTAAGAGGAGCACATAGATCTGTAGCTGGAGAACAGTGAAAGAAACCAAATGAAGCACAAAATGCATGGTTTAGTTCTCTGGCAATGGCCTTACAAACATGAGTGATCATCCACAGCTAGTGCCAAATGAACCATAGCCATAAGATAGGGAATTATATTTTAAGTTTGTAATTTTTAGTTTAGATTTTATATTTTACTACTAATATTACAGGAGATGCATCTATATATTTGCTTTTCATATGTCAACCTTCTAATATTCACCTCGTTACCATGTGAGTGCCACAGCTGGTTTGCAACACAGCAAATGCAGTAATTAATGTTGAACATGTGCTTAGATAAGTGCTGCAACACCTGACGTGAGTTCTACTGCTTTGTTATGCTTTTATGAGTATTAGGGAGTATGTTACCAGTTCGGCTCCATTTCCTGGCGAATGGTATAACATTTAAGGAGTAGGGAGCTATTTTTTCCACTGAGTGCAATGCAGCGTGACCAAACTCTGAAGTAATTATTGTCTCAATCAAAACTTACACAACTGCCAAGCCCTGTCTCCTACATACAACTAATGCAACAGCAAATATGTTTTGAAGGAAACGTGATGCCAATTGAATTATGTTTTCTATTAACATAATGAGGAAATTGTTGTTAGCTGTGTTGTTAGTAAGTGTTGATGTTAATTAATGTACTTGGCAAGTTGAAAAACTGTTGATACTAACAATGTGCTTCATTTGTTTTCTGTCAAAATAGGCAGTCTTGCACTATTCACTTGTAGTGACTACAGAATTATCAATAATCAGCTTTTTATGGCTGGTTCGGAAAAGATCATCTTCTGTGTTAATACAGAGAAGGTCAGCAGCAACCATGATCTTTCCCTGACCCTAACCAAAGTGCTATTCTGTTCTGCTGCTGCTGGATTCTGATGGTACAGTACTGCACTTTGTACGCCTGCTGTCCACCCCAACCACCTCCCTGTGACTGATACACACAACGTAGTGATCAAAAGAAACGTGTGTAGTGTAGTGTTCAAAGAAACATTGACTCTGAACATAATACAGGCAAACAATTACATCTGTCAGTAACAACGCAATTATGAATGCAAATTATATATATATATATATATATATATATATATATATAGAGAGAGAGAGAGAGAGAGAGAGAGATGGTTGAACTGTCAAGTTAAGAGCCTCTCTGTGGTCACTTTGGATAAAAACCATTTGAATGCCATATGTAAGAATGACTACATGGGCATTCTGCTCGGTATCTCTGTAAATCAGCGTTTAATAAATTTTGTTTTACTAAAACCAAAGTGAAACCAAATGAAAGAAAAGCAGACAAAGAAATGTAACAGACAGATTTCTCCACAAAGAAAGTTTAATAAATGACAAAAAGCAAAATAGATCTGCATTCTTGAACCGTGAGCAGCAGAGAGTGACTGGACTCAGATGAATGTCTGTGTGTCAAAGTACAGAAGACAGTGCGAGGCACCGTGGACCACAGTGCCAGCCGTCACACAACACACCTTAAGACTCAAAATACTATGTGAGAGCACTTTCTAACCCCAAGTCAGAAGACATCTAATTGCTAATCTATAATCCTTTTAATACGCTTTTGCCTTTTTCCGATTGATCCTTCTCCAACCGGAACAGCAGCACCGGGGGCTACATTAATCCTGTTATTGAAAGCCTGAAGTGTGGCTCTAGAAATCCAAATAGCTCTTTTACCCTTGTCACCCACACTCTCCACCCATTGGGTCCCCTGTTATTGTCTGTAATTGATAACCCCATCAAAATGAAACAAAAGGAACATAAGACAACAAGAGCTTTGCTCAGCAGCAGAAAAGAGCAATCTTCTGTGCATTGTATCTGCTGACAAATCTTTCCTTGGAAGCAATATGTATTGCATCTCTAAATCAAAACACTTTACCATTTATGTCATTCAACTGCATTCAAGGTGACTCTTTCAGTAAATGTGGTAAGGGACTGTCCATAAGTTATTTGGTAGGTAAGAGGGGATTGACTCCTCCCAGTATCTCAAAATAATATAACAGTATATACCATTAATGACTAAAACAGCCAAAGTAGGATTTTTTTAAGTTGGTGGTACCTTATTTAAATCTTGATAAATTAACAACAATATTCAATACTTAACTTCGTCTGTGAGAATTTTCAAATTTCAATCTTTCTACTGCTTTGCTAGGAGTACTCAACACAACAGCTGGCAAGCAAAAATAAACCCAAGTGACACCTCTTAAATCTAATAGACATTGTGATTCTCTGTGATTATCTGTAGAGTGGGTGAACTATGAATTGTGGACTATTTGGCTGGTTGCCAGGGGTTGGGAAGCTGATCGACCATCATTCGCTGGAAGGACTGGACCATTTCCACTGGTGAAGAACACTAGACGTGCATATTTTCTGAATTCATTACTATTTTGCAGGCCGCATGGGAATGTGGTGGGCTGGATGTGACCCACGGGATGCCAGCTGACAATATGGACTGGGTCTGCATTGACTTGCCATTCGGTCCTGATGTGGAGTGAGGTCTGGACTTTGAAAAGCTCTGCTCTAAAGCATGCTAGAGCTGAATGCCTAATCAGATATCAGAAGACTTTTTACTCAAGATCAGAACATAGTGCAGTTGAATTTGTACCATTATAACTTCAAAATCAGGGCAATGCGGTCGAACTTTGGACTGCTACACAGCGCTGTATGTCACTGTGGTTCTCCACTGGAAATAATGTTTGTTTCCCTGGTGTAAAAGCCGTTAGCTACCAGCTGATTGTGATTAGCAGACAGGAACAGAACTGCTGTCCTCTCCATGTGCCACACTTAAGTCATCATTTGTTTTGTTCAAGCAATAAATCGTGCGAGGCAAGGCTGGATTATAATATAAATCTGTGTTGAGAAACAAAATTGCATGCCCCCACTAAGGTCTTTCATATATGTCAGGACCAGAGGATACACAACCACCTCCGTGGCGCCCTGTATGCCTAATTTTCATACATTGGCTTATCAACATTATGTCATTTAGCAATTCAATTAATAACTGGATGATCGAGTTCTGCAGGTTAAACCCTATAATCAACCATACACAAAATGTCAACACAATAAATAACACCTAACATTTAACATAGGTCATAATCTATGAGCGATACCATCAGAACCGTTGCATACTGCCATAAAACAGTGCATTTAAGAAATATTGAACTTCTGTAACCTTTAACACTTCAACTCACTTCTAATTATCAGAAGGATATTGTTTCTAAAGGTAAAGCATGTCCTATTTCAATATCAATAATTCAATAGCACATTTCATTTGTGAACAATACAATCATTAACAATTGAGACATTAGTTGATTTGCAGCCTTAACAGGCTGTTACTGTACATCACAATTCATCTGGTGCCTCATGATACCTTTGAAAAGTATGAAGTGGCACAAAAAGCACAGGTGCATGGCAATTTAGATGGAAAAGGGCAGCTGGGAGGGACAGATTATACCACCCATGGGGCAAACTGGCTGTCTATTTCATTAATAAAATAAAAGGCACTCTGGCATTTGGTCAGTCAGATTTAAAGAATGTATTTTCAGTTTTGGTAAAAGCTCCCACAAACCTCATGGCATGGACAGCTACAGCTGGACGAGCGCCTTCGCCTTCAGGGAATCAAGTCAGTAAAATGATTCAGTGCTGAACATTACACAGAAATATTTAAATTTGTTAATATAACATTAGCCATGCAGAGTTTACAACTTTACATGTACAAGAGAAGAATGTCCTCTACCTTCGTCACCTTTACAAACAAACAAACAAACAAGAAGTTGCCTTTGAACAGTAAAAAGCTTTTTGTTGAACATTACCAAGCATTTTATGTAGCTATCCAGTGTCTTCATTCTGCCAGTTGCTCACCATGGTTTTTCACGGTTTTTCACGCAAAACATAAAATCAAGGTTTAGTATGTATGGAGTTGTTTGGCCAAACTGAGCAAGAACAGTTTCACAGTTTTGAGTGATGAACTATATTAACTTATCAGAACTTTAAATATCTTATAAGACCTTATATGTAAGGAAAATGTGATCACATTCACACCATGGTATTATTAGCTTGAAATAAAGGCTAACAATAGTCTTAATAATTTACAATAATTGTGCTAAGGTATAACCATTTATTTGACAGTGATCCACTGATGCTTATAACTGATCCATGTACAAAATTTAAATGGTTACTAGTCAAGCATTTCCATTTCAAGTTAGTGCTGTAGTTTCTTATTTAAATCACATCTGCTGTTATGGCTGCGGGCAGAGTATTTTATAGTAAGCTTGAGTGCAGAGTGCAGCATAATTTTTCTTTTTATGGGCTTAGCAGATAATGAACTTAGTTTTAACTTAATAGTATTTCACTACAAGTGAAGAAAAAATTGCATTCTTTCTTAAGTATCTCCATAGCACATGTGTATAATCCCTCCTATTACCACACACTTAAGCCTGACTCCTAAGGTCAGATTGATGTGTGGAGAAAGTGACCTGCCCTGCATTCGACTCCATTAACCTCCAGTCAATAGAGCCCTAGACTTCTGCCAGTGCTGAGTTCATGTGCCAGAAAGTTTATGAAGAGCAGCAGTTTACAGTACTTAAGGGTGCTTAAATAAAGGAGAGGAGGAGGAGAAAGGGAAAAGGTCAAAAAGATAAGACCTGAAGGGATGTGGCAAAGAGGGGTGTGTACTTCAGCAGGTAATTAGTTCTCTTAGATTAAAATGTTACATATTTCATTAGACATTTTCCAAGGCCCTGAGGCAGTGCTCTTTCAGACACAATCAGTATTAATTAAATTGTTTTCCATAGTGTTATTGAACTTTTAATAAGGATAACAAACACCCATTGAGAGGCCCTTATAGCTGTCTTGAAAGCTCTCTTGAGACCCCTGGGAAATCTGTATGATTAAATATGAGGGTAACCTTTATCTCTGTGTCATTTCAGAGTCACTGATGTAGGTCTAATGGAAATTGGGAATGAGAGTGGAAGAGGGTTTTAAGTTTGATAAAGTTTGCCAAAATGCATTAATTCACACTGATGTGCCCATATTATATGGTCATCAAATGTTAAATAAGGATTATGCCAAAACATAATAGGTACTTAAAGGTGTTCAGTACTAGGGATGTACAGTAAGTGATAATCCTCTTGTTTTACCTAAATCCCTGAAAAGGATCCCAGTACAAACTGATGTCAAAGCGCATTTCAAACCAACAGAACCTTGGATTCCACTGAAGATCCTGGAATTTCAAACTAAATTTTGGAGAAAAGAGTATGAAATGTTACAGAATGGTCATGATAAAAGACCATGGAATTTAGAGTTTGAACAATCAGATACAGGTAGCTTTCAATCAGATCAAATTGTACATGAAAAATATAGATTATAATATAATAATATAGATTAATATAGATTTTTTTGCTTATATTGTCATATACTGTGCAACTCAACACAATATAACAAATATATTTCATTTTTTATATATATAATATATTTTGTGTTAATAATAGATCAGAGATGTAATGCTTTTAAGAGAATCACACAGAAGCTCTGATAAATCCGCTTTAACCATGTAATGAGTCTAAAGCAGGACGCAGAGCAGTATAAAGCAATCAATCGTGAACTCTAAATGAATTTCATAGCACTGATTAGTGACAGAGAATCAGTCAGTGAGGGCTAACGAAGCAGGCAAGGGGACTAGAACTGAAAATAGACAGGTAAGAAACAGGAAAGAAGGCTGGAACGCTAAGATTGGGGAATACATTAATCGATCTGGCAAATGACTGGGCAAAGAGGGTTGGTATATATTCAGGGGAGCTAACAAGGGAATAGGGAACACGTATTGGTACAGCCCAGTTTCATGCCAAAAGTCAATGCACCTTCAAACAGTGAAGTGTTGGTGCGGGAGATGAATACGCTACCAAATAACTGTCTAACAGCAAAGGTAACCGAAGAAAAGCTGAAGCAAAATCTGCACAGATACACAAATGTGACTCAGAAAAGCACCTGACAAACAAAATATGCAAATAATGTGGAGAGACTGGGCACTTTGCAAAGGTTAGGTCAAAAATAGGTGGTTAGGGAGATTGTTATCCCTGAACTGACTATGCTGTTTATCCATGATGCTGTCCCAGTAGAGAAGAAAATAATGTGCATTGTAGCAATAGGCATATCCCACTTACAAGATTATAGCAGATACTGGATTTTCAGTTTCTTTGCTACCTGTTCATGTTTATGAGAATGCATTCAGTGACATACACCTGAAACACAGAGATTCCTCTGGTGACATACTCAAGACAGAGAATTCCAGTAGTAGACCAGGAGGACACACATGCACTTCATGATGGATGTTCTGCCCAAGCCTTCTTTTACGTTGTGGAGCTGTTTGGTTGCTGAGATTAGGACTTAACTGAAGCAGTGGAAATGTCATTGTGTGAAACAAAGCGATACTCAAATCATGACAATCAGGGGGATAGCAGATTATCCAACTACTACAGCTTGACCCACACCTGCTACTGCAGTTCTACCTGCACCGTCGACTACAGCTCTGCCTCCACCTACCAATATAGTTCCCCCTCTACCTACTGTGGGCTGTGTGCAAAAACTGTCAAAGTAGGAAATGGCATTAAACATGTGCAAAAGACACTGAAGAGTTTGCCCTCTGTCAGAGATTCTGTTTCTGCGGAATTAGAGTGCCTACTAGACGCCAACGTCATCTAGAAGATTGACATGTCTCCCTGGGCGTCACTAATCGTTGTGACTCAATGGAAGAAGTCTGTGGGAATTTAAATATGTACAGACCTCAGGGAGCCCAACAAAGCCATAGTGACCAATAGCTTCTCCATTCCACACACAGAGGAACTCTTCAGAACTCAGAGGATCAACCTTGTTCTCAACCATCGACCTTGTGAATGCTTACTGTCAGGTTCCTCTGCATGTGGATAGGAGAGATCGGACTGCCTTCATAACCTATGACTGGCTCAGATACAAGAGATTTTGCTATATATTTGGAGTTCAAGTGTACCTCAATAGCATCACTGTCTACTCATCTTGCCACATTAATCATGACACATGCCTGAAAGCTGTACTCTACAGGCTACAGAAAGCTGCGCTACGTCCGAATACAGAGAAATGGAAATTCTACCAGGATAAGCTGACTTACTTGGGCCACACCATAAGTAAAGATGGACTACTACTGAATGACAACCACATTGCAGCTATTCATGATGCTCCATCAGCCAGTGATGCTGCATCTCTCAGGTCCTTCCGTGACGCGACAGTTTGGTACTCCAAGATCTACAGAACTACACAACCATTGTGGAGCTAATGTTTGATGTTTCATTGAAGCCAAATAAGTCAAAGTCTTCCAAATAAGTCCATGCAATTTCATGACTAAGTGAAGACTAAACTTGTCAATCCTCCACTTTTCCACATATTCTCCTGTTACCCTTTTCTCAGGCTGTCACCCCTTTTAAATAGCTTCCCATAAATCTTGTGGATTTTTAACCATTCTATTCTGTTGATGGGAAGCCATCACTCAAATAGCACCTGCAACTGAAAGAAGAAGAAGAACTGGATGAAATTGAGAGGGATGGAGTACCTGCCAAAATGGATAAAAGTTTGTGCAATTATCTCACCAAATTGGAGGAGGCATAACCATTCTTAATGAAAAGCAATGCAAGTCAAAGTCATGTTTTTTGTAAAATATGCCACACATATTTCTGTGTATCACACAGAGGGAAAAGCAATGTGAGCCAGCATGAAAAATCTGTCAAGCAGCATGCCCAAAAGGCACAGACACATGCTCTGCCAATTGATGCATGGATATTCACAACATTTCACATTCCGCTAGGTATTTGATTCTGACCACCTAATTAATAAGTCACTTAATGTAGGAATTAGTAAATTCAATCCTTGTCGTTCTGATATGTGCCCTTGTCTAAATGTAAGGGGTATTTGGACAATGGTAAGGGTGGCAGGACAGCCAAGGGTGGAGTGCCGGAAAACTTCTCTTATTGTCAATGCCTATGTTGTCAGGTACGGTGAAGACTGAGTACCAACCCACAGCCTTTAAGTTGTACTAATGGCTTATCACTTGTCTAATAAGCATTTGTAAATTATTAATTAACATTAATAAAGCAATTAGTTACAACTATTAAACACTTTATCGAAACGTATGCAGCCTTAGAAATTATAGTATTTGTAATTTACTAGTTAATTCCCAGAGACACTGCAATAAAGCAGCAAAAATTTTGTTTGTTTGTTTGTTTGTTTGTTTGCTTGCATTGCTACAATATGAATACAGTTTAAAGGTGCGGTGACATCCTTCCACTCAGTGGAATTTCCCAGCACTGATTTCTGAAAAAGGATGGGTTGTCACAATTCCATCACGTAGTAAATAAATATTGAGCAGAAGCACCAGGTTTATAGCTATGATCGTGTTAAAAGGGTGATGACAGACACATACTTCACTTACAAATAATGCACATCTGTATTCTTGGTTAAGGTTGAAAAAAGGTGAACTGGTGATGAGGATTTGACTGAAACAGGCAAAGCATGCTAAAATTTGGCCATTGTATGGTTTTCAGTTGAAATGAATGGGGACAGAGCAACTGTTCATAGGGCAGAAGTGTAATGTTACAAATAATAATAAAACACGATGATTCTACACCAGTGTTTTTCTATACAGTCTTGTTCCTATAAGAGAATTTCTGGAAGCTGAAACAGTCTGACTTATACTGACTATTTATCTATCAATGCCATTTAAAAACATCTCCATGGAAAGTTACTTGCAGTGTACAGACTTATTTTATCAAATTTGTTGTTGGTACAAAATGTCCCCTACAATTCACAAAATGCCACAAAGTAGAAATAAAACCTTCAGCTTCAGTTTACTTTTGTCCTTTGAAAATGTCATGCAAATGCTCATGTCATCTTCTTGCTCAGTCACAGTCAGGTAATATTCAGTGACTAATGCACCCTACTGAAGAAAGAAGGTGGACAAGCCCCTGCTGAGGACAAATATGACAGATGCAGAGGGAAACAGATGTACAGATATTTTGTCTCTGTAGAGAAGGTCTGAGAGCAGCGAGAATTCAGACATCGGAATTATTAATCCAGTGGAACTTTGTCACTGTGGTAAAGAGACCTTCAAGGACCTCTAGCAAACATTACCTGGAGGGACAGCCAAGGATGGAAAATTAAAATAGGAAATTTGAGTTATTATTGTTTTGATATTTCTTTACTCATGTTGGTTATTTCAGGTTTAGTTTAGCACTGGTGAATTTTAATGTCCCTGGAATCAGTTACTTTTTGGGTGTTTCAGTTCCTGAAATTCTCTTACGGTGTTTTTGTGAAAACAACAAAAGAAGCCTGGAGAGCAAACATTTTAATGAAGTAAACATCTTGTAGAAACCCAAGATGAACCTTTCCTTGCCACTTAGAGTTCCATGTGGATCATCCAAAACCTTGCGGGAAGCGATGAGCAACAGTTTGGAGAGGAGTTGTAATGGCCGGTGTCTAATTGTGAAGATTCAGAAGTGATTAATGAAAACTAATATTTCATGGCAATTAAAATGATTAAAGCTGGAGGGCTTCTTGCTGTTAGTCTGAATTGCTGAAGGAATGAGGTGGCAACAAAGCTGAGAAGCAAATTGCATTAGTAAGTTGAGGAGAACTGTATTAAAATGCAAATGTACAGCTGTTAATAGTTCTTCAAAAACCAATAATCCCCCACAGTCAGTCATGTGTCAAAATGGTTAATGGAAAAATATCCCAGAGGCACGCAGGGTCCTTTTTCCATTCCGCTTTTGATTAAAGCAGAAATTCTGTTTGGGGAAAAGCGCAGTTTAGGTCAGGATGGGATTTGCAAAGATGGCTTAATTTGGGCAGGATCCCAAACTCATTGTTCTGATGCCCTGATTTCACAGATATGTCTTCTCATGGGAAGAACCCTTATCATGAATAAGAGGACGCCAGGCTGCATATCAGATCTGCAGTTATTACAGGCATTCATCATACAGCTAAGTGGGACACAACCTGAGCAGGGAACTATTGACAAGAACAACACTGTCTCCTAGAAATTTTGTTTATATACAACTAATTTGCATTCATAATCAGGTTGTGCTGACAAATGTAACTGCTGCCTGGATTATGTTCACAGTCAATGTTTGTTTGAGTGAATGAAACATTCATTGGGATGTTGTCGGAGTGGATGGTGGACATGCAAAGTGCAGGACTGTGACACTAGAATCCAGGATCACATCCAGACTGTAGTTAGGTTTAGGTAACAAAAGCAATGTGGTTACTTTCAGGGAAAGATAGTGATTGCTGCTGACTTGTTCTGTGTTAAAATAGACCATGATCTTTTCCTAATATTAACCAAGGGCGGTCAGTGCCTAAACATAAGCGTAAAAAAGTTGAATAATGGCATAATTGATGGAGCAGATTGCTTTTCAGTTATGGATTAAATAGCCATTTTCATGTTAGGTTTCTAAACTACACAATTAGATAATTGACATAAACAATGTTATGCAACACAACTTTATATTTAAAGTCCCACTATAAGCCCCCTATTGGCTGCAATAGTATAGTGTAGGACAGAAAAAACTTTCAGGATTTTGCCAATTTTAGTCATACCAGCAGTGTGAGTCTAGGGATGGCAATGTCGCAAGCCTGTTAGCAAGTCAATCATCTATAACTTCTCTCCAGACTGAATCTTCACAGCTTTTGAATGAATTGCCATAAAATTTTGTACAGACATTAATGGTGCCCTGAGGGTGAACTCTCCTGACTTTTGTGATTCACTGACTTTTATATACTGCCAATGGCATTTTGGCATTTTAGGTTTGCACTGAAATGTGGGGAATTGCCATGGAATTTGGTACATGCATTCATGTTCCCCTCAGGATGTGTTTTAATAACTCTAATTATCCCAACTTTTCATTTAGTGACAACCTCATGTCAAAATATCACTCTGTCTGGTACTTTTGTTTTATGACCAAATGTCTGCAAAACTAGTGAAATTTCCATCAGCCTCAGTGGTTCTTTGTTTTTTGTACCAATTAGCTAATGCTAACTTGTTATCTTAGACAGTGAACATGGTAATGTTAAGTTTTAGGTTAAGGTAATAACTCTGGACCCAAAAGTAGAACTCAGCGACCAGGTGAAAGTTCAATCAAAAGCAAATTAATGCAAAGTTTGTTAGTGATGGAAATCGGGAGCGGTGAAGCTGTGACTTGTTGATCAGAGGCAGACAGCAGGACAGGGCAGGGCAGGCAGGGCAGCAGTGGCTGAAATGTTGGAAAAACATGGAGATTGATGAGGATCACGATAGTCTTCAGACTGGAAAAGCACGATTATCATGTTTTTATCCTTTGTCAAGCACCTTGTGTTGCATTTTTATGTATGAAAGGTGCTATACAAATAAAGTTTGATTGATTGATTGATTGATTGATACAAATACCGTCCATTTACCATTTAAAGACTCGAGGCTCATTAAATGAATAAAGATTTATTGTGGGAATATGAACATGTTCCCAAGAGGATTCCTTCAGTGTCTAATACACTCTGAAATGTTTGTAGGTATTTTGTCCTTTGTGGGTTTGATGTCGGTCATTTTGGAAAAACTTTATTTTCAAATAGAGTCAGGGTAGCCTCTATGGTTTACCATGGGATAAATTTGTTCTTCAGGATCAAGAAAACACAGCAACTTAGCACACATTTCCAATCAAACTCCAGTATCGCAGCCAGGTGTGCGTGCACATCAAGAATATTGCACCATGCCCTACACCAAAATATTGCACAGATATCCTACGCAAAGGTATTGCATAGTTGCCACACATCTGTTGCACAGATATCATACATCAGACACTGTAACAAATTGCTGTAAAAATACAGAAAATTTTGTACAGTAATCTACTGGTCTTCATAAATACAAGTTGTGTTGCATCCAGTCCGACCACCTCACTAAGCACACAGTCAGTAATAAAGATACTGAAAAATCTGCATATTGTGGGTGATTGATTTTATTCACAGTAGAAGAAAGAATAATAAGAGACAGAGCTGAAGAAGATGATTTTCACCCTACTCTGACCGGACAGCACCAAAGTGGACGGATACCAAGTGCTGCATTCCTGGACAACAAAGACGGCACATCGTAATCCATCCTGCTCCTGTGGTTTACTGAACAAAGTTCCTGCGGTTTTATCAAAGTCATCCTTGCTCTGTTATCTCATTTTGCTTTGAATTTATATTGTATTAACTTTTCATTTTTTGTTAGCATGTTAGCATGATGCTAACATGCATGCAGGTGTTTTCAGTTAATTCTCGCTAGCATCTCCCGTAGCTGCTGAGTGGACAACTTTTGATATCTTTCTGTTGACCCATGTTACCAGTAACGTGTCAATTTGATTTTCATGCCCACAGGATCGGATTTCAACAAACTAAACTGAGTTAGCTAGCTGTTAGATAGTAGCTAGATAGCTAGATAGATAACTGCTGCAAATTCACATGTATTTTCCGACTGTCCTCAGATCAACAGGTCGGACTTCTGCATTAAAGGTTTCCCTCTCAGTCGTCTGTGCAGAGCAGTGCACGCCACCCGTTTCCTCTATGTTGTTTGTCTGCCTCCGCTCTTGGTGTCTCTTCTATTTAGAGCCTTGTACACCGGTTCAAATAAATGTGGTCAGGTAATAATCTGCCATCACTGCAAAAAGCAAAATTTAAGTTAAGATGAAATATCTTAAATCTAGGCATTATATGATTATTTTTGTCTGACACAATATATTTTGTTTTAAGGCAATTTTTATGTTAGAACCCCATTTCCCAAAATGTTGGGACGCTGTGTAAAACATAAATAGAACAGAATGTGATAAGATGTCAATTCTTTTTGACATAACCTCAACTGAAAACAATACAAAGACTGTATGTTTCAGCTCATCAGCTTCATTAGTTTCATTTCAGACAAGTTGGGACAGGAGCAACAAAAGACTGGGAAAGTTGTAGAATGCTCCAAAAACGCCTTTTTTTTTTTTTTTTTTGTAACATTTCACAGGTAAACAGGTTCATTGGTAACAGGTGATCATATCATGATTGGGTATGAAAGGGGCATCCTGGAAAGGCTCAGTTGTTCACAAGCAAAGCGGCAAGGTTCACAGCCATCAACCTCTGTCATCAGTTTATTTGCAAATGATTTCAGGCTGTTTTACTTATGTAAAACTTTTAACTTTTAAGATAACTGTGGGTACTCTAAGACTATATATTCTTATTTGGTAAGTGAGATTTTCCTGTTCTGTTGCATGTGTGGATATGCAGGGTGATTGGTCAATCCAGGCTGTTGTTTGCACGTTTATGACGTGGCCAAAACAATGGCTACATTTATAGGAAATATGCCTGGTTGAATCAATAAATACATTAATTTTTCTTTAACTCAGAGCTTTCATCATAATGTAGTTTCCAATCAATAGATCCAGATTCAGTAGAGATAAAAAAAAAAAAAGTAAAAAGAATAAAATAATGTGTAAAATGTTGGGACCAAACATGAAAACAAATTAACTGAATGTAATTCAGAATTTGGCTGAATTTTCCCTTATATACATATGTACTTATATATGCAACATATGGAGTAACATAATGTTTTGCCAAAACCATCAATGCACATTTGGGAATGTAAACAGCTGACACACAACAATCAGTCTTTGTTTTGAATTCATAGGAACACATCTATTTAAATAAATAAATAAAAAAAAAAGGCTTAATTAATTAACTGGCTAATGTATATTTATTATCATACTTTTTATTTGTGACAACCATTCTACTGTCTGTAGAAGCCAGTCTATACATTGTGTCCTTTATCTTTATTTCACTCATAGTTTTCTAGTTTCCTTCAGCTGTTGTATTTCTTTATTTAGCTGAGCATATGATAATTATAAATGACCGTTTGAGAAATAATAGTAGTAAAAATAGGCTCCATGTTCATTACATGTAGAATTAAGAGGAATTGTGTCATCATATGTTTGCTTCTACACTAATGGTATTTAGCCATACACTATGAAATCCCTACTGGCTTGTTAAAAGTGAGCATTAAGGGCAAACTTTTGGAGGCAGCTCCTTAATGAGGACAGCTATAAAAACACTCTCTGGACCGCCAATGAACACACAAACCTGGCATCCACTTTAATTACTGATAAGTTGTGAGCCAGCTAAAGGCAACGGATTTCCCTCCCCCAGAGCCCCTAATCTGTTTAAAGCTGACTGCTGATCCTAACTGCCGAGTCGGAGGATTCGATGGCAGGTGCCACTGCGAAGTCCCAGAACAGACGCTATCAGTCTCGCATCCCAATCTCCACATCTCCCGGGGACTGAAATACAAGTTCACCTCTATATGTCCAACTTTCTGGCATGCTCGATTATTAGAAAATCTGCTCGATCACACATGGTGTGAAATCAAAAGAAGATCCAAGAAGTAATTATAGTCAGGCATGCAGCTTATGTGTTCTGGGCCTCTTTTAATGTGGAGGCAATGTGACGCTTTCCACAGACTGTTTACATAGACTCTGTTTGTACACTATACACATGAGAAATATGGAGGTAATTTGTCAGAACACATACCAAGTACTTAATCAATCATTTCTTCAGCCTGAAGAAAAACCATTCATTTTATATTTTTGTGAAATAAATTAAACCACTAAAGACATATAGCATTAACCACATCATGCATAGCTGAAACACATTTCATTGACAAATAATGCATCATGAGGAAGTCCAAAAATAATTTAAATAGTGTATTGAAATGTAAATTTTTGTACATACAATTTAACATTGACAATTAGCCAGCTCTACATTTGAGCACCGAGCAAATTCTGACTTGTTACTGGAAAGTCTGGAAAATCTGTAGAGTTTTAGAGGTGTTTAAGGTGCTACAGCACCATCTCACTTAAGCAACTGCATTCATACTGTCTGATTCTATGGTGCACAATTCACATTCAATACTAATGTTCTGTGCTAGTCTAGAAAGTGGTGTTCCTTATGTAGCGATGCTAAATGTAAGGAAGGGTTATAGTTTATTTGCCATGATCATGAGCTTTCCCTAAACTGAACCACACCATACTTTCTTTGCACATATATCTTTAAGCCATTCTTAAACTGTTGGAAGAGTGTTGAAAGTCATTGCGATTTCTGTAGAATCATCCAGTATCAGTGTTCTTGTCTGCCGACTGCAATGTGGAAAACACTTGGACCCTCAAAGAAATAAAAAACAAACTTAGTGTGGAGGTCTCAAAGTTAAAGGAATTATTTTCTATTTTTCAATACTGTAAAATGTTCATGTTTAAATAATGAAAGGGGAGGAACAACACCGAAAATGCAACTGACAGTGAACAGTCAGCTGATGTAGCCTGTATGGGTGTTGCAGCTGCTGGCAAGGATACTGCCACAGGTTATAATTACGGAAAATATATAATTAATGTAGGCAAAACAATACAGTCTGAACTCTGCAGTTGTCCTTAGTAACAGTGATGAGCATGATTAAAATATCTGATTTGCCCATTATTTTTTTTTTTTGTTACTATGTGAAGAGTAAGTTCAGAGATAAGCTTTTTTTTTTCTTTGTGTTTATACCTTCCAAAGACTTAAAGACTTCATTTCTAACACAAATGCCAAGGAAAAAGGAAAAGTTGGTAAGAGCAGGAAGAAATCGAAGTAAAAAGGGGGTGTCTCTGCCTGCACAATCTGCATGTGTGACTGCATTTTGTTTATTTTGTGTATGAACATAAATTTAGCACCTTTTTGCGCACTCTCCCAGCAGCTAGCTCGGAGCATATTTGATTAGCCTACTGGACAGGTTGCAAGTCTTACAATAATGTGTCAGGCCAGGTCAGGCCCTAAATTGATTTAGAGATCACACAGGTAATAGATGTTCTGCAGGTGTGCAGTAGGTTTGCAGAGCTGGAAATGTGTTTGGGTCCTTAAAAAAAAATGTCTTCCCTTATTGAAAATTTTGAAATGTATTGTTTTAAATGACACATCTTTTTCCTGCTGCTTACTGATGGTCCTGACCTACTCTGTATGGAAAGTGTCCTTAGATTACTTCTGTTTAGTTACACATTTATCTATTTATTTAAAGTAGTGACCACAGTATGGGACCCCTGATTGTCATATGAGAGTATTTGGCACACTGGGCAGTAGGGTTGTGAAATCAGTGTATGGATTCCTGTGGTCAAGAGATTTACAGCCAACCAGCAACATAACCAGTTTAGACTAAAATGAGTTTTAGCCCTCATCGACCAAAAAGAAAACAAACTAAGGAAAAACAAAACAAAACAAAAACCAATACTTTGAGTCAGATTTCAACAAATCACCACTGACTCATTATTACGGCAACGATCTCAGAAAGAACTCACACATACCAACATTCAATTGATAAAATTTACTGTATTCTGTAATTCATATGTACATGTCCAACCCCCACCCCCCACCCAATAAAGAAACTTTCAGTGAATACTTTTAATATATTTAGTCAGTTTTACAGCGTCTGTACAGAATTGCTGTTTTCATGAAATTCACATCTAGGGCAGCAACATCATTTTCTTTGTTAGAAGAACCAAGAACAAGCATAAATGGAGTGAACAAGGGGAATTTGCGGGGAGGGGGTAAACACACAGCTTATGGGGGGCATGTACAGAAGCAGCGCAATTGGAATAAACTATGTACAATACAAACCATTCATACAAATTAGGCTCTAAGTTATAGAATTCAATACCTTACATTTGATATATTAAGTGACAATGAGCAAGCCCCATTCCCCATGAATGACCCACTGATCAGTCAGTCAGGTAATCAGATGTTCAGTCAGCTGAAAATGAACCGATCATCCAACAAACTCAACATCTAGCTGCACTAGTAGGAACACTCTGACGACAGCTGAAGATCGACAGTGTAACAGTGTCTGACAGCATTAACACATTTTCTCTCCTGACTGAAAGGGGAGGGAGAAGCCTGCTCAGTCCTACACATGTAGGGACCACCTTACATTTCTAAAAGCATAACTCACTTTTGAATTTCCGCTGTCCTCTTCAACTGCCTCGTAGGTTTTGTAAAAATGTGTGAGCATTGATTTTTTTTTTTTTTTTTTTTTTTTAATTCTTTTTAAATGAGGAGTTAATTTTGTTTCCAGTTATGCAGGATAAACTGCAGAGCAAGAATAGCACAGCAGGGGCAAACAGTCCATATGTTGAAGTCCAGAGAGTTAAAGCATTGAAAATTAAATATGCTAAAAGAAGAAAAGAAAGTTATTATCTAGTTTGAAAAGAAGTGTGAACATAACATGAAGCAAACAACAAAGGGCAGAGTTTCATAGTGATAACAATTCCAAAAGGACCAATATGCCCCGCTATCTACACATTGTTCAACAGGGACAAAACATAATTCAAGAACAAAATTCTAACTGATAATAATCACAGTTTTCCACATAATTTTAAAGCATTTTACTGTCAGATATACCAACTTTTAACAGTTAAATATAACTGCTTTTGCTGCAAAATTCAGAACATTAAATTGGGAAATAAATTGGGATGACTGACAATCTGGCATGTACATGTTTAGGGACAGTACGGCTAACATACATATTTCTCTGGTATGGGTAGAGGCCCCAGTCTGTGCTCCACTCTTCCAATTTTCTGTATGTGTGTGTGGGAAAGTCAGCCAGAGGGGAAATAGGGAGTGTCACTGTGGTAGTTGTAGTCTGGGCACACTTTCTGCACCAGTTTGTAGTCGGTGCTATAGAAAGAAATGAAGATACAGATGACTTTGAAAGGTTTGGAGCAGAGCCAGGAGACGTGGCTCTGGGTCTGCTCCTGGTAGCACGTCTTGGATGGGTCGAAGTTGCAGAGCGTGTTCTTGGCACCCTTCTCCACCTTCTCATACTCTATGCGGCAGTTGAAGGACTTTGAGTCCTTGGCGTCGATGACGGACTGCTGCGCCGCCACATCAAACTCCACTATCTTGGTTGGAGGGACCAAGCTGACAGATACATTGCCCTGGCCTGTGGAATTGTGGCGGAAGTAGACACTGAAGGTGCCGTTGCCATGATCCACGATCTTACCGGTGATAAGCAGGTTCAGTTTGACCGTCTTGATGTTAGAGTGGAAGTCCCCCCAGCCAAACATCTTCTTGAACTTTCCCGTCTTGACCATTGGCCGCCGTTTAGCCCGTGGCCGAGAGTCCTGCAAATCTGTGGAGTTCCTCAGCCAGTCCCACAGGTCCTGCTCAGAGTAGGGCTCTGGAGTGTCATAGCGAAGGTCCAAGGCTGTGCTGTTCTCTTTGCCATGTAGAGTCTGTGACAGCAGCCTACTAATGGACATATCCTTACTGCTTTCTGTCCATATATGCTTTAGTGTGGATTTGGGGCTTCCTGACTTGACAATGTCTGACTTTGAGGTGTGAGCGCTTGTAACCTGTGGAACAGAGAGAAAACATCGGTCAGTTGGTATGTAACGTGTTTAATGAGATGATGCCCTTGTTCCATATTGTCATCATTTAAATATTTATATATTGCTTGCCTTATCAAACATGTTGGGCTGCTGCAAGTTTAGTGTATGGACAGCTACTTTGTGGAATTTTCTTGTGAACCCACCAAAACTCATTGTGTGCACTTTGAGGCCTAAGAGTGCTAGTGTTGAATGAATTTCATACTAAATTTGCAAAACCTGCATTGCTTACATCTATGTTTGCTGGCTAGCAGTCTTTGGTAACTCTATGTTATGCAGTGTCATTATACTTTCCAAGACATTTATCTGGAAAAAGTGTCATTTGGTACATATTAGTGATAAAATGAAGATGTTCACTTCAAATTAATTAATTCCAATCACTTACTAGCAGAACCTCAAGTCTTTTAGTCAGTGTACATCAAGACAACAGAAAATGGAAAAATGTGAAATTTGTCAATAGACAAGCATCCAATTCAACATGGAGATATGGAGAATAAAGTTCTATAAAAAATATATTTTCTTAGGCTTAAATGTAGCAGTTCTACTTTGCCTATAATTAGTACCAAATTACATAATTCTTTCAGGAAAACTTCACAAGTATCAAATAATTAGGTAATTCCATTCACATAAAATAAAATATTACTGGATTCTTTCATCCATTTCACTGGGACATCATATTTCTTGGCAAGTTACTGTCACCAACTGTCCATCATCAGAAAAGTGTAAAACCACAGAAATGTGTGCTATGTCATGTACGTTCATGTGCGTTTGTGGATGTTCATTGAGTGTAACATACAAACAAGAAGACCAGCTGAGCAAAACAATTCTCCATAGTACCAATGGTGCCTTTAATGTCAAGCATTGCTCATCCCACCTTCACCCTGAGCAGAGGCATGAAAACTCCTGTGAGTGAATTTGTAATATGCACTGATAACACCACTAAATCCCCAAATTTCCCAACATATTGAGGAGGTCCCCAGTGTTCATAGGTGAGGGCGTTAGAACAAAATAAGTATCTTTAAAAGACTTACATCACCTGCTAGTTCCCTGTGTTTCTATTCAGTGATTCACATTGCCATCGCCATTAGTTTTACCTTACCTCTTATATATAATATTAAAGAAGTCTGTGGAATATCAAGAATGGGTGGGTAGGAAGGAGGTCTCGGTTTAAGGCCCTAGAAAGCCTTGAGTCAGCCTTGCCAATACAAGCACATATTTCTGTGCTGGGTGAAATGATGATGAGTCATGAGATATTACTTATCTACATCATTCAGGAAATATTGACTTTCACAATCAAGCATACAGTTTTCTATGAAATTGACCAATCAATGTATTCCGTTGGGGTTAGAGATAATTAATCATTGCTGCAAGCTTCAATTTGAAATCATGATAGCAGACAGCACCAAATTGGGAATTATAGTGCAGCAAGCTGAGCAAGAAAGAATAGAGAAACATATTGTTCCCATCTCCTCCCTCTGCCAAATAGAGGGAGTATCCACTGGCTCACAGATAAATGCAGTTGCCTTTCAGTGTGTAAAGACCAGACTATTAACTAAAGAGTGCTCCTTGAATTGATGATTGATGAACCCAAGGGTTTTCACTATTTAGCGCAGATGAGTGGAATTAGGCACATACAGGCCCCGGTGGAGGTATGTGACATTGATTGCCTGATTTCTACTGTAAGACGTGACAGCAGATCCGTCTTGCTGAGGTTTTTGCATTTTGCGGGTTGCTCCCAGGATCGATACGTGGAAAATAAGGTTTCACTACAAATCAGTTGGCCCTTTGAATGGAATTGCCTCACAGGACGTCTCTCAACACCATGGGGACATTCAGAAAGCTTTACACATACTGTTACAATGAGAAAATACCTGTAATGTAAAGTATGTCACAGGCGGAAGCAGAAAAAAAGTTGATACTGAGGATTAAAGCTGAGAAAGAATAGAATTGATAACAGTGATTGTACTCAGCTACTTCTATTCTTGGCCGAAGTCTAAATGTATTTTACAGGACATAAAAAAAGGATGAGGACTTTATTTTTTGAAGAATTGTGTATGTTTGTGTCTCTCCTCTCTTTGCTCAAGCCTTTCCTTCATTAAATGTATTGTAGCCTCAGAGTTTTCTGTTGTTTGCTGCTCTGATCACACTAACCACAGCACTAAATAAGTAACACTGAGAATTGTCTGTCTATCCTGTTACATCTGGCCCTGGAACATTTGATCTGCAGTAACCTTCTGTCTCCCTCAGAGCCCCTTTTCCTGGCTGTATTTGGAGCTGGCCACTTCATACTACCGTCAAACGCTTAAAGTTCTGCAAAATAAATAAATATTTTCTTAGGCTTGAATGTAGCAGTTCCAATTTACCTATAATTAGTACCAAATTACATAAATCTTTCAGGAAAACTTCCAAGTATCAAATAATTAGGTAATTCCATCCATATAAAATAAAATATTACTATATTCTTGCATCCATTTCACTGGCACATCACTGCATTTCTTGGCAATTTACTGTGTTACCTGAACTCTCTCATTCAGGTTTATGCTCCCTCCCGCTCACTACGCTCTGCCCAGGAAGTGTGCCTGGTGCTGCCACCTCCAGAAGGCCCCAAGTCTCAAGCTAGACTCTTTTCTTCTGTGATTCCAGGTGGTGGAATGAGTTACCAAACTCCATTCATTCTGCAGAGTCCCTCTTGATCTTTAGAAAAAGACTAAAGACCAAGCCCTTTACTGAACACCTTGTTTTATTTAAAAAAAAAAAAAAAAAAAAAAAATCTCGGTCAACTCTTACACTTTTTGCATTAGTTCATAGCACTGTCTTGTAGCACCAATGTCCAGTTGGACCAGAATGTTGCGTTAGGGCACTTACTCTTGTTCTCTCCCGTCTAGAACCTTGCTTGTGATGTATGAAAATCTCATATGTACGTCACTTTGGATAAAAGCATCTGCCAAATGACAAATTGTAAATTGTAAATTGTAAATTGTAATGGCAAACCACCGCTTCTGTGCAGCACCCTCTTATGCTCTAGTTGTGTTGGCTGCAGTGGTCTGTGTAACTGTGGGCCAGACTAGCCGGCTGGCTTGCTAGCTACCACTTTAGGAGCTTCTCAACTCTTAAAACATTGGTGCACTTTTTCAATTTGTCATCAAGTTTCATAAAATCCAATATTTGAAAACTACACAGTTGAATTCTTGCCTCAAAAATTGAATTGAGGGTGAAACAGCATATGAAAATTCCAGCACTTTGCACTGTGGGACACAGTAGGCAAGATAGACTGGTCAGATGCATACCAGAGATTTTTGCAGATTCAGAGTGACATCTGGGTATTTTGGGCATACTGCATTTTGCTTTTGTTTGCGTACTGCAATACTGCAATACTGCATACTACATGTTACATTTTGGCCAAATGAGTACATACTGCTAGTATAGAAGGCAGTTTCAAATACGGCCCCTTGTGTGTCTGTGCTGTGTATGATTGCCTGAGTGGAGACAGGTGTGCCAGAGCCTAAGCTAAGCCTCTCCAGCTCTTCTCAAGACTATCCTGTAATCAAGACTCCTACAAAGACTCAACTCTGCCACATCCACCCTGTGAGATCAGAGTACCTGCTCCGCCAGGCTGCAGTTCCAGCCTCTCTTGCACTTATTTGCCCTTTGCCAGTTTTACCTTATCTAATCCAGTTCTCCTCTCCCTGAAGTACCACCTACTCTGTTCTGGCCCTTGTCTCCAGTCTTTCATCTCATCAGCCCTGCTCCCCTGTCTAAGACCTCCACTCTCTTCTCTCTAGATTCTCTCTGGTCTCTCATTTTGACTTGGCCTGGCTCATATCCCATAACTGTTGCCCCTGCAACAAATTACTCTCTTTATTCAAACTCCAGTCTTCTCACCTGTCTGTGTCTGCACCTAGGTTCACTCACTTAGGTGTTAACAGATCCACCACTATGGTTACCAGATACCATCTTGGATTCTTGAAGACTGAAGTCACCATATTAGGACAGGAGGGTGGAGCTGGGGAGGATATGCATTGCTATGCCTTCTGTTTGTATTGGATTGGAGTACACACCATAGTAGCAACTTGTCAATCACGAGGTCAGCACGCCCTAAGGAATGCCTTGCTTTTTGTCTGTCTTATGCTTAATAGGACAATAATTTACAAAATGAAACTCAAGCTGTATTGAAAAAGGCGTGAAACTAGCAATTGAGATCAAAAATGAACCAGAAAAGTTTTTTTCAAAAGTACTCTTGATACAGTGATGCAATGTAATTTAATGATGCATTCACATCATCATGACATACATCATGACACATGGCTCTTTCCTATATTTTAGATGAGCTGCTTTATAGTAAGAAGTATCAGTGTCGTGTTGAAACCTAATGATGTGTTTTTGCCTACATCTAGTGAATGAAGCAAGCCTCTGAATGATCATGCTGCTCTGCAGTGGAGAGAACAGGTAACTGCTCTTTGAGAGTTTGGTAACAACAACTGGATCTACAGAGAGAGTCCATCTGTTATGTACTGGTAAACAGAGTTTTGGAGCTAACCATCTTGATAGACAAGAACAACACGCAACACATACAACCATGGTAAAAGTACACGTCTAGGATGGGGACAGAATTCTTAGAAGCCAGAACAATTAAAAATGTCTTTAGTGTATGTTGATTAAGACTAACAATCATGACTTAAATGTGACTTAATGTGACCAAGATTCATAATCAAGTCCCAAAATTAGCCACCAAGCTTTGGATTTCACTGTTACAAATCTATCAATAACATTTAACAGGCTTCATTACATTCAGACCTAACTGTAGACCAAATACAGACTGTTAAATAATAAAATCAGTTAATAAACCAGTTTCCCCCCCAAGAGAATGTATAACACATTCGACATGAGGATCAAGAGGGAAGAAATAAACAGTAGCTGACTGAAGTTTACAGCTCTCACTCAGTGGAGCTGAAGAGGGTCTCGGAGGATCTATCTTTAGCCTGAAGGGTTAAACTCAGACAGCACTTGGCTGTGTGAGGCAGACACACTCAGCAATCATTTCCTATTCAAACAGGTGAGGTGGCCTTCTCATACTGAAGAATACCCCATGTTGGTGGAGGGTGAGGATTACATTGGAATGGATTTATGATAATGTGCCTGCTTTTGAAAAGGATCTGGAAAAGTCCCTTTTCTCACAGTGCATTCAATAGAATTTAGTAAAAAATGAAGTAAAAGCACCAGACAAAGCACTTGAGATACAGTTGCTTTGAGGAGAATCGTCTTTTTTTTTCCTTCTAATCCTCATAGAAATTCAGTCCTTGTGCATGTAGTCAATTGTAGGAATAAAAACTATGATACAAGCCAGCAGTATAGCAGCGTCAGACCTCATTTAATTCCATGTTAAGCAGCTGTGAAAGATGATTTAAGTAAAAGTAGAAACACTACATTGTAAAAATAAACCACTGCAAGTAAATATCTTCAATCCAAATTTTACCAGTGTTACATTATTACATTACCTGTGATATTATTGGGTATTTATATTATTACTGATATATTTTTATGTTGTAGCTGATGGTGATCAGGTTAATTTGAACCAATTTATATATGTTGTAATTTTATTTACTGTATAGGAATGCCTCATATTTCATTTGCACATTATGCATTTTCCAAATTTTAATCTGCAAAGTAACGAGTAACTGGCTGATTGGAATTTTTTTCCCCTACATTTATTCAGCCTCACAGTTTGTTCATGGGAACCTGTCCTCGCCAGAAAACTGACCCTGTAGGTTAACTAAGCAAGCAGGCTATTACGACCCATATTTATGTTACTGTTAGGTGACAGCATTTACTGGACATAGTAATTATGATGGGGGCAAAGGAGAAAATCAGGTGACGTAGTATAAAGAGCAAGAAAGCCCACATATGGTGGAAGGTGGAGTGGATGGATGGGTCAAAGAAACACAGGACTTTCATCCAGGAGACTGCTGCTCATGTCCCGGTGAAACTCAAAGTTGATGTTGCCGTATTTTAAGTTACATATTTAAGTCATATATATAGCAGTAACATACTGATTTTTACCCATGATATTTTCCTAAATGTAACCAATAGTTTTGCCTAAACCAAAGCAAACTGTGGCCATTTCACAATGTTACAACACTTCGATGAAGGTCTGCCTGTGGTGCTCTCGAGCTGCAGTGAATGAAGGAACATGTCACCCAATGCAACACTGTGGCTCCATGATGTGGTAAAAATGGTAATTGATTTCATTCATTTTCTTTCACAGTTCATTCAGGCGGAGGACACATTCTCTAAATTACTATTTTTAGAATATCTGTTCTCATTTTGGTGCATAATAGAAATGCATAGATATGTTCCCCTGGGAATTCACACCACTCTGTCTGATATTGATTTCATGTTTAATGTTATACCACTAAAGAACTAGATTGCATTCATGCTAGCTAATTGCGCTGGTGCCATATGACTCCCCAGGCTAAAGTGTGCAGTCTGTGGATATTTATCTGTACTCTTTGTCTTATCCACTGGGTCGGCTCTACATGGTACATGCAGACATGTTTATCTGTGCAGTTCTCAGGTTCAGGCATCATCCAGCATGTTTCGGGCTGAGGGCCTGTGGGTTTGCTGGATCCCACAGCTGCCAGCTGTAGTTCGCTCACCTGAGGGAACGGTGCATCTGGTAAACATGGCCAGCATCACGGCCAGCACAGGCCTCGCAGATACCTAACTACTAGCCAGACAGCCAGTTGGTTGCCCCCAGGCAAGGAAGACTGCTGGGCAATGCAAGCAGCACAGTCTGTGTCTGTAGTATTCAGTCCAAACATGAATTCTTTTCTAAAGTCTGTGCATATGCTGCAGCACACTTTGGAAGTCTACATTTCTTGACTGCTCTCAAAAGTTTTTTATATTGTTTTTGGAGTGGTTTGTGTCTCTTGGGCAATCTTCATTTTCATATTAAAGACTGAAGCTACAAAAAAAGAAATAAACCTTTTCTTAGTACATGACATATCCTTTAACAAACCTTAGAGAATGTCTTCTGTGGGTCTGGAGGACCTTTATCAATAGAGATAATAATCCTGATGGCAGCATCTTGCCTTGAGTTTGGAGACTACACTTTGTTATTGAAGGATCTGCGTTACAAAGAGGTTGTGAAGTTTCAAAGTCATAGCGTTTAGCAGGCAGGATGTTTTTTGTTTTTTTTTTAAGATTGAACCATTCACAGATTATCAGTCATAAAAGTAAGATAATGTATTTGGTGTGGCAGGATAAAGGACTCTTTAAGGATTATAAACATGCCTTCAAAAACCTGCTTTGTTAACTCATCCAATTGAGCCCAGAGAGCAGGAGAAATGTGCTGCTGCTTTGCTGTTGTCTCAAGTGTAACATATGATTGAGTCCTGCCAGACAGCTGCTAGGGGAAACACTCACCTGTGAAATCCTGAAGATGGTCCACAATCATGATGCAAAAGCAGCAGCTAGGGCCGGTCTAAGGCTTTAAGGTGCTTTTATTATCCAAAATTTGGATTACCAACCAGAAAAGTGGGAAACCGCACCTGGGCCTGGGGTTGTAAAGGTCTCAAAGGCTCTAGGTTCACAGTGTGGCAAACAGTGAATAACGGTCAGGCAATACTGCGTGCATCACTAAAGCACAGTATAAACTGAAACGACAGGGGCCTTGACATGACACCTGTATTATTTCATAATCTTGAGGCCTCTTCTTGTGAAGCAGAGCAAGTCAGGAAAAAGAGACACAATTGCAATGTAAGGGATTTAGTAACCTGAATTTCAATACCCATGACAGACAGATCACCTTATCTCAAGTACACTGAAGAGGGCGAAATAATACAGCTCCTCCTCTGATGAACTGAGGTTTAAATCCTAAATATAAGTAAATTATACCTGTTGAGATGCAAAGGGCTTTCAACTGATTCCAATTTAAACCGATCTGTGGCAATATGAGACGCCCAGAGTGACTGCTCGAGCTGTCCGGACATGTTCACATCCCAGCCTTCCTGCCAGAAAGCCTTTTGAACGTATGGTTAACGTATGGTCACAATTACAATTACAATTACAATTACAATTAGTCATTTGGCAGATGCTTCTTTCCGAAGCGACGCACATTGAATTCACACACTGATGGCACAGCATCGGGGGCCGTTTTGGGGTTCAGTATCTTGTCCAAGGATACTTCGGCCAGGGATCGAACCACAGACCTCCTGGACGACCACTCTACCTCCTGGGCCACAGCCTCTCCTGTCAGTCACAGTTTGGTTAGGTGTAGGCAACAAAACTATTTGCTGAGGTTTAGGAAAAGATCATCCATTTTTTATTTCACTTCCCATACATCTCATACAGATGCTTAAAGGTAGTTTGTTTGTCTGTATGAGACACTGAGGGGCGTGACAAAGCATCAAAAGTTGATGCTTTGGGAATGATGCTAGGCTCGACATGGAGATAATGATTATTGCCGGCCTGCAACAGCCATAGATACTAGATTTTTTTTTTTCTTTTTTTGACCAAGTATTTGATTTACTGATTGCTGTCGGGATGTAAAAATAATTTCAACAATTTTTTACAAAAAAACAAAATGGTTTTGACCAGTACCACACAGATAGCAAATAGCAGTGGTTTTCAAAATTTTTGTGCCCAAGGCACACCAAACTCAAGGCACACCTGCATCCACATCTGTGCAAACTAGCCTCTTTAACATGTGTTACTGTTAGTATCTGTACATTTATATATTTTTTTTTTTTTACTGTTGCCAAATAAAATTTGACAAACCACTGTATTATTCATAAAATATTTATTAACCAAATAATTCAAAAAATCATTTGAAATTTTGGAAAATTACATCAAAGCAGCAACACACTTATTTAAACCAGACAGGTCACAAAATGAAAAATGACATAATAGAGCTGAAAAGGACAGAAAAACTGTGTGTGTGTGTGTGTGTGTGTGTGTGTGTGTGTGTGTGTGTGTGCATGTGTGAATGACTCATCCCACAGTCCCAGAGTTCAATCCACTTGATAAAGAGTCTTGTTTTTCCCATAACCCCCAAACAGTTCAGTCCAATCCAATTCGCAACCACAAAAAGAAACACAGTTCAAACATGCACTGCACAGATTGCCAGAAAGTTCCCCCAAGACTGGCATCTCCTGGAGAAACTCTGACTGGGAAAAAACTCCAGAGACAAGGCTTATGTTTAACCATGAGTTGTTTAATGGAACTCTAATGGTATAGTTCGAATAAAATTCCACGACCCACCTTTTGGGAGCCACTGGTTGATAGGTATGTGAACATAATGTATTTTTTAACTTGTACATATCTACTATGACAATCAATTGACGACAAAATGGAGTTTAAAAAAAAGTAACACTCAACCTATGCACCTCGGGGCTTTCTGACCCCCTGATTTCAGATTCTGTTGTGTTTCAATGTTGCATATTTCTTAATAACACTTTGTGCCTTATCAAGTTACCACAAACTAACTACTAATTACTAACAATACAAACATAATGCAAAGGGTGGGGACCAGTAAGGGAAATATCACATTTTTGTCAGGGTTATTAATGCTCTGTTTGATTCTATCCTCACTCATAATATAAATGCATGGTAGTACGTGTTATTGTTTCAGTTGGTGGGTTTTTAAACCCTGATATCAATAGTGTTTAAGATTCACTGTTGCCAAGTTTTATTGCAAAGGAATCAAACACAATGTCCACCTATGGAGAGCTTTAGTACCAGACCAGAAAATGGCACAGCAGATTTATTCTTGTGGTCATGAAATAAATGTTGGTGGTGCTGGACGCCTGGTGACATACCGACAACGTGTGTGCTCGGTGGCAAATGGCACAATAACTCCATAGTAATAACTGCTACTATGACCAAGCTCTAAGGCGATGAATTGAATGAATATGAAACATGTTTTCTATTTTCATTGTTTCAGTATATAAAGAGATATTTGTGTAGACAGAAGGAACTTTAAATCCTCAGCCATAATCAGCCCATAAAAGCTGCATGCTGGGCAGCTGCTGGTTTATAGTACCACCACCCAGCACCGTGGGACTAAAATGTGTGGTACATTATCTTCATCTTACTTCTGAATGTGTTTTTGCTTTGGGTTTTGCTCTGTTTTTTTTTTTTTTTTTTTTCAATCTCAATAAAACTTAAAAATGAGGCAGTTATCTGCATCTCAACACAAACTACTCTCTTTGCTCTCAGCTTTGGCTGTTTCTTTTTTGAGTAGAACAACAGTCATTTTTAATTTGCTTTCCACTGCAGCTTCACTCCGTATTCCTCCTTCCCTCCGTCTCACCTGCCTCTCATATTACTTGATTTTCATGGTATGAAACACTTTCAGGTTGTCCTATAGATGTCTCAACTGTTTCCAGTCACAGGTCATTTGCCAGAGTGTGTGTCACTGTGTGTGTGCATTAGTGTGTGATGAAAGCTGTATGATGACTGTCTGGGATTTCTCCTGAGTGTAATGGTACAGTCAGGCTGGATTTTACCAGGTGAAATTCTCTTGTGTGCTGTGGCAGAAAGCAGACAGGACAAGATTTCCTGCTCATTGTATTATTTTGCAATCTTATAAAACAAGTATATAAGCAATCAATTTCCTGAATGAGAAGTCAACCCCATGTCATTAAAAGAGTATTCCACAGATTTAGCATTGGACTCCCGCAACATTGTCAGACTTACGATATACTGCTTAAAAAAAGGAGAAATTTCGATGAAGCAGAACCAGAGATATCATCTGCTTCATTTCATGTGTCAAAACCTGGTTCTGATACAATGCTACTCCACAGCCAACAGTTTGTTTGGAGAGTTGCATGTGTTCTGCTATTAGCAGCTAATGCAGCCTAGAGCCACTAGCCACAAGCAGAGTTGAGGCGCAGGCTCCAGACGTCCAGTCAGCTTACTTCTTTCTAACTCCACACCAACAGATTTGCTTCATTTTCAAACTTTAAGTCTTCAGCACCAACTGATGCTGACTCAAGTGACATCACTTGAGGACATTTCTCAGACCTCAGACAGCTCCCCCTGGAGCCACAAAACACTTTATACAACTTTTGGTCACTTACTTTTTGTAGTCATACACCCTAACACCTAACACACATTACAGTAGACCAGTGGAGTTCACCTTTAATTTGGCTGGACATAAAGATTAGAAATTTCATTGGTCAAAGTTCAGTTACATTGAACTCTGCACAAAATGAACTCAATGGAATCAATTTACAACCACAAGCAAATGTGTTCCTCGTAGTTCCTCATTGAAATGAACAGTGAGTGAAATCTCTTCCATATTTCACTCATTGTCTGTTTTACACTACTCTGCAACATTTTGGAAGCCAATATTGTATTTTTTACTCCACCACATTTATCTGACAATATTAGTAATTACTTTGCAGGTTCATGTAACTAATATGAAATAAATAAATCAAATAATAATATAATTCAATCTTGTGTAACAGCGAGAATGAGTTTCATCAGGAAACTATAAAGTCTGCTAATAGTGTACGTCTGCATTTCTATGGACATCCACCAGCATTTTGTGAACCAAGACATCAACATAGGTGCAAAAGTGTTGTGTAGCACTGGGAACATGGTCAGTTTACCATTAACCAGGATTTAAGCAATGGTTGTGCAAAGGTTGTAAAGACTGCACTTGCTGCCAGGGAAAACAAAACACTGAACAGAAGATTCTGGAAGTGTTACTTTATTACTACGCATTGAAATATAAATTAGTTATTTGAAAAATCTAAAAAGTGCCATATGTATATCCTAATTAGTTTTGTAAGGTGCATACAGAAGTCTTTAGAGTCATAAAGCAACACATGCTTATCACATACACCAATCATTTCCAAATTTGAACAGGACTGACTGATGATGATTGATGATGTCATTTTGCAAAACTCATACAGCATCAAAAATATGAGACAGAACATAGCAAAAAGACATTAAAGACATTAAAGAGTAAAAAAAAAAAAGAAAGAAAGAAAAAAAAGAAAGAAAAAAGTTCACCTTTACTGATCACAGGCTGGAGTTACCCGACAGTGTGCCAAAGTGTTAGCATAAGTGCAGGCATAAGTTCCAGCAGCAGAGCAGAAAACACAAACAAAAACATTCCAGTGTGGAGATTTCCCTGTAGTCCACCCAGGTAAACAACAAGAGCATAAGCAGGGGGCTATACAAAGCAAGACACCTCTGTGGCTTCCCATCAGCCAAAATCAGAATGCCAAGTAAAACACTGTTTCCTGTGTTACTGCACCACATTCGATCCACTGACAACTTCAATGTGCTGTTAAATCCAGCTCAAGGCTCATCTTCAAGAACTCGGTACACCTCATTGGGATCCAGGAAAAGCCTTGATAATAAAAATCATCTGCACACATTCACCCTGTGGTGATCTGAACTGTGCTCTTTTTAAAAGAATTCCTGGAAATTCTTTCATTTGTTCTTGTAATTAACTTGTCGCTTTTTGCTGAACACACAGGTAGTATTGATATGGTTGTGTTATTGCCAACAGCTGAAGTGTGGGACAATAAATCAAATCAAACTTGCATTGCAATCCATGCTGCACTGTGAGCTCTATGGTAATTTGCACCTCAGTGACTGGAGCAGCAAATGGCCTGAGAGGGCAGATTGTATTAATTTATACTGTACACACTTTAGTTGTTACCAGCAATAGAAACCTCAGGAACATACAATAAGTAAGCATATATTGTTACACTGTAGTTAAACATAATTGCATGCCAGGCTTTGGTTTCTACAGATTTAGTGGGGTTGACACCATCCCATTAGATTTTTTTTACTGTCAAATAAGACAGAAGACAAAAGATCTGAGATGAGATGAGCTCCAGATTCTCCGGCTCATTTGAAAAACTCCAATCATCATACTCATGCAGAGGGAGCTGCAAAGCGGGCTTGAATAAAATGCTGGGCGAAGAATGAAGCCCTGTGCACAATGTGGTATGAAAGCAGCCGTATGAAAGCTCCAGAGAATGAAAACAGAACGAGAGGAAGGAAAAGAGAGAATTTGAGGGTGTTAAATTAACAAAATAGGAAGAGGAGGACTGAGGAGGAATGACCCTGAACATACGGACAATTAACCCTCAGTTCAGCACAGTGTAAGGGAAAACTGAACCCTCACAGGCTTTACTGATAAGTGAACATAATATAAAGACCCATAAGGCTGTTCATTTTACAGGGTGAGCTATACACATCTACTTCTAACTAACTACTGTATGTTTTCTAAGCTATCACAATGTACTACTTTGGGAATTACATAATAATCATTGATTGTGGAACTGTTTTTTGTCATTCAGCATTTCAGCTGGTGGCAAATAAAATCCACAAATGAATTTCAAGAGCAAATAAAGGACTTTTCAAAGATCTCATACACTTGTAGCAGAGCCTATTCCTTACAAAGAATACAAAGACTTTGACTCGGTATGACGCTGACAGATCCACATAGCTTGTACTACACACATAAAGCTGTGCAGTACAGCAAGCTAATTATATCAAATAGTCCTTTAAGTTAGAAATGATCAAAGTCTGGTGTGAGTATCCTTTTGGGTCACTTCATTTAGGCTTTGTGAAAGATGAATCAAACAAAACTGAATTTTAGGATTTCACACAGATACATAACAAAGTGAAAAGGTTGTGTTGTGCTTGTGATGATCCACCCAATAAACATGCAGAGACTGTGTAAATGTGATCTAAGAGACTACAGTCCTGGACCTCTGACTGTTGAAGGTTTGGTTCGCCAAACATTTCCAGAGACTCTAAATAGTTCTGAATGGAACATCGATCTTGCCTCAGTTTGTGCTTTGAGAGACAATAGCTCCGAATGGGACATTGATCTGTACGCCGACTTATGCGTCTCTGTCACGCCTCAAATCAAAGTCAGTGAAAGCGACTTTTGTGTACTGGTGGTACTGCAGTTGGGTCCAAAATCAGCCTGTTACACTGTATCTTGATAGATGATCCATTATCGACACAAAATTATAACAAAAATTCTTTAACAATTTGACAAAACTCCAATTCAATATTTACTTTCATTAAATTTGATTTTTGTATTTTCAACAAATTTTTATGTGTGTATGTTCTTGTTAACAATCGCCACATAACAGCTCACATTTCCCTCATACAACTCACGCCATCTTTTTCACCAGCTGACACTGAAACTAATGACTGTAAGCCTTGCCTTCAAGCTCAGCGAGACTTCTGCAGATTGCATAAGAGTGATAGTATGAATGTCCTTTTAGACACAATGTAAAAACGGCAGAACTGCACTGCTCTGAAACCCATTATTTCCAATTTTCCACCTTATGACGGCACCAAACTGGTGCAAACTTTGGGCGCAAGTTCACCAATGAACAGGGGTGAGTGCAGCTCAAAATGTGTTGTCTGTCTGGGATACTTTGGGGTATTTGTTTGTCTAAAGTGAAGCATTATACTCAAGTGGTTAGATGAGTGTGTTCTCTCAAAGGTTACTCGTTTGTGGTGCCACCACCTTTATATAATACTGTGGCATGTTTTGCTCACTGCAATGTCAAGATTTCAGGCAACTTTTTGACACTTTTTTCAAGGTGGAAATTTTTATCAGTAGACAGCTTAAAGTACTATGTTTAGAGAACCCAGCTAGCAGGAGAGGGTGACACATACACACACACACACACACACACACACACATACAGGCAAAAGGCACAGGTACACAGTGAAAAAGGTAGTTGCTTAGTTGCTTGGATTGATTATATATATATATACACACACACACACACACACACACACACACACATACACACACAGTATATATATATATATATATATGCATGTATATGTGTGTGTGTGTGTGTGTGTGTGTCTGTGTGTCTGTGTGTATATACACTCACGGTTGGATTGATTTTTGTCAAATTTTACACCAATTTTGCATATCAGTATAGCCCTCTGACTTCCTGTACTGTTTTTCCAGTGCTTTTCATTTAATGTTTACACCCCTTGTCTATTGTGTATTGTTATGTACAACAAGTAGTGTATGATAGCACTGCTTAGTATAGAAGTACTAATGTTCAATATAAAGTGTCCTGAGTATGCTTATGTAGTGTATTTGCTTTTGGAAGATGTGTGTCTTCAAACAGCACCATGAAATAGACAAAAAAAATAAAAATAAAAAAATACAGAATACAAAACTATTTGGGGGCAAGCTCCTCTCCTCAAATTAATGCATGTGTGAAAACCTTTTGTGCTCAACACAGATTACAAACTATCCTCTGATGTGTTTTGTGCTCAGCTACATTGAGCAGCACATTCAGACATGACTAAAGCATTCAGAGGCTGCTCTCAGTCCCTGTGTCCACATCTCATAAAGTGTTCCTCAGAGAGAATCACCCATGAAACACAGCCACTAACAGCTATCAACACCTACACACAATACGAGTTAAACTATTGGTGCTTGGCACCACATTGCAGCAAAGTGCTGCAGGAATATCACGGTTTGCCCATGCACTTCAGCTGCCTAATGGTCATGTAAGCAGACTGTTAGGCACATCATTAGGGCAGACTTTCTCTGCGTGTGCAAATGTGTGTGTGTGTGTGTGTGTGTGTGTGTGTGTGTGTGTGTGTGTGTGTGTGTGTATTTAGTCTTGTATGCTCTTGCTCTTATTTTTCTACCGTCATCTATTTGAGCATTACATCCAAACACTGTCACAGATTTATGCAGGTGCAGTAATTCAACTCATACTAATATTGACTTAGAAATCAAATCATATCAGCAATTTGAACTAAAAGGAGGTTGATATTTTTAGAATTGTATTAATGAGACCAGCACCTCTTTATGATTATACCTTAAAACTGCTGCACTAAAAAAACAAAACAAAACATATTATTTACTGTTTATTCTAAGAGCACTGCAAATAATGAGACTAAAAATGCAAAGCTTTGCCTTTGGGTGTTTAGATTTCAATAACCCCATAGGAACAACTATGGGGTTATTGAAATCTAAACAGTCATCCTCTGGAGAACATGAATGTGTTCAGATAATCATGTTATTATGAGATATGGTGTGATATGTAGGAAAACGTGAGTTAGAGGAAAAAGGTGTTGCAAGTTCAGTGCTTCTGATGTATTCAATAAATCTGTTACATACATTTAAAGTCTTATGTTCCACTACAAGCTTTGGCCTGATAATGATGTCAGAGAAAATGTCAGGGGGTCATCCAGATGGTGAGGTTTCACCCTCAAAGGAAAAACCACAACTCTTGGAAATTTAATTCAGACCATGCCTGTTCTGTCCATCAGTGATTGGCTGTTTAGCATCAGGTGTGGAGCACCAATTAACATACAGGTAGCACTGAATCTCATTGTACATGCATGTTTCCTATGAAGTGCGGGCCTGATGTGCTTGTACTGTAAATTGTGTAATTTACTTTGACTTTTTGTGCAAAAATGGGTCATGCATAATTGCAGATGTTTAACCTAATGTTATTTAAAACCTTTGGATCCTATGTAATAACTTGTGGTATGGGGTTATACAAGAACAATTATGTAAAATCCAATGTGATAAAGTCAATTGAACTTCTTTTTGTGCTCCACACTTGAGGTAATCAACCAATCCAACATAGTCTCATAGCAGTTTGTGAAATAATCACAAAATGGAATTTACAGGATTTGTGTGTCTGGACAGAAATGTTCAATTTTTCAACTTTTTTTTTCGTGACACTCACTTTCAGACATAGGTATTTGGGTTTGTGCCTGCACCATGTCCACTGCCGTTCTCATTCCACGATCAAGTTAGCAATAATAAATATGCAAAGTCCAGTTAGACTTTAAAAATAAAGTTTGGTGAGAAAAAATTCAGGACATCAAACCTACAGGGATAGGTTTAGGAAAACATTATGGTTTAAGTGAAAATGACTACTTCCTTAAAACTAAGATGATTAACCCTAACCCTTTTTAAGCATTTGTGGGTGCTTCAGTCTAAAACTAAAGAGCTAACTAGCTAAAAGTCAAACGCCTCACGATCAGAAACAAAAGTCTACATCTAACACCTGAGCAGCTAACTTACCTGATGTATTTTGGCATTATTTGCTGACACAAAAATGTTTTGTCTATTTCTCCTTTACATTACCATCAAAGTGAATTTGATTGGGCATCAGAATGAATCTGGATGTTAAAATTCCAACGGCCTGCCTGTGAGTCGCTGCAGTGTTAATTGGTCTGCTTGTCTTTTTGCACAAATGCTACATTACGTTTGTACTCATGCCATACATCATTTGAAAGCTCAATTGATGCAAACCATTTTATGACACAGTAACAACAAGTGCAATCAACATCAACAACAAACAACCATTTATAAGACTGAGGCAACTCACCTATGAAGTCTCATAGTAATCCACTGACTGATAACACCCCAACAAAATCAATCTGGTTATATTGGCAACAGTCTAGATTATCCAAGTCAAATATCTACTACAAAACACCATAATAATTCACAGAAAGCTGTTTTATCATTTCAAATTAGAGAGCGATGTGCTAACTTTCAGTTTCTGTTATAACTCCTCTAAGCATGTATGCGTATGAGACATGTCGGTCTCAATTAGGATCTCCACTTCATTCTCCATTTCATCTCCACAGTCGATAATAGCCAACAAGAGTCGGCACTGAAAGGATGGTCCTTGTTCTCTTCATGCAAAGATTGAGCTAATTGCAACCAATTGTGAAGATATAGCCTATGAAATTCCGAAAACAAGGATATGCTGCTTCAGTGGGTACACACAGGGTTTTAAATGATTAATATAGTAAATGGCCTCAATATAAAGATACATAGCCTGACTATAAGTATAGATGATCAAATTATGAGGGCCTAAATATAGATTTGCCTAAATATAAATAAAGATATTTATCTAGATGAATATAGTAAATGCTCTTTTTTGGATAATACCTAAACACCCCATGTTGCTTCATTTTCTGTGGTATTGTCAGTTGTTATTGAACTTGTACTAGGGTAAGGCTTCATCCTGTGCTCCCATTGTGTTTCCAGCTAATAAGGTCTTGATATAGTCATCTGCAGGTTTCAATTTACAAAATAAATATTCAGGTGGGTATAAGAACCCTCCATTTCAGTGTGTTCACGCTTCTATCACTCAATTCCAGTAGAACTTAGAGTGATTCTGACTGCTGGTGGGATAAAACTTCACAGTGTTGCATTTCAAAAGAGACCAAAACTGTGATGACTGGCAAACACACTTGTACGGACTCTAGTTAATTTCATTTTCTGAGGGTACAACAGGCAGCAAAGGGAATCAAGCCCAGGGTGTTGCAAGTAAGGACGCAGCCTTGGTACATGGCTTTTTTTTTTTTTTTTTAAACACTGAATTCATGTTTTGATCTTTCCCCCAGCCCGTTCTCATTCCTGGAGCATCAAATACCAGTCCTTTGCCACTCCCTCTGGGCATCTCATACAGACGCACAAGGTTCCCTTCAGCATCTGTATGATACACACCAGGTTTTCAAGCATCTCCAATGTAAACCCATCCCAAGCAATTCTAGATGCCCAGAGCAACTGCTCCGCCCATCCAACATGTTCTCATCGCAGTAATGCACAAAGCCCTATTTCCAGAAAACCTCTTTAACTCATAGTTCATGTTGTAAAATTGTTGCAGTTTGGTTAGTTTTAGGCACCAAAACTACTGAGTTAGGTACAGGATTCTCAGATTTTCACCAGACACAAACCCATTTCTCATGAGTGAAACTTGAGTGAGTATATTTGTTTGATTCATTCATTCACCCCACTTTCCTCCATTTGCAGACTTTCTTCCTCCTCATACTGTGTCACCTTGTTCTGATTGTCTAATATTGCCATGGATGGGTTTACTTTAGTGGACTTAGTTGAAAGCCCAGTGCATCTCCTACAGATGCAAAAGTGTCTCTTGTGCCTCTGTATGAGATGCTGAAGGGCATGATAATGTGAGACCAAGCTCCTTCCTATGGAGTGAAGTGTTGGAATGTCTTCTGAGACGGCAGCTATCATGACAGTAGATGCTTGATTTTAACTTGACAATAAAGCACATATACCGACACATGATGACCTGAGAGAGAACCATGTGTAATATGAATATTTTCCATTTATAAAACAGTTATTTACTCTTGGTTCACATCTGATCTATAAAGTCTAGTAAAACATAAAAATTGTTCTCACACTCATTATTTTTAAGTTTACAAATGGAGTTGAGATTCTTGCTCGTGAAATTCAGAAACTAATGTGTCTCGAGGTACCATAAATCAAAGCCGGCTTTATTTTGTCAGCACGCAGATGGCCCAAATACACAACTCACCTCAATTAAGACCTGAGGAGAGGAGCTAAAAGGGAAAAGTGTTTGGAGAGGAAAAAGGGCACCTGTTCGCCTGTCATATCCGCAGCTCTTCTGATCAGCGGCTCGGAGCTTCCCCCTGAGCTGTTTCAATGCTGAATTAATGATGGCAAACAAAGCCAAAGCCTCCTCACAGCCCCTTTGTGAGTTCATTCTCTTTCCACTTTGGTCCCTCTCAACTAATCTTCAGTGTCACACTTAATGAGATTTTCAGTTTGTAAAGTAAGTGGAGCAATAACTCCCCCAGCACACGCCGCCATTGCCATTCCCACCATCACCTCAGCTGCTTTTAAGCAACCACTTGCACCCTCTGTCTATTCCTCCTCTCAGTAAAGGATGCATTATGAAGGATTATTACTTACACAAATCGCATTGAATTATTCACAGTGCAAACACACAGCTGAAAGTACAATATGCGTTAAATGTGTGCTGTTATTTGCTTCATTATTCATAATGAGCAGTTTCTGCAGCTTCTCCAGTTCTGGAGAATAATAAAAACCATGGAAATAAGATAAATAATGTTACGCATATGAACATTAGTTGAATTAAATAAAAATTAACTGTAAATTATGTTGCCATCTGCAAAGGCTGGTTTATTTCATGTAATTAGTGGTTTGATTAATGCGATGTTGAGTATAATCTCTCAGGTTACTGAGAGGATCTAATAGAGAGTGGCTGATTAACATTTTGACTTCTGTGAATAGAGATGTTAACTTTTACTAGATCCTGTTGTTCCCCTCTTGCTGCCATGAAATTCTATTTCCATCTGATGTTAACCTCAGACTGTTGTATTCAGTCTCAGCTCATTTTTTTCCATTGTCTTGGTCATGTGTCTTATAATAACGTGTCGTATAATTTCTGACTTTCTGTTTTTGACTTTCCGTTACGCTTAGGGCTAACGACATACAAGTTCACATCACATGCATACAAAAGTGACATCTTTTTGTGGTGAGTGTTTGCCAGGAAACCACTGTTTCTGTTATTTTTCAGAAATGCTTTCTGTTGTTGTGTCATTCAGTAGAGAAATACAACAGTGACAAAGACACTCCAAACTGACAAACACCAGAGCAATCAAGTGTGTCCTACACACACACACACACACACACACACACACACACACACACACACAAATCAAGCTATTTCACATTTTGCTTGTTGAGTAATACCCAAACAATATTATAGAACTGTAATTCAGAGATGTAATTCAATGTACATGCAGCTTTATGGTAACAGCTCAGAACATCAGTGTTTGTACTGTATTTTTTGCTCACCCACAACTTTAACACCTCCCCCTAGTGAATATTTACTGAGTGTGTTTTGAGTCTCTAGAAACAACACATATGTTGTTCTCAAATGGATCAGAACATTTTTAATAATGCAATGATAGAATATAATAGAGGACAGTTAGAACTTATGCTTGTTTCTTCTGAATTTTTCACAAAGCTATCAGTATGTTTTTAGGGAATTCCCCATAATGTCTGAACTTCAGAGTTTCTTTCTCTTCCCCAGCTAGTCTGCTGCTGTCCACACACACACACACACACACACACACACACACACACACACACACACACACAAAGGCAGTGTGTTGTTCACACACTTTGTTGTGGGATTAGGGTAATTATTTTGATTTCTAATTTAGCGTACATTTTATGCTAAAACCTAATTTAGGTTCAGTACAGCAGGGATATTGTGTTTCTCCTCAGTCAACACATGCTTTTCTCTAAATAAGACATTTGAGCAGACATTGACATTGTTTAGCTGATTGACAGTGGTTGGCTCAAACCACACTCACTTGCTTTTTAAGATTATTCAAATACAAATAAAACTCTTTGCACATCCCAACTGCACAGATTCAATAAAACTTAAAATCTGTGACTCATAGATGTATTTACTAAAGGGTTGTACAAAATTATAAAATACAGAGAGGGGTTTGTAAAGCATAAACTCTACAGCACTAGCAGGCTGACATGGACAAAACACATTTGTGAAAGGTAATCATTGGTGTTCGATCAGCCAGCATTTATTTTAGCCAATACCAATCCATTACAATGTGCCTACATCTGCCCTGATACCGATCCTTAAGATTGCTTGGGATCTTTCTATAATGTACATCTCCACAGCCCAGTAGTGACGGTATACTCCTCACCATGCTGCTCTTAAGTTTTACCTCTATTACAGAAGCTCTTTCTTCACTCGCTAATCATTTCTATTTCCAACTTGATGTCTTTTTTTTTGTTGTTGTTTTTGTTTTTGCACAGATATTTCACTTGCACAGATCCTTCCCATTCCTGGTTTTAATGTGAAAGTTCTGCAGGAAGTGTCCAGTTTCATTGATGGTACAATAGCAATCATAAAAATGACAAGTGGAAATCTATATTATTTTGACTTGGCCTTTAAATAACTTCACCATTGTTTGAATACTGGCCATTTGTACATTTAGCAATGATCACAACCCTCAAGTGCAGCGCATTGTTCAGGCATGGGAAGTTCACTTATTGAGGATAGAGAGAAAAGAGCAGAAAAGATGTGGCCAAATTAGTTCGTATTAGGCTATCTCTGATGACTGTTTATTAAAATGAAAATGGATGCTTCTTAACACTCTGACAGTACCTTTACTTTACAGTAAGCTGCTTTACAATACTCTTCTAAAAATGAATGATATCAGCAAGATATTTACAGGTGGGTGTTCAGGATGTCACAATATCGAATCATCATTCATCTATCAGTGTTTATAGGGAAAGATTTACCCAGCACTGAAGAGTTGATAACATCAGTTTACTTGGAATGGCCCTCCTCCATATCCCCTGTGTCAAACCCCAGACTTCTCAGACCCTGGGGCATGCAAAATATATATATTCAGCAATAAGATGGAGAAGAGTCTGCTGCTTTATTTGATTTGCTCTTACACATATAATGAAGTTTGTTCTTCTCTCAAGAGCAGAGATGTTGAGAGCAGAATTGAGAGTGTACTGGAGTTGACCTGAGGTCTGTGTAAGGATGGGGAGTAACAGCAGTCAGGTAAAGAAAGAGAGCCACAGGAGTGCAGCCACATCACATTACTATGCAGAGTTGCCAGAAATCAAATTAAACCTATAATCCAATGAACCAGCGTTTTTGCTTCCACTGACACAGGAGGACCTCATCTCAAATCCATGACAAGATGTAATCAATATAAGAAGTGAAGGCATAAATAACTCAGTTGAGACAAAAAGATGTAGTTACAGGGTCACTCCTGCTCTTTCTGCTGGCAGCTTGTAATTGCATTTCAGAAATCCTTTTTGGTTTGCTGCTGTCTAGCATTGATTTTCAGATGACGGCAGTAACAGTGTGTGTGTGTGGGGGGGGGGGGGGGTTTCAGTACTAACGCACATTCACTGAATCAGCAATTCTAATTGAAGGTCTATGTGAATGTGAACGGTCACTGAATACAGTAGTGCTCAGAAGATAAAAACAGGAAATTGAAATGAGTTTGAGGGTTGAAACTATTGATTGTTTCTTTAATTATTCATATGATCACTATGAGCATGGCTGGATTAACCAGGTTTTTCTATGGGCGAAATAAGATGTTGGCCCCCGATTGAGACATATTGCAGACATATCGGTAAGCTCTGACATTAAGATAGCATATCACAGGTCTCTCTTCTCCAGCAGCAGCAAGCAGCTGTTGTCACTGAAAAAGCTCCAGTAAACAAACTGTGGTGGGTTACGCTATAGAACCTGATGAACATCGTGGTGCTCCTAGCAAGCTACAGAGCCAAATATTCACCTCAAGAATAATGAACAAAACAGACCTAAAAGGAGAGTGAATATTTGAATTTAATTCATCCGGTGGACACAAACATGACTTGAACTGAATGCTAATGTTGCTGTCTGCTGGATGTGTAAATAGGCAACTGTTTGCTAACAGGTTTGCCACAAGAACTTCATAATGTGATCATATGTCAGTGTTGTTTAAAGCTTGTTCTGTTGTCGCCCAAGTGGCCAAAATATCAATTAATGCAGCTCAATGAGCTCTTTTCCTTACTCCATTCATGTTTTTCTCAGTTGATGGAATAAAAGAGCTTGCAGATAATAAACAACATTTTTGACTTGTTTAATTTAGGTCTGGATCAGACTACCCGATTTTTTGTCTTAAACAATGGTCACTGTGTCAGATTTAATGATCACACTGCCAGAAACTCGTGCCGTGTCGTGGTCGGGTGACTGGCCAGACTACACATATGACCCCGATCGATCATGGCATGTCTTATTTCACGATCATGCTTGACATCAGATGTCATCAAGGAGGCGGGTGAAGCAACTGTCAATCAAACTGACAGAAGCGTTGTGTGTGATGCTAGTGGTCTTGTGTACTAAAAAGAAAGAAAAAATGGCTGTGGATGCATTATAACATTAAAAGCTAATGCAAGATGCGGTTTAAACTTTTGGCCCATTCTGTCATTATGTATACATCTACTGTGTTACATCCAGATAACAATTACGACAGGTACAACAAGTTTCACATATCGTAATTTTATTTCCATAGCTTTTTATTCTGCAAGGAGCAGGCTCGGCTGTGTTGGCCGCATCAAACAGGCTACTTTAAAGTCAGATCTGGAATCAGTAATGATAAACATATTCAGCTAGGACCGGGGATAATGTTATGGCAGCACAGCCAGCTACTCGCCAGGCTGACGAAGTGTTTCCACTCTTTCTTGCCAACAATTGTCTTTTTAGGACGTGGTCTTCCTCCCTCGAGGAAACATGAAATAGGCAGAGGAACTGTTGCCACTCAACAAACTTCTCCTCTCTTTGCCTGTTCCACCTGACAGCAGCAACCTGAAGTGTCACCAAGACACGGCACGAGTTTCTGACAGTGTGAACATTAAATCTGACACGGTGACAATGGAGCAGGCCGTCGGGGTTCCAGCTCCAGGGCCTAATATTGTGTATGCCTGCTGGCAGGCATAACTCCACCTCCAATAAATGGCACAGAGCTACCATTGATGTTATTAATATGACTGCACTTTTTCCTGCTAAGAAGTTAAAACGTCTGTTGTGAAAATCCTATACTTGAATCAATCAAATGGGACGTCACTGTTAAGCGCATCAACACAAGCAGAATGAAAACAATGCTTCACAGAGCAACACATAGCACTGGGACGACATTATGTTTCACCTGAACATACTAGCAAAAGGCACAGGATCAAAGGTCAAAGGAATCAAATAGATGATGAACAGTATAAACGTCTTTCCAAATGCTTTGAGACTTTCTAGGGATCCACAAGAAATGCAGACCTGTTAGAAATGTTTTCTGTACACCCTTAAAGTTACACCCTTATCAGTGCTTTTAAGTGCATGTTATTGTGTTTGGCAGGAGTAATAATAAGAATAAGAGACAAAGACAAGTCCAATTCAATGTGGCCACAACACTACAGACTTATGTGGGTTATTCAATCCTCTCAGTGTGTATATATGAAACAAATGGCTTTCCAAGAAATGACAGACCTACAAAACACATAAATCTAATGAATTTATCTTGATAACAGTATATGAGGCATTACTTACTCATTACATTAACGGTCAACCAGCAGTGTTGGCAGTTCTATTTACCATTTCTTTTTTATTGTCAAAAACTTCATTCTTCAACTGAAAAAGTTATTGAACTAGTCAAAGCTACTTAAGGCATACAACATTCTACAGCAGGGGACAACAGCAGTGTCCACAGGAAACTATCTAGTACTTACCAAAAACAAAAAAGGCTTTTGCTTATGTCACTGCAGAGACTACGTAACCTTCAGTGAATCATGATGTTTCAATCATGATCATAGTGTAGGTGTTGGATTAAGCTGTAGGGATGGCAATTATGGTCAGTTGCTTGGCTGGTTGGACATCTACCACTATTGTCCAGACTGAAATACCTCAACAACTATTAGATGGATTGTCACGAAATTTGGTGCAGACATTCATGGATGAATGCTACTGACTTTGGTCATCTTCTGACTTCAGGTGCCACCATGAGGGCATTTGTGGTTTTGAGTGTAATATCTCAACAACTATTGGGTGAATTGCTATGTTGTTGCCTCAGGAATTCATGTTCCTCAGGATGGATTCCGCAAACTTTAGTGATTTGGTAAACAACTGTCCAGTACTTTGGTTGATGACCAAACACCAGCAAAACTAATGACATTCCCATCAGCCTCAGCTGTACTTTGCATTGCGATTGATAATATATAAAAAAATATCATGTATTAATGTATGAGGACAACTTCAAAGCATAATACTGTCATGATTGTCCTATTTAGATCATTTAAATTGGCCACCGAAAATTAAATAAGTGGCTTGAATTGTAGTGCCATTATTGTTCATACTTCTCCTCAATAATGATGTCAATTACAATATTCATTCTCATAAATCTTCCAATAAAGATGAAACAGCACCACAGTGTTTACTACAGCCATCATGTGCAAAGTCGAACTTATTACAAGAAGACTGCTATAAATGCAAGAAATGAAGTGAAATTATTTAATAAGAATGAAATCATATCTAGATAAATACTCTCAAATCACTTGAAATTGAAAGTATTCCCAGAGATTTTTTTCTTAATAGAATAAAAGTGACAGCCAATCAATGGCTTTTAGCTGGCCTTATCATTCTATTCCAATTAAATTCACTCCAGCTGCTTCCTATTCAAAGCATGCTGCCCATCTGCACCTCTTAAACAACCACTGTGGCGGTAGGAGGGAGCTCATTTTCATTCCAATGAAGCCAACCAAGTGCTCACCTGTATCTCAGTGCTGCAGCCTCTGAGAGACAGGATGAGTGGATATGAGGCCTGCCACACAACATTAATGTGGATTCTGGGTAAGCTCAGCTGTAAATGAACAGCAGCTAGCCTGAGATTAGCCCTTATCAGGTTGACTGAAGCCCCTGTGTGAGGGGAGGGGAGGAGGGGCTCACTCTATCTACACTGCTCATTTTTGAACATCATAAGCCAGGTAGGTTTAGGCTGTGGTTCCTCTATACCGGCTGCTAATGGGAAAATCAAAGACCTGTGTCGCGTCTGAAGCCAGAGGGTGGAGGCCGCTAACTGAACGCCACGCTCTGGATTTCATGCCATGTCTGTCATTCTCTCTGTACCTCATCAAAGCAGAGCAGCAGAGGAAACGTGAGCTGTTATCCGTTACCTGAGGACTAATTGGCCCTTTAATTCCGTATATCAGATCTGTGCTCACTTCACTGGCTCTGAACTGACTGAGTGGCCACACAACGCCATTGTATCAAAGCACTCTGTCAAGGTGCAGCATATTGCAGACCTGGTAAAAAGTTACCCATCCTTTGAGATGGGCTTAGGGCACCCGGCAGCTATGTGTGAGGGTGGTGGGGTATGTACTGGTCAAATCATTGTGTGCAGGCTGTCACTGTGACAAGGCATTACAGAAAAAGCATCAAAATGACATACACTGTGAATGAGACAAACCACAGATGTGAGGGAGGAGAGAAATTTGAAACTAAACACATGCTCACCTGTCCACTGAGGTGTTAAGGGAATTGGAGGGCAAATGTCTTTTGATTATTACGAGATTTCAAAATCACCAATATGCTCATTGTAAAAACTATGAATTTATATTTTATTCCATTTAAAAACCCTCGACAATGCAACAGTAGATTCAACCTTCTTATATTCATAACTTTTGATATGAATGTACATTAATGTCTTTTGCACCTCAGCATGCACATTTCAAATGAAGTGCTTGGATTGTCTAAATGCATCTCTATGCCCTGATTGTGATGGTGAGATCCAAGGGAGCTACATCCGTCAATTTTTGGAGTTTTCTGAAACATGCAATTCGTCAGTCACACCTACTTCATCCATGATTGGCAAGGTATGTATAGGTGTGACAGTGGGTAGGATCTGGACTTTTCTCTCCATCTCAACACCCAACACCTTGCTTTCAAGGAGGGTCTGAAAGTGTACACCATCTCCATTTGTACAATTCATTGTATTGAGACCACGAAAAAAGGGAGATGAAAAATCTGATTCTCGCAGAGAGGCAGCATGATGCCAGGATGACCCTGCTTTCAAGTGTGGCCACCTGGGGCTGGTATAAACAGGCCCACCTACCCATTAGATTTTGATATCTGTTTTGTACAGGAAATTTTGACCTGAGTAGGGCACAAGAGTTCACCAAACTCAAACATGGGATTCATCTCTCTGTGGACCATGACTAAAAAATTGCAATATAATGCACTGGTTGGATTTTAGATACCTTGTCATGGACCAAAGTGTTGGTCAAAGGGACCTACTAGTGGTGCTAGCAGGTCAAATTAAAAAATAAAAAATAAAATAAGGATCCATCCTCTGGAACCATGGAGATCCACAATAAACAGACAATCTTGCCAGTAGTTTATTGAGATTGGTTGAACCAAAGTTGGACAGGTGGATGTACAAGCTAAAGGACTGACTTGCGGGCATTATGATCCTTATGCTCCAACACCGGCAGAGCAACAAAGAGAAGGCAGTGTAGGTAGATGGCTTTAATATATGTAACTGTAGAGTCTTGCTGCTGCCTCTACATGAGTTCACGAGTGTGTTATTTCCTCTCTAGCCTCATGTATTTGAAAATTAACCAGAGACCCCTTCACTTTGTTGGTCACCATTGTTCAGCCTCGCATACATAAAGATCAGAATAAATCCCATTTGCAACATCATCTATGTTTTTGAACTCCCCATTTGTAGAGCCCTTGCTCTAAAAACAAGCACTGGTATTTGAACAAAAGGTGCACAGGTTGACTTTGACTGTGTCAAGACCTTGCCTATTGTCCAGCAGCATGACGGGGCTTTTGTAGGAATAATGTCCATTTAAAATGCTGATTGTCCTCGCAGTGTGCCTTTCAGCCTGATGCTGTGTACCATTAATCACAGAGGACAGCAGTGGCTGACATCCTGATGGGAAAGGCAGGGTCTAATTGTACAGGCCAGAGAGTTAGAGGTTTGAACTGTGTATGCATGGTGGTGTGTGTGTGTGTGAGAGGGCCGACAGGATGTCTGTCACTGATTGTTTATGTAACATTAAGGTCTGATATATCTTATTCTTCTGTGCCACAGAGCTCCATTGTTGTCCGGAAACTATTAAAAACACATCAATGAGCCAAACTGGGTGACATGTTCCTTCATTTCCATGAACACACACTATAGTTTGTTTTTTTTTTAAATTTCAAAAGAAAAAAACAAAAAAAAAAAACAGTTTTCTTCTTAAAGTTTGTACTTGAGTACTTCTTATGATAGCAGTTAAATTTTTGTGATTCCACAGTACACATGATGAATAACATGATATAATATGCTTTTTTTTTTAATCAAACTTTCCATTTCCTGTTTCAGCAAATCATCTTCATCCTGCAGCCACCAGTATCATCCCAAACCTTCATTTGGGTGTAAATAGCAGATTTACACAATGTAACACAACAATGGATCACACTCTCTGCTCTGGCTGAGATATTTAGAGCAGCTTACACTTACAGTGTCTGATACACAACTGGTGAGACAGAGGAATGCAGATTAGCTGGAAATGACTCCCACTCATGACAGGGCAGGAAAAGTAGCAGGCTTACAAATGAAAGTGGATTTAAAATGCTAGATTTAACCTTAAACGGCATTCGCCACACTCTGTTATCACTTTACACGAGTGCTCACTGGGTGGTCAGAGCTGAGATTTTCTGGTAAGAAATGCATTTTTCTCTGCAAACATTTGATCTCCACTGTGTTGCCTAGTGCTGATTCTTTTACCTGTCAGTGGTGTAAAGGCATGCTGTTTGTTCACTGCCTCCCTTCATCCTTCTCTCCCTTTTGCAATCTCATTGGTCACTTTTCCCATCACATCTTTTTTTAGACTATAGTTAAATGCTTGAAAACTGACGTAGAGTCTGAGACAGCTTATGATGATGGCAAGATGAGTCTATGAACCACTTGACCTGAATGACACAGTGTGACGGCTGCAAGTTCTGCATCTGGTACAGAGAATTATGGCAAACATCTTGTCAGTTTCCGCACTAGGCATTTCTGCCAAACAGTTTTCATGGAACCACTTTCTTTTAAAGAGATAGTCCTGATGAAAACTGTTGACAGTAGCTTTTGTGAGTTATCCAGAGTAACAAGGACAGTAATTCTGGAAATAAAAATCACTGCTTCAATTTCTAAATTTAAAATTTACTGCTGTGTTGGTGCAAAGAATTGCGCTTTGTTGTGCCTGTAGCCATACATAAAAAAAAAGATGTGCCATGGTGTACTGACGCCCTGCAGTCAGACCTGGATTGGCCATCGGGAGCACTGTGAGAATTCCCCCTTGGCCTGGCAAACTGATTGGCAAAGAGTGTTAAGCCAGTGTTAAAAATGCTAAATGAAATGAGTAAATCAAAGAGAAAACAGCAGAGGGCAGCTACAGTCCCTTCAGATGTGCACACTGTCTGCCCCACTGCTTTTAACCTGATTGTATGATGTCTGTCCATCGTCACATGAGATTTGTCGCATGCACACATCAGCACAAAGTTCACTCAGTGCATGCAAGTGCAGTGCATAAAGCCAAACAGTGTGACAAAAATGGACCAAGAGAGAAAGAGAAAAGGTAGAGCTGAGAGAGAGCTGCTAGATGCTGTAGAATTACACATATCTTTGATGTTGAGTTGATTTTATGTTTGACAAAACTTAATCATGCTGTGTCGGAAAGCAGAGTTGCATATGGATGGAAATAATCTGGAAAATAAAGCCCTGTATATCCACTTAAGACTATGAGGTGCAACACAAACTCTCCAATGGTGCACATATATATTAATAATTATTCTTCCTGCCTTAATTATGGAAGTGCAATTGGCTAACTCCTGAAACTGAAGATGTTGTGTTTGGATTTGGCATAAAGAGTAAAAAATATTCCTACAAAATGCTTTCAGTATGTGATCTGTTGTAAATAAGGTGAATATGGAGACTGGCCTGGGCAGATGTTAGATTCCCAGCCTGAATTATTATCCCAGTCCACCCCTACCTGCAGTACACCACTGCAGCAAGTCGAGGAATTCAGCCTCTGGATGGCTGCAAAAACAAGATTTTCAGGTCATGTTAAGTTACTCTACACTCTCATCTATGAGCTGGAACCACTGCACAAGTCCTGATCTTAAATACCCTCCAAAACATTGTTTCAGTTCATGAAATGCCCTTGATGGCAAAGTTAACACCAAGGCTGCTTGTCATAGTTAAAGGCAGGTTCTAGGCGAACGGTGACCACTGGCACATATACATGTCATTTGTCTGAAATCATGCCTTATTTTCTTGGGCCAAAGAAAAGACACATATATAATATATTGTAGATTCCATATCTGTAACTCACTCTCTTTTCACAAAAAAAGAAAAATAAAATTCACTGGTTTCTACTTTGCTATTTTTTTTATCACTGTTCAGCCACAGTCAGTGACACTATACACTACCTAGATTTTCACATTAAAAGCTTTAAATTAAAAGAAGGGGAAGAATCGTACCCTTGGAGCTGGAGGGCTTTTGTCATTTGTGCAGGAAGTTTTCAGTTTCTTTGACGGTAGTTTAACACCAATCATAAACATAACAAAGTACTGATGGACTGAGTCAAGAGAAAAGAGAAACAGAATCAACAGCAAACAAATAACTGGAGTAGATCAGAAGACAGGGACATTTCTTACTGAAATATGATAAAAATTTCCCCAAAATAAATGCATGATTATTTCTGCGTCTGAGGAAAATAAGGCCACCACCACTACTACTATCTGAGATTTTTTTCACTACTTGAGTTACAGTAGTCGTGTTGCAGGTTTTGAGAGCATTTCTGTTATGACATGAATCACCTCTCCACTAGCAAAAAATAAAGCTCACATATTGCAAACATTACATGCTCGTTTCTGCAATATAAAGCTGCACTCTTGATCAATAAGACAGTGATTTCCAGTGAGACACATCACTAGTCCATACAGAAACAGCTGTCTTTATTTGGCAACATCTGTGATTTCCCCGGGTTGAACTAAGCTGCATCACATCACATTGCCCGCTTGATCCACAACTCATCCTGCTTGAAGACACACACACACACACACACACACACACACACACACACACACACACACACACACACAGACTGCATACAGTCACAATGTCTCTCCTCTGTTTGAATCTGTCTGATGTGATGCTGCAGAGTTAAACTGCTAGATTTTCCACAGTATTTCACAGTCATTTGGACAGCTGCAGTATTAGCTGTACGGGGTATTTCTCCTGGTGACTGAGAGCTGCTCATGGCCATTGAGGATTTAGTCCAACTTTTTAAAATGGGGGGATTAGAGAGCCAATTCCATCCTTGCATTCCATATGGGCCAGTATTGGAGCTCAGTGTGTGTGTGTGTGTGGATGGGTTGCTGGGTGTGTGTGTGTTCGACCTGCTCAGAGTTGGTCATAAACTAAATAACAGTGAGAGAGGGGAAAACATGTGTGTCTCAGTGCAAAAACGGAGCAGCGGCTGGATTTCAATGCATGATTTATTAGACACAATCCTCAGGCTAATGATTAAAAATATTTCTTTGTGTAAAACATTCAGCCAAATACATAAATGTTCCTCCAGGGTGAGGAATACATTAGTAAATGAACTCTCACTAATGTCCTCCTAATGATAGAACACGATTTATGATTGACAAGTGCTTTTTATGTCAGTGAGTAACAGCAGACAGGCGAGCACAAGGGGCTTGTAAGAAATGATGGTCAGGCAGCAAACATGGGGAGGATGATTCTGCTTTCCTCTGACATGCCAGCAAGTTGTTAAAGACGCTTTGGTCTGTCAATCACGGCAGGATGACACGGTGAGCTCAGTATCTGGGTTCTCAGGAGCAGACACATGCTATCAGTACGGTATTTCCTGTCCCATCCTCTCCTCCCGCTCTGCTGCAGCCTAAACTCTGCATTTATGCTGACTGCAAGAAATCTGCAAGAGCAAACACATTCAATTATCTCCACTGCATTTTTTTGGAATGGCTTTACTGCCTGAGCCATTAAGTTGAGACTTAGAGCCAAATAGTTTTAAAATTTTAGCTGAGTCGAAGATATAAACTGGGGTTTTATTGGGTAATGTGCAACTACAGGAGACATTCTGCAACAGCAGTGCTGCATCCAGCTCTATTCAATGTTGGGCTCATTACTCAAAAAGTAATTTTACGACTTATTACCATTTAGGAACAGTAATTCATGACATTTCATTACATTCCTGCTTTACTGTTACACCTCTAAAATGGGAAGTGTGTCTGTTCACATCATCAGAGATCAGGTTAAGTCAGTATCTTTTTTATGTGATGAACAATTTCACTTTCATTAACTCTGTTATTGACTCAGTCTCCACCTGGTTGCAGCTTCTCTATCTGTCATGTCTCAGTAATGTGGGCAATTAATTTTGATATATAAGCGCAGTCGAACAGCGTCTGCCATTCATCAACATACTGTATAAGATGTGTTGGAACAGTGCTGACCACTGAAAACATTTGTTTTATTTTTGACAAAAAGTTGTCTGACATCCTTTCTTTTCATTGCTTCTTTACATCACTTCACCTGTATTTTTGAAAAATGAAATCGGTTTAAGACGTGGTCTTTATTTACATTTGTACACCTACTGTGATTGCAAAAAAGCTTTTTTTTATGGAGCATTGAATAATGCAAAATGCAAGCAGAGATGAAGAACTTTGAGGGAAAGAGGAAAAAAGTAATAAAAGTAATAAAATGAGACAATGAATAATAATGACAGAAGCACTCAAGGCAAAAAGTGCTATTTAAAATACAGTGTGTGACGTTATTTTCAGCTCTGCTCAGATCCTCTAGGAGGTGCTTCTAACAGCTGTGAGATTAGAACTTAATGCAGCCCCACCAAAAGTTTCTCTTCTGTACTTGGGGACAGTTCAAATGTCCATAGGGGATCTGAGGACCCCTCCTTTTTTCACACATATTCTCACTGCATCACATCTACTCAGAGAAACATCTGCCGCACTGGCCGATCAGAGTATTTCTATATCTGACTGTACACCCTCAAACACACAGCGGTCACACCGAAACCTCTTGTACATCCTCACGGTAGAGCTGCTCTCTGCGTCCCAAGCAGCTAATGTTTTAAGTAATGGCTTGTGAGGCCTGACAGATCGGCCATGCTCTCCCCGAGCTGCAGGCCCGACGCTCAGAGAGCGAATCCATCAAAGCGACAGGATGAATTAGTGCCGAGACACCTCACTACCTGTTAGGAAGAACTCCCATCAGCAGTAATTGATTTGATAAATGCTCGAGCATACACAGAATGAGAGACGAAGGGAGAGACAGAGAGCCACACAGAGTGACAGAGACAAAGTTCTATACTCAGGAAGGTTTGATAAAACAGAGGCCTGTTTCCACTGGCTAACAGCTACTTTTGATTCACCTCTGTCAACTTCACTACCCTGAACTCAAACTGAAATTAGACTGTGGAACATTTACCTAATAGACTGTGCTGCCTCAAAACACATCCAAAACACAGCTCAGAGAGAAATATCTTCCTGGTTTGGAGCTCATATCAGAGAATCAAAACGATGCAATGCTAGTTGTACCACTGGAACGGACGACGCTTTACACGGTTAGAACCAGAGCAACAGCTACCAGACCGGGCTCATCATTTTTCTGGAGGATTATAATGCTGGGAAAAACTCAGACAAGGTGGGTACATTTTGGGGCTGATTTCAACATTTGCATTTAAATTTGATTACTTTTAGTTTAGTACCAAATTTAGACCTTCATGTTGGGAAATAAAACACTAATACCTTTTTCTTTTTAGTGGGCTGTAATTTCCCAGGATGTTTCCTTTAAATAACTATTTAATCAAACAAAAAATACCTCTGAGAGAGTTATTTTAATTAGTTTAGTTAGTTCAAAAGCAAATGTTGATTTCCAGGAGAATTTCCTTGAAGAAGTCCTCAATTTAAATAAAACTGCAGTTGATGCGTTCGCTCAAAAAATCTAAAACACAGTAAACAGGGTTGGCTGTTTCTGACTTCTCTTCATTCCAAACATTGAACATAATATTTCATATTGCATAAGAAAATGTTTAGTTTCCACAAAGAGCTGCAAATGAAAGCAACTTAAAAACTGAAATCAGAGTAAAGAAAAAGACTTCTGCACTTCTTCTACTCAGGGCAGTCATTCCCATTAAGGTCACGTCCTCTGAGAATTTACACAACCTGAGGAGCAGGTTATGTTTTGCAATTACACAATAATTACATTTTATTTTTAGGCTGATTCTGGTAATATGGACTCAGTACCTTTGAATTTGTGTTTTTTGGTGAGGTTGCACTATAGAAATATGGACTGCTGACCTGTGTATTTCTAAAATCCTGTGAACAGCCCTGCTCCAAAGTGATTTCAAACTATACACCAACACTATTCAGTTTTCATGATCCACCAATTTCAGCAGTACACTATTTTGGCCAAGGAGATTATTACTTCCAGTTTGCATTAAAATTCATTGTGAGCTTCCTCTGAAGCATTCTAAAGCTTACAATGATCTCTGCTTTAACATCTTATTCTAAAACAAGAGCCTTCATGTCTGTCGACTAAATGCTGTCCACGGTTCAAACTCAAGACTGAGATGCTACTTTCAGTGTTTGAGCCTGAAACTGTGGAATAAACTCTGTATCTTGTCAGATCAGCCAATGCCACACTTCACTGTATAAAGCTTATAAATGCCCAAAAGGTGTTTTTCTTTTCCTTCTTCCTTTTGCTCCACTTGTTTTACATTGTCTGTATTTTATTTTGTCTCTGTCTGACCACTCAGTGTAACTGCATTGTTTTTAAGAGCATTGCATTGCATGTCTTTTAAATTTGTCAGTAGTTTCTGAAAGGTGCTGTTCAACTATTAAAACACATTAATTTGGCATTATTTGACAGTGTTAATGTACTGCAGATGCAAACTAGAGTAAGAATTGGTATACTATGCTCAGACATGGTGACATGATGAAGTCTATGCATTTGTATCAGGCCCTGGTAGAATCAGATGTACCTGGTATATTCAGAGCACCTTTTTTTCTGTTTGTCCTTATTGAAGAGTTTGTTTTGTGTTGTCCACGGTTCTGTCTCATGCCAAATCTGTATTGAAATTCCTGCATGAAGCCTGGGTTAATTTAAGGGCAGTAATGCAATTTTTTGTTGGACAGGACAGTCTGTGTTTTTAATTTCAAAAAGAAGCCACAGTGAAGATGTCTTTTGAACGTTCTGAGGTGCTGTAACATCTGTTCTGTGCTGTTGTCCTGTCAAAAATAACATTAAATGATTTATAATATCAGTCTCTGGCACTTGTGGGTAAGTCCGTTATAGCAATGATGGTATCACATAATTTTCAAAGTGCCTTGATTTTTCTGGTAAGTAATTCATCAGATCTATTTTGTAAAATTAAGTCATATAGACTGTGACTGTGTGTGTAACTGGATGGTGGAGCCTGTTTTTAATAGGTTTTCACATGTCTGAAAAATTGAAACTGTAAATTCATTCATGTCTTAAACGGACGAGCAGTCCACTGACCATATTTCTGCAGGATTTTCAACCATATCTTATGGTTCTCATCAGCAGAGCTCGCTCATTTACTTTGGAATTTATTTTGTAATTTAATGAAGTTATTTGTCTCTGATTGCTGTAAGTGTTAAACTTCCTTGACCGTCCATGAAAGCAATTGAAAGCTCTGGAAAACTAAGTGGGACTGAAGTTAAGATTGTTTTGTTAATCCATAAATGGTCGAATCTCTGTTCAAATTAGTCATAACTAAAGAGCAAAATCACTGTGAAAGCAAATTAATACAACATTACTCTTAGATTACACTTTGACTGCCTGTGATGTGTTATGACGCTCACACAAGCATCAGCAGACTTGATGGAATTTCACCTGCAGCATAAGCTGCCACACTGACAAAACACTGATAAATAAATTAAACAGGCTTTATGTTAGCAGGCAAACAGACACATGACAGCACTGTGTGCTGCTTTAAAGGTGATGGTGACTGAACAGTGGCTGACTGAAGAAAAATAACGTCTGCATGTCTTCTGTAGTATCTCCATCACCTGCAATAATGATAATCCCATAGCATTAATCATTCCTCTATAGCACAGATCTGAATTCAGTTTAACAGAGAGGACTGACAGTAAACAAGGAAATGCATGTGAGCATGTTTGCACTGCATATTTGAACAACACCCTGCATGAAATTCATTTTCTCTGCCTGAAGTAGGAAAACATGATTTGATGGCATTGGAATGATAAGACGGAAATAAATCTAGAAACTGGCAAACAAAAGGAGGAGTACATATGATTCCCAGGAAGGAAGGGGGCATTTGAAGTCGAGGGTCAGCTTGATAACAAGAGTTATTCACGAGAGTCTGAGGAGAGAGTGTGGAGAATAGAAAGTCAGAGAGAGCGCGATAACCAGACAAGGAGACATAGAGGAGCAGTAAATGAGAAAGAGAGATAAGGGAGGAATGGGGAAAACTCCTCCTCCTTCTCTCCTCCCTGCCTTTTGCCACTGCGACAGCTCTCTAAAGGATGACTCTCATCCCACTGACATGTGACTGACAGCTGTCAACCTCATACACACAATCCTCATGGCCATTTCCCTGCCCTCTGCTGTGACTGGAAACCATCCAGGGGCAAAAAAAATAGAATTGTATTTCTGAAAATCAATACGACCACAATCTCCAGGGCTGCTGCAAGTAATGAGGCCCTGTCATTTGCAGCATCGGGGAGCTGATAAGGACTGTGATTGGTCTATTCCATCATGGAGAGGACCTCACTCCAGATAGAAAAAGGGACACAAAAGTCTGTTCTTTAATGTATCGATTAGCAAACCAGGATAAGCTACATTTAAGTGTGTTTGCAATGAAATTAATTTTGTTATCATTAAAGTTACACATCACAATTTTGTTCTAATGCCCAACAGTGCCCCCTGGAGGGTGCATCCTGAAAAAATAAAAACATAACAGCAATTTAAAACAGCTGCAGCCCATTTAACCCAGTGGGGTGTAGCTGATTGACACAAGGCAACTTATATCTAATCAATGACAGCAATTATTCACTCATTTTAAGACCAGAATGTAATTTTATGAGAGGTGGAAAATGAGTAGTTTTGACAATCCAGCCACTCTACTCTCTGCAGTGCCTTGTTTTGATGATATTTATGTTTGAATTTTTCATGTTTGAATTACTTATTTTTGGGGAGAAGATATTACAATTTAATGGAAAATCTGACAAACTGAAGGTGATACCTACATACATTAGACATTTAAAGGTCCAGTGTGCAGAATTTAGACAGATCTATTCGCAGAAATCGAATAAAATATTCATATGCATGTTGTCATTAGTGTATAATTACTGGAAAATTAGAGTGGTTGTGGTTTTGTTAGTTAGAATGAGCCCTTCATATTTATGAAGCCCACCATGTTTTCTACAGTTGCCCAGACAAACCGAACTCTGGCTCTAGAGAGGGCCTTTTGCATTTTAACCTTGAAATGAAAGCCACTTTAGGTTCTCCTACACATTTAGAAAGGGATGGGTGAGGTGAAGGGTATTCAGTTGGTTTCTGTCTGCAACCTCACCTAGATGCTCCTAAATCCTCCTGGGTAAATCACATGGTCCTTTAAAGCTGCATGCAATATTTCATATTAACAATGGGTTAAATGACTCTGTATAATGTTTAAGATATCAGCCGTAGAAATGAAGCTACAGAGAATTATAACCCAAATCTAAGATAAACTCTATAGAGCTGCGGGTTTCCTGGCACACAAACTCAGTTCTCTTCAACCTTCTTTTAAGCTGCAGCTGGCAGCAAACATGCTCTGATAAAACAACTGTACGCTACCAGCACCAAACAGCAGACAGACAACTTTACAGAATAGCTGGTGAACACAGGAGAGCATTTAGTAACTAAAAAGCTAGATATTTGAAGCTAGTCTCATTCCCAGAGCACCAAATACCACTGTTTTGTCATGCCACTTGGCACTTGGTAGGTTCTCAGGCCAAGGTGAGCAAGACAGTCCGCAAATGATGGACGGAGGGGTGTACAGATGGGTCCAAAAACACACAACTTTCACCAAGAAGACAGGGGTTCCCACCCAGGAGTAGGGTGTCCCGTGTCCCCTCAACCTTTACGGCCTGGAGCGACTTTGAGTGGAAGAGCAGGGGGACGTACAACATGAGTGTGAGTGAATAAAGACAATTCTCACAGAATAGTAACTGCAGACCAACCTGTGCATGGGTCAAATCTTTGACTGGCTGTGAGAGACTGTTTACAAATGAGCTGCAATCTAATTGGACTAAACCCCAGCAAGCTTGTCTGAGCTGTGTGTGTGTGTGTGTTTCTGTATTCAGTACCTTTACCCCCGATGTTTGGTCTACGTTTACATTCCATAATTGGAGCGATGTGGTTCAAAGAGCTGTCAGTAAGTATAGTACATGAGGGCAACAATTCCTCCAAACTAAATGAAATGAAAAAGAAATGAAAAAACATATGAAAAATAAATGAAAAAGTAGATTGTTTGTCATTGCTTTCCAAAGTACTATATGAGCATTTTATTTAGTTATTTAGTTTTTTCATCAGCTGCCCATACCCACACACACTGCTACTGGATGAAAATGATTCATATTCTTTAATGATGTTCCATCCCTATGGTTAGGGTCAAGTGGGAAATGCAGAAGATTAAAAATGTAAATGTACGCTGTGTTTCAGCATGTATGGTGCGACTAAAACATGTGGTTTGTGTTGGCAGCAAATGCAGAGGACAGCTGTGGCTGAAACACAGTGGACACACGGTCTGGGTTAAAGAATGCTGACAGGCTTCCATGTTGCAGATGAGGCTCACTTTTGTTTCTAAGACACAAAAGTGATAATTTGCACATACACACTTGTGACTTGTTAATTCACAGGAAAACATAAGTCATATAGGGATTTGGACAAACCACCAATGGTGTCCTTCTTGTGAGGACAGGCTTTTTGGGGTGAAACATTGCTTGTAAAACTTAAGGAAGCTTTAATTCCTGTTTTATAGTACATTTCTATGAATACCGAATTTTAGCAACCCATGCCTATCCCATTAAAACCTTCTTTCCTAAAAATGATTTTTCTTTTAAAACATATTTGCTGTTGCTAATAAGCAGTATATACACATCATTTCTAGGAGATGGGGTTGAAAACACGCATCTCTAATGTTGGCAGCAGCTGATGATCTACGAGCAGGGAGGGAGGGTGAAATAACACCGGGGTTGTCTGTTTATTGTTAAATCTAACTGATTTTATCATTTGTTCCTCTTAAAAAAAACATATGCTTTGACAATTTTCAATCTGCTCCTCCTTAGCAACACCACAAACAACCTGGCCTGACAGACAAGCGGGAGATGACGACAAATTGGAGTACTGTACTCGTAAAGCAGGCTGAGCAGAAAAGTCACCCATGCTCACCTCCCTCCTCTTTCCTGTTCTGTTCCACATCTCACATTTCTCTCACTTCATCTGGTTTTGCACTACAAAGTCAGAACCACACCTGTGAACCACAGGTGTTGGAGAGAGTTGCTGCTTTGAAGATTTAATGCACGGATTTTGCTGCGCTCTCATATGATAAGATCGGAGGAGAGCAGAAATAGCACATGGATAATTGCAGTACTTAACAAACAGTCCGCTTTAGAGTAGCCAGCTACACCAGCTTGCAGATCTTTGAGTTTTTTTGATAACAGGCGTCCAAAGTGACTGAATATCCAGGACCTCAACTGAATAACTGTGATGAAATGTGTGGCTTTTAATGTGGTATGGTGCAAGAAATATGTTTAGATCAGACAGTCACGTTTTGGTCAGATTGTGTCAGTGGGGGGTTGGCACCCCCAGTTGGTACTGCTGACACTGCAGATATCTGGCCAGAATGTTAAATGTTCCAGGGCCTGTTGTGGTCTCTCAGGTAATGTGTTCTCCCAGGCTATGCAGCACTCTGAATGGGAGGAACCAGTCACACAGATGGGTAGTAAGAGTAGTAAGATGACTTTTGAGGTCTCTATTGGATTAACTTAACTGCAAGAAAAGTGGTTTGCGGGAGATTTGTCACAACTAAAAAACATACAGGATTAATCGTTTGATCAAACGTCTTTGTTTACACAATGATCATGCAACCTCTTAGGAGAAGGTCAGGGAGTACGTGGGGTCAAGACAGACTATGTCTTGGACTACTGTTAGTGTCTTGTTTCCCACCAACAGTCAACAGTCTTTTTTTAAGTAGTTGGGAACAGTAATTCCCAAGCCTTGACCACACAATTTTAGTGCCTGAGCCTGACCAGTGCTTAACCATAGCAGTGAAGCTCAGGGATTGGTCAAATCATATTTCTGTAAAGGTCATTTGTAATGACTGTAGAAGGTTATGCTGATAAAGTATATCCTCATGGGCATCTTTAACAAAACCTTCACCACATGTCTGTAATTGTAACCAAGGCGACGGAGCTCCTGTAACCTGAGGTAATCATTTAACCCATGCCACAACACAGTACTTATTTAAACCCAAACCATGATCTTTATTTAAACATAAGAAAATTGTTTTTGTGCCTGAAGCCAACCAAACCGTATCCCTCTCATAGTCTCATGATAAGACTGATTCATTATCCGGCGGTATTTTGTAACAGTTTTAAAAGACACTGACAAATAATGTCATTGTGATGAATGAAGCGTCAGAAAGTGCTTCCGTGTCGTTCTAGGGGGTGGTAACAAACAACATATTTTTGTTGTCAAATTTGGACGACTGCTTGCAGAAAATGCTTGTGTGTCATTTGGAAGGCAGTTGAGAGTTTGTTTGTTTGTTTGTTTGTTTGTTTAAAATCTGGAGGACTTTGTTGTTTTTTGTTGAGGCCAAAGGTAGATTTTATTTGATTGTGATTTACAAAGTGACTTAGTCGGGTTCTCTTTGACTACTGTGTCCAACTTCAATGAAGCTAATCATTGTTCTTTAAACTGGGAAAACATTTTCAGAGTATAGATATTATTCCTTTTCAAAACATTGATCCTGACCTATCGTTAGAGCAGAGAAAAGACTGTTTGGTTGCATAACACTATATTAAAGTTCATACTGTACAGAGTGAATCTATAAAAGCAGCTGGTTTCAGTGAAGTTTCCTCATGTTCTGGGGCAGCAGTGATGGAATTCAAGTGTAACAGGCTGCGTTTAACCAACCGAGATAATATGAAAAAGGGACACTGTAATTAATATGTTACTAATAACAGTAAATGTGATTATTGTTGTTTATAGAATTGGAGCCCTGATACAGCTATAGGGCGTTAGCCTGAACAAAAACACCACCATGATGGTTTGGTCTGTGACTTAGTTACCATGGAAAGGAGCTCAGTTTCAACTCAAGATGTCTTCATGAGAAGTTAGCTGGATAAAAACCATACCCTGCTTTGTGAGACAGGCCCCAGTACTTGTAACAGCAGCTCTGGATGACTCATTTTGATGTATAAAGGGGCAATGATTGGTTACATTTGATAGATTTGACTATTGACTACCTATTGGTAGTATTGAACAAACTTGTAAGGTCTCACAAATACAGCAATGGTGGTTGAATTTGTGATCACTGAAAAACAAATTCAGGATAGACTGAAAAATGTTCAGTTTTAGATAAATTCAGCATTCAGTGCAGTAGATTGCTTGATTTTGATGAATTTTAGGGTGGAAAACCTACTAATCCAGCAATTAGAGCATTTGATATAAAACTCTCCAGAGAAAGCCAGACTAATAGAATTCTTGAATAGCTCTTAAGACAGGGCAAAGCTGGGTTTACTGCAGGTTTTACACTGCTGAGTAAAATCCTTCCACATTCCACTGCAATGATTTCTCTGTTACAGTAACAGTCCAATATTGTCAACCAGTATGGGTCTAAACCTTGGTTTGAAGTCCTCACCTGAGTGTTCATCACTCATTGATTTTTTCTAAGTCATCCATACATGTCTCTGGAGCAGGACGACAGTGTCTGCATGGCCAGTCACAGAAACCTAACAGGATGGAAAGATCTAAAGTAGAAGATAACGGACATGGCTGGTAATTCCCATCAGCGGCTGCTGCAACTGTCGGACTGTGCAGTCGACGTGAGCTCCGATGGCAAATCCATCACTGCCGAAGCAGTGGAGGGAGCCACCCCGGACACACAAGCACACACACACACACACACACACACACACACACACACACACACACACACCTCCTCCTCCTCTACATTTCCACCATTTCCACCTCCTCCACCCATGAGTGGTACAGCATCTCAGCCTGCTGTTTCACTGGTCAGTCAAGCCCATCATCAGGTTAGAAAGGAAGGCAATCCATCACTATACAGCTCCACATCTACTGTATGCATTGTATCCTGTCAGCACAGAGCACGGACAGTGTCTTTACACCATAATTCAGCCTGAGCAACTGGAACTAAAACATTCATTTCCTTAACTGGTTTAATTTCAACCTTCAAGAAATATTTTTCTAAAAATAGTTCCAGGAACAAGTTCCCCTAATTTTGTGTTTTTTAAGCAGAATTATTACACAAGAGATATTATATGAGAAGCAGTCGCCAAGAATTTCACTCCTTTTAATTAATTCTTTCAATCAGTGTGTTAATGGTGTACTTGAAATGTGTTTATGTTCAATGAACATGACATTGAAAAAAAATGCTCACTGATGAACTCTTTGTGTTGATAAAAAAAAAAAGAGTTGAAAATGTCCTAAAGATTTAAGCAAACATACATGATTAACTTAAAAAAGGGCAGGACAGGTACATAAACTTTTCCACGGAAGGAAGTATCATTTAAAAAAGTTCCTAGCTAAATTACAAAGCTCTTGAGCAGGGCCGCCCAGATACAAACAATTTGTTGCTTTTTTCAAGTTTCTTTCTTTTTCCATTTCCCATCCTCCCTTTTTTTCTTAAGTGCTGTTGTTGTTTGTTTGATGTGGGGAGTTTTTCCTTATCCAAATATAGAGAGTGTCATACGTCCCTGTGAAATAATATGTTTTTCATTATCATTTTTTGAGAGTATTAATTATTAGAATGGAGGCAGTAAGAAAAATGTGGAATTACACATGAGGGTATTTTTAGGTGTTTTTTACTTATGCGAATCAAGGATATAAAGATAGAGGATGTTGTACATTGGTAAGATTATAAAGCCATATGAGAAAATGTGATTTGGCCTATATAAATCAAACTGACATGACTTGGAAACTGGAGTTCAGCTCCTAGTGGTGCTGCCTCGGGCTGGGTTGTGCTTTCCAAAATTTGTGGTGAGAAGCCAGTGAGGGATCATTAAAAATCTAAATGAACACAATAGTGACAGTGTTCAGAAATGATTTTATCTTATTTTAGAGGGTAGACAGTGAGTGTGATGAACAGATGAAGCAGAACTGAAAAAAAAATGTAAAGAGAAGCTGCCAAAATGTCACAATTGGAAGAGTGTGAGAAAACCTGTGGAGCAGATTTTCTGGAGCATCATTGGCGAGGAATCAGTGAGGGGGAGCCAGACTCTGATCATAGTAAATGTGTCGAATGGACCCAGTCGCCAGTGAAGTCATTGCCGTTACACACACTCATGCGCACATGTTGGCTAATAACACTGATCTTCTGGACAGTTCTGAAAATCCTAAAATAAGGAAGCGACACTATTTCTGCTTTTAAATTTGAAGTTGTATTGAATGTGACCTGCATTGTTAATACTTAAGGAACTAGAGTGTTGTGAAACCACAGTGAGGAAAGATTTGGGATTTGACAGTAGCAGTGGATTCTAAAATGACAACAGTTCTGTTTGTTACTTACTCATTTATCTCATACACACGCAACTGTGAAGAGCATATTAAAGCAGTATGAATGCATGTTTGACCACGTCGTGGCAGGAGAACAAGTTGAAAACACAACACTGACGAACCATTGCTTAAACCTGTTATGGCTAACGTGTCAGCAAACAGTTGCCCATTTGCACATTCGACACACAGCGGCATTAGGATTCATTGAATAAAAGTCCAGTAATCACTGTCCTTTTTGATTGGTTTGGTCACCACCAACTGCTGAGTAAAATACCTGGCTCTCCAGCTTTTGAAAAACTTTGGCATGTTCACCAGCGAGCTGCTACATCTGTCTGCTGTTTGGTGCTTGGCAGTGGTGTATAGTGAGTTTATCACAGCTTTTCTGCTGATGGTTCCCCCTGTTGTGTCTGCAAATGAGGTTGAAGAAAGTGATGAGACTGAACAAAAATGGTTGACTTGTGGGCTGTAAAACCAAAACAATGAGCCGAATGATCCTAAAAGGCTCTGTGAAGCCCAGGGGATACACAGAGTTCATCAAAATTGTCTGTGTTAGTCACCAAAAAATGACCCCCTTCACATAACAAATCATTAGTTATCAATATAAAAATACTGATGAGTGCAGCTTTGAAAAGTCACGTGAAACAGCGCACACGGGACAATTTTTAATGTATGTACTGTTTTTGTTGATTTTAAATGTTAAATGTTCATAAAACAGAATAAGTTGTGACAGTGAAAACGGCAACCTGAAAATCTGACTGAGCGCCATCAAAAAGACTGTTGAATCATCTCATGTGAATGCAGACATCAGTGTGCGAGTTGGAGAGGTCTGCTCTATCACTTCAGCTGTGCCGAGCCATGCATGCAGTGGACTCTGGAGTTACAGGAGTACCTGGAGATGTAAAGCAGGTTGGACGAGGTTATCTAATCGCTTCCTGCCTTCAGGGACACTTCTCTCCCTGGGCTGCTTCAAAGTGCAGCTATCAAGGTACCACACGCTTTGCCATAAACGGATTGCTCTATGCGGAGAGGGAAGCGGGGGTGGGGGGTGAAGCTTCCCTCAGGATCAAACCCGGGTCGGGAGCTGGGCTAGATTTTCTGAGAACAACGCCCTTCAACAATCGGCTCCAGCTTTGACCTCTGAACTGTGAATGCGATTGAAAATCTGGAGCAGCTCGTGGAGGAGAGTATAAAGGCTGTGGTCATTAATCACACCAGCCGCCTCAAACATGCCATCCACACACACACGCATAAACACACACACGCACACACACGCACATGCACACACAATGATGACATTCAGGCTGCAAAGTCATACTGGGTGGTTGTTCTGGGAATATTTGAGGGAGTTTCCGCCCCACTTTAACACCATCAAAGATCCGAGGCAGATTTCCCTCATTCACCCCCCTCTGGATCTGAATAGTCATCCCTGCAATGATGCATGCAGAGAAGAAAAATAACCAGAGTACCGATTCCAGACACCGCAGTAGGTGCTATTATCATTGACTTTATGTCCAAACACCAAGGTCAAGTGTTGTTTTGGCTGTTTGTGGGAGCGTGCGGCCACCTGGGGAGGCTGAGCTCAGCCCAGACAGCCCAGGACTCACCGGCAGATCACAGAGGTTACAGTTCACACAATATAAAGCACTACAACAACTACAAGTCACCTTGATGCGTCAACTCCGAAGCAGTGCACCATCAATCTTTCTGCCTAGATACACAGCAGCACTCTGATTGAAGGTCAGAGGTTGGCTTCATGTGTTAAATCTCAGTTTCAGTTATGCTTCGATTTTTGACGTCATTCCATATTTGATTGTTTTTGTTGACTTCATTGTATGAAATTCTAATTTTATACATTCTTCTCCTTCATCATTAAAATTAATGCAACCAAAAAGTACATTTTTTCTCCGTTTTTTGTTTCTTTCTTGTGAAATACAACATTCCACAAAGGAAATACAGCATTCCTAAACTGAGAATAGATTACTGAGAAGTTAGCAGGTTCATGAATCGGTCAAGCAACAGAAGAATCTTTTCAGTTATTTTCCAAGCAACATTATTTATTTCCACTTTCTCAAACAGGATGATTTGCTGCTTTTCATTTTGTTATATCAAACTGAATATATTGAAAAAATCATTTAATTTGAAGACATCACATTCAGCTCTGGGTAACCGTGATGACTACATGTAATATTTTTTGATTTATAAACAAAACAATTTATCAGTTAATTAAAGCTGTAATCAATGAAAAGGAAATCATTATTGTAGCCCTTAGAAAAACACTAACCCCAATGATACTGGATGTTTAAAGCTGATAATATCAATATTTAAGAATTAAACAAAATCTGACAATGATATATCAGTTGATAGACTTTTTGGTCTAACACATGAAAAATGTGTGTGTGTGTGTGTGTGTCTGTGTGTGTCTGTGTCTGTGTGTCTGTGCAACATGTTTAAAAATGTCTACTTTAATATTTAGCATTACAAGTCCTATAATATTTACTTACTTATCATTTCACGTCAAGCTAATTTAATTTAAGCTAATTTAATGACAAAAATCAGGACACTTGATAACTGGGATTTGGATCCCAGCACCAGCGCCTCTGGCTTGATTGACAATACTCACAGCCAGTGAGGGACCGTGTCATTTTCACTGCACTATAGTGACTCCATCTGGTTAGTGACGTTCCTCTCTGTCACATGTCACAAAGCCTTAGCCTGTGGTCCGTCAATGTGGCAAGAAAAGGGATATTTTTTTTAATTCAGTAATTGTATCACTGTAGATATGAAATGCTTGCTGTGAAGATGAAAACTTGAAGTCATTCATACCTTCTCTAAAAGGTATTATTCGTTTAGAATTAAACTGATCGAATCTTAATTTTGCTAGAGATGGCCTGTGTCATCCTTCAGAACCAACAAAAAAAAAAAAAACAATGACTTATGGAATACTCTCCAGGACTCCCTCAAGGACTTACAGGACCACTTGAATGACCCCTCACACACGCTGAACATCTCATGACACCTGCTTAAAAACTTCTGGATCCACCGTTGTCCAAAACCCTTGAAGTCCTGCAAGTATTGCTGGATCTGCATTTTGAGAACCCCCAGCACATACGAAAGCATTTGCCACAGCTGGCAACCACTTGTCACTGAGTGAAAGCCGGCGAATGTAACAGAGCTGGGTAACTGGGCTGAGCTGAGGCCACTGAGACAGCGGCGGTGGCGGCAGGGGAATTGCAGTGTTGTTCTCCAAGATGGAACTCTCAGCCCTTTTGTACTCAGCTCTCTCCAGCAGCCGGGCTTGAATAGCTCCAAAGTGACGCCTCCATGCTGCTTTAAAAGCTAAGTAGCACAAAGGTTGAACAAGGAACTGAGAGAAATGTTCACTTAGTCGACATCTGGGCTGGAAATACATAACACTCAACACTCTCCACGGCTTTCACTTGATGGTCACACAATATACTTGTCCGAGTGTGCGTTGCTTATATATGTGTGTGTGTGTGTGTGTGTGTGTCTGTGTGTGTGTGTGTGTGTGTGTGTGTGTGTGTGCGTGCGTGTGCGCATGTGTGTTCAGTCGCACAGCATGTGGCCATTTACGCAAATGCCTTTGCTATATAATTGAATTAATACTGGCTTGCTCTTGATTTCAACTTCAAACAGCTCAATGAAAACATTTTGCGTTTTTATTATTATGAGGTAATTTAGAGGTCTGTGGACTGAAGAGGGGTATTGTTAGACGGGGTTGGGGGTGGAGGTATGTCGGGAGGGGGGGGGGGTCACACTGTGTGAGCTGTGCTGTAGTGATCTCAGTGGGAGTTTCTGTCCTCCCCACCGTGCAGACTGCTTGACACTGTAGGCCCCATTTGCACTGTCTGATAATAACGGCTTAATGTGGCTGCTATGACTGTTGCCAGTGGGACCTCTGCATCTGTTTCTCCAGGGGGGGAGTGATATGGTGTGAGCCAGCAACCACAGAGACCTCACCGCCGGACGTCAAGTCACAATGCGACACCAAGACACAGACAAGACCCACATCTTCCTCTCTTTCTTTCTTTTTTTTTTTTTTTTTTTTTTTTAAGCTGTCAGCAATGTCAACATGGTTCAAATCCTTCAATCCTTCCTGTGGTCGGAGTTCATGTCTGTGACTACAGGAAGAACCCAAACTGCACAGCAATCTAATGATCCCGCTACAGAAAAACAGTCACTACAGCAGCAAATTAGAAGACAATACGAATAATGTTAAATAAGTAGGAGCAACATAATGTACGAAAGTGGCTCATTCACAGATTCTACTGTTATATATACAACAAAGGTATGTGTCAAAGATTGAAGACACTGAGATTAAGAATATAAACAATGACCGAGCATTTAAATAACAGCAGTATTTATATGAATGAAAATAAGCGGATTTTCAGCAAAAAGGCCAAATCAGACAGCTGTCAGGAATCCCACAACTCAAATATCTGCTTTCAAAATCCCTGTCCACCCTGTACAAACAGGTAACAAATATCAAGCACTATGCCTGTATCTATTTATCTGTCTATCTCTCCAGATATACATATCTAACAACTTGTTGACTTATTTTGAAAGAGGAAAAAAATTATGTAAAACAACAATATGCTATGATTTTAAATTGATCTGGTATTGAAAATGCGTGTCTGCAGTTTGATTATGAGGCTGAGTAAAGTATAAACCAGTCAGCTGCCACAACGCCTGTAACCTTTCATCCACGTAAAGTGCTCTGAATTAAATATATAGTAGTTCCATTAGAATGAACAAAAATCATGATAATCCCAGATGGAATTCCGCTGCTCAGGAATAACAGTGGGCGTGTTAATTAAATAGTGGACCCATAGGTGATGGTCTCGCTCTGTGGAATGTATTGTATTGCTGCTGTGTACCTGGGCTGCGCTGTTATCGGGGTCAAGGCGCGGCTCTCAGACAAGAGGCTTAAGCAGAGACAAGAGCCTTTAACACGAAATAAAACCATCAAAGTTCAGCTCTAATCCCCGCCGCCGTGGATAAGGCTGACTGTTAACGGGCTGCACAATAAGAGCGGTTTACTCTAGGCGGGATGGCTTTGTGTGCGCTTTTTTCCAGCCACACAATTCAACTCAGACAACACGGCGAACAGGATTTATTGGAGAAGCAGAGAGGATTTTCGGCAGCCACGCGCTGTGTTTAAAAAAAAATCCCACTTTTCCCTCGACAGTAGGAATTTTAGAATAAATTAATGCCTGTGTTCGATGTCTCTAAATGACACCAACCCTCAGAATTTAATTCAGACAGAGAGCGCAGGGAGACATATTTCACGAGGGAGAACTGTGGCCAAAATTTCAGCTCTGCAGGCAAAAATGTGACAAGCAGAGAATAGTGTCACAAAGAGGTCAAACAATACAACTCAAAAGTCTTTTTTTTTTTTTTTTCAATTAAATATCTATAGTTCGGGTTAGGCCACACAGCATATTGGCTCTGTGTATTTAAAGGAATAAATGTGTGCAAATACCTTCAGCACCTTGGAGAGCTCCACATCCACCAGCTGTGTGTTTTACATAGATAAATGAAGTCACACACATTTACACACACTGTGGACACAAGCTGCAATACTGTCACAAAAAGCTTTGCACACATTTAGAATATGCGGAATTACAGGTAAGTTATTGAATTGTCAGTAGGTGTAATAACTGCATCTGATGCACTTCTCACTGGCATTCATATTCAGTTTATAACGTAAAATAATTGTAATGTTTCAGTGATTACACCTGTTGGCAGTGGGCTGATATCCATTAGGAGGGATCATTTAGATGAATTATCAGTTAGAGATAGAATAATATGAAATCTGTGTGCATCAAAAATAAATAAAATGAAGCAAAGCACCTTTGAATTTTGAATATGTGTCTAATTAGAGACGAGCAGACTTCCTGTTTTCAGACCTGGTGTTTCATATAATTTGCAATCTAAAAAGCAGAATGCCAATTTGAAATCTTGAAAAGAATCTGGTTCCTCTCTCTTTTCTTTTCTTCTTCTTCTTCTTTGTGTTGGAAAGAAAGAGCGTCAAGTAATGCTTTTTGTTTTGTCAAAATCATAGAATTGGTCGTAAAATAACGCAGAGTACAGCCTCACTCCGTTGGTTTGCCAGAAGAAAGACTAAACTTATTCTGAACTACGTAAACTTACGAGTGTATTGGGATGTATTTTCATGTTTAGAAATAAGGTTAAATGAAGTTCATCCTGGAATTAAAGTTGAATCTACTCGCGGGTTGTTGCTGTTATTTTCCGGCTGACTCATTTTAAAGTTGAGGGGAGCAGAACTACCCTGAAAAAGCATATTTGTCATGACGTCTGTTTCCTTCTACACTTGCTTGGTAAAATAACCAGTCAAACAAGGCTGGACCGGCTGTAGAGTGTACCCTGCTGTCCAGGCAGCCAGACGGTCGACATGGAGTTTTCGTTTATTATGGCGCCCCCGTGAGACGATTCCGCTGCCTGAGCCGGTTACTGAGCGCTGCTTTAAGCACCAGATTAACGACAACCTTGAAATACTCTTTAAAAAAAAGAGAGAGAGAGAAAAAACTTGTTCTTCATCACATCAGGTATTTTTGACCCCTTTTCCCTATGGCAAAAGTCTGATTTCCTCAGTAATATAAAATAAGTGCATTTACGCACAGCGTTACTGCGCACAGGAGAGTCCCTCTGGTTCAAGTTTCATTGTCAAACAATTGTATAAAAGTGCGCTGATAAAGTTTGAATCCGTCCTTCACACACTTGACATTCTGTGCACTGTACCACACACTGAAATAACCGAACAGCCGCGTCTCTCCAGCCGCGGTGGATACGCGTTTGGAAATGCGCACGGTTGAACGGGGTAAAGTCCTCTCATAATGAGAACATTACAACAGTTATGGCTCTTAGACTTTCTGTCAGCGTGAAGTGGAGAGAGTTGAGCTAGAAGTACAGGCTGAGCAGTGTTGAACTCACCAGACAAAGTGCAGGTGTCAGGAGGAACACGGCGCACCAGCACGTCACCTGCATCCTCCCGGAGCTCAAAGTTCCACTAATTTCCCTCGACTGGTAGTTGTGGCTTTGGGGACCATAAATCCACCTGGTATCCACCTCACAGCACGGTCAAGCCCCTCAGCAGCCCAGGCAAAAAGGACACAACGCACCCCATGACTGCTGAACAAAGCTGAGAGTTAGAGGCTGGGGCGCAAAACGGAGGAGCCGGTGAAAAGGCTGCTGCTGCTGCTGCTGCTGCTGCTGCGGGGGGTGGTGGTGAAGGGGGGTGGGGGCGACAAACAGCGGTTACTTTAGAGTTAATCCAGGTAGAGGGAGCAGCAGGGTCATAGCTGTGAGCAGGTTCAGGTCCTGATTGTCTGATAGCTGGTGCGCGCAGCCGTCGGAGCGCTCCGATCTGAGGGGAACGGCGGTGCTTTCCGCTTTATAACACGCGCCTACAACACAAGCGGGGAGGCTCTCGCTGTAGGGGGGAGGGACGAGCTGAGGGGGGAGAAAAAGGCAGGAAAAGACGAATAAAACGAGAGGAGATTGGTCCAAGACGCAGCGAGGATGAAGAAAGCAAAGTTTTTTTTTCTCTCTATCTTTTTTCTTAAGCAGACGCTGGTGAGGAAAAAGCGTTTCACCTTGGCTGCTGGTTTGTGCGCTTGATGGAGATGAATGAGCTGACATTCAGAACTCCGCTGCCAATAACTCCAGGCAGCCCCCTCCTCCACCCGGCCCCAAACAGGAGAGCCTCAAACCTGAACAAATACAACACAACAGCTGTTGTTCATGATGTAATTCCAATATATTAATACTCATCATCACAGTCAGACGCTACAATATTATTGCCAATAGTAATGCTACCTCTAACGTCTCCAACATCTGCTGAACATCAAGCAATGTGTTTGCATTTTCATGTAAACACACATGTTCAGAGGCATATATACTTCAGCTGTAAAAAAAAAAAAAAAAAAAAAAAAAAAACCTCCGTCTTATCATTTCATATATTGCACTCCCAAAAAAGCACATTTTATTGAAATAAGTGAATGAATAAAATGAAAGAAAAACGCAAGTGCGGTAAGAATATTTTAAACTCCAAGAGACATCTGCTTGAGTCACTGAATTTTCTAGAAATAAGTGTCACTATGTCAAAAGAATAAGAATAAGGCTGCTGCACTAGAATACAGAAAAAAGTGGGGGGAAGAAGTTGATTTGCACTGAAAACATTTTGAAAGTCTTAAAGCTACAATAAGTTTTCCATCATCAGGCTTTCATCATAATCATTCTGCTGTAGCGATGTGGAGTATTTGCACTCATTAGTTACTTTTCTACATAGTACTTTGCATTGTCAGAGCCCACCATTTGTGTGCTGTTTCAAAAGGTGTGTATTTGTACAAGTGACTTACAGGAATTCCAAGCACACTGCATTTTAATTTGTGCATATGAGCATATGTTATGTAATGAGGTAATCTGGATGAGTGGAACAGCTGGTCCTCAGAATTTTGAAGATGGTAACATATTTTCAGTTGTAAAAATTTGAGCATAGCAACAATGTTGCAATGTAAACAGATAGTTGAGTCGTCTCCTGTTGTACCTCAAAGACAAAGAAGCCTTTTTTTCAACAGAAATCTGAGGCTTCGTCCAAATGTTTTCAGGATATTCTTTGCATTACCACCAGTAACCACCGGTCTCACCCAACCAACCAGATCTGAAATCATATGGATTTTACATGAAAACTAGCAGATTTTTTTTTTCATTTGTTTAATAGGATAAGACTTAATGGACATTTAGGAAGAAAAGACTCAATGAAAACAATTCACCTTCTAAGGAAAAAAAAAAAAAAGACGCCCCATTGAACCCTCCCCATACACACAGTCAAGTATGTCTGCAGTGGATTACTGCCCTGCCTAAGCTTTGCTGTATGGTAATTACTTTGTAATATTCTAGTTATATACTTGTTGGTTTAAGAATATATACCATGCAAGCATAATATTTACTATATATAAGGTTACAGATGTCAAAGTTAGATTTTGACACAGGGCCACTTTATAAGATTGGGTCCTTGAGATCTTTATCATTTCAGCTTTTAATTGTGCTCTCCACATTTACATTTTACCAACCAAATGTATGGAAAGTACTGCACAGTCATTGCCACACAGATGACCAGGGGCTTTCAGGGCCCCCTGAGAGTTTGGGATCCAGTTGGATTACGTAATCCAGCCTTGGATGACATTTCTGCAGTATGGGAAATGTCATTTGTATTATGTGATGACACCTGAGTGTGGTGAGATGTTAGATGTTAGATGCGGTTGAATACCATGAAAATGCTACTAAGTGGACCTTTGTGTTGAGATGCTTTTGTCACTCATGTAAAGGGGCTGTAGGGTCTAAGAGTAAAATTGGACATCCAGATTTGTACAATAGACAAAGGCAAAAAAGAATTGTGTGTGTATGTGTGTGTTTATGTATTTATATATTTGGGTGAAAGCCTGTGTGTGGGTGTGTGTTTGTGTGTGTGTGTGTGTGTGTGTGTGTGTGTGTGTGTGTGTGTGCTCTAGATGCCAGCAGAGGCAGGACAAGGTGACTGAATCCTGAATGTGTGTTTCTGTCTTGGAGATAGATAGATAGGATCCTTTTTGTCGAGGAACAGAAGGGGTGGGGAGGTGAGCAGAAAAGAAAAGACAGGAGGGGCTGTGCTTTAATAAATCCCCAGCAGTCTCATTGCTACAACATTGCAGTGGTCAAGCATTGTCGCCATAACTCAGCCAGCAGGGCTGATGGGATCCTGCTCTGAATGGCCCAGATAGCCTTCACAGGCCCAGCATGGCATGCAGTGGTAGAGCAGGCGGAGATAAATAACCAGAGTCTGGCTGACTTCCATTGTGGCTGTAATGAAGCACAGTCTGGTCTCTGGTAAGATAAAGGGCCCATAATTCAAGATTAACTCAAAATTCAGTCCTTGTTGATCAAAGATTAATCCAGATTTGGCCTTTTTTGTCTTTGTCTTTTTCTTCTTCTTCTTTTTCTTCTTCTTCTTCCTCTGTTTTTTTCCAGTATGGCCATTTGGAGAAAGACAAGCCCAGTATCCCTTGGGTCATCAACATCATCTATGCTCAGTGCTAATGCAAGACGAAATGTGTCCTTTATTAAGAGAGGCAAAAATGACAGATGTGGAAGTTTGGGTGGTGGATGAGCTTGCGGTGCATTCAGCTTTCAGAGACCAGAGTTGGTGTGTTGTCACAGACTTCACGTTCTTTTTCACCTTAGCCACAATCTTTCCCTATAACCTTAACCATACTGCATTTGACATAGCAGACATTATAGAAAACAAGCTTTTATAAAAAGTTAGTTTTAGATGTAAAAACACAGTCACTTAACATGATCCAGGTTTTTGCAGAATTAGTTAGACAACACACCATGTGAGCATCATTACATTCCGACCATTTGGAAGATACTTCTGTCCAAATTAAGACTGATCTGTCCAAAATAAGAACAAGAGCTAGATGTCATCCAAAGACAGTGAGTTCAGTGCTACAGTGTAAGGCTTCTCTATGTAATGAGACCTCAGAAAATGCACATTAAGATTCTGGTCATTTTCTGCCAGTATTTTTCATGGATGTAGTAGTTTGCTATGTAGGAAGATGATATCCGAATCTTAATTCCATCTAACCGATTTGCTATTCCTCCAACTAGGTACAACAGCCTTCAGAGAGCAGTTACAGTGTTGGGTGGATCAGTGTTCCATAATAATAATATGTAGGTTACACTACTTCTTAGACCCTCACTGAACATTGTGACTGGATATGAATCACGAGGTGCGTGACCGTTCAATATGAATGTAATTCCAAGGTTAGAAGAGTGGTGTAAAACTCAAATTCACAACAGACATTTCCCTTACTGATTGTGAAAATATAACAACACTGGCTTGTGCAGACATTGGGACACCTTTCATCTGAGGGTGGTTTGGCCTTGCTAGTGTCAAAATGTATGTAATAAAAGTGTGAATAAAAATAGAGAAGCAATTTAGTGCTTTGACTAATGCTTTGGAATGTGTGCCCAGTCACTAACAGACAGTTCTCGGGGAAGTATGAGTCTCATTGCATTTCAAGGGCACTATAGAGTGTCAGTGAAGCACAGAGCGTTAGAACTGAGCCACTGAGTTGTGTCAGTGTCACAGAATGAGAACCATTCACAAGAGGGATGTGAACACAGCCGGAGCCTGCCGACCATTACCGAAAGGGGAGAAAGAGAAGATTTCTTACTTCTCAATCAAACACCTGCTCTCTTTCCTCTTTTCAGCACAAGATCATCTCTCATTGATAGAGTATAATCAAGAGGTCAAGTTGCTAATTTTCCAAGCACACCTTTTGGTGGCCATTTAGTGCTGGGGGAGAAAATTACAGGGTAGCCTCTTCCTAATAGCTTACCATTGGACTGCAAAGAGGAGGGGTAGGAGATAAAAACAAGAGAGAGGAAGAGGATGATTGGCCAGCTGAGTGACGCTGGCGTCCGGTGGCATGAATATGTTCAGCTGGCTCGGCTCCATCAGTGATTGTGAGGGCAGATGTTGCTGCAGGCCCTCAGGCGTGGCCATGAGGCGGTGGCAGCAGGTTTGCCGTGGCTGCTGCCCAACCAGCTGCCATTTGAAGTGTCACTCCACATCTACAGCGAGGGATAGGAGTCAAACTGGGCTTGACCAGAAGGGCCAAGGGTGCGCTTCACGCCATGTGTGGCGACAAAAGGCCCGGCGGTCTGCAGTCACGGTCGAGGCTGCCAGTGCTTTTCAGGAGGATGTAGAGGGTGGGCGGGCTGAGGGGAGCTGACAGAAACAAATGGCTGAGCAGAGTGTCGGTCACAGGATGCAGCTGCTGCACATCAATCGCTTCCTCATCACAATTAGAATGACTACCGGCTTCAGCATTGAGGAGCAGGGACGGAAACTCCATTTTCACTCAAAAGATTCCATTTGGCTTATTGAGGGGTGTGAATACAAGTCCTCGAGTGAAAAACAGCCAGAGATTTGAGACTTATTTTTAACGCAAACTTTCAGAACTTGGGTAGAGTAGAAGGCCCTGCTGCTGGAAACCATATGGGAGTCTGCTATTAAAGAAGTTTTCAGCAATTTTTGTGAAAGGATGAATCAGGTTTATTTAAACTCTCATTTGTTGTATGTTTGGTCATTGTTTCTATTGGTTATGATAACATTGTACTTACTAGGTTATTTGCTAAGATTTGGGAATGCTGTGACATGACTGCGATATCTCAAGGAACTTTATGTCCAATGCTAATGTTCAGCACCAGAAGTAATCTGACCTTCAGACAGGTGTAAACATGGCAACAGTTTATCCAGATGAACTAAACCACTTTATTTGGAGGTTAAATTGAATGTGTGCACAGCTGTAATGTTACTAATAACTGTGTGCGCACAACAAGGTTCACGTTGAAACAGGAAATAGGTCAGTAAATTGTGATGGCTGTTTAGAATAGACAGTTTGGGAAATGTTTTTACCGTTCACCTTTGTTTTCTCTTCCAGATAATTTGACAGATTGTGGGGTTTGTTTAAAACCTGTTCATTCTTCCGGTTTTTGGTGTTTCTTGCCCCGTCTCACTCATTTTTATGGATGTCACAGTGTCCGAAAATCTCAGCAATTTATTTCTAGAGTACAATTTTACTTCTACTGCAAGGACACAACAAGTAAAAACAGTAACAAACCAGAATTATGCTTGAAAGGTGACCGAATTATTGAACAAAGGTGAACCAGGTGTGTTGAAGATGTTGCAGTCACTGTATGTGGTTCTTAACCGCGAGGCGACCATGATGCCTCAGAGAACAGGTATATCAGTAAAATCTAAAATCAAAACCTGTCTGATGGGGCACAGACAAGATTAAAAAACAAAGGCCTTCCACCTGCTCTAACCCTGTATATTCACTCTCTACCCCACATGCAATTCTGCTTTCAGGTATGGTATCAGGTATCATTTTCCAGCCACAGGAAGAAAGAATCCTAGAATTTAAAAGAAAAATCTGGCCTGAATAGCATCACATCTTTTACTTCTGTTGTTCCTTTGGTAAACTTTGCTATAAATCATCAAAGAGCAGCCTGCTTGTAATCATTAGTCTCCGGTGTGCAGTTTACTGACGTTAAATCATAGGAATTCTGATCGTTCCAAAAGCATTTCTCACCACTATCTGCAGTGAAAAAGGCTATTTTATCCATTGGTTATGATGTAAAGGCAGAAAACATGACTGATATTCAATCAGAAATGAGAACATTTTTCCGTGGGTTTCCTCTCTCACACGCTACCATACTGCAGCCTTTTCTGAAAGCTTTTTTAAGACAGACCACCACTTCTGTTGATGGAGGGAGTGCTTTATTTTATCAGGAGGAGATTATCAGTTAAAGGAGACATCTTTTATCTTTGGGCTTGTGGTAGCAGAATTTAGAAACAAAGAGTGCTGCGTAGATGATCTTTAGTGTTTGACCTAGTATCCTTAATCACATTTTTTTTGCCAGATCTTGATGTCTCTGGGGTCACAGCGAAGTCACCCGTTTGAAGTGGGTTTCGCAACATAGCTTAATTGATTAGGGCAGTCGGTAGGACTTCCTTTTCTAGGCAGAGGGAATTTAATTGGAAGACAGAGACATGATTATGTGAAGTGCTGATTAAATGAGAGGACCAAAACCATGTAGCCTGTCTCTGTTTTATTTCCCAACATCCGATCATAATCAGGGGCTCTGATGATAAAGGCAATTACATTACTTCAACAAGCAGAGGACAACAATTTAACCAATAGAGAAAAAGAATAATTAGACCTAATTGTCAATCAACATGACTGCATTAGGACGGAATCAGTGCCTTCAGGGTCCGTAGTCAGAAACACAGTGTGGTAAAAGTAAATGAATAAATGAATAAAGATAAAAAATTCTCTCTCTATATATATATATATACCCAGTAAAGAATGCTTGTCTTTTTTTGTTTTGTTTTCTATTGTTTTTTAGTTTGTTTGTTTTGTTTTTTTCGAGTGTGTTTTTAGCCAAATTTCTGTATCCTCATGACAGAGGTTAATTTGCAGTGACCCATTCCTTTTCAGCAATGAATTCCTCTTTGTCTCTTTGCGAAGTGGAAGCTTTTATACAACCTATGAGCTCAGTTGCTGAACAAAGTGCAGTACTGAGAATATTGTCCCACCTCTATGAGGCTATCAACCATTAAGAACAGTGTTAAAAATGACATGAAATGACCTGAATGTTTTTTTTTTTTTTTTTTTTTAAGGTTTTACAATGTTGCATGGGCTAAGGCATCATAGCACCATCAAACCACAATCCTGCACACATCAAGCTGAGCACTCTGCACACCTTTAGCTGTCTTTTACTGACATCTGGTGGTCACTTGTGTGCTTCAGTTCCCTATTAAAAACAACTGTCATTAAAAATGTTATGGTCCTATATCAGTATCAGCGTTACTCTTATACTGAGATTGTCCTATTGCTCAACATAGCCCTTGTTAAACAGCATGGTCATTTTAAAGATACTATGTGACACTGGAGCAAAAATGACTTGCAGGTCCTCCATTAACATCCTGCTCCTCTCCTTGCAATGTCTATACTTCTCTCTTGCTGTGTGGTAACTTGATTGAACATTATGTGGATTACATTAAGGCCAACCTTGGACCAGCTGATGGTGCTCTTTAGTCGTGCAAATTGCCAAATTAAATTAGCACAAACAAGATAGTTGATGGAAAGCTTTTGGATCCCTTGCTCTTGGGAATTATGGGCCACCGTACCTGGTTTTCCTGGTTGGTGATCCTGCTTTGAGTACAAATTGAGTTGAGCTATCACCCGTCAGACTGACAGTCTCTTACGCTTAGATTCTCTGATTTCAAAAAGTTGGTATGCTGTATAAAACAGAATATGTTTTTGTAGCATTCCACAACATTCCCATCAAATTTACAATAAGTATGTATTTACAAAATCAAGTTGATGAATTAAACATTACATATATTGTTTTTGTACTGTGTTCAATTGAGTAAATGTCAAAAAGCATCAGCAGATTATTGCATTCTGTCTTGTTTATGTTTTTCACAGCTTCCCAACCTTTTTGGAATTTGGGTTGTAGATCACACACAAGACTATCAAAGAGGCAAAGCAGGCAACTGCCCCAGGGCCTTACACCCCAGGCCCCAACATGTCCAAGATCACTGTGTGGCAAGTGGTTTGTGATAACTCAATTTCCCCAGCGTAGGATCAATTAAGTTTTATCTTATCTTATCTAACTTTATTAATTGTAACTTTGTTTCGCCTGGCCCTGTTTTGAGGATCACTCTGACTTCATCATCTGAGGGGAAATTGTGCTCACGCGATGCGTATTCCTAAATTAACTTATAGCAAAATAAATTACCACACATAAAAGCTGGGGCCACATAATATTCCAGCATAGGAATGCTGTAGCTACAGAGATGGAGAGAATCAAATGCATCTAAGCACATGTCTTGTGACAGCTGAGTTGTGGTTGTGGGCTGGTTCAGTCCAGACATCCATATGTTAATGTCAGAGTTTCGGGTTCCTCTCCGTCCTTCTACAGTAGTATGTGCTCTAAGTGGAAGGGGACATCAGGGCCCAGTCATGTCAAACCTTGGCCACCCTCATATAACCATGGTTTCTGTATCTTCTTAGTATACCCTATACTAAATGCTTTGTTGTTATTATCTCTGAAATGTAAAAGCCATTTTGCAGTGTGACAGGTCTCGTGGAAACTTACGTCCATCAGATTGACCAAAATGTTTAAGCGATTCAGATTTTAAAACAACAATTGGATTAAAATTAAGCATCACATTTAAGATTTACAGTATATTCACAGTGTAAGAGAACGAGTCAGTGTTACTGCCATCTAACTGACAAAATGCAATTCTGCCTGGAGTCTTAATCGTTAAAGCTCATAGAGCTCTACCCCACACATGAATCAGATACATGTGAATTATGTACATGTCTATGAGAAAATATATATAATATATAGATAGGGTGTGAAAATATATGTCTACATATAGGCAAATATTTTCACACCCTATCCATGTGTCCGGAGAGCTGGTGGTCATTGTATGTGCTTCATAATTTCAAATAAATATATTGTAGTAATGAAACAAGGGCGATAACATTTTACATGTTGATCAAAGTACTGCAGCTTCCAAACAGTCTTTTCCCTCTTTATCTCTGCTGGAGGAAAAAGGGACTTTTGAATATTTGGCCCGTTGGCCTGCATAACTGTAATTCATGAGCCAAAGACAACATTTCTATTCCTATAACATCCTGTCAACTCCCAAAAATTTTAGTCAGTTTGACATTTCACATCAGGCTGAAGAAGCTTTCAAAAAGGCAACAACACTTTGAAATATTTCCCTTGTTTATTATCAGCAATTAGTCAAATACATATAAACAAATAGTAGGAAAAGGACAGAATTCGTCAGTGACTTTGTTTTTCACAAGGTTATCAGTATCGCTTTTAGCACACTCCATTCACACCTCCACTTTTTCTTTTTTTTCTATTTTTTCTTTTTGCGCAACATCTTGTGCAGTAAAAAAGGAAACACGTTATGGTACATGAACAATAAATTAAAAAAGAAATATTTAGCACTTTATTTACAACTCATATTCCAAGAAATATAAAATAAACATTCCATTAACTTACTAGCAACAAACTTCACAGAATATTAAAGTGCCACTCTCTGGCAATGATATGACGTCTCATACTGATAAACAATAAACTGTTCATGTTGGGTATGACTGGACTTTTAGCTTACTTCAGGCAGCATTGTATCGTCTCAAAATACTTGCATACAATGATTCCTCCTGAATGGAATTTTTAGCAATAGAAAAGCTTCTGGGAAGGATTTTACAGCATCCTGAGACACTAAAAGTCCCTCAGAGTGTTACAGTTGTTTAGGGGCTGAAAGCCTTTTAAGACAGGGAGACTACACTGGTAGGGTCTCTCTGGGATACATGGCTGAAGAGTTCACCTAGATGAATGTCATTAAACACTTGAGTGGGTGAATAAAGCCTGTAAGACAGAACGTAATCCTTCAAGCTTTTCTGTAGCTGCGAACAGGGAGGAACCTCACTCTGGACTACAGAGAGGTGTTTGTTTTCTGGTGTCTTATAGCATACAAGATTAGACTGGATTTGAGGTCAGTGTAAATTGATTGATCTCATGAAGACCGGTTGGGTGAATAATAACAGATTAATAACTTAAATCTACAACTGCAGACTTCATGGACTGTTGCATTAAAAAAAAAATACATAAATAAAAAACTATGAATGACTCACTGACATTTGTAACCAAAAACCTGATAACTTATAAAGGAGCATTTGTAAAATACCAATAATAAAATCATTACTTGTAATTTATAAACCCTTTATAGAAGGTACCATCTAAGAAAGTGGAATGAAAATCAGAATTCTGGTTGGACCTGGGGCCTGATCCTTTGAAGGCGGGTCTTTTAGAGAACATGAACAACATGAAGGTCAGGCTAAACCTCTTCAAATGAGATGGTCTAGTATTCCCTCATTGTAAGGGTGGAGGCTGGAAGGGTGTGTCACAGACCACAACTGATGGTTCATCGGTGCACTCCTTGTCAAAAATGTCAAGTTTACCACCCTGAGGGTGCCTTCACATGGCAACAAAGTAGAAATACCAAGAATACAGACATGTGGGTTCCATAATCGGCAAGTTTACAGTGAGACACTGCAATCAAAAAATGATGTACAACTAGAACCAAAGCACCAGTTCAAATACCCTGTGATTAGCAATGTATTCATCAAATTTTTCCTCCAAATTTGTGAAAAAGTAAGCTACATTTACAGTATCTGCCAAATTTGGAGGAGCCTTTGGAACAGTGGAGGCTCATCCAGTCAATCAGACTCACTAAATTTTGTCAGGTTATGCTAGACTGTAAGACATGCTGTGCGACCACATCAGAAATCAAGAGTGTGTATAGCTGTTCCAAACCAGCAGCACAGGAGTGGAAACCTGAGAGGAGGAAGATGGGAAATATGGGTATATGGGAAATATGGGTATATACCAATAAGGGCATACACTTTCAGACAGTCTCACTTGAAATGCACTGATCGTGTTGTACTCTGTGTTTCACATGGAAAATGACAGAAAAGTTGACAAAAGAATGAAAAAAAGAGGAAGACAGAAGAGAGAAGTTCAAACCGTGGCTCTTCTCACCTCCACAGCTCAACAATAACAATCACCACACGAAATGAGTGTTAGATTGTTGGTTCTGGAAAGTTACAAAGATGCACACAAACGATCTAATGTCAGAAATGTGTGTGTGTGTGTGTGTGTGTGTGTGTGTGTGGGCGTTGGGGGTGTATAAGGTGTTCGGCCATCCAACAAGCGGCTCTGACAGGCGCCTTCAAGGCCCAAGTATGCTTCAAGCTTTGTGCTTGTCAGGCTGTTTCATAATTTCTGAGACTTCATTGTTGGAATTGGGGAGGCTGTGTCCCACCATTCCCGTAACTTTCCAAAACTGACAATCCATCAAGCACACCCATTTTATCCAGCAATTATCAGGTGTGTGGACATTAGAACCTCCCTCTCAGCTCTCTTTCATTCTTCACATAACTGTTTCTGTTGTTTGTGGTTATGCCATTGTTCTGATGTTTGTCTGTGCTCATATGCTATCTGCTTTTTTTATGTGCATATTTCTTTTAATGTTTTTTGCTTGTTTTTATTTTTTCATGTACCATCAACCTGTCAGGGACTGCAGAACAAAATTAGCCTGTATGGTTAAATCTGGCACATGGACCGGATGGACCCAAGTGTTCATGTTAGTTAATGTGCATTTTCCCTTAAGCCTTAAATAAAATACACATACTCCCATGTGTACAAGCAGCTGCAACAACATAACTATCTGAAGACGTGTGCTGTCATCCCCAATCATCATGGCTACACTACAGAGACATGCAACAGAGTTCCATGAGTTCTTAAAGATACATGGAGGAGGCAGTGGGATGCAGCCAGGAGGCAAGACAGCAAGCTTTTCACCCTCGCTTTGAGTGTGGTCCTTCAGAACATGCAGGTTCAAATGCTTTTGTCTTTAGACGTGATCTAACTTGTTCATTGTAGTTAGTTTGAAGCATAGTGAGACCTTTACAAAATCAAGGAATGCAGAAGGCATTGACACAGAACAAAATTATTTGGAGATGTAACTCAGATTCAAAGAAGTCTGAATTCTTTAATCTCTGGCTTGTGATGCTCTTCATAGTCTGATATATTTCTGAGACTTTGAACTCATTATTTAAATGAGCCATCCAAGATTAATCTCCAAACTCAAATATCACAGGCGTTTATTCATCTGAACACTTGAAGCCAAGAGTCAATATTAAATTATACTCCATCTCCTGGTCTTGTTAGCACTTTTCTTCTTCTCATATCATAGGGTCGAAAAGGGTTTCATAATGGATGGGTTTCTATGGATCTCCTGCAGTCTGAGTTGATAATAATAACGTGTATCAATAATTTACAAAAGTAAGAGATCATGATCTTAAGCCACAGTCAAAAAATTAGAAAGGAACTCAGGCAGAGTTTGAGACGTGTAGCTGTACATACTAGAAAGGGTAAAGTTGAAAACACAGAAAAAATCCTATTTACATTGCGTCCCATCATATCACACATAAGAGGTAATAGAAGAAAAATATCAACAAACATTGGTGAGTTCTGTTTGCAAAAAAGTCTACTTTTTTACATTTCTAGCACAAGACTGTACACCATCTTGTATTCAGAGAGGCAGTTTCCTATGGCATAAGCTAGACATACAGTAAGTACATATCATGCTGCACTAATATAGTGCAAAATTATGCCTGAAAAATCAAAGGGAGAGGCAGGCAGAAGTGATGGTGACTCTGGGAATTACATATTTGCTGTCTGGTTTTATCTTTGCTGTCGAGATGAACCTAGGCCACAATAACACAGATGAATCTGAATGTACATAATTTCCTAAAGAGATGATCCCACTCAGCAGTGACAAAATTACCTAAAGACCAATGAAGATTTGTGCTTTTCGAGCAAAATCTGAGTTTTCGGGTGACCCCCTCCAAAGACTGGTTTGGATGTTACTGGCAGTACGAAATGGCAGAGAAGCAAAGGCAGACTTCCAGAAGAAGATAAAGAATTCATGAAGGCTCTTGTGAAACAAAGTATCAAAAAATGACATTAAAAAAGAGAATGGGAACATAAAGGCTGCTAATGACATGGATTCAGTGTCTTGATCTTTGAGGTTTCGCTTTCTGTCAGAATCATCTTCCCAGGGTGTCCACCTGTAGGTTGAACAATGCCCAGCGTCAGCCCTGACATCGAAGAGTTTCTATAGAAACCCTGTGTGTCCTGCAGTAGGACAAATGTCTGTAGGTAAACGTGGTCAGCGGGAAGACTCCTACATGTCGGCGTCTCCGTCATAGGCCAGAGTCAGCGGCTTCAGCCTGTTATTCATCTGCCGCCGTTGTGGCCTCTTTGGCTTTTTGCTACAAACAAAAAAAACAAGGAAACAATGCTTAGAGAATGGCGCCACAACTGTTCAACCATGGTAAATATAAGCTTGTTCAGAGCGAAAGAAGAAGCCAATGAACTGTAGATCACAGCTGAGCTGACGTGCGGTCAGTCAATTCTACCAGGTACTGATTCTGTTCGTGACAATAACACTAGCACACAGCACACTCAGATCAGCTTGACGATTCTATGATTGAGATGAGTTCAAGTTTCATTCTTCTAAAAATTGAACACTAAGGTCACTGCTAAAGCTGCATGTCTTTGGACTGTGGAGGAAACCCACAGACACTGGGACAGCTTGGATTTAAACTCAGGAGCCTGTTGCTGCATCTGCATCAAGGCTTCATTTTCATACTGGAGAAAAACAATCCAAATTCAATCTAGAACAGTTTGGAACGCTTTGCAAAAATGTCAGCACCAAAGTTGTATGAGATTAAGCATAAATGGCATATAATTTATAAATGCTGTGAAGTTGTTCTATGGGAGTGCCACACACAGCAGTCAGTGTAAACAGGCAATGCAATGATTAAATGATTTTAAGGAATCTACAGCTGAAGTACAAGTTAGCTGTCATCTATACTTCAAATACACTGAAAAATTCTGAATTGCTTTTATATGGTACACAAATGAGGAATAAACATATAGTGTACACATTTAAATGAAAGCTGTGAACAATATTTGACATTATTTTGTACAATATATAATACAATATGTGTATGGATGACCAGAAGATGGCAGCAGAGGAAATATTACCATTCCGACTGGCCTGCTGGCTGGCAGATTCAGAGGTTGTTAAAGCCTTTTATATCCTGATTTTTGAACAGTGGAAACTGCTAAGAGCAACCCACCACCACACAGTGGTAGTAATATTAGCAGATTTAGTACAGTCGAAGGAGCAGCAGTAGTGGCAGTTGCAGTACTGTTATTGTATTAGTGTCAGATGTAGTTGCAGTAACAATGATTTTCATGAATCTGCATGCTGCTTTAGAAGCTTATGCAGCCAGACAAGGATTCAAACTAGGGAGGAAAGACTGAATATATGCCTTTATCCTTATTTGTTAGTGCAAATGACAAATGTATTTACTTATTACTTACTAATGTGATTAAATATCCGATACTTTTACCTTCAGTCCACTTAGCCTTTAAATGAATAGTTCAATGCTTCAGGAAATTAACTGATTTAAAGAGCAAACTGATAAAGTGCAGTCTGCTGTTTGTATTTACAGTAAAAGCCTGCAGGTGTGTGGTGAGTTTGAGAGAAGCTGGACTGCTCACCTCCAGAGAGTCATCCACTGAAATGAGTGAACAGGCACTGGAGGTGTTAGGGCACAAATGAATGTCAGGCGAAGTGAGTAACAGGAGGGTGAAATGAGGCCCTGACTAAGTGATGAGAGTTTCAAAGGGAGGTGGTGGGGGTGGCAGTGGCAGTGGCTGTTGCTGCTGCTGCTGCTGCTGCTGCTGTGGTTGTTGTGATCCTGGAGGCTGTTGTTCCAGTGCCTCATATTCCTGCTGCTGCTCCTGTTGCTGCTCTCTGAGTTGGCTGTGCCGGTGTAACTCGTCTTGCTCTAGTTTCTGGCATGCAGGGCAGGTGTAAGGCACAGTGTAGCTGTTTGGGTCCATCCAGTAAACCCCATCTGAGGGGGACTTGGATCTGGGCTTGCAGCAAAGGCAACAACCACAATAACTGAGCAGGGAGCATGAGGGTGAAGGTGGAAACAGAAAAACAAGAAATGAAGGTGACAAATGATGAGGGGGAAAGTAACATCAAAAAATGAAAAATAAGAAAACTGAAAAAATGAATCAACATAAGCAGTGATGTAATGGAGGTTACACTCAGGTTAAATCTCTGAACCCACCATGACGAGCAGGAACACTTTGCTACATTTTGGGCTGGTTTCATCTCAGGGCCTAAAAGAGCTCTGGATTACAGCATTAAATTGATGCTCTAAGCCTACAGGACTAAAGTCTAGGTCTAATATTTATCACTATAAGAAATAATAAATGATCAAAGCAGAGCTGATGAAATGAAAACTTAAAGGATTAATGTGGTGCTCTAAAATTCCTCATTAGATTAAATATGTTTGCTTTTATAAATATCTTCATTATACTTGGATGTCATATGTCTTTCAGGTGTGCACAGGTGTCAGCATGTATTATTCAGCTGGAGCACTGTACTGATCAGAGGATTCACCTCCAGTGATCTGCTCCACTCTCCTTGAGCAGCTTGATTTAATGTGAACCTTTTGCCTCCTCTTCATGACTCATAGTGTTTGTTCCATGGATGCATGAAAACACTCTGCGTGATTATAAAGCTCACCAAAACCACTGGAACAACAGTGAGCTCAGTCTCTAAAGCACTGACTGTACTAAATGATTCTGCGGGCATACCAGCACTGCCAGTTCATGACAGGCACATATTTCTGAAAGCAAAATGTCACTATTGCCCTGGACTCTGAGGTTACTAACCCTGAGATGCTGATCTTTAAGAAACGCAGCAGCAGCAGCAAAACAGCTGCAGAGTTTGAGTGGAGAACGAGTCAAAAAGCTAACACTATTTCATTCATCATTTATCAGGCTTGAATATCATGAGTGGATGATAAAGTGCTGGAGCCCCACTGTGTTACATTTGATTTAAATGTATTTACTAAGCTGTAACCTGACAGGGACAGAATGCAGGTAGCAGCAACTGAAGATGAAAATATGGATCAAACATAGACATACTTTACTTCTGGACAAATGGTTGACCCAGTTATAATGTGAGTGTAAATTTTTAGACATTTGTTTTACATTTAAAAATCTTGCCCAACAACATTTAATGACTGTATTTCATTGTGTGTACATTTAAACATAGTAATTGAAATGCTGTAAAAATACAGTTTATGCTGCCTATATTTTAAAAAAAATCACTTTGAAACTACATTTGGTCCAGTTTTACAATCTTAAAGTCCTTTCAGCTGGACTTCAATATCCTCAGTCAGACATATTCACATAATGTCCAACATGATGTAACATGATGCGACGAATCACATGATTATTCACTGATCAGTGTCTTATGTGCTTAAAGCTTCACAGAGACTTATAGATGTATTATAGATGTAGATAGATGTATAGATCTTATTCTGAGCTGATGATGAACTCATGAAGTGCAGAGATGACTCTCTCTGTTCTTACACTGATCACAGACTGCTCATAAGAGCGCTCATGATAAAGATAGTCCTTAGGTAAGAAACTAATATCTAACCGGGATTACGATGTTGTACATGTATGATCATGAACACTTCGGCAAATGAATGTGCCTTGATGTGGACTGTATGAATGAGAAAATTAAACGGCATCAAATCAAATCTGTTGTTGCATCTTGCCAAAATTTTGATTGAAATCTTAACAAGTTCTTCAGTTTCATTATACTTTCATCAGCTGTGTTTTGTCACTTTTTTAAGAGTTCCCCACTTAATATCTGTGAAATGAAAGTAAAGGAGATATCCACTGAAAGAGAAGCAGAGTTCACTGCTTTTGTTAACCCTCAGCCATGTTTCATTTAAACAAGTCTTTTATGATCTCCATTACTTCACTGAATGTAGGTGAGAGATGGCATGAATGTTAACGAATGTGATGATAGAAACAACACATGGTAGGGACACACAGTAATAATATGGAAGCGCTGGTACGTTACCATGCTAAGTAAGTCATGGAGATTATAAAGACGAGCAGAACAAATGCTCCTGCTGCTACTCCGTACACCCAGGTCTTCAGCTTCCCATCTGCACAGAGAATCACACACACACACTCACTGTTAACACACTGTCAGGATTTACGTTTCATTCCCTCGTCTAAGCTGAGGGGGGCAGTAGAGTTACACATAGAACACAGGGAGGACTTTGGCCACATTTTCCTGTCACACTTCAGTGTGGAAATAATTATTGGTCACTGAATCATCAGTGTAACACAAAGATACACAGATCGACATGCAGAGCCTTTAACACCAGAGAACAGACAGAATGGAAGGAGAACTGTTTGTGTTAAATGTGTTATTGCACTGCAACACCTCCATCTGTAAATACACTGTGATAAGTGAGTGTTGATGAGAACAGCTAAAAATATGCACCGTCACATGCAGAGTCTGTAAATCCAGCTTGTAGTGTATAAACTGTAAATGTACATAACAGTCTTTCTTCTCTTTCAAGCCAAACATGTTATACTGTACCAGCACTATCCTTCCCCTTTTCTCTTCTCCTTGTTCCAGCCTTCATCCCTTGCTCCTTCTTCCTCTTTTCCCCTTGTTCCCGTTTTTTCTTCCCTTTCCCCTTTCAACCAGTCTTTCCTCCTTTTTCCTTTATTACTGTTTCCTTCTCTTTTGTATCTATTGCTGTTTTAATTAATTTCCTTGTCTGCTGATTTTATATTTTTCTTTTTTTCTTCTTTCCTTCTCCATTCGCATATTACTTTTTCCCCTTTTCCTGTATTCTTGCTTTTCTTTTTGTCCTCCTCCCTTTCTTAATTTTTTTTTATTTATTGCTGTTTGTGTTGTGCTGCCCATTCTTTCTTGACTTTATCCCATTACATCAAATACATTATACATACATTCTGTTTAGCTGTTGCTTAATAAATTCTCCAAAGCGACTATAGTAAGTGCACTCAACCATGTGGATGTGACGCAAAAATTGCAAGAATCATGCAAATTCTACATTTATGTAGTAGCAATAAGAACCACTCTGAGAACTGAAATCCCTCTGCCTTTCCATCATACATCATTTTCTCTTCCCTCCTTTTCTGTCATCCCTTTGATTACTCACATTTCCTCCAGAAAATGCATGAATATATTTTAATTTGGTACAGTTTTAAAATACTTTTCTTTGACTTCTTGGACTGTTTCGCTTTTCACATTCTGATGGTGTGCAGAAGATTTACTCTTCTTATTCATATTTTGCTTCACTGTATTATGCCACAGTTTATCCTAAAAATTCACAGCCATCATGTCATTCAACATGATGAAAACAGAAGCTCCAGGAGCCAGGTGTCACAGACTGTGTTGAGGTGTGTTACCTGGGCCGAAGGGCTGCAGGAACCAGGTGCGTCCCGCCCTGCCTGGCGTGCTGGCTTCAGGCTGGGTGGGGTTGAAGGCTCGGATGGTCTTGACATCGGCCTTGTTGTCACCTGCAGTGGGGATCTCCAGCACCGGAATGACTGTGCACTGGTCCAGCAGACCGTCAGATGTCATCACTTCAGTGTAGCCCTCCTCACAGCCACAGACTCCCGCCTGACACAGGACGGAGGAACACAAAGGTTTGTTGAGACCTTAAGGGGTAAAACTCCTTCATATTTACATACATGTACAACATGTACATGTACAACAGCCCCACTGGCAGCTCTGTGAGGCTACTTGGACACAATGCTTAGAGCTAGCTGTTAATGACAGCATGTTAACAAAGTCACAGGGACAATACTGGCATGGTGATGGTATAGGTATAATTTTTATCTTGCTTTAACATGTTAGCATGCTAACATTTACTAATTAGCATTAAACACAAAGTACAGCTGAGGCAGCAGGAATGTCATTGAGTTTGCTCGTATTTGGTCATAAAGCAAAGCTCTGGAAACATTGTTTGATCTCCTGATACATTATCACAAAAGGTATTACAATTCTTCCTGGGGGGAACATGAAAGTCTGTGCCAAATTTCATGACAGTCCATGTTGAGACACCAGTCTGAACCATGGTGAACTTGATCAACATTAACACCCCTTGACTGACACTGCCAGGTGACAACAAAAAAAAAAGAAAGAAAATCTTAGAGAAAAGTCTGAAAAAAATAACCATTACTAGTGTTGCACAAAGGGTTTTTTGTGTTTATCTCCTTTCGTATATTACTGATGGCCATGATTTGGATTCCTTCATTGTTGAAGATTTCTTTGTCATGGCCACTAAACAAACATAAACGGTCAGGAAATAAAGAAAATCCGCCTACATAAACAAGTATGGATGAAGAAGCACCACAGGGGGGAAGAAAAGATTATGAAGAAAATCTTAAGTAACTTGTCGACACTCTGCCCAATCAGCTCTTGATTCTCTAACCCTCTGCTGATTAACATCTGGCAATCTATCTTCCTACTCCTTGAAAGCCATTCTCCTTTATTTTCATCGGTATGTCTGTTGTTAACAGAATGGGTTGCTGTGACCCTAATCTCAAGCTTATCTCTTCTTATGCTTTTCTTAATTTTTCCACCAGTTCCCAAAATTTTCCTTCTTTGTTCTAGTGTATAGATGTAGTTGTTTTCTTGATGGAGCTCATGGAGGGGTGATAACAGCTTGAGCAACAGTCTTATTGATTAGAAGCATTCTGAGATGAATTTGTAAACTGTATTTAACAGAAAATATTGCTGTAGTTACATTTGCTGTGTTTATTTCATTTTTTAATTTAAAAATCATTTCATTACCATCAACAAGGACTTCAACATTTTTTTAAGTCTAGCACAGACGGTGAGACCTTGAAAGTTCCACAACTGCTGGACCGCTCACACAACAAGACAATTTTTTGTCCCAGACTGATATCACGTCGATGTGCGGGTGAACACACTACACAAGTGATGTCATACAGGGATACTGATCACAAGGTCATTCCAGTTGGCGAGATCTGCAACTGGAGCAAAAGATTGCAATATTCAACAGAAGCTGAACACACTGTATGTGTGTATCTGCTGTTTCTGTCCCTGGTTTTCTGATGCACTCTCACTGAATGTCATTGACTTGTGTTCAAGGTGTTCCAACTACAACCACATCCTGATTTGGCAAACATAAATACCAAAACTGAAATCGACATGGCATCAGGGGCAGCTCACACAAGAGACATGTCTCAGAACTAGACTATCCATCTTGACTGTTCTTCATGGGTTCTATCGACACCAGTAATTAGGACGTGTCCTGGGCAGTCCAAGTCTGACTGGGTACTGTCATGGGTCTCAGGTCTCAGGCAGATGAAAAGTGTAAACTGAGAAGTGCAGGAAAAATGACATGCATTAAGATTTCTTTCAACTGTGGTCATTTGTTAATGAGTGGAGCACCATGTCACCGTTAGTCTTGATTTTCTCTTTCTGTTTTGAGTTCCACTCTACAGACTAAATCCAGCATTCAGGCCATTCAGGCGTGCAAAGCTTCAAGCTTGGGTTGACTTTAGGTTTCGTTATTTTCAAATGTAATTTATCCTAGAAATTTCTCTCAATCTCTTTCTTGTCATTTTTTGTCATTTGTGAGAAAGTCTTTCTTCTTTTTCTAAAGCAAGCACATCACTTCATCTTTGAGAAAAGAATAACAAAATATCACATTTAATCTTAAAGGTGTAGATCTAGGCCAGGTCCTAGTTTTCATTTTAAGTCTGTCTGTTTGGGTCGACTGTATTTTAGCTCATATCTGAGTGTCCTAAGCTCCCTTTCCAGTGTCCTATACTGAATTTTCATAGGTTTTCCATGGGTCCATTTAGGATCCAGTCAACCATTTTTGGATCCATGAAGACCTCTCTTTGATTGGTATAAGTATGGATTCTATGTCAGGGCAAGGTCTAACATCTCAAGAATTTGTCTTGGACAGCTGAATCATGGAAATAGTCATGTATACTGCATTTGGCTTTGTAAACTGTCTTTTGCAGGGTGTTTAGAATCACACTCTTATCCCTTTGGATTTTTTGGGATTTAAAAAAGGGCCCCTGATCTGCTGGTAAGCAATGTACAAAGCAGCATTGGGGCTGTTTGTGTTACTACTGAAATTAAATACATCCATAAATACAGAATCTTTAACATAGCATAAAGCACCTTTGATGAAGCTATGATTTAGCTCTACCATCTCTTTGGAAAATCAACTCAGTAACAGTACTACAGTCTGATGTTGCTGTCTGTTTTGTCAGACAGGGTGTGTATTTGATTGTGTAGGGCAGTGTGTGTGTGTGTGTGTGTGTGTGTGTGTGTGTGTGTGTGTGTGTGTGTATGTGTGTGCAGGAAAACCACCCCTCCTCCACATCGCTGTCTCTAACGTCTCTTTCTCTCATCCCTGACTTTATTCATCACCCTGCAGGGGTCCCCACCTCACCGACAATCTCTGGAGACTAATCGGCCTCAGAAATCCCTGACGTTCTAACAGTTACTGCATATGTCCAACAGCAGCCAGAGCTGGAAATGAACGAATGATCATTCACATCTCCTTAGTGGCAAATAAAACAAAAGAAGTGTGGTTCAGTACTGCGTTATCGTGTGTTTGTGTGTGTGTGTGTGTGTGTGTGTGTGTGTATATATATATATATATGGGGGTTCAGTCTCTTGAGGGTGCTTACCCACACTCCACTCATCCTCCAGACATCTCAAGCTTCTGTCTAGCAACCACGGCTCTGAATCATGCAACCACATGCTAAAACAAACACACACTGTGGTACATAGTGCCTTGTGGCCCATATTTGCACTGTAAAATCATGTAGTTTAAGTACAATTGCCAATACGATAATTCAGACTTGGTACGAAAACCACAACAATCATTTTTTTCAGTGTTTGACTCCAAGTCTGAGGCCATGGTTCTCTGCTGGAAAATGATGGATTGCATCCTTTGGGTTGGGAGTGAGCTACTGTTAGCGAAGGAGCTCAAGTAGGGATGAGCGAGTACACCACTATCTGTATCTGTATCTGTTCAACCACCTAATTATCTGTATCCATATCTGTACTCGGAGTGGGCAGGGCCTAAACCGAAAGTGGGCGTGGGAATGGGTGGGGCTTAAATCGGTCCATTATTTTAAGTCTGAAATTGATATGGATTGATCAGAAGTTGCTATATTTATTGTTTATTTGAAAACTATTTACAGAACAGCCTCAAAATTGAGATTCAAATCAGTGTTTTTGATCACAAAAGTAAGAGGACTATTTACAGAACAAGTTTTTTATGAACTCAGAACATGAATATTCTTAAGTGTATCACCAGCCAAACTAAGGGCAAGCAGACAGTTAAAAAAAAAAAAAAAAAAAGACAGGAGTGGAGGCAGTGACCGACGCGACACGAGCCGTTTTCAGCTCTGTCTTGTCAAATGCACCGCGTACGTTACGAAACAAGTTCACCAAGTAACTTTAAATATCATACAAACCGAAATAGAGGTGAGCTGAAGAAAACCTAAGGAGTACTGAAGAGAGCAACGTGAGCTAGAGACGTGTCTATGTAGGGAGGGGCGGGCGCTGTGTGTGACTGGCCAATCACAGAGCGTGAAGACAGTCAGTTACCCAATGAGGATTTTCCTTCAGCACGAGCACGGATAGTGACGAGTTTTACTCGTATCATGCTCGTACTCGTCAAAAATGCTTTATCCGTACCGGATACTCGTCTGAAACGAGTATTCGGCTCAACCCTAAGCTCAAGTATCTTGAGGTCTTGTTTGCAAGTGAGGGTAAAATGGAGCATGAGACAGACAGTTAGATTGGTGCGGCATCAGTAGTATGGAGGTGCTGCACCAGGCCATTGTGGTGAAGAGAAAGCTGAGCCGGAAGGTTAAGCTTTCAATTTACCAGTCGATCTACGTTCCAACCCTCACCTATGGGCGCAGGCTTTGGGTAGTGACCGAAGGAATGAGATCACAGATACAAGCTGCTTTTTTCCTCCCTAGGGTGGCTGGGCTTATCCTTGGAGATAGGGTGAAGAGCTCAGACATCCGGAAGGAGTTTAGAGTAAAGCCACTGCCCCTTCACATTGAAAGGAGCAAGTTGAGGTGGTTTGGTCATCTGAACAGGATGGGTGCCTTCCCTTGGAGGTTTTTCAGGTATGTCCAACTGGTAGAAGACCCCAGGACAGACCCAGAACATGCTGGAGGGATTATACAGGATTATATTGGCTGCAATGGAATGTGTGGATGGAGTTTAACCCTCCTGTTGTCTTCACGGTCAAAGCTGATTGACTGACAATTTCTCTCTCTATGTAGTCAATTTCATCTTTTTTCCCCATCTTTTCCAATTTTGATGTTTTATTGAATTTATGTACATCCTTGGTCTTCTTGGTCATTAAAAATGAATGGGATTACAAGGAGATTACAATTAGTGTATAAAATAGCGGTGTGTGTGCGTGTGTGTGTGTTTGTGTGTGTGTCTCTAAATTCATTTCTGTGGCAGCACAATGGCTGAGGCTTCAGATTATTTCTTGTACCATGCCACTGATGAGGAGGGGAGAGGAGAAGAAAATGACATTGAAGATGCTTTGAAGAGGAGGTGTCAGAAGATGAGGATGACACAGAGTATGATCCAGACGAAGAGACCACTGATGGGGAACAATCCACTGATGAAGAGGATGCTCCTGCTGTGGTTACATTCCAGTCAAAGAAAGGGACTTTGTCTTGGTGTTAATCCCCACCTGAGAGGAGAGGTCAGCTGTCAGCAGAAAATGTCATCAAGAAGACTCCAGGGTCAAGGTATGCCATATCCTGGGTGGATGACATAAAGTCCTGCTTTGAACTGTTCCTGACAGAGGAAATCAAACAATACTCATGAACATGACCAACTTGGAGGAGAGATGTGTGTACAAAGACACCTGGGAGGAGGTAGACGGAATGGACATTCAAGCCTACGTGGGTATCTCGATTCGGTCCGGTGTCTACAGATCCAAGAATGAATCCACCGTCAGCCTAGAGTCTGTAAGTAAGTAGGAGTCTGCAATCTTCTGAGCCACAATGCCCCTGAAGACTATTCACTGTCCCGGGTGTTGCACTTCGACGACCAGGACACAAGAGAGTGAGAGATGTTCAAACATCACAAGCAAGAGCCACCAGGAAGAGGAAGAGGTGCAAACTGTGTGCACCAAGAGATGTCAAAACCAGCCTTGTGTGCCGCAAATGTAGTGCATCTATTTGCGAAGCACATGTCAAAATCATAACACACTGCCCAACATGTGCATGAAAACATGTGACGTGATAGATTGTGAAGATTTTTTGTAATTATCTTTTTTTTTTGGCTTTTCATTTTTTCAAAAGGACCCAGAGAAACAGAAAATAAGATTTGTTTTTTGCTTGGGCTTGATTTTGTTCATATGCTTTTGTTCTCCACTATATCAGTTTTGATAGGGAACATGGTATTTTGTGTCACTATCTAATCATTTTCAGTGGTTTCAAAACAAACATCCTTGTTAGACATTGAAACTGGGTAATCTGTGAAAAATAGCACAATATGTCCAATATATACAGTATAATGCTCATTGACCACAAATTGGCATGGGTGGGTGTGCGTAGCGGGTCAATGTCAGGCCGTAAATGGAAGTTCAAAACTAGTATTGTTCACAAGAATTTGAGTTTATAAAAAGACGAAACACAATATTAGGTGATAATATATATATATTCATGGATTTATAATCAGCTAGAAGGGAACGGTCAATTTTGACTCAGAAGACAAAAGTAGTTAAAAGAAAACGAAGACAACAGGAGGGTTGAGATATACACATTTTCTTTTACACATTTTTCATGCACCAAAATCCACCAGACTCACTGCACAAGTGTTGTTCTACTGATAGATAGATAGATAGATAGATAGATAGATAGATAGATAGATAGATAGATAGATAGATTTCTGCAAAAATATAACTCACCACTTACTGAGAAATTTGAGCATGTTTCTTCACAACTGTTTGCAGCCGGGGGGTTCTCATTTAAGATAGATTATTATTCATTGCATTAGAATTTCTGTGAAATAATTTCCAAACACAGTCTTTCCAAACACAAGCTTTTGTTGTTCACAGAGTTTCTCTTAGGAAGAACCGAGGTTAGTGTTCTTGGTCAATTTTTGATACTTTGCACTTTGCCATTCTTGATCCTAAAGACACATTTCAGTAACAAAAAAACAATGAGGTTTGAGTTCACAGAGTTCTCAAAGATAAGCAGAGGAGAATCGTTCTTGCCACACCCTCAGGTTTGACTAAAATTATTAGTTTGAAAATGTAAATGGCAGATACTGACTACTAGTGGCAAGGCTACAAGCGATGATGCTCACTGGTTGGTCTGTCCATCCATGCATTTAACACATTGGTACAGAACAAATATCATAAAATGTTCTATAGATATTTATAGGATTAATTCTAATGTTTTCAGTGACTTCATGACCTGTCCTCCAGTAACGTCATCAGGCTACAATTTCCCTGTGCAATCTTAATAAGTACTGTGCCATTCCTGTTCCCTGGAGGAACTGTGCTGCCAGCTTTCTTTACATGCTTGTGGTTTTGACACATTTAGCTTTAGACAGCAATGGTTTAACCATTCAGTAACACTAGTGATTACATTAGTTAAGATTGAGGTAGCTTGGCTTTTTGTATTGGCGTGTACATATACTTGTGTCATCAGTGTACATATGAGTTTCTATCTTGGGGCACACAGATGGCAGATCATTGAAATGGTCACAGTATGCTTAGTTTTAAGAAATAATGAATAATAAACGTAAATACGGGGTTGTAATAACGTACCTGTAAAGTCAACCTATATGATCATTTTTCTGGTGTGGACAAGCTTGTCTTTTGATTTGATGAACACAGATTCAACAAACCCTGTAAAAATTATGTACCATTAATGAAGAAACCCAACCTAGACAGTAATGCATTGACCAACTATAGGCCGGTATCTAACCCTCCATTCATCCGTAAGATACTGGAAAAGATTCAGACTCAGTGCAAATTAACTCCTGTCTTAAAGAAAATAACATCCTGGAAAATTTGTAGTCATTCTTTAGAACTAGCCACATCACTGAAACTGCTAAAATAATCAGTAAAATCCGATTAAATTCTGATGAAAATAAGGTCTCAGTTCTTGTCCTCTTAGACCAAAGTGCAGCATTTGCCACCAATTGACCATCTTAATCAATAGTCTTTAACAGTTGGTTGGTCTATCTGACTGTGTGTTAATCTGATTTAAAACATAAATCAAAGGAAGAAAGTTTTACGTCAGTCTTGGAGATCATGTGTCTGAGAAACAGGACATCTGTTTTGGAGTTGAGCAGAAGTGAGCTGCCTTTGTCCACTTTGTTTTCACTATACATGATGCCATCATTAGAGAGCACAATGTATGTTTCCATAGCTATGCAGATGACACACCACTGTCCATCTCTGCCGAAACAAATGATGCTGCAGCTATAGGCCCCATTACAAACTGTCTTTTGGGAGTAAATGAATGGATGGGCAAACATTTATCAAAGTTAAATCGGGACTAAACTGAAATCCTTCTACTCAGCCCTCAGACCCTCCTTGACAAACATCACCTGGATGACTGAGACCCCCAGGTATTTAACCTCAGTGGGGTCGTTATCACTATCATTGATACCAAATGAGTCATTAGTGCTCCTGGCTGTGTAATGGTGTAGGAGTCGTTAGAGTTGCTGGAGTCGTGGAGGCAATGTGTGAACGACAGTTATTTGAGTTGTCACATGAGGCCAACTGTGAATAGTTGTTAAATCCCCTGGGAGGGGATAAAAGGACAGCATTGTAGGTGGGATATAAGTGATGTCCTCCTCCTCCTCTCTTGAGTGATGATGTCTCAATTTTATGGTTTCTCACCTGAGCCCACGTGACTCCAATGACTCTAACTACTGTTACACAGGCAGGAGCACAAGTGACCCAAGTGGATTCAATGACCATGATAACAACCCCGCAGAGGTTAAAAACCAGACTCCCCACCAGCCATTTAGAACTGAAGACACCCCCTGAATGACAGGTGAAATGTTTTCAAGTTTCTACAACAAAATCCAGTTGTCCTTGATGCCAATGACCTGAATGACTGAGAAGCTTCACATCGGCTGCTGGTTTATAGGAGGTTCCCTAAAACAGCTGAAAGAAAATCAGGGACGTAGCCAGTGTCAATTACACCCCAAAGTTCACGGCCTATAAATGTCAGGTAAGCCAGGTCAATAAATATTAAGGAAGCTTTAAATGTGTCTCTTCAATTAACCTTTAAGATGGTACGACTTTCCTGATACAGGCCTGAAACTATTATCTATTGCACTTTGCCTCGCACTTATGCAATTCTGCAAAAATGTGGTAGTTTACTTGATTTTATGTATTCTGTGTACTCTAATTTGAACTCTATTTTACTATACAATTTCTGTATTCTATTTTCATCCTTATGAGTTTATTTCCCATCTTTTTTACATTAATTTACGTTTTCGATCCCTAATTTTATGTTCATTCTATGTATTTTTTATGTGAAGTAGTGCATTCAATATGTTTGTTGTAAAGTGGTTTGAGTGGCATTTCTTGTGTGAAAGGTGCTATAGAAATAAAGTGTTATCATTCTCCCAATCTGACTATAAAAACAGGGGTAAGTGACAATGAAAAGATCAATTCACTCTTCCGATATGTTATCAATACCAACCCTTCTACAATCATATTGACTTCGGTGACACACTGTCCTCTAGTTTAGTAGTCCACTCCAGGTAAGGGAATTAAGGGTTGATTTTCAAAAAAACACAGGACCTTTTTTTTTTTTTTTTTTTAATTAAACCAATGTCATAAATAGACCCTTCCTGCCTGGTAAATGCCCACATTTTGCCAACCATCCATGCCTCTAATTTGAAAAACAGGTCTTCTGTTAAAAACCTTTCGTCCAAAAGCCCAAGATGAGAAAACCTCACTGGCATCTCAGACACAGTTCCTCCAGACAACATTATGCAACTGTTTTCACAGACAGATGGAAAAAATTCATGAAAAGCAATTGCAGAATTGAAGATGAAGTGCAACATCACATAAAAAAATACTGTAAAAACAACAACAATTTGCAATTGCAATAATATTTTAATGGTTATTAAATGGCCTGTATTTAAGAATAAAAAAAAAAAAATCAGATTTTTCATTTTGTCAGTACTTTTTAATATGTGCCCTGTGACAGTCCATGGTGTTGTTCATGTCACCAAAATCAGCACAAAATTCCACCCTCCCATGAAGGATAAGCCAGTATAGCTAATGGATGGATTTTTCATCTCAGTTTATTCTGAGCTACCCTGTTTGCAAGCTTGAAAGCTGGTTTTCTTACTGTCTTTGTTTTGGTGCTGTGTGTTTCTGAAAAAACAGCAGTAGTTGTTCTTTAGTCTGCAGTGCTTTAGTCCAGGTGTGTTAAGAGAGGATAATGGGAAAGGCTTAACAACAGGTGGCAACACCAAGTAAGACAGATTATAATGTTTTCTTTTATATATTTTTTTCTCTTTTCTACTCCCTTTTTTTTTCTGTTTCTTTAAACAATCCACCTGCGCTGCTTTCATCCCAGCAGGCAGTCTGGGGCTCAATTTGGTCTTCAGCATACCTTCTCTCAGCCATATTGGAGGTCTACAGACACAGCTCCTGGCCTTTGAACTGCTGATTAATTTCAAACACGGTTGAAAGAAGTTGGACAGACAATTTTGTTTTGTGTTTTCACTGGAAAATGAATATTGCACTGTTGTAGCTGCAGTATTACATAGTAATAGTTATGTTAGTTAGTTATGTGCAAATTAACAGTGGTTGTTTTGTTAAATTCCCCAGTATGCTACTGAACAAGCAACCAAAACCAGAACATTTTTCTCTTGGGCCAAAGGTAAAACACCTTATGGAGTCACAAAAGTTAATATTTGGAAAGAAATCTACTTGATCAAAGTGATATGTTTTTTAGTTGCCATAAGCCACCACAAGATGCCATAAGATGCCAAACAATATCAAAAAGATGTGAAGAGACATCAAAAGATTCCAAAGGTGCAAAAAGACACCAAGAGACACCAAGAGACAAGAGATGCTGAAAGATGATAAGAGATGACAAAAGATTCCAAGAGACTGCAAGAAACCCCAAGAGATATCAGAAGACACTAAAAGATACCAAAATACGTCAAGAGAAACGAGACACTAAATGACACTGAGAAATGCAAACAGCCAGAGAGCCAGGTGAAAGCCAGAAGGCCTTGCAGCTGGAATGGCTGCTATCACCATCTGTGAGTTTGAATGGTCCTGTTACTATGGGTGTGTCAAACCTGTTTCCCCACCCCAGGCTGAGGGACACAGTCGCATGAGTTGTTGATTGGTTGAAGCACACATAAATGATTTCTCCATTCTAAGGCTGGTTATCTTGCAGGAGTGCAAAGCTGCAGCACTGTGGATGCGGAAGACTGGATTTGACCCCAGATGTATGCAATATTTGTCATTACTCCATCCGAACCTCACCTCTGTGCACAGGGAGCGTGGCTTGGTGCAGGGCGGGTCACAGGATCGGTCAGCCATCGGCTTGGCTGTCGCTGGGCATCCACCTGTGGAACAAAGGCCAAAAGGTCAAACTCAAGTGTCAGAGGTTAACAGCTGGTGTTTCTAACACTGTAAGATGTAAGAAGCACTTTTAAACCTTTGCTTGAAGTCAATCTATTACAATAACAGAGTCTTAAAAAATAAATTCAATTAAAAAATTCCATGAACAGGAACAATTGGAACTTCCTTAACAGTTTGCTGAGGTGGAGGCAGAGAATGTTACAAGCAGCTCTGTTTTTGTCTCTCTGAAAACAACACTCACTCAACCCATTGCCATGATACTTACTATGGGTAGCTATGATGGAACAATTTGATAATTAGTTCAGTTTGAAAAGAACTAAAAATGTCACTTTTTCCTCCAGACTGATTCAGGCAGTTTTTTAATTCACTCTAATTCACTCTGCCTAAAATCCTAGAGGAATCCTAGATGAATGTTGATTCATAACTATCTTCCCCGTCTCCTCTTTTCACTCAGGCTTCTCTATGTTGGACCATCAGCCATCCTGGAGCCTCACTCGGCGGGCTGTGGGTGTCTCATTCCAGATGATTTGGATCTGAATATTCATCTTCCTGGAGATTCAGCCTCCCCTCCTCTTTCTCTCTGTCTGCCTGTTTCTCTCTCTCTGTTGTGTGCACTTTGTCCCTTTCTCTCTTCCTCTCCCTCCTTTTTTGTGTGGCTCATGTCCTAACTGTTTGGTGATAGGTGAAGTTGCTCAATGCTCTCCCTGATGTGTTCTTCATATATATCTATTCAATTCAATTCAATATTTCTTTATTAGTCCCACGAGGGGAAATTCCAAATTACAGCAGCATCAATAAAGTGGTTAGAGTAGTGTAACAGGTGCATGCAATTAAAAACAAGTATATATATACAAAAGAGTGGGATAAAAACATTCTATCCCATAGTACTTAGTCCAGACTATAATTTTTTGTTGGTCTATTGTGTATACACAACGTCTGCCTGTCCTACGAGAGCTTCTCTGTTGCTCCTCTGGAATTTTCTTAAATTTTCATTTTTTGGTGAATTTTTCCTTATTCCTTATAATTGAGGATCTAAGTATACAGTGTGGTGTATGTTGTACAGATTGACAGACAAAGATTGTAAGGCCCCTTGAGGCAAATTTGTGATTTGTGAAATTGGGCTATGTAAATAAAATTTGACTAGAGTTGATCCTGGACCATGTCATTGGATGAGACATTGGATGAAACAACCAAAAAATCTCATGTTAATCACCTTTCCTAAAGCCTAAAATGTAAAAGTGCATTCTAATGCCAGAACAGAAGCAAAAAAAAACCTTTACACAATCCACTATACTATCCACACTGGATTAGGAAGATGCTCATGCTGCTGCCACTACTGTCAAACCACAGCAAACTGTTTACCACAGTGCCGTTCATTTCATTACTCAAGACAACTATCGCACTCACCACTGTGTGCACATCAAAGTGTTGATTGCTCATTACTGACATCTAGAAGGCATGAACATACTGTACCTGCATTTTCATTAAAAAGGTGACATCTAAATTGTTGACATATTTAGCGTTCATAGTTGAGCTCCAACTGATTCACCAGATCCCATGATCTGGGAGAGCACAGCTTTAAAAGTCCCTCATACCTAATTTGAACTGGGTAATATTGGTTTCCTGGTATGCAAATTACAACTGGAATGAACTTCAAGGTGTATCCTTTGGGAGAATTGTATTGTCTATGGAATAAAGTGCCTGGAGGCAAAGGCAAGAGCTTTCATTTCCACCACTCTGGAATAAATCAATACATTGACAAAAAGAGGCAAGATACTGTTTATGGTAAAGGGGTGTAGATCCCCCTTTACCATAGGTTTTTTTAAACTCATTCAACTCCTGTCTATGAAATCACTATTTTGTCTGCAGTCACTTGGTAGTCAGGTTCATCTGGGGTTTTGCTGAGTTGTAGACTTCATAGGGTAAGGAGTGTGTATTCCCACTGTGGACAAAATAAGCTGGATAATGTAGACAGACAGAACAACTGACACTGATCCAACCACCAGACATTTCAGTGAAAACACATGTCTGCCAAAACACGGTAATATATCAGAGCTTCGTGAATATTTATTAGGTGGCATGCTCGGGGAGAGAGCTATATGTATGAATATTCATGAGAGGAACACCACTGCTTGCAAGGAAATGTTTACAAGAAGGGGAAAGATGCAGTGTACAAATCGGAGCAGCCACACATAGGCACACCATCTGGAGTAGTGGGTGCACTGACACTCCTCATTCACTTAAACTCAGAGCTAACTGTTGTATGCTCACCTAGCTCAGAAATATGAGGTGGCTCCATGTCTGTAAGAGGCAGGAGCTGTAAATAAATTCAGGTGCTATGGCAAGAGGAAGCCATTCTGCCAGACAGCCTTTTTTCAAATGGTATACCAGATGAGAAGTGATGTTTTGTGGAACTGGGAAACAATTCTATCAGAGCTGAGCTTAACCCTGACATCTGACAGATTGCTACAGATTAAAGCCTCATCTGCTTACAGTTTCCTCGAACCTGCTGTTAAGAAAAGCTTGGAGAGCTATCTTGGATGCTGACAGTCTGCAGGAGACAGTTTTAAATAACCTTATCTCCATTATCACCTTGCCACACACAGAACAAGAACTCAAGTGTCAGAGCTGCCTGGTGGCAGCTTAACTCATTTAGGTCACATCCATGATATTAGACTCGAGTCAAAACTACCAACTGGTCCACACAGGCTATCTGAGTATTCACAATGCCAAGTGTCTGATTTTATCATTTGATCTAAAAAAAACTGTCAGACTGAAAACATCTAATTTCACTGGTTCTAAAACCTGTCAAGTGCTCAATTCTACGAACTAACTGGATGAACTGCGAATCTTTTAAAGCAAACAGAAATGGCTGAAAAACAAGACCAAAATTTAAAATGGCATTTTACCTAAAACACTGTACAGAATCTTGTCAGGGGTCAGTTTAGGACAGGCTTATTTTTTTCTTCCTGCTGGTTTAATATTTCTCATCACTGATTTTTGTATTTGTATATTTATTTATTTGTGGCTGTGCCCAGTTGGCTCATTCAATGGTGTCAAAATGAATCAGTCAATTAATCAATCAAAATAATCAATATACTCTGTCAATATATAAGTATAAAAATGTCATTAAACTATCAAAAGTCAGGGTTCATTTAGTAGCTAAATAGCCTAGAATGTTCAGTAAGGTGATGTGTTACTGCGTCTTGTCATCATGTCTAATCAATTATTTGGTTAGTATGTAAAAATTTCCATTCCATTAACAGATGTTTAATGGAGGAGCAAATTATACCAAATTAATATTGTAATAGGCAATACTGGAGAAAGAGTATTAGTTTTTTCTGTTAGTCAAGGTGGAGGTGGTGTGGAGAGTTTTGCTTTTTAAAAAAGAGAAACAAAAGGCTCAGCCCGACACTTAACACCAATAACTGTTACACTGCTCCTTATCAGTCTTGAAAAAGCAAAACAATTTTGAATTTCGAACAGTAGCTTAAAAAAAATGCATGCAGGAGGGTTAAAGATGTTTCAAAAGGAAGGATGAAAACAGCAAAAGCCTAAAGAAACCACAGACAGTGTGCTGAAGATATTCAGTGACTGTCTGCTCTCAAAGTGTGTCAGGGGGTCAACAGTAGTATACTGTGAGTAGAGGTGTCGAAGTCCAAAAGTAAGACCTGCTAATGCTACAGAGCAGTATATGCTTTGTATAACCAGGTCCTTATATGAGTTCATACTCATTAGCTATCAACAATTTAACCCAGAGATATATTATGCTTACCTGTGATATTTAGTCCATCTGAGCGCTGACACCAGACTTGGCGAGATGAACCCCTCCATGGTCCAGTCCTCCACTTGTATTCAAAACATTGGCCGTCTGCAGGAAGAGCAAAGCTTTAATAACAGTGTAGCTGTATAATACAACAACTGTACTCCTATAATACACCTCTGTGAATCTGCCAGACTGACCTGTACATGGCCGAGCCTCCAGCTCCTGTTCTGGACACTGCAACAGGTTTTCTGGATCCTGGGCCACCACAGCTCGGGATCGGACCTGGACTGAGCCAAAACCCAGGTCATCCCCGCTCACGCAGCTTAGCTGGCATGGACTCCAAACAGTCCAGTCTGTCAGGTAGCACTCTCCTACAGAACATACAGGGAGTTCAGCAACCAAAGCTAAAAATCACAGTGCTGCATGGCCGTTTTGACCAACATAAACAAATAAATGCCAGCCTGTTCTCAGTCCGTCTCATACAGATGTGCAAGGTACCTTCGAACATTATCATGTGATTAATGTTGTAGACGGTTGCAGTATGGTTACGTTTCAGCACCAAAGCTACTTATTAAGGCTGAGGAAAAGATCATTTACTTTTGGTTTCTCTTTTTGTTTCTCACAGAAGGCAAACCTCATTTTGCTGGGCCATGTGTTTGTTTGACCCATCCATCCAATCTACCGTCCTCCCTTTATGGACTTGCTTGCTGTTTACACTACTTCACTTTGCTGTGTTTAATATTGATGTGAATGGATTTAGTGGAATTGGTTGGTTTGTCTGATACAGACACTTAAGGATAGTTTGTGCATCTGTACGAGACAAAGAACAGTGTGACAAAGTGTCGGTGTTTGACGCCCTGAGAATGAGACTGGGCTATAAATGCCGGTAGCTAATAAAGGCCAGGCAAGAAAAAACATTGACATGAGGTGGAATTAACTGTACTTTCACTAACGCATTCAATTTGCATCTACCTTGCTCATTGTTAACCTGTCATCAGCAAAACACAACAAGGTAGATTGTAAACTTGGGACAATGTAAATAGTATTATGATTACAAAAAAAAAACAAAAAACAAAAAAAACTCAAAACTCGAAGACTGAGATGTGGCTGAAAGCACAGGAAAACACTTAGTAGACTTTTAATGAAAAAAAAAACAAAACTGTCCCAGAAGCATTAGTTTGTCATTATCTTAACAGAAATAAAAAAAACGCCAAAGAATAAGGTGATTGTAGAAAATTAGTGAATGAAAACAGTATACTGTTAAAATGTCAAACAGCTGCAGAGGGATGAATATGACATGATTCCTTATAATATATTATTATTTATGGACTGTTGTGGGCATGAACATTCCACTGAATTTATCAAGACAACAGATAAAGAGGGAGGAATTGTTGAGTTTATATTCATGATGAAATAAAACAAGCACATCAGGAAACAAGGAGGCTTAGTAAAATATCATAGAACATGCTTTCATAAAACAGATTGATTGGAAGTCAAACTACAAGGAAGATTTGAAAACTAAGGCAAAACAGGAAAACTGAATAATATTAGATCTTTTAAACTCGTCTAATCTTTCTGAGTTTTAGAAGAATATGACGTGTTGCATTCAGGTACAGGTATCCATTCAAATGTCAACTTCATTCATTGACTTTGAGAGGTTTGCTGGAAATAGAGCAATGACACAAACTCAAAGGAAATCAAAATCAAAACACCTACTCTCAGATTATTTCCCACCAAAATTCTGATCTTTTTCTCATGATCACCTGCCTTGAGGCATGAGCTCAGCAGAGAGAGGATTCTCTGTTAAATAGGTCACACTGCTCATGCACATTTCTACACATTCAATTAATCAACAAGACACCCATCCCCTACTCAAAAAAAGAAATCTGGTAATTAAGAATAGAAGTGTATAATCACATTCTCTGTCTCACTTCTGTTAAAGTAGGTTTCCAAGTGAATGGTTTTGTAGAAGTCAGAATTTGATCATAATGCCTCTTGGGCACCTCCCCTCGGAGGTTTTCCAGACACATCTAAATGATCAGAGATTGGTAGGTATAATCAGAACACACTGTAGGGATTACATGTCTTATCTAGCCTGGTAATACCTTGGGATCTCGGGAAAATGTTGGAAGGGAGAGGGACGCCTTGACTACCTTGTTTAGCCTGCTGCCACTGCACCCGGTCCCAGATAAGTGGAATAAAATGGATGGATGATTGGAGAATGGACACAAACAGGAATCAGATCTCCACTAAGCTAATTAATTTGATTATGGGCTGACTGGACCCACACAATCCAAACCGGAGTAGTCAGAGTAAGTGTATACAGGTACACACATGCTTGATCAACCACTGTACACAAACTGCAGCTTCTGTATCCAAAGCCACAACTTTCTTTTTTCAGCAAGTTGGTAGCAACTGAAAGGCTTTCAGTAAGGTACAATAACGCCTGACTGCCACAAACATCCATCTTCAGTGCTGTAATAGCGTACCCAGCCTTCCTCCTGTTAACATTAGTGTAGCAATGTGCGGCACACTCTAGAGCTCTTGAAGCTCCTGCAATCAAAAACACTCAACAGTAATTGCTTCAACTGTTCGGTCTTTTTTGTTGTTGGGAAAACTGTTAGGACCCACAGTTTCCTTCTTTGCCTTTGTGTCTTGTGTTTCCCCTCTCCCTCTGTCTCTTGTCTGTCTCTCCCGTGTCTGTGTAGTGTTCATGTGTAGTGTTCGTGGGGCATGGTTGACAGGTCGGGCTCAATCCCCTCCTCCCAGAGTGCAGCTGCATTAAATCATTCCATCAAGGCTCACCTGCCATCACAGTATATAAACCCTGGCTTTCCACTCAGTATTCGTTGAATCACCTGTTCATCTCCACGGTGCCTTGCCCTCGCCTGTCCTCGTTCCTGCCCTGTCACTCTGCATCCTGGAAGGAAACTGGAACAACACCCGTCCAGCTTCCCTCACTTCAAGATCAACCCAAACTCTGAAATCTCTTGACTGCCTTAGTCTGTCTGACAATAAGGAAGATTAAAAGACATTAAACCTTTCCCGGTCTCTGTCCTCTCTGCTTGAAGTGTGGCATTTGGGTCCTGTTTTCAATTAAATTTAACAAAAACCTGGTCAAATTTTGGTGGTACTTGTGATCAACACACTGAATACTGTCAAATTTTTACGTTATATATCCAGTTGAATGTCTAACCAGTAGACACGTCAACTGGCTAACCCCAATTTTAACCCTGAACTGGTCACCTCAACCAATTTTAGAATTGGGTTGAATTTCTGTCAGATTGGTTGAGGAGATGCAGTTTTAAGAGGCGCAGATTTGGGAGGGTCAGGATATTCCTTCATCTTTAGCTCATAGTATTGTCATTGGAGAATATCTATGGCGGTTTTGTGTTTACATTCTGTGTGAGTTCACGTTGTGACTTGTCGATTGAACCATGAGTGTTTATAGGTTGACTGAAATAGCTGGGTACCGTATATTATTCACAAGTCCCATGGCATCAAGCCAAATTCTGAGATCTGGAAGAACGTGATATCACTGAAGTAAACAGCAAACATGAGCAGTAAACAAAGTATCCGTTCGGCTGAGATTATCGAAACCTTTATTTCGAGGTGAAACTGAAACTGAAATAACCCAAAATGTCAGTGATAATAACCACAGGTAAACTGTGGGTCGGAAGTTGAGGTTTTGTTGTTCGGTTAGGGGATTGTTGCAGCGATCATACCTTATAAACTTCCATTCCGCTAGCAATTTCACTACTATCACTGTTGGGACACATTCTTACCTGGACAGGGTACAGTACAGGGTTCCTGCAGAATGATGTGTGTATCTCCATCCACTGAGGGCTCCAGATCTCCACACAGCTCATCATCCACCAGGCTGCTGTCCTTCTGACCTGAACCATCTGACACAAAGCACGACACATTCCTGAAGCGCAGGCCTTCTCCACACCTGGCCCCCTGATAGAACAGAAAATAAAAGCATGTACGGGTCAAACATATTTAGGGTATATTCAACTCATGTAGCAAATGCTATTTTGAAGAGCTAGATGGCTGTTTAAACAAAATCCTACAAGGAATTTTTTTCTTAGCTCGCTGTCATTGATTTTTGGTGAGAAAAACAGATGATGAGCTTCTGTTCATGGTGAAAAAACAAAGCAAAAACAAAACAAACAAGAAATTCTCTTCTCAGAAGTCCAGCAGCATTTCAAAGAACTAAGACGCTTCGGGCAAGGAGAACGAGCAAGTAAAAACAATCCCATGACTTTTGCCCTATTACCACTCTCAGGACAACTGATTGATGGTGCTTTAAGTGACCAGTCACACCACAAGGGGAAACAGCAAATCTCATTTGCACCTCCACACACTGATGCTTCGTGATATAGTGACCACTTGTCTGTCACGTGAGACAGTGAACATGACAGCTTTCAACATTTTGGACAATCTTGCTCTCCATCGCTTTGAATGTCAGCACTGTCAAGATGGTTTGCAATGGATCACCTGCACAACTTTTCATCTCAACATTCACCAAAGGCTGACTGAAAGCACTGTAGAAACATTCTTTGCCTCTTTGAGCTGTGTTTGAAATAAGTGAGCTTACCAGATCTCTGTCGACCTCCTTATCTGTACTTCAGGCTCCGGGCTACATTAGACGCTGCTAGTCTAACACACCTGAGCAGTCGAGTGAATAAAGTCAAATTGCATTAAAGGTTATATAGCTGTATAATTTTGACAAGGGAGGACAATGTGAGATGAAATGTCTAGTTCTGCTGCATTTTTTGTGATCCTTTTTTTTTTTTGTTTTTGTTTTTGTTTTTGTTTTTAAACTATCCATTGTGAGTCTGTCAACACCACATGTTACATTATTCAAGGTTACACAGTTCTACGGTATGGTATGTTATGGCTGCTAGGCATTTCTGCCTACCACACCTCCAACGGTGCCATTGTGCCAGCTGCAGGGTCTTCACCCTTCACTAATGTTTCACTCCTTCAATCCCACATCTCAAGGTGGTGGAATAGCGGTGGGGACATCTCCCTGTCATTCCTTTCAGGTGGCCAAGGATCCTTGCTTTCCCCAGACTTTATCCTTTCTTTGGAGCCAGAGTCAAAAGCTCCCTTGCTCTCCCTACTCTGCCAGGTCTTTAAGAGCATTCCTCAGCTTGGGGCCTGTGATACCTAGATACTTCAGGAAGGCCTGGGTGGATGTTCCTGTGTATTCTCTGCAGGCAATTTCGGCAGGATAGCTGAGTGCCTGACAAACTGGATCAGCTGCTGTGATGTTTCCAGGCAGTCCGAGCTCGCCTCCAGCCTGAGTTACTCCACGAATTCAGCTAGCTTACACAGGACCTGGTCATGGCACCATCCGCACCATCCCTGCCTCAGTGTTCCCTCCACCCAGAGGGGATGTGCTGCAAACTGGGTATCTGGGAGTTGTAGAGTTGGCATGTCTCCTCTGAGCTGTACCAGATGAACATGTTCTGGGGACTTGGAAGCATATCATACATGGTCCTGAAAAGGATTCTCAGCCTTACTCCCAGGCTGTCAATCTCCTTTTTTCTCTTGGCTCACCGCTCTGATTTTAAAGCACCCATCTTTACAACTTCAGAAATCACCAGTTCTTTCTTTCCCTTCTTTGTGGCTGTGGACCATATCTTAGATACTATTCCTAATCATGCAGTGATCCAGCAAGCTCCTGGTGTTTGAGATGACTGATTGCCTGGTCCACTGTCTGTGCCATATTCCACTTGCGTCCTGAATGAACTTGGGCCTCAGTGTTTTGGAGAGAAAGGGGAGGACTTAAAACAATATGTTGACTGTACCAGTTTGACCAGGATAATCAAATGCTTTAGCAAACAGAAACTTACGTGAACAGTTTAAAGGGCTCTATAGTCACATAAAAACTCCACACATAGTGGTTTCAAAGGATTTTCCTAAAAAATTATGTATAGACTCAAACAAAAGTAATGCCTCTCATTCATCAATTGTGACCAACTACAAGTGTGTTGCGGTGTTTTTATTTGCCCTCCATCTGTATTTTTGTATCTTCTTATTTGGGGCAACGTTTGGGTGGTGGGTGTGCAGCCCCCAGGCAATAACAGTATACAGTTGAGGTCAGGACTTTCTAAAAAGGTAGCAACCAGGTGCCAGACCATAAGCAGCATGCATCCAAAAACAAGCTACGTAAATGATTCACACATCCTCAAAAAATGGCAATATCACAAGGCGAAATGCCAAGAGGACAAAGCTTGTTCCAAAACATGGTGAATCCGGGGTTGCATTTTTTTCATCTGCAGCACTGAAGGAGAAGATGAAGAAATGTTTCCTTTTGGACAGGTAGGTGCTGGTGTTACCTTAGAAAGATTGCTGCTTTTCCATGACAACAAATACAACGTTCCTTCAAAAGTAGCTTGCAGTGTACATACAAGTGTACTGTCAGTCTTCTGACAGACAGTAGGATGGAGGCTGACTGACCTCAGACTTGCAATCAGACCAGGCGCTGTATCTCCAGCTGTAGCAAGGCTTCACCAGGCAGGGCTTCCACTGTTCCATCTGGGACGGACATGGCCTTCCATCACCCTGGGGAGCCTGAATCACTGTCCGCCTTCTCCACAGCTTGCCTACAGAAAATCAGATAACAAGAAGGAAAAAAAAAAAAAGATTTATTCATGAGAACGTTGACTGGAATGCTGAAATGACCTGTCCATAGTCTGAGCCACGTTAAGATCAGGAAGACAGTCAGGCCAGAGCAGCTAGAAAAGTGTGGATGGGTAAAAAAATTTGAATATGGTATTGTCTGTCAAGGTCACCTCTGGGCCTTTCACTGGAGCTACCGTGTGTTCTCACTTCAAATGATGGCCAGCATGATTAAATGAAGGCCAGTCCCTAAAAAAGCCCAGGTTGACAGAAGAGTCTAATTGTTACAGATTTCGCCGTAATGTCAGCAGACCATTATCAATGCTGATGGACACAACACCTATGGCCTAAGCAACTTCTGTAAAAATAATCAATGAATGAAAGCAGGATTTCTGTTAGAAATAAACATATACCACAGCAAATTTATCAAGACAACAGGTAAAGATGGAGGAAGGGTTGCATTAACAGCAATAGCAAATTAAAATAGGAGCACATCAGGGAACAGGGAGACCAAAATATGTTAAATATACTGTGGGAATTAGAAATGAACATCTAGCTCTGGAAAAGAAAATCGTTCATAAAGAGCGTGCTTTGACAAATTGCTCTGCTACTTTGAAAGACTGATATTGTCCCTAAAATGAATGCCTTCCGGTCTCTGTTAATCCAACAATGTGCAGTTATGCACACGCTGTTCAACACCTGAACATTTAACTTTCCTGCAAACAAGGTAAATGTTGCGCACAGGTTATGCCCCATTAGACAGCATCATGACATTGACTTCCACTGTAATGGCTCCTGAGGGGTAGCTTTGCTAGCTACTACACAGCTGGAGGAATTTCTCAACTAACTGAATTTTCCAAGGAATAAAGTTGAATTCCCATGTCTTTTTCTCAGTGTCATAATCTAACATATTCTCCTCTCTTTCAGATGACTTCATCTTGAGTTCAGTTCTGGGGCTTTATCATACTCCCTGTAGCCCTTTGAATATTCATGTTTCTTTGTTGTCTTAAAATTGAACAAGTCACTGTGTAGGTTGGAGGATATGAGTGGGGAGGAAGGCAGGAGTGCCCATACCAAATTCACTCTGCATTTTAACAAAGAGCCCCAAGGGAGGGATGTGACAAAATTCTCAATTATCTGCTGTCTCAAAGGAAATGCATGTGGGTTTTGCCCATCGTACCACCAAAAACAAGTACTACACATGACACAAAATCAAAAAGTAGGTCTCAAAAATCAGAGCTTTGTACGTTTAAAGGTACATTAAATATTTCAGCGTTCATTCTTTTACAGTATCTTAGTGTGTGCTTTTGAAATGGAGATAATAACTGTAAAAGGTTTGATGTACTTAAAAAGGTCAAAGGACAGAGAGCTCAGTAACTCCTAGCCTTCAAATACATGTAGGATTAATTGATATAATCTCCAGTGTTGTTATTACCAAGCTCTGTAAAACTCCACTTAATGTTGAACACTATCAGGAACAAGTCCCTTGGTGAAGGTTCCCCTGCAGCAGGTCTCACCAGCTGCCAGCAAAACAACTAATGTGCATGAACCACAGAGGGAGCTTCCATATCCTCTGTGAATAAGCACCATGAAAGAACCACTCACAAGAACAGATTTGATCCTAAGCAGCTCATACGAGTGATTTATCTTGATCTTGTTGCATTCACTAATTTTATTCTATTTCGAACAAACAAAAATCAGTAGCGGTCCTGGCTTGTTGAACTGGTCCTGTACAGTGTCTGCTTTCCTCCAATGTGGGAAAAGTATATAAATGAAATACACTATATAGAGAAGCCTGACTAGGGTGGCTAGGAAAGATATAGCAGGCAGACTTGTCCTGCTTTAACACAGGTGATTTATCTACGAAGAAGGCATAGTGAAAACACGTGTAACTTAAAAAATGTACAAAACAAAAAGAAACAATGAACATGAACATGAACATGAACATGAACAGTGAACTAAACTGAACAAAACTCAACTCATAATAATGCAACTTTACATCACATGTACACAGCCACATTCAACCCTCATTAACAGCTTAAAAGCAACTGCTTAAAAAGCCCTTTCCATCACTGATGATGTCACCCAGTGATAAATACAGGAAGTGTTCAGGCACCCCATCCTCTTGTCCCTGGCAGGGGGACACAGCTAAGCCAGTCTGTCCAAGTTCAAAAATACACTTACCAACACCTCCAAAGCTCAGTAATTAACATATTATATTTAGTTTAATCTATGCAGAAAAAGAAAAGTAAATACAAGTCTGTGGTTTTAGGGGGAGTTTCATGCTGTTACAATGTCTTGGCAACCAGTTTTATTTAAATCCTGCATGCTGTATTTAAGTAGTATCTTAAAGCTGCATTACATGTTTTGGCCAACAATTCCCCCTTAGACATCCAGCAGACACACAGCAACATTAACATTCATTTGCAGTAGTGTATCTGCCCCAAATAGTCCAATATTCAATCTTCCTCTAGCTTTGTTTTTCTCTCCACCAGCTCCTAAAACAACGTCTGTCTCTTTAGCTGCCAAACACACCTCTTTTCACCATGTTTGATGCTATGCAGGTAGTGAGTAGTGGTTAAATAAGCTTCCTGCTGCATCTAGAAATGGGGTTCATGTGAGCAGTGAGACTGACCTATATCGTAAATACACTGTAAAACCTAAACAATAAGCTTAAAGAGGCATTTGTCAAGACAAATGACCCATTTCTCATTACATATTGCCATTTGATCCAATGTTTTCTTGAAATTATTTTTAAATGGATCTTAAAATAACAGTGCTTGGTGAAGTGAACACATTAACAATGGAGGATGTGGCCTTCAAGAGACAAAATAAAAACTGGCAGGCTAAATGCCTCTCTCACCCCGGATGAAAAAAACTGCCGCACAGAGTGAATCTGGGTCCCAGATTTTGAAGTAAAGTTCACTTTCTCCAACATTGGTGCTATTTTGTTCTCTGGTTGCTCTGCAGAAGATGCTAGCTCCTTCCACCCACAAACGAGTCATCACCCTCCATTACAACTCTTATGCTTCAGTGGTCTCCCTGCAGGGGGCCATGGCAGTGATTGGGGTTGAACGGTGGGTGGCAGTGAGGGCTGCTGGGCAAAAGAAAGCCTGTGCCAGCTGTCACTACAGTGTTTGGCTAGAGAACACACAAAGCCATGATTATCTATGCACACAGGTTGGACACATCCAGGAAAATAGCTGTTTTTTTACACCACCTGATTGATAACAGCACCTTGCTGCTTCCAGGTATGTTCATTTGCTTGAAATAACAAATCCAGCTCATTGCTATTCCTGGCTCAGGAACAGAAAGTAGCTCCTCCAGGGAAGTATGTCCTCGCAGCTAACCAGGAGATAAAAAGAAACACAGGAAGGAAAGCGAGGAGGCCTTCCCTTCGTGTGACCCACCTGCTGTTTCTCCATACAAGGAAAGAAATCCTTGTCGCCTGGGGACAGATTAAGGTTACCACAATGACTAAGGCCTGTATTGGTTTCATATCTACTATTTGCTTTTGCTGCCCCTGGCTGCTCCTCTTCTCAAGGACTTGTGAAGAGGAGAGTGCTCCCTGAGTCCCGGAGCACACACTCCTAATGGACCGCCAATCAATGGTCTGATCCTATGGAATTACACGCACGAACATTATTTCCCTCTCTCAGTTGGTTTAGAGCGATAACACCATAATTTCTCAGATCATAAAGCGTTTCTGGTTACCACCATTACCGAAGGAGAGGCTGACTTCCTTTAGCACACAATCGAGAGCTGAGCTCGGCAGACCTACAGCAGTGATGGATCACCCACAGCTATGAAAGTATTACGGTGTTAAAGCTGTGTCACTGAAATGTAATAAAATAATATCAATGGGTATATGTTAAGCTACAATAAAAATTAATTTATTAACCTGGTATAACATTTACCATTAATACTGACTAACTATCCTTTGCTATGTTATTTTGAGAATTGAAACCAGAGTAGAAGTAAGTCATGGCTGAATATTCTGAAACCAAAGTATTTCTGGAAGTGTATTGTTTCCAGGGCAACCACTGACCTTTGACTCTGCTTTTGAGCCAACATGTACAAGAAGTCTTTGATGTGCACAGAAAAAATGTAATTTTGAACATCTTTTCTACAGCAACCGGGCAAATTCCATGTGCTGGTGGAGATCATGTGATAGGATTGAATCCTCCAGAACAGTGCTGTTATTGATTTCTCAACTGAAGTTTTTGATTTCTGAAACTCACACAGCAGCCAGCAGTTTGAGCCTCCTCATGTCATGGTTACTGTTAAGGAGTTAGTGAGTATGGGAACATCTTAAAGGGAGACTCCACTGATTTGACATGTAAAGATCAGTTTTTGAATCATAGAGAATACTACTCACCCTGTGAAAACTGTGCAGTGGAGAATGAAACAGCTGGCTTTGTCTACTGTCACACAGAGTCAGTTAACCCTGTGCTTGCTCATATTGTGTTCTTGCCTACATGAAATTGCACCAGAGTTGGAAACAAATTGAAAACCAAATTTTCAGGGGACACAGGTGCAGTAATTTGTTTTCAACCTCAACATGACCAAGCGCTAGGCTAATTTGGTATGGACACACTGCAATGAATAGAACTACACACACACATACCTGCAAGCCCACAGGTGTGGGTGCAGTCAGACCATGGTGACCAATCAGACAGCTGGCAGTTGACAGGACATTCCACAACACAGGAAGCATTCATCTGCCACTTCCTCTCCAGGCCCAGCTGCAGGAGAAAATAGGGTTTTATTTACTCAGCCTTTCACAAGGACAGAATAACAGTGGCTTTAACATGAAATGCTGCACAACCCACCTCTTTGCAGAACTTGAGGTCAACAGATTTACTGTCACTACGCACACAGTCCAGCATACGGGTTTTGATGCCATTTCCACACACTGCTCTGTCACTGAGCTGACAGGTACTCCAATCTGCAGGGACACATTTCATCAGCAAAGACAATTCACAGTCACACAGCTTCATGTACCACCAACTTTAAAATAGATTTAACGGAATCCTCCTCAGGAGCATGACTTTTACTGTAAATTCTGCTGCCTCTGATAATTGCATGTAGTTGATGCTCTGTTTGAGTCTCACCAGTGATGTTGTAGGAGTAGTGGAAGCAGTTGCTGTTGAGTTTGCAGGGCTCTGTCTCTTTAGTCGGAGGACACCCCTTCTCCTCTCCAGGCTTCCGGAGCGGGTAAGCGGTCCTCTCCCGGGTACTGTTCCCACTGCATGGCTGAGAAGCAGAAGAAAGGATCATGACTTATTTATGCATACTGTTGGAGCATGTGCACACATGACAAGTAAATAGCCTTTGTCAATGTCCTTATCTCGTGTAAAATTAGTACCGTTCATAAAGTTTCCATCATCATATGTAAAGGTTATTTGCCTTCTGCTGCAGGTCTACACATGCCACTGTGGAGTCTGAAGCATTACATGAAAAGAATAATATCTGTACATGGACTATAAATGACAGAGCAGGTCAAAACCCATACAAAGATCTGATTGGGATCAAAACATTCAGTCTCTTAATGCACTGTGGTTTGGAGCGTCACTGCGTGTTGAGTTGAAGCCATGAGAGTTGACTAAAAAGTGAGCAGGCGTTATGTGTTCTGTCCCTGCTGGCTGCAGATATGAAGTGATTTTAACACAAACAGATTAATTGATAAATTGCCTTTAGGTTCCTGCCTTTTTGTGCTCAAATGGCTTATTAAAATGAATGCACTATACTTTGTTCAAGCAAGTATGTTGTTTGTAATATTCAAAAGAAAAGAACAACTTGTGGCAACTTGGGGAGAGCAGAAAGAGGTTGCACATATGGTACACTTTTCGGCAAAGAGTTGCTAATTTACATAACCAGAAGTGAGCCTGTTTAACTCTAATGCTGCACTATGTTGATCATCTTGCCTTTATCTGTGTTTGTCTGCCGTTCATTGCTGAGCAGGTCATGTAGAATGCGTTTTTAGAGCTTTTTACAGCAACAGTAAAGCTGAAGGTGGACAATTAAACAATGACTTCAAAGTCACCTCAAACCACTGCTAATCACTGATGATCTCATTCTCAATCTACTCGTGCATATTCTGCACAGGGCTGTGCTGGACCGAGTCACTCATTTTGAGTGGCATCACCCAAATAGGTGAGAGTACCATAGCACTGTAGGAACTGAGGAGGGAAGCACAGGAGTGACAATCTGCTTTGAAGCAGGGTCCCAAGGGAAAAAGGCTGATTTGTATGGCTTGTTCCTTTAATGCTATTTCATTCAAAGACTTTGGTGATTTTTATTCAAGAACACATTTGTTGGTAAGATTGGGAAGATGTGAAAGAGTTGTGAAAATTACACAAGGTAAAATGTTGCTATAAAGTCCACAAAACTAGTACAAATTCAAGAAACTGGGTGCAGGATTTCAATTGAATCTTTGCCTTTAGTGTAATGAATCTCAGTCTGTTTGATCATCAAACAAGCTACTGGAAGAGAATTTATTTTGTCATTACCAAAAGTCAGTGTTTCTCAGCTTTATAGTGAACTGGATGGTTAGGAAAGAAAGAGAAGGAAATAAGGAAAAGATGATGGATGGCTTGCACCAGGTTGATAACACCACAAATAAAAAGCCATTGAAATTTAATTTAGTTGACTTTGTCTCTACGATGAAGACAAATGACAGCGACAGGGCCGTCTTAATGACCTAGTGGTGAAGATGCTCTCCATATACTGTGATCATAACCTCCCTGATTTGATCCTGGCTGGATGCTTTTCTTACATGTCATTTCCCCTCTCACTCTCCCTTTTTCCTGTCTCTCATCTGTCCACTATCAACTAGATTCAAAAATTGCAGTATAGAGGAGCAGTACAATGACAGAGAAGGTAATATGACATTCTTACCAGTGGACATGGGCTCCAGGCTCCCCAGTCTGATAACACACAGTCCTCAGGGCAGGGCAGCCGGCTGTTGCGGGCCCCAAGAGGCATCTCCTCTGGATCACACAGGTAGTCCTCCGCCTGCTCAGAGGGCCCGTCTATAGTGTTCAGCATACATCTGGACACAAAGTGCTTCAAGTAAGTCAGCCTATTTCCACAAGCCATAACCATCAAGGGTCCTGCTATATATATATATAAAAAATTTATTTATTTTATTTTTTTTTATGTCAACTTTGTGGATAAATGAAATATAATATGCCAAAATGCTTTTACATGCAGCAAGTGAGCAAACCGGGATTAAGCGAGTGTTACAACTTTTTGTTCTGTCATTCAATGCTTGTATAATGTTGCATATTATAAAACAGGCAGCGGATTCCGCTCTCCAATAAAGTTTAATGATGAAACTGATATTAACATGTATCAGTGGATTCACTGTTAAAAGACAGGCAAATGTCTTTCACATTCACAATAGTCATGATTTAAAGCTTTGATGTGAAAACAAGTTTTACAATCCATCTGTGATGTAGCCTGAGAGAGAACAGAAAACACTCTTCTTTCTTGCAATCCTAATATTTTATTTTATACACACACACACACACACACACACACACACACACACACACACAGAATTTTAGCAAATAGACGAAGCCAGCAAAGTTACACATTCAATGTCTGCAAAGGGCTTAATATGTTAACAATGTTGCTGAGGCTCCAATGGGCAGATCTTCCTACATGACATGAGTAAAATAGCAAACTCGCTGAGATCAGACTGCTCAGTTCAGGGTGACCATAGAGGCTGACTGGCCAGCTCCTGAGCAGCCTGTCTTGTCTGGCTTATAGGTCTCCCTTCTCCAAACACATTAGAGGAAATTTTCAAATAAGCATTATTTTGATAAATCCACCACACAAAATCAATCACGTGAACAAATCTCAAAACTAACTTTGGTTACACAGTGACAGTTGCAGGACAGTTTTGAGTCTTTGTTGCTTTGTTTGATGACAAGTGCATGCTGGGAAACTCTATCCAAAGTTCACACAAACCAGTTTCTTCTCAATAAAACATGTGAGCCAGTGAGCAGAGGATTTTGATCTTACCTGACTTTCCTTGTCTGAACACCTTCACCACAGTTATCCTTCAGGTCCACGTTGCTGACCTTCCACACACTCCAGGGCTCTGCCACCCAGACATACTGTCCACAGTCACTGACGCACGGCACCACCTCATACACCTGACACACACACAAAGACCACAGTTACCTGTCTGATCTTGGAAAGGAAATGCAAGAAAAAGTGTAAACTGAATTTTGACATTACTGAGATTAACAATGATTCAATAGCTTGAAATCCAATCTAAATTAGACTATTATTAGACTATTTATTGCACTTCAACAATTTGAGTGAAGCAAGACAAACAATATTTCAGGAAAAAAAGTCAAGACCAAGTTCCACTGTGGAAAGCATTTAAAAAAAAAAAGAAAAGAAGAAGAAGTAAATAACAGTAATAAAACAGTGTACTTACCTGAGCCTGTGGATTGAATCCATTCATCAAAGAGCAGGAGGGAGTAACAGAAAAAGAATCATTCAGATTATTGTGGTCAGTGATTAAACATATAATAATATATAATTACAGTAAGAGTAAAAGCAACATTCCTCTCAACTTGCGCTACAAAAAATGACTCATCTAACCTCAGAAAGACAAATATTCAATTCTAATCGTTTGTTGAGACATTAACCACACAGTTTAAAGGCAGATCTCTCTCACCTGGTTGACATGGTCCAGTTTAGGACATGGTCTCCCACCATTGTAGGGCTTTTCTCTGAGCCACTTGGAGCGAACTTTGACCCCACTGCCACAGGACTTGCTACAGCGTGACCAGTTGGACCACTCACTCAGTTTGCAGTCAGATGGACAGGGGATAATGCAAGCCTCCTCAATGTACCCTGCAACCAAACACACGACAATGGACAAGCCTCAGTAAAGACCCACGATCTTCTCCAGGTGAGAGAACTGTCAGTGACATGTTACTGGAGCAGTAAAAGGGCACACAGTTAGTATACTTCTGTTGCATTTGGAAATGTTGGGCGACTTTAGTGAGGATGCATGTTGACTCCATCTGTTTTGTTTTTTTTTATCAGTGCAGAAAAGGACTAATCAAACATTTAACTTAAAGCAATAGTTCAGCATTTTGGAACACATGCTTTTTCACTTGCAATTCTATCTGATGACACACTCATCAAGACTAAATAACACGAGAGATAACACTGATCCCTGAGTTACAAACTTTGCACACTGTTGCTGTGCAATGCATCATTAACTTAATACAAATAAAAATGTCCAATACCCGTGATGAAAAATTGAATTGAGATCGTCTGTTTGCATGTTGTGGCCAGTCTATGGTACAGAATAGAGGGATAGATGGCCTAAAAGCCCAGCACGTTGTGGTTGTGGTGGAAACTTTCAGCACAAGTGTTTACTAAAGATTTTTCAGTAAATGGGCATTTCTTACCCAGCCAGACCACATGGTGATACCACTGATTTCTATGGTCCTGGTGATCAGCAGTGATTGCTTTGGACAAGCAGTACAACAATCAATAATGAAGCAGCAATAGTATGAAAAGCACACCATGGATGTTAAATGAAAATGAAATGAACCATGAGCTCTGGCACTGTATGCCACCAGTAATAGTTCTGATAGATTTGCCACAACATGTTACATTTTCAAAATGGGGATGTATCAATGAATATCACACTCTACCACAAGTTCGCTCTATAACCCTGCTTGAACTGAAAGTTGAGACGCTGCGTTGAACATAAATAAAACAGAATGTGACAAATTGCTTATCAGTTTTGACATGTATTCAACTGAAAACAGTACAAAGACAATATATTTAATGTTTTTGTATTGTAATTTAAGTTTTTTGGAATCCATAAACACAGCTTTGACTGAAAGCAAAAATGTGCAGCAGTTCTCTAAAGGTTGTCCAAAGGAAATCAGGGGAATGTTTGGGGTAGGACTCACTCTGGAAACACCCAAAAAGTAAACATAGCAGAAAAGTCATTTAATAAGTGACTGCAGGATCTAAATGTTGAATGTTTTTTGACAACATCTTGACTACATGTTGATCTAACCTGTTGTGAGGACATGTAAGGGAGATAGGATCGTCAATTTGATGGTCGGACTTCCTCATCAAATACAGGACTCCGAGTGAAACCACCAGCCTTGCTGCTAATCAGAAACTTTCTTCAGGCCTGAAACCCTGTTACTCACTGGTGCTGACTCCAGATTCACCCATACAGCCCCTGATTCCTGTCATAAACAAATCTAGCATCATTGGTATCCAGCAGCAGCCAGAGGGTAAATATCAACAGGATGGAGCAAGCAATTACCGTCTTCCTCCCACAATACTCTGAGGTATAAGCAAGCCAATCAAAGACTCCTAAATCAGAAAGAAAGCAAGCAGCAGTACCGAGTTTGAGTCCATTATCTTTTTACAGTTGCCATCAAGCAGCCTGATCTTGGGGGGAAAGCTTTGACTCACAACGAGACGGGTTTCTCAATGTGCAAACACAGACACGCTCATTCCCCCGAGTGCTTTGATGTGCTCTGTATTTTCCCAGGGCTAAGATGCAGAATACGACAGCACTTTGATTCTTAATTCCCTTTTCTCCCTTTGCTGGAATATACTGTGGAATGTTAATACAGCTCATCGCAAAGTGGCCTGACAGATTTGGGCTGCTGGCAGCAAATATATGCCCAAGTTCCACTGATTGATTGTCGAATTTACACTGGAGGTTTGAAAAAAGGACAAACTGATAACTGACCGTGAGCTGGGTCAAATGTGATCTAAGAGGTGGATTGATGCAAAACATTTGGACAGGGTTGCTTGTTGAGGAACAATTGCTGTCTACTTTGCATATTTCAGTGAGTTAATAGATCAAAAGTCTTTCTCTTCTGCATGGAGCCTCCAGCACGACTAAAAATACGATCACGGTGGAGAGAATTGGTAGATTTCAGCTGTGACCCATTTCAGGGTCTGTCTTATTTGAAGTCCACATTTTAAGATGAGTTACATCCACCAAATCTTCATATCTATACCAAACCAGGTTGTTTGTCAGTGCCATCCAAAACAAACCATATAAGCACACACTAAACAGATACTTTTCTCATCTGTCACCTCTGTGGTTAAAGTGGGTTAAAATCAAGATACTGAAACTATGTGCTTATGATTTGATCAAGATGGTGGTCGGGGTTAAAGAAATCACAGCTGACTGTTGGAAGGAACCAAGGTGTGTCAGTACACTGTGACATTACTGTTGTGATGGTGGATGTGGTTACAGGTGCAACTTTGAGTACAGCCCTAACTATATCCATCAGTGATGCTAGGTGAGAAGCTTTCAAGCGAAGAGGGTGATGCTTTTCACTCTAGATCAGAGAAAAAGTTAAAGATGACTTAAAGTTATCTTCTCAACTCTGCTGTCACCCAGTCGACTGTGACCGAGCCGCTACAGACAGTCGAGTGGACGACTCTGCTGAGTTATGGCTGTGGTCACCTTCACTACATGCAATACAGCCAAATTCACCATATGGTTGTTCTCATTTACAAATTTCAGTTGTCAGACAGCTGAATGGTCATGTGAAAGTAATTTAATAGGAGCCCATAAATACTACATGTTACTTCCCAAGCTTCTGCACTATGATGATACAAATCATTATTTTGTAATCGTCTGACAAAATCAGCATCATTCAAGGTTGATGGCAACAGCTCTGTTGTGTATTCAGCTGTACTGGCATTTAAAATTGATAATCACCTAGAAAGTTAGAGGCGACTATGTTTGGGGGGAGAACACAGCTGTTTTAGTCTGGACGGGGGGCTGAAACAGAGTGAAAGAGGTGTCTTTACCAGTTCCACCAACTTAGTGTGGATGTTGAAACTGATTTAACTTAAACTGAGACAGTGTAACTTTTGCTGAGCAGCAGCCACTGTGACCATATGTTATGATAACAAGTAGATGGTATATGCTAAAGCATAGTGTAATAATAGCATAGTAGAAGAGTCAGCAAACTAACTCAGAAATGTCTCAGCAATATCAAATAAGCTTGTGACAGACCAAGTGAAGCTGCAGCAGCAGAATTGAGCAATGCTGTCTTTTATTGCTTATTAATTCAACTTGTAATTTCTAAGGGGAAAAATCTGTCATTTCTCCTTCCAAACAGCACATTGTCATTCTTGAACTGGGGAAAGTTGGTTACATCAAGCCATAGTCACCAGGTGTTGGCATTCAGTGGGCAGTGATCAGTTAAATACAGTCCATCACAAGCAATTTTTATTCAGCCTGGACAAACTGTAGGTTGTTACAAATCATAAATGACACAGAAATAATATTGTAAAAAATAGGATTCCTTGTTTACCTGGTGCATCCTTTGACGGACAGATTTAATATGTTTTAGTAAAACACTGTAACCTATAAACTGGGCTTGGTAATTTGTCAACAATTTGAACTAAACTTCCTGGTTTTAATTTTAATCAGTGCTTTTCTATTGAGTTGTGATTACTGCTGCTGTTTCTAAAAATCAATAAAAGTTAGGGTTAAATTTGGCGCGTTATTTGAGCATGGAAAACTCACCATGGCTGTTACAGCGAGAAGTCTCCACGATGCGGTTGTCCTGGTCATAGCACACCATAGCCTGGTAACGATACCCTTGGCCACACTCCTTGATGTCACCTTGGACCTTCATGCCCAGCTGACCCTCCATGCGACCGCCCTCAGGTAAGACACAATCCGACCAGTTGCCCACGGGCTGGGCGTTGTATTTGTTACATGGACAGTACTGGGTCTCACTCACAGGATACATCTGGTGGTTTTTACACTGGTCCCGCTTTTTGCTCTTCCCTGCAAAAAACATTAACTACTTAAAATTTTGGAACTTTTTTATCATTAGTCCAGAAGCAAGGCATGGAATCCCAGCTGTTGCACTGCTCTGAGGCTGTCAGTAGAAGCCTGCTTAGACTGAGCAGGGAGGTAGCAAGAACAGGGAGGTTCTGAGCCTTCTCAGTCAAATTTACACATCTAAAAAGTTAAAATTTGAAATCAGCTTTTCACATCCACTGATCTGACTCTAAAGGTTGATGCAATCTGGATATGGTTTAAGTCTGTCACTCACCAACTAGCATCCTCTTGCGGGTCCTGACGCCCACACAATCAGCTGTGCAGGGGGAGAACTTGGACCAGCTGCTGAGTTGACAGTCATCCTGGCAGGGCAGCTGACAGGGCTGTGTGAGAGGCGGCATGGAGCTGGCAAACTTAAGACAAGCTTCGAGGTCTGCCTGTCCACCGTCCTGCTTCCGGCAGGAAACAGCTACAGGGGAAATGGGCAAATGGAGTTTTATGAGGATGGAGGATTTTCATTTGGTGTGTCCTGGTCACCTTTTAAATAACGACATTATAAGAGTCATCCATGTCTCCACAGGGGATTATTGGGTCTGGCGTTCTATTATAACACCTTGCCATACATTATACCTTGTGACAATAACCTCCTAGTGCTATCCAAACACTGCTCTAATAATAATGGTAATAAAAAAAACTGCTGAACTGCTGAAAAATGTTATTTTTATCACTTTTTAGATGATGTTGTTGGCCAGCTATTCCTCAACATAGTGTTGTGTAAGCTTGTGAACAAGTGTTAGAGTGGAGTGACAAACCTAATCACCTACTGGACTCTGTTTTCATGTTTTCATCTCTAGAAGAGTAACTACACACAGGTCAGTAGTCCTGCTTGTACTGCCATCTGGCATGCTCTCTTCACACCCTGTACAGTGTAGCACTTCACACTGCATTATAGCAGTGGTGGAAGAAGTTTCAGATCCTTTACGAAGTAGAAACAGGAAATAACCCTAGAAATATTCTTAATTGGTGGTGAAAGTCCTGCTTTTAAAAAAGCTAATAAAGTAAAAATACGTTAATTTTACTTAGAAAATGTATTAAAAGTAAAAGCATGTATGATGCAATACCATTATTATTATTATTATTATTGTTGTTGTTGTTGTTGTTGTTAGTAGTAGTAGTAGTAGTAGTATTTTTATTATTATTACATGATTATCATACAGTAGGTTTTCTTAATTAAATCTTAATCCTTTTTAACTAAAACCTTCAAATAACATCAGTAGAGTAAAAAGCATAGTTCCTTATAAACTGTGATGGAGTAGAAGTATAAAGTAAGACATAATGGAAATACTCAAAGTATAATCACCTCAAATTCATGGTTAAGCATAGCACTTGAGTACATTTGACCCCAGCAGTTCAGTAGTGGCCCACACACAATCAAATTCAGCTGCTAATATATGTGGTCATCCAACCCAACAGACTTTCAAACCATCAGCCCACAGAGGTCAGCAGAGCAATGCAGAGAGGGGAGTTACTAATGGCCTAATGGTTGACCGGTGGGTGTTGTACTGTGGCATATGTCACTTCACATTGGCTTGGCTTGAGTCTTATCAAGCCAAGCCAATGTGAAGACGTACACCAAACACACACACACACACACACACACATTCATGGGAAATACTGGAAAATAGTTATGGCCTTCTGCAAGTTGTATTGAGTGAGTGGCTGAATAGTAAGTGACTTGTATTGAACTCTCTCCAAGTATACTATTACAGGTAATGGTGCATAATTACAAGATGGAGGAGCAGGATGCTCATCATTGGAATCAGATAATGCCCCTGGTCTCTGAGACTAATAGGAGTCTGAGTGTGTGCACTGATAATGAGTCAACCGTCTGCCTGAATTCTCTCTCAGGCCACGGGCATTAGCATTACGCTCAGTCACCTTAAAGGAGTGCTACATGGTTTGTTTATTCTGAGATTTTCCTGTTGGTGTTCTGTAGGCACTAAAAATCATCATCATAATAGATCATTCTGAGCGTGTTATATAACATAACCTGTACATACATTTGAAAAAGACATAAACTCACCCCAACTGATTTAACCATGTGTCTTTAGAGATACTTTGATCACACAGTTTAACAATAATTTCTTTCAATTAAGTGATTCATTGCCATGCTTCTATTTTTACTGACAATTATCCAATTTTCGGCAACAGTATCTATGATACCAGGTGACCTGTTAGAAGAGACACAAGCATTGTGTTGCATTGTGACCTTATTGCAGGGCTCTGACACAAGAAGGCAATGTCCACCACACAGCGTGTCACCATCAGTTTGACAAGTTCTACTGAAGTGAAATATCTCTTTTAAGGATGAGACTTACCAAGTGTTAACACCAATGCATGGTTTGCACATTTTTTTACGGAGTCACTTTTGTAATGCATCATAGACATGGGCATCACAGAAATGCATCCAATACAGCTCTAGATTTTTGGATGATAGTTTCGAGTTCCAGGCCTCTATTGTTATGATTGCATTGTAATGCAGTATAAATGCAGCATTATTTGTAAAATCTGCACAACAGTAGAGGAACTCTGACAAAGATATCTGCAAACTTAATGTTCACATGATGGATTACACACATTTCAAGATTCTGCTAATTGATTTTCATAACGTACCACCAAAAGAGCTGAAAAAAGAAACCAGTTGTTCCCAACATAGTTGGGTCCCCTTTTCATGTTTCAGAAGTGAATTGCACACGAGAATAATGAGAAAAATATAATCATTAAAAATACAGAGTCTTTGTACTATTGCACAGTAAAAATATATAATATTACACAAGATAAGTTGCACAGATGTAATGATATTAGCATATGATCATATAAATAATGGAGAAGTACAAGAAGTGGGTTTGTGATATTTTCATGTGAAACAACATCAATGCAGTGCTACGTTAAATGATGTTGGAGATGAAAAGTCAGACAGCCGATGTAATGAAGGACCTGCGGTCTTGTTCCTTCTTACACAGCGAATGCAGCAGTCTGTTACTGGAGGACAGCTACATTAATGTTGGAGACTACAGATACTACTTTGTTGCCATCTCCCCTGTTCCAGTTTCTTGTAAAGAGAGCATTTAGATGGAAGGATCTGATCAATGGTCCCAGATCCCCACTAAAAACAGATCTCAGCGCAGTTTAATGCATTTTCTTAATGACTGCTCATGGGCGCACTGCTCTTCCTGCTCCGTTTAACTAATGTGTTTATATATAGAAGAAAAGACGATGAGAATGTAGTGTGTGTGTGTGCGTGTGTGTGTGTGTGTTTGCTCACCCCGAACCTGCATTCCCGGCCCACAGGTCTCCTGAGCTCCAGGGCTGTCCTGACGAACTGACCATGGAACCAGCTGACATCGCCGCCACTTGTGGGTTTTCCATCTGAAAAAGGATAAAAAAAAAAGTCAGAGGAGTCTTGAACTCTGATCCAGTGTGAGTGAATAGGTACTAGTTCTAATCCCTGGACCAGATGGAAAGGAAGAAAAAAAGTCTTGATAGCAAACCTTTGAAGATGTACGGTTCACTACACCTTTTCCAAAAGCATTGGATGGAGCCGACAACACAATGTTTGCTATTCCTAAAGTGCTTTTGCCATGATGACGACAATGTAAAGTTCAGTCAGCCAGCTCCATGAAATTGAATTATAATGTGAAGAAAGAATATGTGCAGAGTTAATATTTGCAATCTAGGCTCTGATTTTGTTTGCTGTTGAGCACAGCAGGCAGAGGTAAGTAGTGATAATAAAGTTGCCCCTATAGTCACATCAGACAAATGGCATAATGGCAAACAACCAGTGTAGGGCATACAGCTCCTTTTAAAATAACTGCATCAATTATATCAGAATTAATACTGGATTTAATGAAAAAGAATTGCTGACAATCGTGATTTTGCAGATCTTGATAACTCCTACTTGTAATGACAATTTGGAAGACGTCGGTGAGCAATGTTTGTAGAGGTTTATGTTGAATAAGACAGGTTACCTGTATCCTTGACAAACAGACTGAGCCTCACACTCTCTCTCCTGGGTCAGCACTTCAGGACAGTCTTGTCCCCCATTAGCTGGTGCTTGGATGATAATACGTTTCCTGTACTGCTTCTTCTTGGTGTTACCACCTAAATGAAGACATAGGAAAAGATGCATAATTTTTTTTTCCGGTACACAAAAAAATGTACCTAATATACATGTAACTGAGTGTAAATAAATACCAAAAGCAGCAGAGCAAACTTTGCTGTAGTTTCAGCATGTCCCACATTTGAAAGGTACTTGAAAAGGAGATGTCTTTCGTGTGATCTTGGGTATATTTCACTAAATATTTGCTCACCCTCTGCTGACATACAGGGGAAGCTAATACAATTAAGTGGAATATTGGATACCATCTCCATCATCTGCTGTGTGGTATCCAATAAAACTCCAAGGGTTGCAGAGGTTATTGACTTTACAGGAAGTCCACATCTATATCAGGACTATCATATCAGATTGCAGTTCTCACAATGCCAAAGTGCTGGTGATTCATATTGGAGGATAATTTATTATGGATGGTGATAAATTACAGAATGTAATGCACCTTCATCACATCAGAGATAAAGAGCTTTCAGATAGCAAAAGGCTAGAAATGCAGATGGCCATGCTACATGCCATATTGCAGATACCAAACTTGAATGGGATATTGCTCATCTTGTTCAAGGTCAACATGTTCTCAGTCTCAATTCATCACATATGGCAGCTTGGTCAGTGGCCCTATGTTTCAAAGTATGGTGCTCTGAGTACCTTTCTAGCATCTGTTTCGCACATGCAGGGCTCCGTGATCAAGTTAGCAATATTAAATATGCAAGGCCATGTTAGATTTCTAAAATAAAGTTTGCTGAGAACAATAATAAGCATGTGGCTAACAATGTAAAACAGTTGCATACCAAAACTACTTTGTTATATTTTGGAAAATGTCATGGTTTGGGTTAAAATAAGAATGTTAGCAATGTTACTTCAATTAAGTACTTCACTTACAGTATGTACATAATTTAAAAAGAGGTCAATATTCACTTTTGGTTTCACACAGGACACAAACCCTGGTTTCCTGGGTGGGGGTCCTGTGCTTGAGCCATTCAGCCACCCCAACCCTCCTTCTCTTGCTCTTTATACTAAGTCATTTGACAAGCTAGGAGTAAAAATGGGCTGTCTATCGAAATCTATTGTTCTACCCTGCAGGTTGAAAAATGATGTTAAAGGGGTGCCCAATGCCTTAAAATGTGATGCCAAGGGGTCCTTGCCAAGTGTCTGTCTGAGAAGAGCTGGGACAGGTTGCCAAAGTCATGGTGGCCTGCCACCTATCCCAGCATGCATCAGGCCCTGGACAGTCTCTCACAGTAGTCTAAGTCCTGTGATATAGTTGCTTTTAACAACAAATTTGAGTGTGCATTGTGTTCCTCACAGTCATGTCTTAGAAAATTAAACAACACAGACATAACGCCATACTTATACGATATACAATAAAGCACAAGAACGGTGCGGCAGTGTGTCAGGGTGTGAAGTGGTTCCCTTGGAAAATAAACTAATAGAGGTTAATTGTTGCTTCCTCTTTGTCTGCGATAGTCTTAACATGAACAACAGATACCCTACCTGGTTTTCACTTCCTTTACACACTTTTGGCATAGTCACTATGTCTTAGCTAAGTATGCCATTATTTTCAGATTAAGTCAATTGGCACACCGATCTAAGTCATGTAGTGACTATGCCAAAAGTGCCTAAAGGAAGTGAAAATCAAGCCAACATGATGATGCTCAGGTAGTTTATTTGGTTTCATAATTTGGCAGTTTGACAGTTGGCATATCAGGGGTGCTACAAATGTGTGTGTGGAAAGTTTAAAAAAAAAAAAAACAACAATTTGAAATCATTTTTTACCTCCATGTCCACAGTGAATAGTTTTATATGAATGGGTAAAGGAGAGTGTCAGGGTTCCATGGACACTATAACCATGTTGATGGAACTTTCTGAGCCAGCCATAGTACTGACAGTAAGCACAGTTAGCTTAGCCCCAATTTTAACCTATATGTCCTAACTTAGCTGAATGAAGAAAAAATCTAAACATGATAAATATGAGGCAACATCTACAGTTATAAGAAGCTTCTTTGTCATGATTTTTAGGAGCGTTTGTTGGCGATGAGTTACAGAGATATTACATATATCATTATCACTAACACATTGCAGTGACTGTAGTGGTATGTGTTTGGTATCCATGCATTTCAATTTGACTGTGACGTGAGGAGAAGAGGAAAGGATGCAATTTCATCTATCATGATTTCTCATCTATGCATTTGTGTTGGTAAAAAAAAAAAGTGTCTCACAAACCTAAAGGACAATGCAACATGGCAGGAGCTTTGGATTGAACCACTGACAACATTGTTAATAAATGATCCACTCTCCTGTCAGTGCTAATAAAAAGAAAGGCATAGGGTGTATAGATACAAGATAATAGAGTGATTAAAGGTTTTGTTCAGCAGATGCCTCTGGGGAGTAACTCTGCCAATACATAGAGCAAAACTCAAGGGAGTGACAGCAACACACATGTCTAACACTGAAGCTGAGACTTGTTTGGAACTCAATATGCCTTATTTGCTTGGCAAATGGGTTCCAAATTAGCCAGCACCATCAGGATTTCCAGCAGCTGCTTTTTGTGGAGGCAGCCTGGCCCCACTGAATTGGCTAAGGCCTCTACTATGATCAGAAGAAATTTTTTTTCCCCTTTATAAAATAATAGCATAGAGATCTTTAAAAAGAAAAGGATATAAGGGTTACCATTTCCACGAACCAATTTCCCACAGGAAACCCTGGTATTTTCTTTTCAGAAAAAAATGATTTTCATTATCATTTATTAAACATGTAACAATCCAAATAGAATTGGAATTTTTGGTATTCTGTGTCAGTGTGCATGATGATTTGGTCCGTCTACTCATGCTGAAATAATGATGAACATATTCGGCACGCTTCATTAGGCCTAACTGAGAAACACAGTCATATAAAAGCTTTTATGAATTCTCTCTATTAACACTGCATTTTACCCATCTGACACTCTGCAATGCATCACTGTGTGAACTGAAGCCAAAGAGCCAGAGCTACCTGCTTGACATGTTGATGGGCAGGGGCTCCATTCGCTGTATGGCGTGACGATGCAGTCTCTCTTGCATGGCAGTAAGCAGGGCCTGACGGTGTCTGGGCGTAGACTCTCTGGACACCTGCAAGTACATCACTGACAGGCTCAGACACACACCCTTGAAAACATGATAGAGTTCATTAGATTTGAAATGGAACATAGACAATGAGGTCAAAGTCAAGACCTCCCCAATCTGTCCTCCCAAAAATACTGACAGTATCAGTCACTGGTTATAACAATACCTAATACCCAAATACAACATCCAGTATATTTTAGTTTAACTTACAAAGACAGTGAGACAGAATATGCCAACAGGGTGTAATTTCAAGAGAGATTTGACAAATCATTCATCAATTTAAGAGGTCCTGACTTAGCCAGCATGGAGTTTCTGGAGAAACAGTGTGTTCACCTCCACATACACCTACCTAACAGGTAATCTTAGAGCAATAACACCTTAATTTTGAGTTATACATGTCAGTATAGGTGCCATAAGCAACAAAGGCCAGAGGGCTACTATTTTGCATGGTCTGGATTTGATATTCCATCATGGAAGACGGTGCAGTTTTTCCAATGCACATGTAGCTCTTAAAACTCTGCATTGGTAGAGTGGAATGACAGAGAAAAGGAAAGTGCTGTGAAAAGGAGAATATCACTTGTTTAGAGTAATTATCCCTCACATCAGCATCACAGTCACAATGATAAAATGATGCTGAAATGGCGACACACCATAACTTTAAATGTCTTTTACCGCACACTGCATGGAAAGAGGTGCATCAAGAGCCGTCTCATTTGTTCTTGTCATGTACAGTGCCTCTTGAAAAGTCACATTCCACTGGTCCTCATGAATTTGGATGTTTACCATTTTAGATGCAGTGTGCTGTATGTAGGAAATGGAAAATGTAGATATATTGGTAATACTTCTCCATTTTTCTTCCATTTGGCTACTGTAGACCTGAAATATCTCGTTTCAGAACTGTTTTGGATGGGCTGCACTTCAAAGTCCTTTTTCACATTCTGAAATCATTTCCTTAATAGGCCAAAGTCTGCATTTCCTTTCATCTGCACTGAAAATTAACCCTTTCCCAAATCACGATGTGCCTGCCCTACAGAAAAGTGGGGGCATCATCTTTTTAGGCAATTAGCTCTGCTCAGAATTTTCATAGCAGATCACCAATTAAAATTTAGTAAGAAATGAAGCTCGGCTGCAAACAAAGACATAATATATGCACACATTTTTCAACAAGAAATATTTTACAGCTGAAGACAGTTTTTACTGTATTTGAACCACACACCTAATTAATGTTGGAATACATCTTTTTGCCATCATGCTAATGCGTTAGAATGCTCTAATGCCACTTTGTGTTTACTAGTGGCAGTCCTCATATCCTGGACACAGCTGGTGCTGCTGGTAAAAGCGGGTGCCCCCCTCTCCACTGATGTGAAAGTGTGTCCCAAGGCAGCAGGCTCACTGCTCAGCATGTAACAGTAGGTTTAGGAGTAAGCGCAAGAATAAAAAGCGATATTAATTTCCATACGCAGCATGGGGGCTGGAAGGGTTTGCCTGCGTAGTGCTGCTGTGCTGCCAGAATAATGCTCCCGTTCTGTTGAATAAATAAATAGATAATTCATGTTCCCAGCAGATGCCTTCGGGGGGGAAACAGACCCTGATGCTTAAAACAGTTGGCCAGGAGCTCATCAGCTCATCAGCTAACACCTCTGCCAGACACCAGCAACAACAGACTAAACAGGGAAGACTAAATGGCACAACATGCCACGTGCAAACAACGTGTGCAACCAAAAACAAAGGCTGTTTTTCACTTACACAAATGAAAGGAGTGAAAGACTGTTGGTTGTGTCCCTACCTGAGAATTATTGGTAAAGGTGTAGAAAAGCTATGCAGTCATTCTGTGTAGATTTTATGGTTTGCAAGGATGATGCTTGCATCTGTGTAAGGGGTAAACTTTCAGGATTTTTATTATTTTCAACAGAAACAACTTTTTAATCTACCTTGATGACCAGAATATATTGTCATTTCACTTGTATCAAGTTAGCTGATTTCTGTTATTTCAAGGGTTACTGTATTTTTATTGTTTTGTGTTTTGTCTTAAAACCACTGATATAGCCATCCAACAAATATGATTTTGTGTCAACACAAGATTGGTGGTAGCAGTTAGCAGTTACTACGAGGAGTTTTGTTTTGTTTTGTTTTTTTTTTTTCAATGGGAGTAATATGTGGAATATTATCAGTAGGCACAACACCAGACCGATTTGAATCTGAAACCTGATCACCTCCCAAGAGGCTGTGGAACCAGCTTGCTGATAGCCAGTAACATGTACCATAAAATACATTTTTCAAATGCTAATTTTCATCTGTAAATAAGATTACTATACATCAGGCTTATGTTATGGCATGTTCTTTCACTTCTGCCTCAGAGATATCATGTTTTTACCATCAGTTTGGTGTTGTCGCTCTAAATACTTTGACTCTCTAGTGGAAACGGAAAACATTTTAAAACAAGTGCAAACAGCCTCTAAGAGTTATCAAAACAAGGATCCAATGAAAATTGAATTTACATATACTCATGTGCACTATAATCTGGCCCACAAGCCCGCCCACATCAAGACTAGATTACTAAAAACATGTTAATCATTTGACACCAGTTGAATAGTGTATGTAACAGTGTTGAGAGCCTTCAATCATACCCATAATCCATGCATAAGGAATTATTTGGAGTCTTACTTTTTTGGAGGAACCTGGCCCACATTAACCCGGACACAGATGACCTTGCGTGTTTGCATCCCCACTGAGCAGGAGACATCATCCCCACGTGTTCGGCCAACAGATGTGTTGGTGGTAGGGATGGAGGAGTCCTCTATGCACTGCCCCCATGGGCCTGTCTGCCAGTGGTACACAGTGCAGGGATGGTCATTGCAGTTCCTCACCTCCTGCAGGGCACTGATGTTGGGACACTGGATTCCACCTGAGAAATGATTTAACACAAACCAGCGTCAATGTCTTAGCTGTACCATAGACAAAAACAAAAACCACATCAGCTCTGATAGAGAAAGACGGAAAACTTGTTGGAAGCTTTCAGGTAAAAATGAGTAGTCTAGAATCATATAGGTAAAAGACAGACCTAAGGGACCCAAGAAGTGTGTTTGAAGCCTGTAGAACTCAAGTCTGTTCTCTATAGTGAGTCTGGTCTGATACATTTCTAATACCTCATACGTCTCTGTTTCGTGGGTGGTTTTAAACACACCTCTATTTTAGGCTCATTTGAGGTAGAAACTATTAAGCTGTGCTAATATGGAAATGTGCACTTCTCCATCCTAACTACACAATTAGTTTTCTGTAGTTATGTTTGCAACATTGCATGTAATGACTGTTGTGTTAACTTGTGCAAGGTTAATGCAAGGTATATCGGTAAAATTGATTCTTTCAGACATGGTAAAGAACACACACTGACAGTCAAGGAAAAATCTCACTCTGCAGGGTGAGTTCACCAAGAAGTGAGATGCAAACTAGTACATGCCAACACAGCAGTTGGAATGAGAGCTCTAACCAGTGCCTGACTTTAAAGTTTGGCTACGATATATAAACTGGGGCCCACTTTATATTACAGTTTCTCTATCATTCAATGTCCCATCACCTATTCTGAGTTTGGCTTGTGCCAATGTTCTAGTTGTATCAACCCCCATCACAGGAAAATTTAGAAAGGATGTATGCCACCACATACTTGTGCACCCTACTTAGAAACACACTCCATTGCCAGTTTCAAACAACTATAAAAGACAAATTTGTTAACTTTGCGTATAAATGGTGCCTCTCTGCTGATATTTTCATTTATAACTTTGTTGGATTGATCCTGCTTTTACATTTAAATTCTAATTAGACTGTATTCATCTCATCGATATCAAGTGCTCTTTATCTTAAAGCTGTTATTTTATTTTTCATGTTGCATTTACTCATATATTTAGTATCTGCATTTAATGCACGAATTATACAATATAAATAATACGTTTTTTTGTAAATGTATGTAGGCATTGTGGCACAACAATGTATCTTTCAATGCAAAAGGTACTGAAGTAGTTATGGCCTTCACTGAGTATAAAGACAAAGAGCACAATTTGGGTGTCCAGTTTCTAAACAGCAAATTGAGCAGTGGCACATGCATAAACTGTTTATATAAAACACCTGCTGTCTGGTGGGAATACTGGAGAGAAGAATAACAGTGGAGTTTGTGAGAAAAATCACTAGCTTGGCTTGGCAAAGAAAAGAGAACCACCTTCACAAAATCACCCTTCATTAAAATAAAATCCAAGAAATGATATTACCAAGTATGGTGCTTGATATAAAAGTGATACTTGGATTGTAATCAACCAAGGATGGAAACACACAAAAAAAAAATATATATATATATATATTATTTTTATTTTGTGTGTGTTTCCATCCTTGGTCGATCCTGTAATATAAAGTGGGCCCCAAAGTTATACACACACACACACACACACACACACACACACACACACACACAGGAACTTGTACATTCCTTTAAACAGCAGTACTGTATTTAGAGTAAGAGGTGTTTGCTCCCTTTGAAACACTTTGCACAGCTATCAGGTTCTATTTGTCTCTTTGTGTGGGAGAACAAGTATAAACCCAACACTGCATCTGTCAAAACCTCAAAATAATGAGGTTGGCTAGCAGTAAGGCATTGTATACACTCAGCTGTATGAGTCTTTGTGCAGTGCAATATATTAACTATTAGCTTTGATTTTCCCATGACTTGCTGGAAAACAAACAAGGCTGAAGCGGATTGAGAGATAAAACAGAGGGTCCCTGGGGGACGACCTGCTGTGAGGATCGACAGAGATGTGATGACCCAGGAGGCAGAATGTCTATACAGAGCCAGAAGCTTGGATATGGACCCAGGTGGGGTGTGCCCACCATGTGACCCTCTTCACCACGAAACCTTATCATTAGTAGCCGCCATCACCTTGGGAAAAGAGAATGGCTGAGGAGAAGGTCAGCCATCAGTGCCCCAGAAGTCACTGAACGACGTCTTTCAGTAAGAGATGAAGTGTCTAAATTGGACATGAGGAAGGGCCTCGGACTGAAGCTATGGCTGACCTTTGTGTTAACAGCACAGGGGTAATGTCCTTCACAGGATCATTGATAAAAGATATTATTGGATTTCATCAGGGCAGTCATTTATCAGGCCTGAAGCTCATTAGCACATAGAAGGACACCATTATTGCTGCACTGGCTAATTAAATAGTTAATTGTCAGATATTTAAGGGCTACCAATTAAACTCAGCATGTATTTGGAAAAATGCACAGCTCAAAAGGCTGCAGAGCAACTGCCATTTTGCTGTCTAGCAAACACTTCTTTAAAGTCTACTCTGTATTATCAGTGTCTCCACATATTATTTACTGTGTGGATATTCAAGTTATTTACTCAACACTGCCATGTCAGGCGATAATCCCCTTTGTAAATCCCAGTGCTTGTCTTCATCTGAATAATTAGCTCATACCAACAGACAATGGCTCCAACAGAAAGATTTAAATCTTTGTCAGGGGCGTTCTTGCACTTTAATTCATCTTACTCTACTACTCTCTACTCTATCTTGTGAATCGTGCTGAATACTTTCCAGCCTTCCTCGTTTTGCTACAGCTGATGGCCAGGACAGGTCTATGTGACTTGACGCTTCATTCAGTACACACCACATCAAGCAGTCTGGCTTCATGTTCTGTCGATTGTCATCCATCTAATACTGCAGCAATGTTTGCCTTCTAAATGCTGGGGAAGCTAATAAACAAGTCACAGCCAACAGTCTGCATTGTGTTCTGGCATGGGCATGCTCCTGAAGCCCAGCATGCATGATGGAGCAGGGGTATCCGTTCACATGGAAATCCATTATGTATGAGGCGTCTCCTTACTCCACCGTGGATGCTGCGTGAATAAGCCAGAGACAGCACGTCACGCGCAATGTGGTCCAGAAGTCAGACGGCAAGAGCTGTTAAATGATAGCAGGGATGTAAAAGATAAAATTCTGATCTGCTGCCAAGCCAGACGCTAACCATCTGTGCAGCCTCACGATTTTTCTCATAACAAGGTTTGGTGAGAATGGCTCAGTTCTCACAGCATGATTGGCAGCTTGGAGGGTTGGGCTTTAACCCAGAGGCACTCACTTCAGTATCATTCCAGCACCATTTAGATACCCACTACTCACCTAGGGGTTTGAAACACTTAATGTTTTGGAATACTCAATACTACTACTAGTGTGTAAGAGCTTTTTCTCTACTCTAAAAGCACAGGGATTTTGCTGGGCCAGCAGATCGGCAGGAAGAGATTACATCAAGGTAGCCACAGTTCTATTTCCTTGTAGTTAAACATATGGAGACTACAGACTACATCAGCAAAAATCACTTGCTGTCATCTAAGAACATCAAATATGAATGTACCAAAGATTGGATGGACCGATGACAGCAGGGAAGGACCTTGAACAGAAATAAAGGCAAAATCTTTGTAAATTTTTAAAGGCACGAACATACTGTACTGTAAAGACAGTTTAAACACTGTGTTTCAGTCTTGCAACAATTCTGGAGGCTCATTATCCCTCTAGTCTCTTCTTACCCTGCATCACAGTAACCCATGCCACTACCTTCGCAGTCGCTGTAGAGGAACACAGAATAAATCATTTCACTTTGACGTTTCACTTGTGGTATATAAGGAGGAGAGGCAAATGAGATATACGAAAAAAAAAATGTTTCTTGAGATGTACATTACTAGCCTGACTTTGGTATTGAATGAATATGTTTGTGAAGGTAGATACTAATCTTTGTGGATAGCTAGGTCATGGTTAGGATTACCTAAAACTGATGATACTGACTGACTGATTCCTAATGTTGGAAAACTTCATATCTGTCTGAATCTGTGTATCTAGGGCTGCTGTATTCTCCTTGTCTGGGCCCGTGGAGTTCTTACCTTCTCCTGCGTTATAAGCGAGGATGGAGCGAGCTCTGGTCTGCCTGCCTTCTGTGTTTTTTCCAGAGCAGGTGTGAGAGCACAGAGACCAGGGTGTCCAGGGGCTCAGGGCACAGTCCTTTGGGCAAGGCACCTCACAGATGGCCGGCATGGGCAGGATGGCATCACGGCAGAGCTGCCTCTCTACATATTCACCTGGATGGACAAAGGCAGATTTGTAGTATTAAAGATTTGTGAGTAGACAAAGTAAATAATAAAAAAAGTTGATGTTTAATATGCTGAGGTACCCAACCAAGAGAGAAGGATCAAGAAAAACGACCATTTTATCTAGGGTGTAATTTTTTGGGGAAAACAGAGCTGGATGCATTTTTTCAATACAGCACTACAACTGAGCATTTTGCATTGGTCTCTTCTAGGTGGACAGCCAAAATGACCATCTGCAGAGTCCTGAAAGACACATGGACAGGTAATGGCCAGGGTTTATTGGAGCTGTAACATACTACATATTTTAGTAAAAGTTAACAAAACTGCATAAAATAATCACACTCATTTAATGTGAGTGTATGCAACACTTATTATAAGAAAAAAACATTGTTATTATTATCATCATAAGAATCATCATTTCCTCAATAAAAATCTGCCATAAATTGTTGAACTCATAATGTTATTGGTAAAACCATCTGCCAACCATCTCTACCGAAGACTGTGACTGGTGGGCAATGCACAGGGGAGGTCTTTTGCTCTTCATATCAAGCTCAAACTGGAGGAACTGCAAAACTTTTGGTTTTGGAAAGCTCTTGTAGTTATTAGTTATTGGAGTTATTGGTTTGCCTTGTATTGCACTCCTGTTCCAAATTAAGTAATAACTCCTGCTTTGATATTGTGATTTTCAAATGGTTTACACTGAGATTCCACCAGATGTGTCTCTGTGACATCATGTGAGCAACGCATTTTTGTTCCGTCCTCCACTGGGCACGTTTCAGAAGTGAAGCATTTTGCCTGATTTTGTTGATTACACAGATTTTGCTAATTTGGTCATTTTCATTGTCTCATAGCTCCATCTTGGTGAGCACTTGACAAACACCTGTATTGCAGATGCCAAGTTGCCAGCTGTCTGGAAGACAAATATAATTCTAGGCCACACTTTATATACCAAAATTTCAAAAGGACAATGGTTACATGATGAAGTGTTGTGCTGTGCCTCCTGAAAAACAGTGAGATCGCCCTCTAAACTCCATAAGCACATTGAAGTTGTAATGGAAAATGTAGTTGACTAACTAACGTTTTGTTAAGTTTTTCATGTGTAACATTGATCTTTGATGTTAAAGCTGCAGTAGGTAAGATGGAGAAGAGAGCGGACTTAGCCTGAAAATTTGAACCAACACAGGTTCCACGTCACTCCCCCTCCCTCTCTGCTGCACTCATGCACTGCCTCCAAGTCCCTCCTCCCTGCGGTATCTGCATGGCTGCCATGACAACCAGTAATGTTAGCATTAGCATCGGAAACAAGCTAACTCTGCCCAGCCGCTACATCACAGTCGCTAACATACCATACGCGCTGCAGAGTGTTACTGTAACAATCACCATATTAGCTTTATGGTTATTTGTTGTCTTAGCCGTATATGCTGTTGTTATCAGTGGTGGTATGGGCAGTTTCTCCTTTGTGGATGACTGTTGCTCCGCCATAGCTTTCACTAGCCTCCTGATGCCGCTCACAGAACTGTTTGATTGAGCAGCAGCCAGCAGCATGAGCGGAGGGAGCAGTTCGCAGCGTGCGTGAGTAGTGATTGACAGATGTCAGACACTCCCTCAGACGCTTCTCTGGCTCTGATTGGTTGTTTTGTGTCGGGTGTGGTGGATTCTTGCAGTGGGTGGGACCAATGGAGCCGTTTTTTTTCACAGATTACATGTTTCATGTACTGCTGTCAGGGTATAGGGACACTTTTAGCAAATATGACAAAAAAAATACTTTTATACAAGTTACCTACTGCAGCTTTAAGATAATGACATTAACTTATCTTGTGTCTTCTATGTACTTCTGTCCAACTGTCTGTTGGGCTTTTAAATTGGTGTGCTTTAGAATGTAGATGTCCTAAAGTAATGCCAACTTGCCAGTTTCATAAGTTTTATCCATAAGTTTGCTGTTTTTTCATTATTTTGCACTGGCCACCACATCCTAAAGACATTCACGTGGAAAGTAGCTTGTACGTTCAGTAATTTATTAACCAGGTTAACCAGGTTAATTAGGTTTTTATGTCCACTTGAGAATGTTTCTTGAATGAAAACTTTCACTTTTACTCATTTCTATGGCACTACTAACTTACCATACCACTTATGTACTTGTACTATTTTTAGCACTCCATTGCTGCTGTTTATTGTTTATTGTATCAATCTATAGCCTTGATTCCTCTGTAATACGTAAATAATGTGCAATCATTTCCAAATGAACTGTGTTTGCTGATGGTTTTACAAAATATTCCTGAGCCCATGTAGTAATATCCTTTATACAATCATGTGTTTCAAAAAGTGGTGAACCTAGCCCCGTTATTACTTGTGAATGACAAGCTGTGGCGGTCTCACTGCCCAGCGCCCTCTCCAGACTTTGTAGCCTGCTCCTAAGTCAGCTGACGTCCCTTTAGCCCCTGGGCTGGCTGGCACAACATAGTTTCATTCTCTCAGCCAACATATTCTCCTGGTTATAGCTAGCTCCTGGTTCCCAGTCAGCAGTCAGGCCGACACTTGCTCCTGCCCACCAGTGGACTGTCTCCGTCAACCCAAAGCCAGCCGTCCAGTCGGCAGCCCCCGATGACTCACTGACAGATTTCCCAGATCATCAATCAACTGTTTTTCTTGAGGCCCAACTAGACCTCCACTTGACTGCCTTCTGCTCTGAAGTACAGCAATTTTCTGTTCCTTTTTTGAGCTCCAGCCTTATCACCAGCATCCAGAGCAGTCCCACCTAAACCGCCAGCAGTCCAAAATGACTTAAGGGTAACAGATATCTGAGAATGCTTACTGGTTTATCAATGAGGTACAAGGACTTGTTTTTGGAGAGGTGGGGGTGCTGACATGACCTATATCGATGTAGATCTGCAAGCTGTCCTCACTCTCCTAACTCCCGTCATCCCATTCCATCCCAGCCCATGCTGTCACTGAAGGACCATATCTGTGAAAATCTCATTATGAAGGACTGGGAGAATGGCAACCATTCAGTTGAGTGATACGTCTGGGACCCCGGAAAAGAAAAACGATCCATTTTCATCAGAGGGAGACAGCATGAGATCAATAAGAGGCCAGTCAAGAAAAACTCTGAGGGATGCCACATGACTGTGGGGGTGGGATTGGGGTGGTGATGGGGGATGTATGGAGCCTTGACAGAGGTAATTGAAGACTTCCATGTGATAGATGTGGTAGGGAATCATTAAAGGGCCTGTTTGACACTGATGGCTTTCATGATGTCTTTTGTTATTGGATCACTGCACAGTTGGTTTTAGTTTTGATAATTAAACATACCCTACAGTCTATACTGACTAACACAAACCAACAGTAAGGACAGTTTTAGTTCAGAGTATATTTTATCAAGGACAGTCTGTCACGAAATATGGTGGATATTCATGGTTCCCAGATGATGATTCCTGGTGTTACTAGAGACCTTCTGACCTTTCCTCAAACATCACCATCAGGCAAAATGTTCCAGCTGTACATAAGATACATCACAACTGAATAGGATAAGTGCCATGGAATTTGCTGAGTACATTCTTGCTCCTGAGAGCATAAACCCATCCCATTTCTGCCCTTTTTTGTCATGTTAAACCCTTTTTAGTCAAAACAGCATTGACTAAAAACAGTTACACCTGCACACCAGCACAAAACCACAATTTTTAAAAGATGAAAATATTTTGATCCTACTCAACTTTTTGTTTGGTCTAAAATGGTCATTTTTGTGAATTCTGACCTGAAAAAAGGGCCTGTAGTTAAAATGTTGTCTTGACAACAGACTGTACGTAGACCTCCATCAGAACTTTTAACCTGACTGATCTACATCTCTAACTTGAAGGACCATGATGCTTAGCTATTATAGTTTTAGTTACCTGATCATAAAACATTAATGATAGTGGTGGCAGCTCAAAAAAAAACCCTCAAATGAATTATTTTTGTAAGGGTTATATGCTTTGTTTTGGAAAGCATTTACAAAAGCTGTTTCACTGATGATGGGGGTGCCAAATCAGAAAAAGCTACAAATGACAAATTATTTATTTTGTCAGTTAGGTTGGACGGTAGGTTTCCAATGAGCTACCACATCAGCAGCTATAGTATGACCATGAGCAGGTAAGATACATTCCAGGAACAAGCTGAATTGCTAGCACAGACAGAGTAACATAAAGTGTATCACTTTTCAGGAAATGAATTACTTTCAGTGTAAATTAAAGTCATATCAAAAGAGACCTTGTAGCATAGCAGGAAGGAAGAGTTTTAGAGAAAGCACTGTCCTTCTCTAACGTTCTGCTTGGTGTTCAAAATCTTTCTGCTAAACTCACAGATCTGAGAAGCTGAAGTGGTATCAGTTCGCCCTGAGCTGAGCAAGCAATTGAAACCATCAAAGGGAAATTTTTCATTTGCAACATTACACACATCAAACAAGTTAAACTTCTGTCTGAACCTCCGTTGATGGAAATGTACCAGACGGAAGCTGACATCTCCTCTATTCAATTCTGCCACATCTGGGGGAGATTGCCTCTCACGCAGTCAGAGGTAATGGGGAAGAAAGGCAGAGTAAATCCAAGCTGACTGTGTGGAGCAGACTGTGTTAATCTAATTTACCAATAAGTCTGATTCAACAGCGTGCCATAAAAGGAAGCCCACACCTCTTTAGCTGAGTGCCTTTCAGAAGATGGAAGGAGAGGAAGAAAGAAAGAAAGATGATGAGGTCACCGTGAGGATTTTTTCTTTTATGGCTCTGGCTGAAACTACTTACCTGGATGTATTCACCAGCCATTTAAATAGATTCAGACAAAAAAGAGTACCTCAAGGAATGGAGGGATAGAGGCAATGAGATAAAAAATGCAGTGATGAAAATATGAGGGTTGGTTGAAGGATAAGTGATGCTGTAGGATATTTCCTCTTGGTCTAATAATGTTCACCCCACAGTCTACTGATGCTAACTGAAAAACTTATGATAGCTTTTATGGTTTTTAGTTCTTCTTCTTCTTTTTAGTTTTTTTTTTTTCTTAAATACAAAAACCGTCCATAAGCAGCTCCAATCTCCTTACTGTGGTCAAATCCAAATCTGAAAGGTTACAGCCGGACTTGTATCTGAGGTGCTTTTACATTCATTCTTATTTATGCGTTGCATCCCCTCACAGTACCTTTACTCAATTTCTGGAGGAAACCCAAGAGACAAGAGAAGCTAAGATGATTGGCTGTGACCACATGAAGAGTAAGCACTCGCTATGCTGTAGCTGACTATTAATGTAAAGGTAACTGAGCCGCAAATCTGTGTCTGTTCAGCAAATCTCCTGTTCTGGAGCAATTGTGTGTAGTACTGTGTATTATGTTTCACCTGGCTTCTGGCTGCTGAGTTGGTAGAGGCTCTGGCTAATGTGCTGTAGCTCTGGCTGTAGCTGTAATAACAACTTGGGCATGGCTATAGTTTTTGTTGCTAAATTCAGACAAAACTGAAGTTATAATACTAGGCTCTAAACACCTTAGAAACTCACTATCTGATGATATAGCAATTATGGATGGCATTGCCCTGGCCTCCAGCACCACTGTAAAGAATCTGGGAGTTACTTTGATCAGGATATCTCCTTTAACTCCCATGTAAAACAAACTTCAAGGACTGCCTTATTTCACCTACGTGACAAACAGCCACATCCTGTCTCAAAACGAAGCAGAAAAACTAGTCCATCCATTTGTAACTTCCAGGTTGAATAACTGCAGTTCCTTACTATCAGGCTGCCCGATTTCATTGCTAAATACACTTCACTTATACTTGTAGTAGTTTAAAAAAAGTTCAGATTTTAATTTTAACAAATACATACAGCATCTTTCTTTCTTTCTTTCTTTCTTTCTTTCTTGATGTCTCACGATTGGGAACACCAGCAAACTTTCCATCATACTAAATTGTCAGTGTCAGGAGAATTCTTTATTCAAGAAGCATTGGGGAAAAAATGATTTCAGCATTTAGCTTTGTTGAGGGAACACGGTAAACACAGTAAAACTGCAGTATCTGTAAAACATCAAAAAAGTACATTTGTCATGAATATTTCACTTTAATCTTTTGAAATACGAGGGTCCAGCAAACAATATGTTCAACATGTCTGCCATGCTTTACTATAGACCTACTGAAAAATCTGAACATTAAAAATGTGAAAACTATAATGTGGTTCTCAGCAGTGCTGATATATCCCACTGCTTCATAATGAGTTGTCTTTCAAGGACAGTTTTCTTTAAATTTTTCAGGGCAGAAAGAATAAAGATAATTAGTTTTAGAGAACAAGTCAGTCTGGTACGAGGAAGATGGTAATTGCTGCCACTGCAACAACATGGAGCACTGTAGTCTGTGAATGGGGACCTTGATGATGAGTATAATATGGAAACTGATGAACACACCCCATCTCTCTCACTCTCTCTCTCGCTCTCTCTCATTCTCCCCTGAGCCCTCATTAGCAGCTACCGTGTTATGGTTTAGGAATCTACCATAACTGCCATATTCACACACACACACACACACACACACACACACACACACACACACACACACACACACACACACACACAATTTGGAGGGAAAAAGAAAACTAAAAAGATTGGATCAAATTATAATATTCAGTTCATAATTGTTCATTAATGAAAAGTGAGTTCTTACATATTTTGGTTCTCTGACTTATAAAAACAAAGCTGTACACGTCACTCACAGCTGCTGTGTATTGTATCAGCCGCTGACTTTTCAGGTCATTCTGTCCTCTTTTTTTGTGTGTGTGTGTGTGTGTGTGTGTGTGTGTGTGTGTGTGTCCCTTTACTACCTGTCAGTGTACATTTTCCCTGCAGGCTACATCATCGAAATCTTACATCATACCCCTGAATAAAATCAAATTAAAAATGTATCAGAACAATTCTCTCAAGGTGTTCTTTGTTTACCATAACAAAGGTTTGCTTTTCTTCAGACTGCCTCAGAGAATATGTGAGTGATGGAAGTTGGCATTTAGTGTCTCTTTGATTTACAACTGTACGCAAATTTGATTCTGATTTACAAAAACAAACAGAAACAGAAAATGTTTTGCACAGCCCTATTTTTTTCCTGTCCCCACCTTTTCCCTCAAGACAAGACGCATGTTTTATTTTTAATGACATTTTATTCCTTTCACAGCTGTAAGCCTAAACTCTGAAAGTTCGAGCTCCATTCATGCTCGAAGTCCAACACATTTAACTTTTAATTGGGCCCAGTGGCTCTTAACGTATAATACAGAGTAAAGGCTGTTCTCTGTATTTGCTTATTGTGAGCCATTGTCTCAAACTTGAGAATGATTTATTATCGTGTAAGTGACACACATGATCATTATAAACATTTTTCAGTAATACTAACAGCCTTTTAATGACGGTTGAACTTTTTATTAAGCCACTGGTTACACGGTGCAGAGCCTTCAGGTCCAATCTCATCCACAGCCGGCACCTTCCCCCAAGAAAAAGCTGAGCTGACGCTTTTGGCAAATTGGCACTATTAAAAGTATTGAAAGTATCAAATTAGCTGTTAGCAGTTCCTGTTTGAAGTGTATCCATGGATTGATAGACAACTGTCACTGAAACTGAGGGGAACCTAAAAACCTGATGATTCTCAGGCAAGATGTGATATTGATATTGATTACTGGGTTCAAATCCATTGACAGATGAAATGGACAGATGGAAATGAAACTGAATGGGTGCTAACTAGCCTCTGTGAACTGTGTAGCCAAATCAGTTGGGAGTCACTACTCTGAAAGCTGCCAGTGTGCATTTTTCTGTCTTTTTCTAACTTTCCCACTTGTGGATGTCAGTGTCTGATCAAACCCAGCTGGGTCACTGGGTGAGGGCGACTGATGTTGAGAGACCTGTAACATTTCTAATGATGTGTTCCAGCACATCCAGAACATATATCTTGCACACTTTTTAACGTACGGACCCACATACAGACTCAACCCATCCAGCTACATTTCGTCTCAGAACCAGTGAAACTCTGGATGTGACATCCCACAGAAACTTTAAAATGAAGAGATAAAGTTACTCTGCAGCAGTAGATACATGGTCTTTAGAAACACAACCAGTAACCCTGTACACTTTATCGCTAATGTTAGACATTTTTGTTATTACTGCTATTTTTGCTGACATGTGACATCTAAAGTCAGATGTAGTTCTTGAACTACTTTTTCTCAGTAACTTTAGTTTAAACAAACTGAATTTCTCTTGAGGGAAGCATTGCTGCTGTTTAACTTCTTCCCATGTCAAGAAGCTTTTGAGACTTTCAAAGTGGCTTCACAAACACTGTGAGTAGATGTGCATGGTTTGGAAAGACAAATGAAGAAATCTGCTTTTGTGCCTTGGATACAAAGATCAACATGTGCAAAGAACGCCACTCTTTAAAATGCCAAGCAGTGGTACGGGTGTTATTGTTTAAAAAGGAAATAATGGATTGGTCTGCCTGCTGTTTCTCTGGTATGGTGAAGTATGTACAAGCAAACAGGTGCTTAGTCCTTAGGTCGGAGGGTGTGTGAGTGTGTGTGTGAGAGAGCTCCCTCAGGCAAGCACTACTCTCCTCACATTTTCTTCCAGCCCAGTTTTGGCCATTCGCCTGTGCTGGAACCCAGGGGAAAGTAACTGTACACACACACACACACACACACACACACACACACACACAGGAACACAATGAAATTGCTTCGAATAGCAGAAACAATAGATTAATAGCTCCCTACAACAAATACAGCAATTACAATGTTGGGTAGTGAGCCAAGGCTACGGGGCACACAGTGTGGTGTGTTAGCCTAAGCAAAGTGGAGATATTTATGTTGCTCCTGGGCCAAAGCTGCTTCCTGCTTCGAGGATAACCCTTTGACTTTTCCAGCAGTTGGGACACAACACACGTAACTTTTCTCTGTCTTAAGAAGTTGCAGTATTTATTAATTGACACGCTGTAACCTATATTGTACATGTACAGCCTGAGTAATGGCTCACCGCACACATTCACTCACTCTATTTCACTCTCTCCTGATCAACCACTCACTCAGCATGCACACACATTGTTCACTGCCCGTTCCTTTCCAAGTAGTTGTTACTGTTATAACACCATCCCCCACTCTGGATGCCAATTATAACATAATTCCATTCCAGCACAGTAATCAACATGCATATATACACACAGTCCTATTTGTGCTAAGTCCATTTGAGAGGATTCAGTATAACCAGTAGCCTACATTTCAAGTCCACTGCAAGTGGGGAGCTAGCAAAAGTACTGCTTGTCAGTGCAAACAACATGAAGTGGTCCATTTGTTTAGTGTGCACATATTAAAGTGGAGAAAAAAAAACTGTAAAGGCAATGATAACACCTATTATACAGGCTAAGCCTTATTCTTATTATTCTATTATACTCTGTTCTATTCTAACTTTAAATTGGCTATCAATTTTAAACCACACCTCTACATTTAGAAATTTCAGAAAAATACCACAAATACTGTTCTCAATCACAGTGTATGTGGTAGTTAAATACACACACACAAACTCACCAAGAGCATTTCTGTTAATTTGGTGTACTAGCCCCAGTCACTCCTGAATGTGCTGGACATGCTCAGAAGCTGAAGGGCTTGTGTCAGGGTCCAAAGGCAGGCCGGCTGCCAGGTGTGTGGGCTCCCTCATTTCACATCAGGAAGTTGAGAGTGAAACCAACTGCACTGTTCTGTCTGGCTCTGTATGCCATGACAGCATCGGGCATAGCTTTTCAAAGTCCAGACCTTTCTCAAAGTTTGTTAACTAGTGGTCCACGGGCCACATCCATCCCGCAGAATATTAATGAATTCGGAACATGTGTGCATCTAACATTAGTCACTGCTGGAAGGGGTCCACTCTGGCCTCAGAGTGATCCTCCAATTAGCTGGCCAACCCCTGGCAACGTGCCAAAAAGTCCATAATTCATAGTTCAGTCATTCTACAGGATCAGATTACTCTCCAGCTCTATCCTCTCGACTCTGTGGATCCACTATCAAGCTGCTCAGCTCTCAGGTAGGTCATTCCCTGGCAGTAACAGCAGGCATTGGCCAGATTATGACATGTAACTCTGGAGCTGTTGGAGAATAACTGAGCTTGCCTTTTACACTCAAGACATCAATTTTTTTATTGTCATTGTCAACTGTTGTATTAAGTCTCAAACTAGAATCCTGAAGAGGAGTTTTTGTTGAGATAAGGCCTCATTCATTGGTAGTTGAACTGTGAGTTCTGTACTGAGCACAGACTGGTTCCATGGTGGTGGTCTGAGAACATTTTCAAGTTATCTACTTATCATTATGGCTTTTCCATGTTTTTTGGGAACCTGTACACAATGATATAAGCTCATAAAAATAACATTCATTTCGTAGGAAAGTGAAAATACTGTAGCAGTCTGAATACAAACAGGGGCCTCTGTCGTGAACTGTGAGCAATTTTTGTCCCTTCTTATAAACAAACCACATGAAAACAAACTCCAGATTGCTCATGTCACCATTCAGGTAACCATTCTCAACACAGTGACCTCTCTGCCTTCCTCATTGTTTTCAGAGCCCTTTCACTGTGCACATCAAGGACACAATTGCCAAATTAAAGCATTCATCTGTGTTGCCTGCCAAATTTCTGAAGGAGGTATTCAACATTGTTAATCCCACTCTTTTATCTATTGTGAATAGCTTTCTGTCCACTGGCTGTATTTCTTTCTGTCTAGTGTACCCATTTCTTAAAAAAACAAAAACCATACATAAACATATATAAATCCCAAAATATATTTGCAAATCCTTTGGTTTGCCTTCATTAATATTGAGATTGATTTGACTCCATTAGGTAGTTGGCCATTATTGTTGAATAGACCAAGAAAAGAGAGAAGCCAACAGAAAATAAGGCTAGTAAAGCAGAAGAGTTAATCACAGCTCTACCCACACTGTTAGGGGCAACACACAGCAGCAATGTATGATGTGCATCACACACCCACACCTACTGTTTTCATATATGAGTCTGCATGCCAGCTTTGACTCGTCTCATCACGACTTGATGCACGTCAGCACGTTAGGATATGCTACTGTCCAATTTCCCAGCATCGAGACGTGTCAGCTCTTCAGAAGATCAGCAATTTTATCACTTTTGTTCAGCACATCTCACCAACTTGCCTGACCATGTGTCTGTGTGTATGCCCAGTGTGTGATGCAGACATCAGCTGATGCATGTGAACTGACACAGCACTATGGGCAGTAGGTGATTTCAGGGGGAATGAGGGCAAATCCCTCTTGTTAGCAAAATGACCAAAATGCATCCCTCTTGTTAACCTGCCATCCTCCGTCTGCATCCTCTAGTAGCAGAGAGAGTGAAGGGGCAGAGGGGTTGTTTAGTTGAATTTTAGTCTGGTCTGCTTGACTTATTGATCTGACTGAGCTTTGTGCAGTGAGAATCTATGTCCTCCACCATGGCTGTGAAATATCAGTGGTCTAACTGTGCGGTGCAGCGATAGATCCATGGCACTGTCCGTGGTGCTGAAGTAACAGACTGCTTTGTAATTGCCCCTCTTTCTCTCAGTCCTGCCCCTGTGTCAGTTTTATCTTGGATAATATTGTCAGAACTATATATTATAGATATTTAATTCTATACTATATCGTAACCTATGGAGTGGAGTCACCTTCATGATCAAAGTGACAATCAGCAATGTGTAATCACAGAATATCCTGTAGTATTCCTGTAATATTTCTATGTTCATTGAGTAGCATCGGTGTTGTTAATAAACATCCCCAGACCAAGCAGCCTCTGTGGAAAAATATTTTAGGGAAGACATGACTACAGATAGATTAAGGGTCATGGGGTTAGTCTTAAATTGGGTTACTGTTTGGGACATCCTCCCTGTTAAAGATAAACAAACTCACTGCCTGACTATGGGCCAGCCTCACTAAGTAAATGGCATTTTGCAAATGTGTACTGCAGAGTTTGTAGCCAGATTTTGTGTATATTCAGCATCTAATTAGATGAGACAGCAGGTCATTATGCAGCCAGCTCCTGGACTGCTCTTGGTATTGAACCTCCAGATGCACTCGCGAGTTCAGAGGTGGGATTTCAGTGAGATCACTCAGCTGATTACAAAATACTCCACGTCAGAAAAACTATTACTATCACTCAAAATGTTACTCAAGCTAAAAATGATACTATAACTATTAGCACATTTCTAATTCTCAATATATTAAGGGGCAATAAACATGTTCATGGTAAACAAAAAGTAGATAAAGTATGACTCAAAGATGCACATAGTATACAGAGAACACAGCAGTGAAACTGGTGGAGGGAGAGAGAGAGAGACAGAGACAGAGAGGACAGAGATGGAGCAGGTGGAGGTGGTGTTGACATGGATGTAAATGTTGAGTTGAATTGACACAAAGGCACATTTTAATGTCTAAACAGAATAAGGAAAAGTTAAGTTACAGCCTGTAGTCATCTTATAGTTCATTAATGGTCAGGTTGTAAAGATTTTGTCTGAAAGGAGCCCAAAGGGTCACCCCTGTACAAAACTGACCAGTGACGTCTGCGACGTGGAGTGCCAAAACACCACAGTTATGACTGCTTATAACCAAAGGTGGTAATCAATTAAAAAGCGGTAATTATGGTAAATTGTCTTATGTGTCCACTCACCATCACTGTTGACACACTGCACTTGCGGGATCTGAGTTCCTGGGCCACACTCTTTCTCATTATCAGGGATACACTCCTCCAGTTTAACCACCAGCCAGTCGTAGCAGCTGGGCTCTTCACACGGTATTGCCTCCACCAGGTGGGGGCAGTTACCCGTCCCGCCTGTTGGCTCATTGACAATCTTCCTCTTCCTCAGTTTGAAGCCTGTCGGGGAACAACAGGAATCTAATGAAGTAAATGAACACAAAACAGCCCCACGCTAATCAACCACAGTCCCTCCCTCTGTGATCTGCTCAGCAAAAACTTGCTGCAATTTGACAAAATCTAATGTGCAACTGTAAGCACATTAACATCATTCTATGGTCCCAGTGTGACTTTGATGATAACCGTAATATTGCATTTAACGTGACAGTCCATTAAGCCTGAAGTTGACAGAAATTCCAAAAAGAACTTCGCATAATGACTGTTTTTATACTGCTCTTATTACAGTGGCTTTTATCCAAAGTGACAAATGCATGCAGGAATCCATCAATTCAACTGGGGTTTGTTCTTGTGTGTCGTTTCCTCTGCTCAAGGGCATGGGATTCCTTGACCCAGGTCCTTGGAAGGGGGGATGTTAACTCCGGCCCAGCCAAGGTCACACACCCACTAATCCACACTCCTGCTCCAGCCCGATAAGGCAGCAGAGCCCTGGAGTGCCTGCAGGACTCAGGTGGAGATGGCAGAATCTCCCCTTTTCTATTTCATTTTTGTCTCTCTTTTTCCCTCAAAACCTTTATTTAATCAGGCAGATCAGCAGAACATGTACCGCCATGTGTCTGGTCCCATTGATGGAGGTTTTATCTCGTAGGGGTGAGGAGCAGCGAATTCAATTCTATCAGGCATTACTCACTTGCTATCTGCAGGGTGTGTTATGAATGGCATGGCTGCAAGATAGCAGCGCAGCACAGGCAGCTAGTGTCAGAGCAAGAGGCTTCATTTTGATTCAGACACACACATTGTAAATATAAACACGTGATGAAAATTTTAAATCAAAAGGACTATAAACTGTTTTTAAAACTAAATTCCCAATTTGAAAGCGAATTTTCAAGTTTTTTTCTGACATCATTAACAACTAAACTCCCTATTTGACAAGTGGCCTCGAGTTACAATTCTAAGAAATTAATGTAAATCTCAAGTGCATAATTGCGTAGAATTCGAATTTGTTCAGCCCAAACTGTTCAAATACTAGAAATGTGTGCATTCCTCTGTAGACAGTAGATCACAAAGTACAAACTAACATTCAACTAATGTGTGTTGAAATCACAGCCAATTGATTTGCATGTTCCATAGAAGGAGGATAAAAAGATTTGAAGCTGGAAGGACATGATTTGAGTCTATGGATTTCTGGATAATGAGCGCCAGGTTACACACACTTGAAAATGTGTGTGTATGTTCACGTTCATGTTCCATTATGTACAGTACACGACAGAAAGACCAGCAGCAGCATAGTGAGCAAATGAGCGAGTGAGAGCGGATCCATCATTAAGATGCATGGAGGAGAATTTCCAACCGTCCCTTTCATTTGAGGTGCTTCATTAAGGCAGAGTCAACAGGCATTAGTCATGGTGGACGCTGCTGTTCCAGGGATAATTAAGGGCTGAGACAGCGACCGCTGAGGCAACCCCAATGATTGACTAGCACAACCTGCCACAACAGCCTACAAATCGGCAGAGGAGATGATGACATTTTGGCTGCCAAACTTAGGTCCTCCTCTCGCGCTGTCAGAAAGCCAGAATATTGACTTTGATACCAATAGTAGGTTTTAGACCTCATTACTAATGAGATGAAGAATCCAGAAAACACATGCTGTGATGTCCCAGAATAACAGTGTGAAATATTTTGATACGTTGCATATGTACAGAGTTGACCTGTATGTTCACATGTGGGCAATATGTAGACCTGGGTAAGTATGTTCAGCATCTGACAGCCCACTCCCCTAAAATGTCAGAAGGGTTGGTTGCAGCACACCACACATGCTATCGATTCAGTACCAAAAGTCAGATAGACAGGATGTAATAAGGTAACGTAATAAGACACTGGTGAGGAGGTAGAGGGTGACATCATGCCAGTTTGTCAACCAGTTACCGACCTAGTATTTATGGTAAGCTATTTGTGCTCATGGTCTTTGTTCTAAGATATGCAAAACATGTCCTTGACCTAGACAAGGATGAAATTGATCAAATTTAACACAGCAAGAGCCTCTAGTGACACAGATCGTGTTTCCATGTCGACACAAAGCCAGTGGTAGAGCAACACTGTCACAAAAGTCCATTTGTTTTTAAATTTGTTTTTTATTTGTTATTTTCTGGATCCAACTGAAGCTGATTGCACCAAAGGTGAAATAGTGAAGCTGAGGTTGTGTTTCTGCAAAGGGAATTTTTTCTAATCATTTCATATGAAACCACTCTTATATTTGTGCTTGTGCCCAGTTTCAGGAAAACAAAGCCTTAATCCTGATGTGCCTATAGAACTCTGTTAACTACTTTATGACACAGTGGCATAATACTCATTGGGAAGTCTTACCTTTTTTGGCTGCCTGGTCCTGGCAGTTTTCATAGGTGCAGGGTCCCCAAGCGCTCCACGAAGACACCTCACACTCAACTGGACAGCTGATATGGCACAACTGGGTAGTGATCGGGGGGATACCCAGACACAGATCACTTACCATTGGTCGCAGTGCTATGGAGACACAGATAAGATCAGTGGAATGGCAGCAAAATGTGACAAGATAGAGTGAAATGAAAGAGAACAGAAAAATTAGGGACATTAAACATATCAAACTGCAAAATCTGAAGATGTCCTGTACATGTTCCACAGTTCTTTGATAACCATGCAAACACTGTTCAACAGAAGAATTACATTTAGGGGATGAACCCAGGCTGCTGAGACAGTGGAAGTGTTTCCCGCTTTACCACCAGCAACAAATATATGACTTTCTAACTAAGATATCAGAAGCTTCCATTCGGTTTCAAAGCTGTACAAAAGACCCAGCATATATGTGCAGAGACCACATTATTTCAACTGCAGTCTTCAAAGTTATGTGAAATCTGTATAGTTTAACAAAACAAACCAAACAGACATGAAAACATTCAAAAAAGAAAAAAGCAGAAATTGGTCTTTTAGATCTCCAATACCCCTGCCTTCAGAATCCCATATCCCCCCAGAAAAAAAAAAAAATCCTTTCAGCCAAAAATCAAAGCCAAAAAATGCAAACACTCTGCTCTTTCATTCACAGCACCCCAAACCCCCAAAATATTTCAAAACCAGACAACTTTGAAAAAACAAAGTTTGTTTCATTCTCCCAGCACAGCAGGCCAGTCTTCCATTTGGCCCGATTCTCAGTGGACCTCAGCTCCAAACAGCTGTAGGTGACTCTCTGCAAGGTCGTCAGGCTGATGAATCATTCTCACTGTGCAACAACAGGGCCTCATTCACATGCAAATTGCCTCCGCTTGGCCAAACGTACGTCCTTTAATAGTGTTGCTTAAATGTGGCATGCCCTTGAGTGCCTATGTAACACAAGAACAGGTGATATGTCCAATAAGGTGACGTCAGTAGGTGCTGTTCTATCTGCATCAATATCAGGTCATTTTCTGATTAGTTTTCATACTTTGATGTGTATTTCTTTACAGCAGCTAAACAGATGTTTTATGGAGATAATAAGAACTAGAATTAGCTGATATGGCACTTAATTGTATCTAGCTGTCCCATCGGGCCCCCCCAATCAGGCTGTTGTATTGGGTCATCCAATGGCATCCGGGGACCTGTATACAGTAATTCCTGTGGAACAGGATTACTAACATTGCAGCAGGGGAATGAATTACATTGAATGTCACCATTACATTACCATCTAATGGTCATTTTACATGCAAGACTGGTCATTAAAGCCAATTCCTGATGGTTATAAGTCAACTTATTTTCTCAAACAAGAGCAAACAGTGTACTGCACTAAACCGCAGGGTATGGAGATCCATTTAGAGGCATCAACATTTAAACTGACATCAAATTAAAAGAATTACCTCTTTTATTTAGACCTTCTGGTATTTTATGTAGGAACAAAATGCTTGGCATTGAACTGGGTTTGGGAGTGAAACTAAAGAGATTGTGGTGGGAGGCTGTTTTGAAAAGTCACAGGTCTGCAACATCAAAATGTGCAAAATTCGCAACAAATTCAATTTTAAAAGCGTCTACCACTCCCTGCTGATCTGCGTTTTCACATCCTCTCATATTGCCATTCTGAACCTTCAGAACACCGTCGTTATTCTTCCACTTTCTGCATCCTGCTCTCATTTCATGAATCATTTCTGTCATGTCCCGGTGTGAGTGGCACAGCTGTGTAGAAGGTATAAGGACTGTATTGTAACTGGCTTAGAAGACAGTGATTAATTACTACACTCCTCTGAATATTCCACTCCACCGTACCCGCCTGTGCATTTTGCACTGCTTCTACATGAACTGTGCATTTGACATCACCAAAGACATTAATGTACATTTAATACCCTTGGAACCATGAACTACTATAGGAAATACTGATAATATTGGCAGAAATATTAAATACCAAAATATCACTACTAGCTGAAATTCCACATCATTGTAGCAAGCTATTACTTACAGCTGAGAAGTATTAAAGAGATTATTAGTAAATATGCCACTGTACTAACAGGTGCTGAATTAGATTACACAAATCACCTGTTGATGAATTAAATTCCAATATGTCCATGCGTTGTCACGCTAACAGTACAGTCAGACATCTCATTTTTATTAAAAGGCTTTCATCCACATGGTTCATTAAGAACTTTCAGAGGACAATAGCCTCTTTGTTCTCCTCCCTCCTTGTCCAGTCTGAGCTGCTCTCCACAACCATAACAAAGGCTGATTAATGGAAATCTCCACATAGACTGCCCTTGCACAGGTATCTCTGTGCCAGATGGTCCAGTCTTCCCTGTGCTGCGCTTCCAGCCACCAAATTAGGAATCTCAGAGGCCGCCGTCCTGCACTGCTACGTGCCAGTTGCCATCAATAACCTGACTGCCAGTTCCTTTCCAGCCGAGGATTCCCGGCATCACAGTGGCACAGCTGTTGTACAGCATGTCACACTTTGCTCCCTGATAGGGTTTCATATTCACTGGAACTGGTACAGGAAAAGCAGCTGATATAACAACATCTTTAAATATCTTGCTATCTTCATAAGAACATCAGAAACTGGTTATGAAATACACATGTGCCACCAGGAAGAATAAAAAAGCTGCTCATGACAAACCAAAAACACCCCATTTGTGAATGTAACGTTGTAATAAACAGTGATGTTGTCAGCAGTAATCTTTGCATGAGTGCGACAGAATTTCAGGACTGAATAAATCCTTCACTTTCCAACTGTGAGCATATCAAATCAAGAACGAGCAGTGATCTGGAATGGCTGTAGCTCCCGGTAATCGGACTGGAATGGTTGTGTGTTCACAGATATTACTGCCAGACTATCCTATCTCTGTCACTGAGGGATTTGCCGATCATCCTTGAAAGCAAATGATAAGATTACATCAGCTTAATTGGGCTACAGATTCCCTCCGCACAGCTGCTTGGCTCATCACAATGAAATCGTCCACTGTATGCTGTGACGCAAGAACTAGGAAATGAACCACGTGCTGTGGTCTCGACAAGAGCAGGCACATATGAAGAATGCATTCAGAAGCTGAGTGTCCAGGTCAATGCTGAAGGTGGCTTATGATGTAGTTCCTCTGTGTCTGCTGACTCCAAAGACTCACTTTATTAACTCTACTCAAGTGACAAGAAGTGAAAATCATCCAAATAAAGCCAATGTTTTTTTTAGTTAGGGTGTTAATAGCTTTAACTTACGCAAATTTCTAAAAATATCGTGGCAGACTCTTGGTTTTGTCATTTTCATTATAAATATTTTGCATGTTTTTTTTTTGTTTTTTTTTCTTGCCACCCTTGTCATGGAAACTGGCTTCCCACCAATACACACAGCCAGGTAGATTGCCTGGAGCACCTTGTTTTAGATGATAGATGTAATTAAGGAGGTCAAGGTAATCAGGTTCAGACTTTGCTGTTTTTATGGAACATCTGGATTATTTCATGTGAGACTTTACTTGAACAGCAATGAGTGAACTTTAAATGTATTTTTTTGTTGGTCTACATAGTGGACAGTTTAAGCACATGTCATTACTGAATGTCACAGTAGCAGCCCCTTAAAACTGTAGCTAGTCTGAAAGGCGCTTATATAATAGCAAACTGACCAGATCCTTCATTTCCTCTAGCCAGTCAGTTGGTGTCAAGCAAACACCAAATCAATCAGATGAAAATCCTTTTCTTCCAAAGAAAAACCTGCATTATAAAACCACAGTGTTGGAATTAGATGTTTCCAACACAGAAACAGCTGAATGAAGGTGGTGAGAAAGAGTCCTAATGAATACAGGGGGTGGATAAAGGCTCTCATTTACATCATGGTGTGTCCAAGTTGGGGGCTGGCTAAAATTATACATGACAGCACAAAACCTATGAGAGAGTGAGGACAGGTGCTGGGTGAAAAAAAAGAATGTGCACTGCATCTGAGCTGGCAGGGCTTCTCCTCATTTATCACACCCATTCCACTCTTCTTTCTTCTCACTTTTCTTCTTCTGCCACCAGCCTGTTTGTCACACCTTGACACCAAATCCAGTCACTTTTCACCTGTCATAAAACCTGTATTAATCCCCCCCCTGCTTCCACCCAAACACTTCCCATAACAATTACTGTGTTAACATGCAGGCAGGGTGGCTTGGCTGGAGGTGCAGCCACTTCGTATGTCATCCTGACAATATATGTGAAGAGGAAGTGTGGAAAGTGTGAGACTCACTGCTGTTAGCAAAATGTGGAATTTTGACACTGAAGGATGAAAGTGTGGCTGGTTGTGAGCATCTGATCTGAATAATTTCTAGCAGCAGACGCCAGTTCAGCCTCCCCGGCCAGATGGACTGGGACTTATTGTGTCAGTGCTGGATAAGCAAGGGCGTGCTACCGGGCCACTTCCAGCCTCCGTGTGCTCAGTAATGCCACCAATTTACATGAAAGCTCATATTTCATCTGCTATCCGCTCTGTGTGGCTTTTGCACACACATTAGCATATTCATATAGCTCAGTCCCAGATTTGATATGAGGGGAAAACCACTTTAATTCTCTTCTCTGGTTCACACATGGTTGGTGAAAGAGGGGGGGGGGGGTTCAGTTACTCTACACAGAGCTGGAACAGATGACATGACTTTGGTGTGTGTGTGGAACGCAAGCCTAAGCAGATGATTCGAAAGCTCATAAACAACTTTTTTGTCTGCCACTCGGCTCTAGCAGATGTGTTTTGAAGCTATTTATAACAAGTTGGTTTCAAAACATGAGCTAATAAAAATGTTGTAATTTACTGCACAAACCTTCTTTGCTTTCTGTTGCCAAGATATCGATTCTTGCCCTCCTCCTCTTCCCTAATGTTGTTTGTTTGCTGTTTGAGCTAATAGCAGCACTTGATAGGCTGAATGAATTCTGTCTAATGTAATGAGTGCTATGCAGTTAGAATAGTGGAAATGCTTTACAGATATTGCTTTACAGCATTTTACTGTAAAGCAATATTTGGGAATGACAGCAGATGTTTTCCTGTCAAATCCAACATGATGACATTATAAATGATGCTCCCAGTGTTCTTTATCTTGGTCTTTGTTTCCAGTAACAATACAACATTTTCTACTAAAATTCATATGCCAAATTGTTTTTCCAAATTATGTTTACTGGCATCAGTGTCCTCCAGTCCAGGAAGAGTTACAGATGTCATAGGGAGGCAGTCAGAGGAGATTAAAACTGGACAAAATGCTGGACTCTGACACTGGAGATAGGAGTCATCTGTCCTGTGTGCGGTTAGGTTTTGGCAATTACTACTAAATAGGTTAAGAAAAAGTCATCCCCTCTCTTTTGCTTAAAGTCAACATCGACTTTTTTCAAAACACAAACAAGACCTCCACCTTTCCATCATTCTAATTATTTTTAACCAAGTGCTTCAGCTGTCCAAACAGAACCAGAAAAGCAATAATTAAGCCTCAGCTGTCAAAAGCAGATATTGTAGGAAAACAAATTAAATATGGAACCAGTGAACATTTTGCAGAAACATTCACTATATTGTGACTGCTGACACGTTCAATAAAAATGTTTTGTCAGTATATTAATAAAAACAAATTAGTTTGAGACAGGATTGCAATAATATAATAATGCATGGAGAGTAATGTGGTTGTTGATGTCAAAAACCTCCATGTGTTGCCAAGTTTCAAGCTGCATTGTCCTGCATAAAGCTGAAATCCTTATCCTGTGATCTCAACATAATGAACTTGGTTTTCTTGTGACCACATGATAATTATTCAGATTGTTTGATCTTAATATTACCAATGTCACCCATTTCTGTGCTTTCTAATAAGGCACTGTTTATAAGTTGTCACTAATTGCTTCATTAATGGTTGATGATCCATGTACTCATGCTTTAGAAATCACTTGGAAGCCATAGCCACTGTGTTGTAAAAAATCCCTTATGAATTATATCAAGTCATAAAGTCACAGGATTCTACACAGAATAATACAATTAATAACAGCAATGTAAATGTTAAAGGGCCAGTGTGTAGCATTCAGTGACACCTAGCAGTGACCTTGCAGGTTGCAACCACATAAATACCCCTCACCTCACCCTCCCCTGTGGTGGCTGCTGAAAATGTGAAAAACGAGAAAAGCCCTCTGAAAAGCCAGTGTTTGGTTTGTCTCTTCTGGGCCACTGTAGAAATATGGTGGTACAACATTATTTTCAGGTGATTATACACTAATGAAAACATGCTTGTGAGTGTGATATTCCATTTCTGCCAAAAGATCCCCTAAATCTTACATGCTGGACCTTTAACAGGTTATTAATATATTTTTCACAACATAGCAAAGAAAACATTGCTCTTAATAATGGTTTATAAGTGCTCTGTAAGGAATTACTAAATAATTTATAAACATTTATGAAAACACTTATTTGCATTTATAAACACTACATAAAGGTTACCTTATTACAAAGTGGTACCCAAGAGTCTGATGCAGTAATCATCTATAATCAGCTGGCAATCTCTGCCAGTTTCCTTTATGATGCCACTCACAATCAGATCAGCAACACCATTAATTATCATGGCTGATACCTGCAACCAATCAAGCAGTTTCATAATGTTCTTATAATATTCCCATAAAAACCTACAGTGTGCCTATATTTATTAACAGTTAATGTGCAGTATATTGACCAAAACACATAGCCACTATAATATATGTACAATATTTTTCTAAGGAAGGATACAGTAGTGTGTCTGTGGTAGCTAATCATAGTGACCTATCAAGGAAAAAAACACCCAGATGGCATCCATTCCGAGCCAAAGCCTCACCATTTGGGGAATATTTTCTCTGGCAAAGTGTAGTCAGCACAGAAGTACCATAGTGTTACAGTTACTGAGGTATGTAAACGTTTCTGCAGCCTGAAGGCTGAATATGTAATCTCTGAACATGTTTCAATTATGTGAGATGCATTAAAACACTCTATTTTAGTGTAACTATATTCTATTAATATTTTGGAAAAGCAGAGACACAATCACAAGGTCATCAAACTAGATGCTCTCCGCCCCTTGGCTGTACATGCACAAACAGATCAATGACACGGCATACACTCGGAGTCAGATCCAGAAGAAAATAAAACCTTGAGTATGAGATCTAAAAATCTTTTTCTTTCATTATATTCCTTTACTTTTTGATTGCATGTTGTTTTCAACATAGAAAAGAGAAATTACTTCATATTGGTTAACTCAGGGTTTAAGATATGCTCAAACAAGCTAAATGAATTTATTGTTTGTATTTTTGTATATAGCACTTAATAAGTGGTGAATAAGGCAATAGCTTAAATCTAGCAATGCAAAAGAAGAGACGATAGAAGAAAAGCTTGCTGGGAAAGTCACCTTCTTTGCTCTTGAGTGATCCCAAGTTAGGCGGAGTATCAGCGCTGGTCTGGACACAGTAGACCTCTCGGGTCTGAATCCCACCTCCACACAACCCTGTCTGATTTCCACGCCGACGGTCCTGTTGGCTCAGCAGCACGTCCACCCTGCACTCTGTCCACTCTGTGGTCTTCCAGCTGTAACTGAGGACAGAGGTGGACACAAGAGGAGTTAGTCTGACACAGTATATCAGTCCCATATTGTCTTGTCTTAATTTATATGTGTGTGTGTGTGTGTGTGTGTGTGTGTGTGTGTATATACAGTCGTCCTCAAAATTATTCATACCCTTGCTAATTCTTGTGATTTTTTAATTTAGTGACGAAATATTACATTTTTTTTTAGTTTGTGTATCAGTTATATGTGAACAACAATTGAACGAATGACAACAATATAAAATTTAAGAAAATATTCATTTCAGGGGTATTTTATTGATGGATTCCCAAAAAATGCCATGTTCAATATTATTCATACCCCTGACAATATTTCAACAAAAATGTACCAAATGTGGTAATCTTTGTCAAGTAGTTACTTTAAGGTGTCACAATGGAATAAAACCCTTTAACATTGTTGACCAAATGTTAAACACTGATTTAAAAACAAAAAAAACCCATCCTTCCAGAAGAGTATAAATAGGGGAAAAGTGCTCAGGTCATTCTCAATTTCTGGTCATCATGGTCAAGAAGAAGGAGCTCAGCGAGGACCTACGTTACCGTCTTGTATGTGCCTACAGTGAAGGAAAGGGTTATAAGGCCATTTCCAAGCAGTATGATGTCCCTGTGTCAACCATCCAGAGCATCATCAACAAGCACAAGAGGTTCAACACTGTTAAAAACCTCAGTGGGCGTGGCAGAAAGCGTAAGGTGTCCTCTAAACTTGCCAGGAAAATCTGCCGAGAGGTCAACAACAACCCACAGACCACAACCAAGGCCCTAATTGAAATGCTTGACCAGGCAGGGACACAGGTGTCACGGTCCACCATCGAGCGAGTTTTGCACAGAGGAGGTCTCCATGGACGTACACCTCGGAAGACGCCATTGCTCAGGAAGAAGCATCTGGAAGCTCGCCTGGCCTTTTCTAGACGTCATCTGAAGCAAGATCCCAGCTTTTGGTCAACCATCCTGTGGTCTGACGAGACAAAGTTGGAGTTATTTGGCCATATGGATACTCAGTATGTCTGGAGAAAGAAAGGAGAAGCCTACAGACCGAAGAACACTGTGCCCACTGTCAAGTATGGTGGTGGGAACATAATGCTATGGGGATGTTTCTCCTCCAGTGGCACAGGGAATCTCGTCAAGGTCCAAGGAACCATGAAAAAGGAGGATTACATCAGGATCCTTGATGAAAATGTGAAGGAATCTGCTGAGAAACTCCAGCTTGGCCACAACTGGACGTTCCAGCAAGACAATGATCCTAAACACACTGCCAAGGTAGTGAAGAAATGGTTCAAAGACAATGATGTCAACGTCCTAGAATGGCCAAGTCAAAGTCCTGACCTGAACCCCATTGAAAACTTGTGGCATCACTTGAAGACCAGAGTGATGGCTAGGAAACCGACCAATCTGACCCAGCTTGAGGCTTTCGCCAAGGAAGAGTGGGCCAACATCCCACAGGAGACATGCAGGAAGCTTGTAGACACGTACAAGAATCGTCTAGAAGCAGTCATAAAGAACAAAGGCTATGCGATTGACTATTAAAGAAAGACAAAGGACGAGGGTATGAATAAATATGAACATGGCATTTTTTGGGAATCCATCAATAAAATACCTCTGAAATAAAGATTTTTTTGAATTTTGTATTGTTGTCATTCTTTCAATTGTTGGTCACTTATAACTGGTACACAAACTTGAAAAATTGCATTCATTTCATCACTAAATTAAAAAATCACAAGAATTAGCAAGGGTATGAATAATTTTGAGGACGACTGTATATATATATATATATATATATATATATATATAGAGAGAGAGAGAGAGAGAGAGAGAGAGAGAGAATAGAATTCATCAGTACATCAAATGTTCTCTCAAATGTTGTGGATCGGCATCAGCTTTCAAGAAAAGATGCATGGGAGAGGAGCTCTATCATGTGTTGTTGAGTTGCTGCCATACAAGCTGTCAGTCTGGTCTGTCGGTCTGCTCCAAACACAATTCATACTGACCAGGTACATAAATGAAGCTACAGCAGTCAGATCAAAGGCCAATGGATATCAAGTTTCATTTCCTGTGACAGGACATGTATAGATTAACTTACCAAAGCAGTGGTTTCATCGGACAATGTTAACATATTTCTGAGGTCAAACTATGCAAAGTACATACAGTGAAATACCTCATGTATTTGGCTTTACCACCAGAAAACAATGCCTTTTGCAGTTTTACTCAAAACTGTGATGCAAGTCTTTTTGTCAATACAATCAAACTTGCAACAACTATTCAATTTATTGTTGTGTCCCCTGATCATTTCTGCATGCTACATTTGTTCACAATGTGATTACACTGTCATGCTCGGATCTGAATTACCATGCCCTCATAATGTGCTTAGAATGTGGTGTTGTAAGGGGAAGAAAACACAAATAAACACACAAAAGATTAGCAGATCAAGACATAGATTCACCAACTTTACACCAATTTAACAAAACATATGCTGCAAAAAGAAACGTAGTACAGAAACAACAATAAGCTTCCAGCGGAAATTAAAAACTGATGAATGCCACAGGAAAAGGCTCATGCTCATAGTTACAGAACCATATCTCCAATAATATCAGAATCACAAAATTAGAATGTTACTATGTTTCTATGTCATTTCCCAACATCACCTGAGTTTGGACTTCCATTGTTTCTATATTTGCATCCTCTTAGGTTGGAGTTCTCTTGGGTGCCATGTCCCCAGAAGTGATTAAAGATCCAAAACTTACTTTCTTGCATTATTTGGAGGGACATTATGCCTCCCATTATCATTGCTTCTGATCAGTGGGGTGTACAGACATCTTTTATTATGATTCTTTGAGCTGTTTGCTGTTTTTGATTCAATTTTCAATTATGTATCTTAACGACTGTATTGTGAGGATTGTATATTTTCTTTGATCGTTTGGTCACAGTGTTAGCAATCCAGTTTTTCTCTTTTTGCTGAAGATGCTATGCTGCACCTGGCCCAAAATATGGGATGTTCACACAGCTACCTTTGTGCAGGCTTACAATTAGGGCTTATTAATAAAACTTGACTCTTTATCGGTGTATGTTTTTGATTATGAAAAATGGTTGAAAACGATTTAAAAAATCTGATCATAAATAAGACAGCGAGAAAGGTAACCATAACAACCATCTAAACATTTGCTTTAGAATTGCTTTGAAGGACCGTCAAACTGGCCCAAACACTTGTTCTGCTTACTGTATATTTATTTTCTAGCATGTGTCTCTTCACTTGCAACCAGATGACCCCATTTACAGTGGCTTGTGCTGAGCAGTGTTTGGGTGCAGGAAACACAATTACACCTTATGCTCGGGTCTGGACATAAAACAAGTGTTTAGTGAAGATTTCTCTGCATTGTCAAATGTGCTAACAGTTTATGTACAAACTGCCCATTGCCTTGTAACTCCAGCTTCTATTTCAGAACATTTCCTGTCATTTTGCTTCTTGTCATTCTACCAAACCATCATCTAGATCCTGGTAGATAATTGATCTGTTTCTTACTTTCTTTCTTTCTTTTTATTCATTTTCTTCTCTATGTATGTTGTACTATGAAGTCTGAAGCTAATCTTGAGCAACATTGTTTCTCCTTCAAAATGTGTAAAACTGTGTATTTGCTTTGTTTCTCTGTGCATTATTAGATTTAGACGAGATTAGACTGGATGGTGTTTGATATAATAAGCAGATGTACAGATGAAGGGGATTTTCTTATTGCAATATGGCATCCTATCTGTTTCCTTTATTGACCAATTATAATCAAGAGTATTTGTATAAAAGACTCCAACTTCATATTTGACTGTTGGTACTGCAATCATGATTAAATTAATTGTAACTTCCAAAGAGACCGAATGATGGAAAAGCAAATGACAACATATTTTTAGCATCGTTTTTGTCATGTATGTTTTTTTTTGCAGGCACTGAACAGCATCATTTGTGCCTGAGGGGTTGCAGGCATCTCTTCACATTGTAAGAAATACTTTTCATGTTATTGACCTTAGATCTCTGTTTACAATACACTGCAGGATTTGCAATTTAACCAGAGTGTCCACTGAGAGCTCTCTAAGACTCGAGTTTTTGAGCTGAAAGGAGCTTGTTAATTGCAGCTGCTATTCATAGATGGGTTTGTGTCTGGTTAGTGAATTGGCAGCAGTCTGCTGCAGCACCAATGCATTGTGGTTTCCACCCTGAGGTCAGAAAATGTAAACCCTGCCTCCAGTTCTGCTGATAATGGAATTCATTTGAGGTCGCCAATGAAAGGCTCCATATTCATGAGCGAGGTCTCTCTGTCTCTCTCTCAGTTGCCTCTGCGCTGTGGGACAATGAGGCCCCTGGGAAAGCATTGCATCTTGGGGCTTTGAGTTGCCCAGATGGGGACACTCAAACAGAGCAGCTCTTCAGTACCTTGGACAGAGCTGCTGCCTCTTTTCCTGCTACCTGTCACATTGATTCACATTATAACTGATTCTTCTCTGCCCATAAAACAGCCCAACAAAATGAGCTTTATTTACTAAAAAATCAGTTTCTACACATATTCTTACTTAATGCTGTGTCATGCAGTTCACTCCATTTGACAAGGATGCTACATTTTTATTTGAGTTATTTGTGGTTTTATTTAATTTTTTTTTTTTTTTTTTGGACCTTTAATAAACGCCATTTTCCACAAGATACTGGTTAACAGTCGCCAGGTTGACAGACTGAAAGGCAACACTCACTGCTGGCATATGACAGCCATCAAAATGCCCACACTTCTTATTTTCTGTAGAAGTAAACAGACCAGCAACATATTGTCATGTCATTCCCAGTGCTGACAAGCATATATGCTTCAGAACAGCTGCAATGCTACAGCATATCATAAGTGTGTCTGATGTGTAAGATGATTTGGGGTCACGCATTAAATGACCCAACACCAAGCAAAGCAGACAGTGTATCTGATACTTGAAGTGCAGCTGGATGGCGTCTATGAGAGTTAACTCGTCAATCTCCCCACAGTTTGGACTATGGAAGATGGGGAAAAACAAATATGTGATGTGTAAAACAGCTGTTCAAACTCAAACGTCAGTTTAGTATAGGCTGTACCCCTCAGACACAGAACATGCACTGTTACCCTTGTAGTTAACTAGCTAGTTTTGTTGTCCAAAATGGACATGCAAAATAGAGAAATAGTAAACTGTAAAAAATTAATAATCATGACAGCAAACATCTGAGAAGAAATGAAAGCATCATGGATAATGCTACGGCTGTTCGCTGATTTTGTAAAATGCCATTACTTTGTAGGAATATTAACTCCACTGCTTAGCAATGAATAGAACAACATCAAATCTACTTCACAGTTTTGGATTACAATTTACATTCAAATTCATTTGAATGAAGTGTGTGTTAGCCGTCATTAGATCTTACTTGATTTTTTGAAAAAGGGGTAGCCCTAGTTGACTGTAACAGTATCACAGTGCCTTATGCTGGGATCAGACGGCACGACCCAAGCCCGATTTTGAGACGATTCTACTGTGGCTGAATTACCAGTGTGAGGGATGCTGAAGTTGCTGATGTCAGGTGGGACAGTGAAAGAGAGGAAACATTTGTTGAGCTGTGACAACAGTACCCCTGCCTGTTTGACGTTTCCTCAAGGGAGGAGGACCGAGTCAAAAAAGGCAAATGGTGGCGAGAAATAGCGGAAGCACTTCATCAGCCAGGCGAGCAGCAGGCTGTGCTGTCACAACATTATCCCTGGTCCTAATTGTAGGAATATGCTTTTCATTACTGCGTCCAGATCAAACATTAAAGTAGCCTGTTTGATACGGCCAACACAGCCAAGCCTGCTCCTTGCAGAATAAATAACTACCGAAATAAAATAACTACATGTGAAACTCATTGTACCTGTCGTAATCGTTATTCGGATGCTAAACAGTAGAGGTATAAATAATGACCAAATGGGCCAAAGTTTAAACCGCCCCTTGCATTTGCTTTTAATGTTATAGCGCATCCTCAGCCAGTTTTTGTTTCTTTTTACCACACACAACGCTTCTGTCATGATTGACAGTTGCTATACCGAATTTGTGCGTGATCGTGAAATAAGACGTGCTGTGATTAGTCGGGGTCACACGTGCAGTCTTGCCAGTCACCTGACCGAGACAAAGCAACAGTTTACGTCACTGTGATCGTTATGTAATCTGACACAGTGACCATCATCAAAGAGAAAAAAAAAATCATATAGTCTGATCCAGGCATAAGGATAAGTAAAGATGAGGGAGAAAGAATGTAGTAATGTTGACATAATATGCCCACCATGGCACTGAACAAAATGAATGGGAGCTGTAGTTTTTGCAGAGCTCATAAACCAATCGCTAATTGCTTAAATTGATTAAAATGTTGAAAGGTAGCAGATAGAGAGATACTAATTTTTTTCACATATACATACTAAACCCAGGTAGCAAGTTTGACTTATTCAGATGAAAGCATTAAGAGAAACCCTCAATGGGAGACCACACTGAATCATAGAGGTTAGCAAAGCAGCAGCTAACCCAGCAGTAGTGTTAGGGCTTTGTTTCTGTTTATTTCCCATCAAGGTTGTAGCATACAGAAATCACCAGCTTTACCACTGGGCATGATCCCCCAATGACAGTGGCTAATGAACTCGACTTAGAGGAAATATACAAGGTACCTGCAAGGGTGGGGGTGTAAGGGAGGAAAAGCATGGTGGAAAGAAATCAGACGGCGTAGCAGCTTCCTTTCAGACGCTCTATTTATGTATTCTTGCTGGCACTGAGCCAGACACAAGCCATTTCCTCTCTATCTCCCCAAACGCACATACCCCAACAAGCCCCTTCCACTGACCCCATCCATGTCATCCAACCAGCCTCACTCTGTCTGGGATTATTAAACCTGCAGACCTTGGCAGTAATGATTTGTTATTTTCTCACCCTGCACCATTAATATAATTCAGAGATGCAGAAAAAAAAAAAAAAAAAAAAGCTTTGTGCTGTTCAGGTTACTTGCTAATGTAACTGCCAGTATCTTCTGATACTTTTTGTTAGATGCTGAGTAGATTTAATTTAGCATGTTAGCATGCTAATAACGTGACAGGCACATAGTAAAGCGAAAGCTTTTTCATTAGCTTTGCAGGTATTTGGTCATAAATGAAAGCACTGGACACATGGAAATTTTGACTTGATGATGAAATGGGGATCACCAAAATTATTACAATTTATCCTGAGTTAACATGAAATAGTTTATAATGAGAAATGTTGCTGTTCAATACAAAGCATTATGACTGTAGAATCGAGCAATGTGGCCAAGAATGGTTGTCCCAAATTTCATAGCCAAACTAAAAAAAACACCAGTGTGTGGACTATAGTGTTAGTGTGACACACTGGAGCCGACAGGGACACCCTTGTTTATTTTGTCAATATTTCCCTCAGTTCAGGAATGTTGATCTTTGGGTCAACCCCTCTAGAGTCCACTTGCTTTCTAGCAGCACAAATGTTTGTTTAATTTTCCCATATGAACTAGCAGATAACTCTTTCTCTCTGTCCAGTACTTACACAATGCAGGGTGGCACTCCATCTCCCTGGGGGCTGCAGGGCTCCTTCTCCTCCAGCTCTGGACAATCTGCTCCTCCACCAATTGGGAATTGGCTAGCTTTTCTGGTGCGAGTGCGCTGCCCCTTTGGACCGTTGGGGTCATAGCAGTCCTTGGAGCAAGCTGACCATTCAGACCATTCAGTTACATCGCAGTCTTTGGTCATAACGCAGGCCTGGAAGGTCACTGGTAATGTCTCCTGAGAGCACAGGCTGGAGATGAGAAAACAAAACACCACAGGACAAGATGAAACTTTATTCATTTCAAAAAATTATGAACAAAACCTCTCCAGCTTTAACTTTATTTATTCAAAGGAAACTAGGGCAGCAGTCGCAGTACAAACTAGGAAGAGTGCAAATATAAGGAGATATAAGTATTTCACTAAAACTTTTGCAATGTATGTGTTAAATCAAACAGTATCATGCCCATCTAATTACTGCAAGTGTGCAAACCTGCAAAATGATTACTTTTACAGCTTTGCTACATCGTATAAAGCAGCAGTTACAAACAAGAAGCAGATAACAATAAAACATTTTAAATAGGAACTTCTTGCTGTGCACAGGATTTGTAGAAAGAAAGAAAAAATGGTGGCTTTTAACATAATGTGGAATTTCACGGAACTATCCAAAATTGGAAGCTGGTACCTGAATGTTTTCTACACGGCTCTTTGCTAATGATAAGCAGTGCTGTAGCTTAGTGAATCCATGTATTGACATTCACTGGTGTGCCCAAATCATTGTTCACATTTGAATAATTTCCTCTTGAACATGCCATTACATGCTGACACTGCCCAACTGTCATCAAGGAGAACTGCGCTGCAACACTAGCTGGCTGAGGTGGACAAAACACAGTGGAGTACAGTAAAGACACAAAAAGACAAGTATCAAAGCTTGGATTTTATATATTGATAGTCTTAAAAAATATCATCTTAAACTATTAAAATCATGCAGCTTTGGCATAGTTACATCAGTCGTAAAAATAAGCATCTTATTGACAGCTCATGGTCCACAGAAAGCCATACAACAACAGCAGATAACAGATTTAAATGTGTTTTTTCTCTCTGCTGTCATTCAGATGTATTATCAGTACCAAGGCAATGTTGTGACCTGCTTCCAGCCCTGCACCACCTCAGCTAATGATGCCTGGCCATCTCCAGTCAAACTGAAGTCAGACATTTCCCTCTCATCCAGCGGTTCCAATCTCGAGCTTCATTCCTCATCACCTCCACCAGTGTCTAGTATGTTGGGGAAGTTCTCCTCATTCTGAAAGCACCTGATTCCTACTTCCTGCCAGGGTCTAAGCATTAAAGTCTATTCCTTATTTTCGCAATAAATGTAATGGCACTTCAAATTTTCTCATTCTCTTGAGTTCATCTTGTAAGTTTGTCCTGACTGAAATGCATATACATTTCTAAAGTGGATTATTAAGGGCCGAATAAAGTGACTGTAATGTAGGGATTACACAGATGTAAAAGACTGGTGAAACAGTGCTGTACACCCTACAGCTTTCCTTTGTCTGAGTCAGCCAGTGTGATAAATGGCCTTTGAAAGTTGTTCATTGCAAAAACCCAAACAATTTGTTATCCGCATTTTCAGCGGCTGCTTCACAGCACCGTGGCTTTGTTTGATGATGGGATTGCTGTGGAGTTGAAAGACACTGTGTTTTCTCTCGTTGTTTTGTAGAGGCTGATAGGCCATTTGGGATAATGACACACTGCTTCCCCTTTCTGCTACTCTTCCTCTTTAGTCTCAACGCTTCCATTTTTCGTCAACTCCCCTGAACTTCTGGAGGCCTTCTAAAGCTTTGTGAACAAGCTCTCTTTTTTGTTTGTTTTGTTTTTCAGGTTTTTATCATGATTCTCCTGCAACCATCGAGGTTCTTTCTGTAAACCCTTCCATGGTAAAGCCAGAGCAGCTGAACCTACACACTGATGTGATCACGGCACGGTGAAGCTTAACAGATACAGAAATGTAACGCTTTGATGTAGTAACAGTTTGTTTGTTGACTTTGATGTAGTTTTGACTACATTTTCCACCCAAATATTCACAACTGTTGTTGCTGTCAGCAATTCATTTCACCAGTCAGGCTAAACCAAAACAAATCGATAGCTGCTTTAAAACTAACCATTAAAGAAGACTTTAAATCCACAGCCTGCTAGAGTTGCCCATAGAGGTTACAATTTTATTACACCCCACAATATGCAATCGTGGGCAAAATGAATATCATGCTGACCATATTCCTGGAGTCTGAATTAACAGGGTTTTTGTTTTTTGTTTTTTGTTTTTTGTTTTTAAAGACTGTCTACTTTTATACATCTGAACACCTGACCAATCACTACATCAGGTTACAAAAAATTGTTGGAGATAGCTCAACAACTTCAGAGGAAGGCCTTTCAGACCGACCCTCAGAATGACCTGCATTTTTGTTTTCCTCGCAAATACGTCTAATGGTAGTGTGACTATTGTCTGTTCACTCTTAGAAGCTTTAGAGTTTACAAGCATTTACATTGGAGGCAGTAGTCCAGGCGCTCATTTGGGCAGAGTAGGCCTACCGTTAACTCGTCCGAGGATAGCGAGAAAATCCTGTATTGGAAACACTTCTACATCTTTTTTTTTTTTTTTTTTTTTGCTTGCTATTGTTCTTATCTCTCAGAAAAGGACGAAATGCAAATAAAACAGTAAAATAACATCGCGGGCTGGTCAACACCGTGCCCTACAAGCACTCTTCCCATTCATGTGTAGCTGAGACAGAGCGTGAAGCTAACTGCGTAGTTTCGCCGGTCAATGGCTCAGCAACCCATTGGTCAATTTTGATGATCGACACCTCTATTAACCAGTCAGAGTCAAGAGATTCGAGGGGCCAACTTCTCCATAGTAACACCACTGACGATCCAGAAGGAAGTACCCCAGAGATAGTATATCGCATGAAGAGCGCTCCCTCCACTCTAGAAACCTCCGCCTCTTTATGTAAACAACCAGGAACTTCGTGATTGATCTCAAACTACCACAGAGTCATAGGAGCAGACATGAGCAGCATTTTCTCGAGCTGGAATATAACTTTTGTCCACAAAACAGCAAAGGTAAGACATGCTTTATGATTTAGCATTTTTTTCTGCTACTCTTTGGCTGCTAGCTTGCCGAGTTTCCGTCTCACAGTCAGGAGGCAGACATCTTCGTGATCAGCAGATTCTCTGCTTTCATATTATACAGGCTTGTGTGGTTTGCGTGAAGTGGTGAAATGCACAGACGTTCTAAAGTGGACATAGTCTATTTTCGTCTTTTTGTTACATGCGCATATAATCTATTGCTGTATGACTTGTGTTTTGTTTGGATGGCAATGCTTGGTAGAGGCTTTTAGCTGAGTTTTTCCCCGTCATTCTGGTATGCTACAAGTTAGGATTGGTGCCTCCCTGCGTGAGCACTGATCATCTGAACTGCGTGCATCTCACGCTGCCCCCTGTACAGGCAGCGCAATTGGTACAAGTCGGGGATTGCAACTTGCCTGAAGTATTTTCACTATTTCATACCCGAGATCCGCTTTCTCAATCATCTGCCTGCAGACAGTGATAGAGTTTGTAATCTCGATCCCATGTTAGCTGCTGATGTGGAGGGCACTGATCTCAACTTCATACATTCTTGATATTCCAAGACATGCAGGCGGCTAAGGTGGTGGAGCAAATTGCTCGTGTTGCCGCCTCTGGCGACGACTTCCCGACAACATCTTTTTGGCACAAGTTCCTCATCTTCACCGTAACTTAACACCAGAGCACTACAGTTAAGTTTTACTGTCACCACGCCCCGCACCGTGCGTGTTCAGAAGTGCAACTATAAAAACGATCCCGTCTGAAACATTGTCGCGCGGGGCAGCGTTCCGAACATTGTGTAATCACGTACACTGGTGTGGCGGTGTATTAAAAATTCATATCATAATATACTCTAATAACCAGTGTGAATAGGTATACCGCCCAGCCCTAAGAGGTTTGGGAATTATCCTCTGGGAACCATGAATATATATCCCAAATTTCAGTCCTTGCAATGAATCATCCAAATGACACAACAAAATACAGAATTTGTCAGTACATTGCAAGACAGCCCTTCAAAGCATCTTGACTAAGGTTAAGGAAGGATTATGGTTAAGGAAGTTTAAAAGCCCCAATGTCAAGTGTTGCAAGGAGATGATGTGATGAGCAAAGTCATGTAGTCATGTAGTGTTCTAGCATAAGGCCTGGTTCAGACGACGCTGTTTTAGCCTAGACCAAAGTTAGAATTCACATGGTCACAGCTAAAGGTCAGCAAAGGCCACATTAAGCATTTGATCTAGTGTCAGACAGGTGTTGTTAGTGGAAGAAAAACTCTGCTTTTAAAATCTATTTTGTCTTCCAATAAGAAACAGCTAGACTTTTAAAATGATGCAGGGAAATAGTTAACTTTTATTCTCTTCACTTGACAGCTTGTTGAACTTCCTGTTTTTTGGATCATCAACATAATTTGCCATTCAAATTTTAGCATTTGTTTGGAACTCTTTAATATAGACTCAAAACTATAAAACCTTCTAACCTTTATCTAAAATTCCTGAAAAATATTTCCAATAATTACAGTATGTGCTTCTTTTAAAAGACTTGATAAAGGCACAGTGCAATTTGCAGCTCATCATCATTTTAAAGCCTGGACCCCTGGGGATAATTAGCAGTTTTAGCCACCAGATAAAATAAAAAAATTCCCATAGTGATGGCTCCAACTGTAAATAAACTTGATCCTGAGCTCTGGCCAACATTAATACGGTTATCACTATCAATTAAGCCTCTTTGAAGCTTTCAGCCATCTGCGCTAAAACATTTGTATGAATATGTGGTTCTCATTTGGATAAATATTCCAAAGTAGATATCAATCCTTGTGTGTAAGCCTATCATGCAAATATAATATTCTATGTGAATACTAGATTATGATCAGCGGTCTTTGCTTGAAGTTTGAATGATTTATGAATTCTGACCTTCTCCCGGGCATTAAAAGCAAATGTGTCACAAGCGCCTTGATTTTCTCAGGATGTAACGGAAGCTGCTCTGTGGCCTCTATTACAGCCGAGCACAGTGAGACAGAATGAGGCCATTCATCTCCTAACAAAGACCATGGTTCTCAGACGCAACATGGACATTGACGTCACTGGAGTAAAACACGTGCAAAGACTATACATCTGAGGATGAATTTCACAGTGGAGATTTGATGAGTGTGTGCAGTGTTATTGAACTGGGGGAAGCTCCATGTACACTGAGGATGATGGAAAATTCAAAATGATGTTGAACATTGACTAATTGAAACTGACAACAATTTTCATTACAACCTTCATCATTATCATTGAGGCCCTGCATTGTGGCATTATAAATTACAAGGAAGTATATGTCATGTTATGACAATAAAAGAACCACAGGCACAGTCATTAAACTCAAGCCTTCATGTAGAATTTTGAATAATATCAATTAGCTCTGATAAAATATTAGATTCAAGACAGGAAACAGAGATAAAGCAGGGCTAACAGCATTTCATAACACATACAGTATAATTCATTGTTATGAGCCCTGACACTTGAAGTTACTGAGTGCCACAGACAGTGCGTTAAGTTGGAAAATGCAGCACAATGATAGTGCACAACAAACAAGCCACATCCCTATCTGGGAAAATATGTCAGGAAGCTAAACAACACAGCCCTTCAACGAGCAATAACCTGCACCCAAAAGGAACATTTTCATAAAGTTGGCTTTATGCATATAAAAAAAATGCTGCACAGCTAAAAATAAAACATTGTTTAAAAGACGGTTAAGTACTTTTGCATATTTTTTCACATCTGTTGAGTCATCTAATGACATGTTTTTTAATGTTCAGTGCCAATATTTTTAAAATTCTTTCTTTCTAAGACATCTGTGCATGACAAAAATTATAGGGTTTTGTTTGGATTTAGGCTTTAAACAAAAAAGAAAAGAAAAAAAATGTGCATGTCTGTGACAGGATATTAATTACAGTGTCCTGCATGTAAGCTGGAGGAGCTAGATGCCCATCCACTGCCACATCTTTTGATTAACACATCAATAGATACTACTTCCTTCAGTGGTACTGGCTGTTGGTGCTAGAGGTAAATCTTGAGGTGTGGAATCGTCCAAAAAGAACACCATTTTTTTTCATTTTGATGAAGATCAATGAAATATCATGATATTCATCATGAGATTTGTCATAAATTCTGCATTCAAATATAACAGACCACCAACTGCCTACATTCAATCCAGCAACCCTAAAATAAAAAAAATAAAAAAATTACCTTTACCCTACCCTCATCCAAAGTCTAAAATAAACCTGAAATGAAAAAATACTTTTACCACAATGAATATGCATAACCATTATTCTGGTCTAATTGTCGACACCAAACTATTTTCCAGACTTGACCTAAATGGTCACACAATGGTGACTGATAGAAACACATTATTCATTGTATATAAAACCATAGACATGAATAAAGGTTGTAAGATGATGCAAGAGGAAACTTATTTGAGTCATTCTTACCTGAGAGCCTCAACATTCCCATTCTTATGCACACAGGTCACTTCTCTGGTCTGGTAGCCAACCTGCAGTTCCCAGAACTTTCCACCTGGCCGGTTCTGACGGTTCCTGTTCCTCTTCTTCTTGATGAGTTCTCTGGTCTCAGGATCCTTCACCTTACCCCTCTCCCTTAACCTCTCTCGAACTTTTTCTCTCATTTTCTCTCTTTTCTCTTTGTTCTTAGCCTTTTTCTGTCGTTTGGGCCTGTCTGCCTGTCGGGATGGCCTGTCTGGTTTCCTGTGTGCCCTGCCCAATTTTGTGTTGGGTCTGGATGGTTTGTCACGATCCTTGGCCAGTTTATCTCCCTCCTTAGATCTTTTGTCTCCTTCTTTGTGCCGTTTGTCACCATCTCTGGTCTGTTTCTCCCCTCCTTTTGACTGTTTGTCACCCTCATTTGGCTGTTTGAGACCCTCTGTGGTTTGTTTGTCATCAACTTTGGGCACTTTTTCGCCCTCTCTGGACTGTTTGTCACCCTCTCTGGAAAGTTTATCACTTTCCTTGGATGACTCGCTCTCTTTGGGTGGTTTGTCAGCTTGTCTGGCTTGCCTTGGCATTGGGACAGAGCAGGGCCCCCAGGGTCCCACCTTGAGGCTGTAGAGGCTCTCCTCTCCCTCACAGGTACCTGGCTGGCATGTCTGAAACTCAGTCAGGTTTGGACAGGCTGCCCCACCAAACAGTGGAGGAGCAAGAACGAAGCGGATGCGGTTCTGTAAACCCATCCCACATGTTTTAGAACAGACAGTCCACGGGCTGAACTCAGATACCACACAGTCCCGTGGACATGGGATAAGACAGGCCTGCTCTAGACGTGGTTTAGGCTCAAAATATTCACAGATAGCATCATCTGCAGGCTCGCCATCTGCTTTCTGGACGCAGCCCACCTCACGGGTCTGGATGCCCTCCTCTCCCCGGGTACACACAGCAGGGCGCTGCACACCAGCACTGCGCATTGACACTGGGACACACTGGTTCCAAGCACCCAGCTGCCAGTCGTACAGGTCTTTGTGCCAGTCACACACTCTGAAGCAGCTCTGCTGGTTGTCCGGCCGTTCTGTCTGGTCGCAATTGGTGTGCAGGGTTGTCCAGCCTTCAGAGTGGGCACACCATACTGCCCTGCTCTGACTGCCACCAGGCCCACACTCACTGCCCATACAACGACCCCAGGGACCTGTAAGGAGTAAGACAATATAGAGGTCAGGGAAAGGTCAAAGTAAGACGGAAATTGAATTGTGGCTTCAATTTAGGGATGTTATTGACTACTTTGCACCATTTTTCTTGAGGTATTTAACTCCAGTGTGTAACAACAATGTAATCTCCAAATTAATAACTCAGATACAAACAAAGATGAGCAAACAATCAGACCACACAGTCAAACTTCTTCAGGAGAAACATAAAGGTGAACAGTAAATTTACCACCCAAACTGTTTGTTGTAAACATCCTTCTCAGTTTCAGACTGACTGCATATATCACCATTTTATGTGCACCCACTGTCAGTCTTTAGTCAACTTTTGGTTTGTTTGCAACCCATCTGATTGTCTGACTGCTGGCGTTCCCTGTACACAGATCTAAGCAATTATTTTGGTGAGTGCAATGTTATTGTAGCAAATAGCCTGCAAAAGTAAGGCCTAAAGTGTAATTAACCAGAATTGTTCTTTAACAGCTACTGTTGACAGCCCTTGAACAGAGCAGCTGTTCTCGTAGGAGCACTCAGTGGGAAGAACTATATGAAATGTATGAATGGAGAGTCATGGCCAAACTGAACTGGTTTATTCTGAAGATGCATATCTTCTATCCTTTAGCTTTCCATCAAAAAAGGTTATCAAGAGTGGATGAATATGAAAATATAAAGAATGTCGATGTTTCACGGTCGGCCTTTCAGAAATGATTCCACTGAAGACGATTTAGTTCCACTCAGTACCAAGTGATGACAAAAAGCCCATCAAAACAAGATTTTTCACAGAGAATGGATATTGTTTATGCTTCTAAAGTGCTTCTAAAGACAGCACTACTACCTTTCCACACTGTGTATGTGAAACTGAAGGGCTTCCGCTTGCAATAATAATGTCCTGACAAAAACACACTTACTCTTAAATCACTCTCTTTCAATAGTGTGATTGCGGTTCCACTAGATTTACGAGAATGAAATTATACTGTAGTTCTAAATAAACATTGGCTTTCACCATAAAACTGCTTTTAAAGGAATCATGAGATGCAGAACCCCAGCAGCTGAAGACTAAATCAATACAGCAGCAACATAAAAATTAGCTGCTGTAAGGAATGGCACTGCCTTGAACAGCCTCGATTAGCCTTGTCTGAGGCTACAATACTGCAAACCTTTATAGGTCCAAACTTTGCAAAGCATCACTCACACACTAATGAGGTTTCTAGCAGCTAGATCAGAGATTATGGGAAAAGTTAATATACAGCATGATTTTAAGGTAGGTAAAGGTTAATGATTCAAACTTAAACCCTCAAATCATGTTCCAAATCATCCCCTTGATCATCCATAATCAGGTCAGCCTGCCTGCTGCCTATGATGTCTGATACAAACATCTAGAATGTTGCTGCAATTATTTAGTCATGTACAGTCTCTTGTATGGAGACAAACCCTGGCTAATCAAAGGCATTCTAATCACAGACCAGAAGTGGGTCATTTGTTTCCATCAGCAAACAAGCCGTGCAGTGAAAACACCAGGGCTGTAGGCTCTAAGATGATATGCTTATCTCCCGTTTCAGTACCGTCACAATACTTGGGCACCGATTCGATATGTATTGCAATTACAATTCCACAAGTATTCCAATTTACTATTAGGAATCATTGAAAGTTTTGTTTGCTTTGTTTAATACCTAGACCATGGGAAAAAGTTCAGTCATACACTTTGAGAGACTGTAAATCATGAGTCATATTTCCAGAAACAATACACATCATATGTCAATATTATATTCAGCAGCATCATTGCTCTACTGCACATGAAAGTGGTAAATAAAATAGTTGAACTATTGAAGTACTGAAATACTTAAATACTAGAAATGTTTCAAGAAGGCTGTTCCATTTAGCTCTTCCTGCTCACCAAGCTGGTGCCATATGAGTAGATCCCTGAAAGCTGCACACAAATTTGAGACTTTAAATCAACATTCTTATATTACATGAAATTGAAACCCTGGACTTGACTGCATATAAAAGTTGTAACTTATATATATGTATTTGAATTTTCAGACACTCCGATATTATTAAGTGCTAAATTGAATATACTGTTGCAATTTATCCTGTGGGGAAATTAAGTGTGTGTGCCAAATTTCATGATCATTTAGCAAACAGTTGTCAAGACATTCCACTCTGAACCAAAAATGTCACATGCTCAGGGTACTAGAGAAGAAGTCACAGGATCATTTAAGTCAGAAGGATACATCCTCTGGGAAGATGATTGTCTGTGCTTTGTGGCAAGACTTTTTTACACTTTTGTTGATGTGGATTTGAGATTTTTTTTTGTAGATTTAATGTAAAAACTGATGTAGTGGTGATGTGAGATAACACTCTGGGAGATGACCAGAGTCATTAGAATTTGTCCTTTGGAAATCTTGACCATCTGTACTTAATTCCATATCAATCTGTCCAACAGTTGTCAAGGTATTTTGGTCATAACCAAAATGTCAACATCATGGTGGTGCTAGAGGAAAAGTCATCCTCACATGATCTTGAATGTCTATAAAAACTTTCACAGCAATCACTTGAATGAATCCATCGACCAAACTCATTGACTGCTGCTAGAGTTGTTTAAAAGTAGAATTTAATTAAAACCACAATTGCAATGCAAATTTGTATGAAATGAAGTGATTTGTCAGACTGTTTACAGAAAACTCCAAGGGAGAGTAGCCATGAAAAAAATGAAAAAAAAAAAAAAAAAATCTGAGCAGTCTATAACTAGACAATACAGTAATTTATTGTGGGCAGAGTCAGAGGTTGTATTAAACAGTGCTTTATGGCTCCACTCAATAAAGCTGAGATACTGCAATGAAAATGTCAACAGAAGAAGCAGCAGGCCGAATTAGCTAACAGCTGCAGGGAGAGGGTCTGAATCAATACAGATCAATAGAGGTAGCAAGAAATTGTCCCAGACACAAGAGACAGCTGCAGTCACACATATCCCTGACTGCCATTATCCTCTTTGGCTGGATATGAGGAGATACACCACAGGAAGGCGCACCAGTCATTTAATGTAACATTTAATATAACATACTGTGTCAGTGATGAGATGGAGAGGTCAGTAATGAAAAACAACCATAAATTGATTTTATAATTAAGAATATAGACAAAAGGCTACATACTGCAAGGCTAAACAGCCATCTGCGTAGGGTTTTTCATCCATATCCAGCTTTCTAAAGAGGCCAGCATGTTTATAACCGTAAAATATTAGCTCCCTGGCAGGCAGTATTGTCTCAGCTCCACGCAGGTGTTCACCATAATTTATGAACGTGCCACTGAATGACACGGTTATAACTGGGCCGATGGTGAGCTTAGAAGCTAAATAAGAGTAGTTGTACTCACGCTGGCCTACATTGCCAATCACCCACTGAGAAGAGCCAGGAGGCATGGAGGGCACTGTGCCAACAAGGCTGAAACTCCAGGAGGCATGTCACACATCTAATCGTGCCCCACCTCCATCCTTATATTACAAACACCCATCAGCAATGCCACTTTTATACTGTTGAGGGACAAAGACATTATGAAGAGTCAGGTTTCTGTTCACTGCAAATAAAGGAGTATGCAGTTTCTGGTTGATATTTCTTTAATACAAGGTTTTTACTTTCTTTAACTACACATTGTTCAGACTGCAGTTACATAATTAAAAGAAAAACACTGACATCAGGCATCTACTTATAGTAAGACACAGATTTCCTGACAGCTATACAGTTATAAAAAAAACTATAGAGGGGGTAAACCAAGCTCATTTAGGCTATTTACATGATGATGTAACTACAAGGTCGGAAGTGGAATAATATGTTTCGCTCCCAGGTTTTCCCATTTTTCACTAAAATAGACTCTTTTTCTTTTCTTTTCTTTTTTTTTTTTTTGTAAAATTATCATTATTGCCATGGGGGGAGAGTAGTTTTAATTGAAGCTAATGCCTATGCTGACTAGGCTATGACCTTAATTAAGAAATAAAAAATAAATAACAAGAAGTTAAATTGCTGCAAAAATTACTAAACTGGGGGTAACATCAGTAGCAGTTTTTTTTTCCAGTAGCATTTATGTCATATAAGTGCCATGTGAGGTGTGAACATGACTTTGAACCTCAAACAAGAGGCAGTGTTTTCAGGGGAGATGGAATGAAATGAAATGAATGGGAAATTCTTAGACATTAACATCAACAGCAAGGGAGCTATAAAGTACGCACGGGCGTCGGTCACACTCTCAGCAGCCCACTTTTCTGTTGCTGTTTCCCAGATCAAGCAAATGATCCTTCCCTAAGCCCCATCCCTTTTTGTTACTGTTGCTACGCCTGTCAAGATTTTAATTCAGGTATGTATGCTGTTTACAGTGACACCAATGGCAGGTTGACCATGCAAGATATTCAATTGATTTTTGAACTAATGGGCCCTGGATTTTAGACGGGGGTAGAAAAAAGCAGTCTCTCATTTCTGGCCTAAAATGACATGTGTCGCTGGCACAGTTTAACGTCTGTTGTACCTAGGTAATTGATGTTAGCTTCACAAGTTGGTTGTCTCTGCCTGACTGGTTTTAAAACTACATCCTTTTAGGGGGCAATGATGCACCTAAAGGCTATATCCGCAATGTGATAAAAGACGAGGGATGAAACTGTCCACCAGGCAAAAACTCAGCACCCTTACCAGTTGAAGGAATAGAAAGGAGGTAAAATTTATGCTTTATTGTTCAGAAATTCAGATTCAAAAAAAGTCACAACCTTCCACACTCTTTAAATTCTGACTCCCACACTAAAGCAACTACGTGCATAGCTAACCCAAGCATTTAGTGCCATCTAAATTCAAATTATACTGCTGTTGGACTTCAAAAAGGCTTCGGCTTGCCCTGTAGAGTTTAGTGTCATAAAATTCAAGTACTGACCTCCTGACTTTCACAAAACAATTTTATTTTCATCTTTCTAGGTTTTTATTTTATTTGAGTTGCTTGTTCAGCAGATGGGTACACATTAAGGTTTTCTATGAAGGAAATAAGTGATGTCTTTCTGGCTGCAACACGCTTCCTTAATATCCACTATTCAGAGATAAGTCTACTTAATAGCCGTCAGGCCACAGGGAAGGACAAGAAAGCTTTTTTTCTAGTTGTTTCTCAACAGGCTTATCTCCTCTGTAGCTATTCAGCGCAAGAAAATTGTGATCTGTGTGAAATTACTTCACCCCCCCACCCATAATAGGATGGTTCTTTTTGGACGCACCCTACCCGGCAACCCCCAGACCTCCCACCTGATCTCCCTGCTACTTTTCCCAAGGTGCCAAACAGAAGATTGGCATTGGCATTTACAGGGATAATGGAAACCAGTGTGAGACGTGCATCCCACCAGTGGCTTTTGGATAGAAAGGAGCGAGAAGAGAGAGCAGCAGCAGGCAGTCAATCTGTATTCATATGCTGAACACATGTCTGTGATAAAGAGTCTGTGAAAAGGTCAGAGATTTACCATTAACTACTGGCTGCCCTCATACAGAGACAATATTTCCATAACACAGTGAAATTAAGAATTCTTCTTCCATTTGTAAATCAAATAAAAGGCCTCAGACAAACACCCAACAAATGATTGAATCCTTTCTTGTATATTTTACATTTTCTTACAGTACTGGAAATTGTTTTCATTTTCATAGTGTTCCTAAAATAGTCCTTGACTCACTGACTTGCTTTTGGATCGCACATGTTAATAGCATCACTGAGTCACTGTCAAGCAAACCGCCTTTTCCAAAAATGTAAAACCTGGAACATCTTACTGTCTTTACTTTTGACTTGAGAAGAAAATTGAATTATTAACATAAAAAATATAAAACACAAGTTCTTTCTTGACCATGAAAATAATACTTTGACAAATCAACCCGAACTTAAGGTGTACATCCTAGAGCCACGGAGGTGTCATTAGAGTTGCAGTTGCATTTTGCATCAAAACTTTCATGAAATCAAATCAGTTATTGAGCTAACATGTCAGCAAATCAATTTTCTTAACGAGTGACCAAACTCCACTCACTGATGAAGACCATGTCTGCGTCAGAAAAAGATAGTAAGTTGAAATATGAAATTAAGTTGAAATCTATTTGTTTTCCACATATTTATGAAATTCTCTAATTTTCCACCTATGGTACAAATAAAGTGTGTATGTTTCCTTACTTTAATTTACACCATCATCAGTGTCATCATCCCCACCTCCACATCTTTTAAAGTTAGGTCAAACCAAAATAACAGTTAGGGAAAGTTCAGCTTGATTTGTTCCTAGTTTGCATGATGGAAAGCTTTGATGCCAACTTTTTTATATTACACTCTGTGTGCAAGTCAAACACGCCGCCATCAGTTTGGTTTTGTGCAAATATCTCACAGATGAATTCATATAGCTTAGTGTGCAAATGCCTGTAGGCTTTAGACGATAGCCATGCTCAGTAAAGAATATCTGGTAATGTGGGTTCTGGAGCAAACCCACAATAACCATGAGAGACTAAACCATAGGAGAACAAACACACTGTATACCTTCAAAGGAGCAACTGAAAGCAGGTGAGTCTTACGCATCTGATGGACAGATTATATGTGGTATGTGATATGTGATGAAGGTTGTGGCCAGAACAGCAAATACTACCTGAAGGCAGCGTACAGCTATGAGAGTTTAGACCTTCATAAAAGTTTGAGCTAAAGATTTTTTGGTGACTTAAACACCGCAGGGAGGTTATACACCAGCATCACAGAATCTCACCATATTATTACACTTTTTGGATCAAAGCACAGGTTCTGAAGCTTCCCAGGCAAATTACATAGCTGCCTTTATATACAGACATGACTACAATGCCCATGGAAGTCAACAGTAAGCAACTTTGAAGTCTCTATCTGTCTATCTGCTTGCATGTCAATCAATCAATCAATCAATCAATCAATCAATCAATCAATCAATCAATCAGTCAGTCAGTCAAACTTTATTTGTATAGCACCTTTCATGCAGGTTAGTGGCACTAGCAGAGTACTTCAGAAATGACTGACAAGCTGCTAATAAGACAGTAGATTGTAATGAAACTGGATTAAAAAAAAAACATAAATTAGATTAACAAGACAAAGAGTCCAGCACTTTGGGATAACTAACAGACTCATAGCAGAGGACGCTGTAAGCATAGGAGACTTGTATGCCAGTGCAAGAATATGAGGTGCTTTAAAAATAAGTAAAACTATTTCAAAATCAATACAGAAACAGACAGGCAATCAATATAAGGACTTTAAAACCTCAAAAAGCTGTAGTGGATTTATAACTTTGTTGGGTAGACCAGATAGGAGACCATTACAAATGTTCAGCCTGCTCAATTTAAAAGCATGCATCAGTTTCTTTGTGTTACCCAGAAAGTCGATCCATAATGTTCAGATCTGATCTGAGCTAGGGCTTCTTGCTTGTTAGCTTGGGGTAAATCCAAGGCAACTGAAGTGCCTGTCCTTTGCTTTTTAAAAAACATTCATCAGATCAACTTCACACTTGGCAGGCATACTGCTGAGGACCCAAAGTACAGGTACTCACTGTGTATTGTATTGAGAGGGGACTGAATGGCATGTTGGGTACAGCTTGTTCTCTGTCACTGACAACAGTACATTCAAGAACAGATGTCCACGTGACCTTTTGCAACTAAAATGATGTGTATACTCGAGCATTGCTAGCGGATGCAACTTTGCCAATGCAGATGTACTGCAGTACACTTGCAGCATCGAATGTGAAGTTGTGTGGATGAGTGGTTCTCGAGAAAGCTGTACGCAGCAAAACCAGAGGCCAAGCAATCGGCCCGTTCCAAAAAGGGACATTTTGAAGGGGCACTGCACTAGTGCATGTACCATGCTGAACAAGAGAATTACAGTATACCATCACAAGGCCCCATATCTAATGGCCCTAAATGGTGGTGCTTCTCTGTGTGCATTGCAGAGTTCTTCCTGGCAGCTTTCACAACATCAGGACTGTCAAGCCCTACAGGCTCAAGGGAAAGCAATCTGTTACTGATATCACTGCAGACTTCCAAGCTAACTCACTTATCATCTATCTCTGGCTTCTCTGTCTCTGTGTTATTCTTTACCATTCTTTCTCCCACTCTCATGCATTCAGTATGACTTTGTTTGTGCAGCTGTACCTTTCTTGCACTCCCATTTTGTTGATTTCATCATCAGTTTCTTTGTTGTGTTTTTTTTTTTTTGTGTGCTCATGACTGCATCATGTACATTGTCTTGGATACTGCTTGATTATCACACTGTGATTGAAGGACAGGCGATGCATATCATCATTGGTTAGGGTATGCCTAACTGGAACAGGTGCTGAATTATTTAGTTGTTTGATCGATCATAACAATGATGGATTTCACCAGGTTTAGAAGCCACCTTTCTCTTGTCTCATGCTCAGTACACTTGTAGATTATACAAGTACCATACATGTTATAGTAATGTACAAGCTTGCTGTTCATCAGTCAGGAGAAAGTGTAGCAGAAGAATAGGGAAGGAGAAGAAGGTATTTAACTCTCTACTGTTTCAATGTGTCTAACAAACTAAAAAAAATAAAAAAATAAAATCCAAAAGCAGAACCCTGCTTCAACTTTATCCACATTACTGTAGGACGACCAGTGTTTCATATTATGACTATCTGTGTGCTCCGATCTTCACCACCATCCCTGTTAGTTTCAGAATGAACTGCTTTCAGGTTAGCTGTATTTTGAGTCTGGCTGAGTGCCTGTGGTGTTTGATCTGCAAACAGCATGATCAAAGGACGAGCTGGTGTGGAATGGCATGGCAGTGGTCTGTGTCTGTCCCAGGGTCACCAAAGACCCCCTACTGGTTTGATGGAAGGTATAGCGTGAAAGCAGATCTGTCTCTACATGATTGCACAGAATCAGCCTTCCAAACACAGCTGCACAATATGACTGGATTTGGTCGATTTGTAAGACCCAGACCTCACATGATGAGGGCTTTATGAAGCATTACAGTATATCTACAAAAGCAGTGGACACTAATCCAAGGACAATACTTGGTGTTGAAACAATATTTAGTTTGCAACCTAAAAGCATTGTGAGAATAATAACACAGATACAATTTGCCTGGTTTATTAGATAAAGGTATGTAGAAGCACCAGAGGCTCAAACAAACCCTTCGTCATGCATCTTTCATAAGGCTTGTCAGAGTAGTGAAGCCATCCCTTTCAGGAAAGGACATTACACGGCTCATTTGGGGTGTCATGCTGCTACAAGGAAAACAGCTTCACTACAGCAGTACAGAGCAGACCGTGCTGCTTGTTTAATGCAGCATTTGGCTCTGGATATTCTAACAGAGACCTGAAGCAAAACATGAACAGATGGTACTGACTTGTATTCTGTTTTTGTTTCTTTGTTTGTTTTGCTTTGCCTGGGGTTTAATTTCAAGAGGGACATTTTTATGACCATGAGCTGCTGATAGCAGGTATATTCATGCCACCAAAATAGAAATGAAACAAAAAAAAAAAAAAAGATTCAGACAAACTCTCAACTATTAAATTCTTCATCTAAAAATATCACAGCTTTTCCAGTCTCCTTGAATGTAGAAGTCATTGGAGCTCTTAGAATTAATCCTACACTTGCTACTATGTACATTTTCCTGCCAAGATTATAATATTTTTTCGGCTCTGTCTGACCTTTAAAATATCATTGGCAAAAAAGAGCAATAAAGGAGAAAGAATGAGAGAATGAAGCTCACCTGTGGGAGTAATTACATTTCCAAGCACTTTAAAGTAGGAAGCAAGCATATGGAAGCATGCAAAGGAGTGATCTATCAATTTGAAAGGTACTGAGAATTGAGAAGTGTACAATATATACAACTTATTTTCACTTTTAATGAAAGAATTGGAATATGATGCGGTCTCTATTTAATGAATCAAATTACGTTGTTGTTTTATGTACACTTGAAAGAATTGCGTTGTGAATTTTTGTGTAAAATATTTACTGAAAGTGTTTTTGAAAACATAAAAGTTATTGTTATTCATGTTGCCGTTACCTACAGTAATCTCGATGGATGACATTCTTTTCATCCTGCAGACATCCAACAACTGCTCGTACACCTGATTCGAAGAACCCTCTATGGTTCAGACCTCAACAGCCACTGTTAAGATTTCCATGAAATGATTTCTTGTGCTTTCACTGACCACCTTTACCCTTCCGATTTTCACTTGTATACAGGAAACATCTAGTGGCCAGTGTGCTATAAAATACACTCAGCACATTCATGCTCCCCAAAGGATTAACCCTTTACTCTGGCACCACCACCAGGACAAACAATCCATAGTTAAACCTAAAGTCTTGTAGTGAGACTGGAGGTAACTTTCCATGCACCACTACAGTATGCACATTTTGATTTGAGTATATTGTGATGTGACTTGAGATTCACCAGCTGGTGACATCAGGAGCAAGGACTCCCTAATGACTGACCTGATACAGGTGTGACTGATTGGCAGGAGAGGGAGACAAGCAGTAAAAAGACTGGCAGATGCAGCTTGGGGGTGGTCGGAGCAACACGTACAGTGGCACAGCACTCTGTTAGGAGGGGGGCTGTCGTTCGCCATGATTTAGAGCTGCCGGCGATGAAGATAGGTAGCTAGGGGAGTAAACCGTGTGTATGCTAGGAGGGGACGCTGGGCGCCTCCTATAGCTAGGCCAGGGGTCATTTTAGAAAGTGCAGGGTCGCCAACACTCCTGGTGTGACGTTGCTGCTGCTGCCTGTTACAACGCCGACATTGCCGCCAGCCGGTTCCTGTTCTCGCCATCCAGCGAAGCCGTTTCCCCGGGGAGTTGGACAGCGATACGAGCTCAGACCCTGGGGGAGGGTCTCGCCGAGTAGGTGAGTTAAGTACATTTTATGAACATTATAAATCTTTTGTATATGGTACCTAACCTTTTTAATAGTGTGGAGTGGGAGAGTTGCTGTGGGGGGGTGACGTATGGTCCTCATTTTTAAGGTGCCTCCAGTCCGATGGTGTTAGCGTGCCTGGGTGGTGTTGCCTTATGCTAAAAGGTTAGCCTTGTGTGCAGTGGTTTTCTCAACTTGCATGCTGTGATTGAATAACGTGCCTTAATCTAAGTAAAGCTAAATTGTCAGTTTGTGACTGTTCATTTCAACAGTTTTGCATTATGAGGTGTAATGTATGCCTTCCAGGCACCTTTTCCACTTTGTATTGTGTGATCTGTAGTTGTTATTTGGATGATGACAACTTTGGTTTACACCTGGTTTTAAAGGCCCTTTCACCCACACAGGTGTTTTCTCTTATTCTGTCTGGCTATACCTCTGCTCAGGGTGTCACTGGGCAGAGCTAGGCTGGAATTACATGAGGTCTCCGAACTCCATGAACCAATATGCATCATAAAGGTGTAACTTCTCTGCAGCAAACTAATAGACTTGTCAGGGAGATTTCAATCAAGTACAGTCTATATACACACGTGCAGTTCTCAGAAGCAGCTGGGATATGAAGTGAAAATACGTATCTAGTAAGTGAGTCTAGGGTCTTTAAGTGCTCTGATTAGCTAGACTCTGCCCACTTTGTGAATGGATCTCAGTATTATAAAACTTAACAAAGCTCAAATTACATGGGTGGAGTTTACACACTTGACCCCAACCATAGTCTCAGATTAAGAGAGGCTATCCAGAATACTCAGGAGGGGGCACTACAATGTGCAAGTAGGGGATCACGTGACAGACAGAGATAGCCAAAAGCATCAGCAGGCTAATTTCCGTTAGCCTTGCTAACTAGGCTAATGCCTCTTGTTCTGTAAGAAGGTAATCAGAGCCTGTGGAGAAGTTTGCTACAACTGGTGCCATTCATGCTTTCCAACCCAGAAATGTTGTGATGTTGTGCAAAACATAAATAAAACAGAATCTGAGAACTTGCAAATCCTTTTTAACATGTACTCAACTGAAAATAGTACAAAGACAATATATTCATTTTTTAATGTTTTACCTCATCAGCTTCTTTGATTTTTGTAAATATATGCTCATTCTGAATTTGAGCTTTCAAACAAGTTAGTTCATTGGTAACAGGTAATAGTGTCATGATTGGGTATGAACGGGGCATCATGGAAAGGCTCATGGGGCAAAGTTCACCACTTTGTGAACAAATGATTGTATGAAGGATGTTATTACATGGACTCTTAAGCAAACACTTAAAAATGGATAACACATTTTGTTTGCAAATAACTACACTCTATTTTTGTTTACATTTTACACATAATGCCAGCTTTTTTGGAATCTGGGTTGTACAATCACTGGCTCTTTCATCGGCAGCTTGGCTACCAGCTGACTATTAGTACATCATGGCCATTATAACTGATACTTTTCACTGTTACTCTACGGATGCCATGCCAACACTGTTTGCTGCAACAGCTCCCTCCACCACCCCAATCTCTGTGTTATGTTTCATACTTTTGCTGTTGTTGCGCTGACAAAGATTTCAACTTTAAGTATGTTTTAATTACAGGCCAATTAGTTTTAACAGCATAATCATTGCTTGTTGCTGTTCAGATTGTTTCACAGTTGAACTGTATAACCAATTGCTATAAGTGGTCAGTTCCTTGGTTAAAGGTTACAGGGGATTGGCACAGTAACATGCTGCTGATCATACTTGGTTAAAGTTAGATCAAGCCAAACAGCCGCAAAAATAGCTACACAGTGATAAGTACATGTAATAACATCCCATTTCAGGCTCCAGCTATCACTCAAACCTTGCTCTACAGGCCTGCTTGCCATTAACACACCAACTGACCGTGCCTGCTGTGACAGTTTGAGCTGCACTGAAAACAATCACTCCCTGTTTGTTTCCTCTCATGATATCAACTGCCAGCCCACCTCCCATCCAACCCGTTCTCCTCCCCTCACACCCCCACCCTAAAAACAACCAGCCCCCAGATGTTACGAATTCCTTCTTTGTTCTTCAAATGTGCAACTGAGGCGGGCAGGGACTGTTTGTCCTCATCACAGTGTTAAAAGCAAGGCAGTGAGATACGCTGTGAATAAAAAGTGTGCATTAGGTTTGAAAATGTACCAGAGTGTTCCTCTCTAAAATGAAATTATCCTACTTTTTTCATCTGTCATTTTAACCAGCAGTTGCAGAGATAAATGATAAGCAACACTAAAGAACTGTGAAATATTAATTAGTCTGGCTGCTGTAGAAATCTAAAAAATAATAATAGCTGCCTCAAGGTGAATGCAGGCTGATCTCCCCTCCCCAACATGAAGTGGAAAAAAGGTGTTTCAGTGCTGATGGATGGTCCTGAAGCAGCGAGGAAATATGAAGAACCATCATGCTTTGAGTGGCCACCGACCTTATCAAGACACCTGAGGGCCTGGCTGTGCTGAGGTTGATCTGAAAAGAAATAGCAGCCCTGAGGGAAGAGGAGGAGACACATAGCAAGTGGGTTGAGATGGAGAGGACAAATGGCATCAGAGAGGAGATAGCAGGGTGACTCTTTCGCGAAATCTGCCCTTTAGATGAAAAGGCATTAGTCAGCCTGAACCAGGGAGTGGAGAGGCTAACATGATTGGATTTGGCTGGGAAACATGGAGAAGTACACTCCCTGAGGATGACGGCGAAAGGATGGGGTGTGGCAAAAGAGAAATGATGGACAGAAGAAGAGAGTTTGAGCCAGGGGGAGTTTTGTGGGAGAAGCTTGTTGGCTGAGACTGTTGTCACCAGCTTTACAGTCAGAACTGGCACTAATCCACTTGTCCTGATCTGATTATGAGACTGCTTGGCAACATTGGAAATGCCAACATGGCTTCTCTACCTGTTCTTTCCCACCTGTCAATCTAACATGCTCGTGCAAACTGCATGCAAAAATCCCTTCCCACAATGCAGTGCCGCAGTGCAAGTCAATATAAAATGGAGGTCCATTATGATGTAATCAAAGCCCCAGTAAGGGTTTTAGAAACAATTTCAGCATATAGGAATTCAAAGCCAAATGACCCTTCAACCTTATCATCAGACAAGAACCTCCTTTGTCTGTTTTACGGTATCTGTGCATGACAACAATAGTGAGATCGAAGGAAAAAACATAATGATAAAATGTACAATTTTATCTAAACTTCTCTATTTTGAGACAAAACTGAAAGTGAGCAGAACTGAAATTTTGGAAATAATCCCTCGTTATTTGCACACAATTTCAGTTCAAGTACAGTTGATCAAGGTTGAAGCAGGAACTTCTGCAACAGTTTCTGTTATATTTCTACTCTTTGCCTTTGTTTTCTCGAATAAATTTGATTAACCTGGGGGTTTGTTCACAACCTCTCTTTGGCTGATTGCTCATGTTTCTTACACTGTCAGGCCTTTAAATGATGTAGCCATTTTCCAAACCTCGAAAATTAACTTGAATAAAATGAATATGATGTTATTATTATTAATGGGAAAGCTGGCTCAAACTTCTAAAATAAGTCCAATCTTGTGATAAGGGTTACATGACACATAACTACCAGATGAATAAAATACGGCAGCAGAGCCATTTTAAATCACCATGTACCTGTTATGTATGCAATCAGCATGCTTAGCTAATTATCTTAGCTGAGCCTCCTGTTGAGAGCAATAAAAACAACAACACTAAAGCATGTTGTGGGGAAGGGCCAAATCAAAGGAATGTGTATAAATGTGGGCAATTTTTTTTTCTAGAATCTTTTTCCCTTTTTTTTATCCATCCTCATTTGATGATCACCATAAGTCAGTAGTGGGGGCCAGGTTATTAAAATATTAATATCAGGGTTCACTGAATGGAGGACGACATGACTCGCTTTTGAACTTACACCAATAACAGCTTATTGCTCATATTGATTGATTAGGATTGGCATATTATGAAATCAGTAGACTATTAAATCTAGTTTTTAATGTTCAAGCAGATGAATTATGGAAAGGGAATTTAAAGCTCTATGAGAGAGGGTGCAGGGTAGAGACAGACGTGCAATGTAAAAGGAGACCTTCTGCAGACTGGTGGGGAACAAAGGGTGGCAGGGAAGATGGCGGTGGGGAGGGTTGGGAGGGGAGGAAGGGGTGGGGAGGTTGCTTAAATGTCACTGGGAGTGAGGTGAGATGAGACAAAGGATAGAAGGAGGGTGGATTTGGAGGCTGGATGGGGGTGTCTGCTCACTGAGAGACACATAATGTAAGGTATCACAGGAAAACAAGAGCTTTGTTTTAGCCACTCTGAATGTCAGTCTTTATTTTAGAAAAAGGCTCATATTTGATTTGTATTAGACATCATGAGCTATTCTGATCTATCCAGCAAAATAAAGAAAGAGCTGCAATAATTTATTTTCTAATTTCATGGAAATTAATGTACACGGCACAGAGGCATTATATTTGGTGACTCATCCAACCAAAATTGCCATATTTAACTTTAGAATTCAAAGACACAATTTAGAGGAATATTTTTGGAAATGTGCTTATTCACATTCTTTATGTGCGTGAGATTGAGTGATTCCATGTCTCACAATGATCATGTATGTGTTTTTAGCACAGAGCTGGAGTCAGGACATGGTTAGCCGAGTTTAGCTTACAGGCTGGAAGCACGGGGAAACAGGAAGCCTGGCTCTGTCCACCTACTGTAACCCAATGTGTGTCATTAAAGATTTTATTTATTTATTTATTTTTTTTGACTAACACTTTTAGTTTTTATAACAGTTTGGTGCTGGAGCCAGTTCTTAATGACCAACAGTCGGGTACAGCTTTCTGAAGCCTTGTCCTGTTGTAAACCTGTTGTTCATCAACACACTACCAATGCAAGAAATACTTTGTGATTCTAACTTTTGGACCTTACGGTTTTCTGATGACTTTGACGCTGACAATGAAATATTTTCACCAACAAGGCTTTTCAGTGTGCCCGTTGTTTTCTGTATCTCATCAAGATGTAAGACACACTTGTATGTAGATAAAGCATGTGATTCAGGTTTTACACCATACTGAATTAGAATCTGACCCCTGCTCAGTGTAACTTATGTGCATGGTTTTGCCTCCTTCCTCACAGGGTGCATTACCCAGGAAATACCACACCACAATGATGAATTTACACTATTAGCACCAGCCAATGACAAATTGAAGAGCTGATTCTAGAGATAGTACAAAGCGCAAACAGATATGATCTGTTTGGATACAGAGGCCAGGGATGATGCAGGTTCAGTTTAAATCACAACTGCAAGTTGACTAATCTCTTGTTGACATTTAGCTGACCTTATTGTTCTTTTAAAGTGGGATAAAATGGGTTCTTTTAGGCTTGATTTCAACCCAAGGACAAGTTGGTACAGAAGAGATTTAGTTAAAAATGCAGATTTAGTAATGACAAGACTGGAGCTTGGACAGTAGGATCAGCAGCAGCAGATTAAGAATAAGCGTCTCTATATCGGATGCGAATAAGGATTAAACTTTAAGATGGAGATTAAGTCAACAAGATGAAGATTCATGTCAAGAGGGCATATGATGCCTTTTTGGCCAAAAGTATTACAGTTGAGCTGAAACTCTTTAAGATAAACCTAATGATGCTGTGCAAAGGAGAAGGGGTATGGTTCGGGATTGTGAGCTAAACAGAGGAAACAGTCACTGTACAGAAGCAGTGTGTCCTTTATGTAGTAAAGATCTGGTGGTGAGGTTTGGATGGGTGTGTAGAGCATCTGACTTTCAAGCAAGAGACCACAGTTTGTGTTCTGTCACTATCAAACAGTTATTGTTTGTTCTTTTAACTGCAACAGGAATCTTTTCTTAACCTTAACCAAGTGTTAAACAAATAGGAAAAAAGGCCTGTCTCTAATATAAGCCTGCTTTGACTGAAGTTCTTGTAGCATCAGATTTTTGACTGAGACTGAAGTGGCCTTCAAAAATTATTTCGAGCTCCATCCCATCACCATGTCACTAATATGTCTTCTTTAATTAGTTGCAGAACATTATGAAAAGATGATGACTTGATGAGTATAAGAACTGCCACTACTTTGATTATAAATAGAGGCAAAGTCATTTTTGTCTCGAGGGAAATAATTTTCACTTCATTAATAATAAATAGTAGACAAAGCCACATGTCTGTGAGGCTGAATTATTCCCACAACATGGCAAGCAAGGTTAAAAGAATCAATTCTCTTCTAAAGGAAAAATTATTTTAACACTGTTCTGATAATTTGCAGTTGTTCCAATTTTAGAAGGCAAGAGATGAAATCATAAAATTGAGGAGTGTAATTGCTGCCAAAGACTAAAATGACAAGTAATAATATTTATTCTGAATTAAGAAAGGTGCCATCAGGAAGATATTCCACTTTTGTTTAACCATGGTTTATGATAACTGATAACAATGAGGCTACAGAAGTGACCATCCTCTGTGCTTTGAATACTAATGATCGGAACTGTACGACAAGGTCACAAAAATTAGCATGCTGTGTCTTAGTTGCTCTGTATCAACATTAAACCCCTCCTAAAAAAAGTTCTGCATATTCATTAGAGCAGCCGTGTCTGCCTGTGAGGCGGAGGTAAGGGCTGCACAGCTCAGTGAGCACATCAGGGTGGAGACAATGATACAAGGGGATTCCCTGCATGGGTGGAGACACCCGCAGCATCCATACAGCACCCAGGGGCTCCGATGTGACACGCTGAACAGACAGTTCTTCAGTGTGGAGTGTCTCTGATTGGAAATCTGCTTTGACGTGATTTAAAATTCAGTGTCTCTCCAGGCCTAAAGACTTCTTCCATAAGCCCAAAATGAGACGTGATTTGTAAGGCTCTCTAGGTCTTCTGATGGAACCTTTCACTTCCTTTGAACTGCAGTGATTAGTGAAAGTGTGAAAAGGTGAATGCTGAGAGGGCCTGAAGGATGAATATTTCATTGTTTATGTTTGACAAGCTTCGCAGTTATTGCCAAACAAGAGCGGAGGCAAATCATTTTGTGTTTCCACTCTGTTTAAGTGGAGTGCTCCCTTGGGCTGTTTTCGCTCTATGTGTGAATAATTTGATTACAAAAATGATTCTTTCTTCCTGGGAATTTTAGAGACTGAATTACTCTATGAACCAGAATCTCTCCTGGTCACAGACTAGTCAGTTACGTTTACATGTTGTCTTCTGCGTGTGTTAAACAGACTGTAAGACTGGGTCCACATAAAAATATTCCACCATTATGAGCAAAATGTCAGTCCTATTTGTTTGGAACATGCTTGGAATTAAGGTTTTACTTCCTTCAACACAAGTCACGTATGTGTTGTACTGTGGCACTGTCAGTTTTTATTTTTAGATCAATTTTTAGTTTCCAGGTGGCCATTGGCTTGTTTATTTCACAATGATAAGTACATCACCTTGCAGAGGAATTCCCTTACACAGATAAATCATCATGACGAACGATCAATTTCATTCCATTCCATTCATAAACTTACTATATATTGTCAGAAAACCAAATTCAAAAGCCAACAATCAGCATTGGGCACATTTTTGAAATATGTAATAAACTACTGAATACTTATTTTTCATTGACAAAGTAATCACATTATTAACTATGCTAGATCTATGCTTATCTGAAGATAAACATTCATTTATGTGAAGATTTATATAGAGAAAGGTGTTATGGGAGATATTAGGTCACACCTACAACTCTGATCCCCCCAAAATTAGGGCGCTGTGTGAAATATAAATTAAACAGCATATGATAATTTGCATTTGTGGTTTTTTAATACATACTCAATTGAAAACAGTAGAAACTTACAAACTTGATCAACTTCATTGATTTTTGTAAATATCTGCTTATTTTGAATTTGATGCAGCAACAGACTGGGAAAGTTCTGGAATGCTCCAAAAACACCTGTTTGGAACATTCCACAGGTAAATAGGTTATCATACTATGGGTATGTCAGAAGGCAGGTTCAAAATGGAGAAAAAACAAAGGTAAATGTATGACATTTATAAAAGAAACGCCCACGCAAATATATCTCAGTGACTTCCATGCATCTGTATCCAAAGAGGTATAATTCCATCTTTGCTAAACAGAAAAAAACATGACATGAAATATGTTTTGTCACTCAGCACCTCTGTCAAAGGTGTCCACGGCCAACCGCTCCTAAGCCAACACAGCCAGCTAGCTAAACACTAAACGCCCCAGTGACTGCAACTTTGAAAAAACTTATTTGATTCCTGAATGTAGGCATACCAGTGGCTAGGTGGCCAGCTAAGATGAACATGTACATAATACAGTGGTGGAATTATCGGCAGGGGTATTCTTCTTTATTGGACTGAGTTAACCTCTTTCCCTGAGCTCTAGCCTCTGTGTGCAGCCTAAAAGTCCCTGAAAGTTCACCATTCTATCACAGATCTGTGATTCATGTTTGCTTTTCTACTAACCATGATCAATACGGTATTTGTCATGCTCACATATTGTTAAAAACAAGAATTTTTATTGAGTTTTGCTGTCCAATTTTGACATGTTTTTTTCTGGTAGAAGCGGTGAAGTTATCATATAACTTTAACATGTTACTAAGTAACTATCAAACATTACAAACATTTATTGAACATGATGTCATGAAAAAGACTACATGAATTTGGTAACTGCATGCATTACTGCATGACTGCCAATCATCTGCTTACTTTCCACTGTTAAATAAGCTGGCGATCTCTGAGGCTCTTGAAGGCATCATTGGAAGAATCCCTGTTTGCTACTGTGTTATCAATGGAACCAATGAACCAATGGCTGATTGACATATTTAAAAAATATCTAAACACACATATTCTAGTATGCTTTGGAAAGCTGATGATAATTCACCTTTAATTAACTTTGTTTTTTTCTGATGATTTGACCAGGTGAATGAACATGTAACTGTTGTTGCAGTAGCAGCATTAATGCAGCATTGGCATTATGAGCTATATTATTGTCCAGGGTTGAAGTGGAGATTTACAGTGTCATTTGGGTCAAATTCTGTTTCAAAGGCTTTTCCACTCTGACCGGAATAAAATTAGCACACACACACACACACACACACACACACACACACACACACACACACACACACACACAGCCTTGCCTCACCGCATTAGCTCTGAGGATCAGGGCTACTGTGTCAGTGAGCACAGACAAATGCACTGGCCATGTAAAGCAGTCAGTCTACCAGCAAGAGTCACAGTATCATGTATTTCATAGTCGTCAAATCACAGATTATACAGTTGTCCAAAGATATCATTACTTTCTTTTTAATCATTCACTATAATCTTTACTGAACAAGTTAAATTTAACACCTTGTGGAAGATTTTCAAACACAAAATCAGCCTGGTTCTTATCAACAACTTTGACAGGAGTGAATAGCAGCATCTTAACATTTTCTGCTGGAGTTCAAAGCCACTGATAATATCTCTTCTCTGTTACTGTAGTAGGAGAGAGTGGCTACCTTGAAGGCCCCTTGAAGTATAATGTGACGGAAGTGAAACCTCATTGGCAGTTCTAGCCAGCCGCTGCCAGCACAGTCCCCCAGCTCTAAAATTGTCTTCTGTTCCAGTCAATGTCTGGCAGCATACTGTAACTGATGAATTATTCAAAGCAGGGATCAGGCTGTGTTGTTCCTGGATGGTGGCAAACACAAATGCAATGCGGTATGACACTTGGTGTTGAAGTTATCAGTTGCAAGTGTCTGGGAATTGTTTAACTACAGGGTTTGCGTGTGGAAATGGAGGTGGGATTATGTGTATCGTGCTTAAAGCATGCAACATGCATATGCATGGTATGAAATGTATGCAAAAAAAAAAAAAAAAAAAAAGCAAGCTTAGGCTATATTTCTGTGGCTTAGTGATGACCCCCTCCCCCCTGGTACCTGGTATTGTTTGGCCCTGGGGAGAGGAGTTCCATCAATAAGTACATTCAAATTTTACAGAGATGCAGGAGCTGCATTTAATTCACAACAATGCCGCATCTTCGTCTGTCTGTGTGTATGAATATGAACCTCAAAAGAATTACTAATGGCGTCTAACCCAACAGCTCTGCAATAAATCCTTTGTTCATGAATGTTTAGTTTTTGTTGAAACTGTTTTTAAAAAGTATCGATTCAAATTGCTCATTTTTGCAGTTGAATTATATTGTTATATCAGAGATGTTTCCAATATTTACCTCATTGTTATGATGGGGTCGGGAAATGTAATGCAACAATGCCCCCACTGAAACTTAAATATTGAGATGCTGAGATATGGTGGTCTCTTGTGTCAATTCAATTGAGTGGTGTGTCACCACTGGTTTTAGTGTGGAGCTGGTGTTTTACCAGCTTGTAGCAGTTAAATGGTATTTCACATACCTCCTCCCATCTGCACACCACTTCTGACATGAAATGCCTCTGCTAATTATGCTATGCTAATGCTGATACCGCTGTCCACTGGCATAGGCTGCCTGCGGTCTTTCACTTATGTTTTAGTGTCATATGTTGATTCTTTGTGGTATGCCTCTTTGACTTGGAATATGTTGTAGCTGTTGGACCAACTATCACTAATGTCACATACTATCACCTAACTCTGCTGAATATCCTGTGCCTAGTGTCTCCATAAAAACAAGGGTATACATATATACATATGTAAATACGTACATAGAAATGTACACACACACACACACACACACACACACACATATATATATATATATATATAAACAAAAAAAATCAGTCACCCAGTGTCACCATCTTTTGGAAGAGCTGTCATTGCCTGTCTGTCTGTGGGGCATGTTCTTCAAAAGCAGCTACACACTGACGTGGGGGATGGGACCCTACACACCCGCTCAGTATGAATACACGTGCAGCACAATTCAGCAGTGCATAAAATGCCTTCTCTAAACTGTAAACAAAAGCAGACAGTGTAAGCCACTCGAGAAACCAGAGCTTGCCATTTGCAGAATTTCTTTGAGTTTTTATGAGTTTAAAACTGTTTTTAAAGCTGCATCAAACAACATTTTTTGATATAAACATCAAATCAAATCACTCTACGTGAAGTGAAAAAAAAAACACTTATGGCTGTAGGTGGTAGCATGCCATGATTTAGGGAAATGGTGAATACATTTAGGAAACAATAAGCAGTATGAGTCAAAGCAAAAAAGCTTCATAACGACAGAGCGAACAGCTTTTATCTTCACACATGGACATGGACTCTTTACACATATATAATCCCCTGGCAAAAAAGCATTTCCATGTGCTGGCCAGCAGCTCAGAAGAATCTGATCTGAATACAGTTGAGAAATTAATAACCATACCAAAAGAGATTTATCCTCTGCAATGGTTAAGCCTCAGCATGTGTGCTTTTGTGTGATATCACCTAAGTATTCTTTACTGTAAATGAAAAAGACAGAGGGTGTGATTTTCATTTATTTATTCATTCTTTTTGGTTCATTTTCAGTCAATAACAAGGAGAATGGCAAGAAATGGAAGGATTTCTAACCACTAATTCCATCAGTTCAAAAAGAGTCATGTTATACTCACTACTGCAGTTCTAAATGTCTCTTCTCGAAAGGAAATATTGTTTTCATTTGCTGCTTAGTGAAGAAATACTTGTAGTTGTCTCTACTTTGCCTGGGTCTGTTAAACCTTAAACTTAACATTTCTTGCCCAATGTTTAAAATTAAAAGTCTTTCAGACCTACTGAAAGGACACAATCCCTCCCATTCTTGGTGGGCTTTTAATTTGAATATTTTGAACATACTATCATGTTCAGTGAAGCTTTCACAGACTAAGTATGTCGGTAGGTAGAAGAGTATGACATGATCCTGTTGTTGTATGGACTTACTTGAATTACTTTTGTTTGTTGTACATTGTGCTGAATTTACCATGTGAGCCATTAGAGTACATCCACTGACTTTCCTTTATTTATTTACTCATTGAGATTGGCCATTATTTTAATGGTTTTCATTATTAGCATTTAGGTGTGGAATCTTATGAGGTGAACACCTGAAACAAAGAAACAAAAAAAGAAAAGCTTTTTGGACTTTATAAATGGATTTGGAATGTTACAGTATATGAGTGTATGAACCACAGCTCATCTTTCCACATTCTTTTTTCCACAACAAAAGGAAAGAGGTTGGGCAGGCTGTGAACTACTCAATATATATGTGAATGTCACTTAGAATTCATGTGCATGCATAGATTTATGTTGGTGACGTATGTGAAAGAGAATATAAAAGACAATATGAAAGAGGATGAGAACGGTGCACTGGGAAAATAAGCAAGTGACCCCCTGCTTCTGCACCATCTCCTCCTGCTCAGGCTAATTGCAGTAAACAGAGCAGATGGGGTACAGTGGCACCAAAGGGAGGGCTTTATGGAGGTGAGGGTGGGAGGATGGAGAGGTGGAGGGGTGGGGGTTGCTAGATGGATGGATGGAAGAGGTGTTGATTAGCCCACCATAGACTCACCGAGATCTCGGCTGTGACACGTTGCCAATGATATATTTAGCTTCAGCACTCCCAGTCAGGAGCATTTCTCGCATATAGAAACTGGGTGGGGTATGTGTGGTGGGGGTGTGTGGATGATGATTTCTAGCCTAGGTGGATTTAATACATTCACATGAACGCATAAACCTGCTTCCACGCTCTTTGGCTTGACTCTTAATCCATTTTTCTCCCTTTTTAAGAAATGTATTAATACACAGACTCTAATCCATTTTCCTGTGTTCTTCACACAACCAGTTACCACGCACAAAGCCTTCCAGAAGATCCCATCTTCACTGCTGTCACTGAGAACAGGGATTTCAATTAATCTTACAGTCTTGAACTCTTCAGGCAATGTGTATTATTAGATGAAAGCATCATTGTGAATTTGTTTGAATGGGATCTGCAGATGAGATAATGTTCTTCATACCACAGAGATATGAGATATGCCTCTCCATAAGTGGAGGATGTAGATGTACAAATGAGTTCTACGCAGGATTTTACTCGCTAATATCCACTCCTCCAGCTCCTGCACAGCTTGTGAATGACTTCAAATGAGCCATGGTGACCATTGTATATTAATATATTCAAATTAGCATATGGCTTCATTGAAATATTAATGTGCACAGTTGTGCATGGCCTAACGAATGTGGAAAATTAGCAGGGATGTGTGCAGGGGTGTAGCCATGCAGGTGGATGTGCTGCTCAGGGATGCTAACACACACAGTAGTAAGGCTCTCAGCACCTGATGGTAATCACATGGACTGCTTCCATAGACCAGAGCCCTGTTGCAATCTGTACTACAGTTTATATACACAGGGTATTAAGAAGGTAAACAAATATGAATACATGTCTTCTGTTTTTTTAATAATGTGGCTTTTTTTTTTTTTTTTTTTGTTGATAACTTTCTTATTTTACAGCATTCAATTTTTCAGACCAACTAGATATTTATCCAGGCCTCCTATCATTATATATGCACGGTACCTTCAGTTTTTAAACATCAGGCAATAATAGCCTAATGTAGCTGTTCACTGTTCAAACCACTGTCCACCCAGACCATTGACAGCAACAGAGCTTTTATTTGCTCATTAATTTACTGTAGATACATGGTTAACATGTTATTTTGTGCATTTTGTTGGCAGCTAAACTTACACATGTACATATTAAGCATATATCTTACCAAAAACAATGTCTGACAACTTAGAAAAGTCACTTCTAAATCCAATATCATCCATATCATTTGTATTGGCAGTTATTAATTATTCAGACCTATCAATACCACTCTCTCTGAAAACTGTTCATTTTATCCAGTATCAGTACTCAGTACTGGTATAAGTCAGAAGCAATTTTGTGGTATAAACTAAAGAGATTATGGAAATTATTATGGACCTAGTTTTCATTAAAAAAAAAAAAAAAAAAAGTAAAAGAATAGAAGCCATGTCCTTTAGTGGACTAACTGTCTGCCACTTCCACCTTCACATTTCCTCATCTGTCATCTGGAAGCTCTTGCAGAGGTGTGCATCACCTGGGACAAACAATAAACTCTGAGCTCGTGTCCTTTTAAGGCTCAGCAAACACAGTGATATTTCACAGAGTCAGACTGACAGTTGTTTACCATGAAGCTTCCTCATGGGCAGCACTGAACACGACGATGAACCACTGACTGACCCTGCTCCAGTTTGCCTTCAGGCAATGGGATGATGAGCACTACTTCGCAAGAGCCAGATTGAAAGATATTATACCCCTTCCCCTAAAGACAAAAGATAAATAAATAAACCGTCACCTCAGACTCGGATGACGCTTTTAGATAAATAAATCTTTTAATCAACAAAACACAGTTAAAGAAGACTTCATGTCTTGTAGTTGTTCCCTGGGAAAAATCATCTGGTGCAGTCACTTTACAAGACTTTCACACCAGTGCTCAAATATTGCAGTGCAAAGAGTAAATATGTGTTTCAGCACAATATCCCAACAAATTATGTCCAAATTGGATGTTTCCACATCTTGGGAATTACTTGCAGCGCCAACATTCAGTGTCAATGTGATAAGTACTGTGCCCTTTATGTAGCAAAGCTGACAGTAATGGGTGGGGGTAGGGGTGAGGATTTGGGCACAAAGTACATCTGAGTTTGTTGAGGAGGAACATTCTTATCCTTTTTCAGACCACCACTTTGTTCAGTCTTTCCCTTCCTGTGCTGTAGTTTCCATATTATGCAGATATCGTAGAAAAACAGCATTTTAAAAGGATGGGCTTTGAATATTTCAACACTCATTGATCAGACTGAAATGAGGCAGATTTGAGAGGTGACATAAGTGAATATGAGGTAAAATGTAAAGATGCAAGAGGGTGTTCACCCTGGGTGGCCTGAATTAAAGAAAATAAATATCTGGACAGGTTCAAAATGTTCTAACTTGACCAAATTCACACTTATGCCAAGGCTTCATGAGAGTTGGTGTGTATGTTGCTTGGCAGTTATAGCTAACGTCCAAACAGGCAGTGTGTTGTGGTGAATGAATTCAGACTGTACAAACAGTCCTGTGGTCACATTTGCACAAATAACATGAAGCAAAAAGCTGCTTTGTTTTGAGTATGAGCACATCGTAAGAGTTTGCAAATCCTAAACTAAACCTGGCCCTTCAACAAACTGATTTGAATCAGCAATTTAATCTGACCCTTTGTTTGAGATCATCACCATCATCATCATAATGAAAACCTTTCGTGTGCTTCATAATTCCATTGTATATATACTATTATATATGTATGAGGCATATATGTATTCTAGTGAATATGACCTTAACTTACTCTCTAATAATCAATAGCTTCCATGAGGAGAGAAGAAACCGCAAATTAATGGGCCTCTCTGCACCAAACCATAGACAGCTCCTGCTGAAGTCAAGTCTTACAAACTAGACCAGTACCAGATGGCTATCCAAAGAATAAAAAATAAAAGGACAACAATGGGCACATAGCACCAAAGAAGGAGAGAAAGTTGGACAAACCAACAAGGTTCTCATATACTGCTACAGGTCTTCAACTCTACAGTACCATGTTGAAAATAATTGGGAATTTCAGTGATTTGTTTTGGCCTGAACACTTTGTGTTGACACTCTGCTGACACCCAGAATGTGACACCCAGGGTGGAAAATGACAAACCTGGGCTCCGTGAGTACATCAGTCTTATGGAAGGCACCATTGTCAGACAATAACTGGCATTAATATTTAATGTTAAAGTATCATTTTATGCGCAGGCTGGGGAATGATTGCCTTGCCCGGCGGTGATATTCACCTGGCTGGGCATAATGGAAAGCTGAAGTCTCCCACAGGACCTGTGTAAAAAGCTGAGAATGAAACAGTGCAAGTCTTAATCCATACTGAACCTGCGACTCTAAGGCTACATACACACAACATACTAATGTCTGGTTAACACAAAGGCACTGCATAAGAAAACACATGTGCAGAATTACATGCAAACCTGTGGCATAATTCAGTAACTCAGTCAGCCACAACCACATTGACGCCCCACTAAGCCAATCGCTTTTCACAGCAAGAGACTGTCGCTTTCTGTGTTGTTGCCCTTTATTTTTGTGAGATCTATAACACCATTACAACCGTTTTTCTTCACCAGCAAGCTGATTCAAATGGTGTATTATTGTATCACTTGTTACAGCTGTATGACTGAACTGTTTCATCTGCACAGCGTGAGAGAAGCCAATTAAAACCTTCACAGCATTATCTGCATATGGACAAATCTACAGCACACAATGTTGTGAATAGAAGCATGACATGGCATCAAAATGTTCAGCCTAGTGTAGAACAAATATTCAGAAACAAATCATTAAAGTCATCCTTTTTGCAGTTGAAAATTAGGAAAAAAAAAATAGTGTTTGAGGGTACATCACAAATGTTTATTCAGTCTTCAAGCCTGTGAGTGGGCAGGCCAGAGGCAGGAGCAGAGAGACACAATGGAAACTGGAAGAGTGCACTCAGTACAGGTCTCCACAAGGTGCGTATGTTGTCCCTAGTCCAGGGGTATTCAATTAAAATTCAAAGAGGACCACTTATAGAAAATGTCCTCAGGCTAACTTGTGTTATGATTCAGTGACATATTGCTCTGGCCTGCAGTGGTAGTTGTGTCAACTTCTGTATGTAGTTAACTACTGTCAAATCAAATAAACAAAGCAATTCAATAATATTTCAATAATATTTATTGTCACTTTTCAAATTGAACTGGAGGGATTATACACAATAAGAGCTCTAATAATAAATACATGTTCTTTTCTCATTTAAGCTAAAGTAAAGGAAAATAAGGTCTTCATTTAAGAATAATGGAAAAAATTGGAAAAATGTGCATCTTCAAATAAAGTGCTTTGTTTTAGAAAGATGAAATAAAAATTGTGGCTTGAGCTTCCTTTTTTCTTCTTTTTTAACTCTTCATATCTTCAACCAATGAAACGATCTCAACGCATTGTCGCGTCACATTGACGAAAAGCGTCAATAATGATAACAATCACCTCAGGTTCAGAGCATATGAAACACACTGGGTTTGAACTGCTCGGGGAAGAATGAACATGTGAGAGTCTGGCCATTTTTCATTAAAAGCTTTGTTTCCACTGTCTCTTTTTAGAGCACGCTATGTGAAATTACTTTTCCCCGACTCCCATATTTCTCCTACTGTTGTGTCTCGTCTCATCCCTCCTGTGTGTGTATCTCGTTCAGTGACTCGCTTACCAGCATGCATAGATTTGATTGGCTGAGTAGCGTCACATGAGGCTAGACACATCTAGACAAGCTGTGCCAGTTAAAATAGAAATGCTCCCTTAAAATGTATAAGAAATTATTTGATTGGCTACAGAAGATGCCTGTATACCTTGACATAGAAGCGACAAGCTTCTGACTGTGTCTTGCACAGACATGTAGGTGAAACAGCTTCTTCTTCTTCTTTGGTTTTATAGCAGAAACAGCTGATCAGTCATGTGAGTTATGTTCGATATGGACCTATTCGGCAAAGGTTAATAATAAATAATAACTTTTTTTAAACTCTTTAAATTGAAGTTTTGGGAATGTGATATTTCAAAATGCACATAAAACACCTTAATGGAAACAGCTAATATCTCTTTAGACCTTGAGGATTGAATGCAGTAACTGATAACATGCACCATAACACAGGACCATTTTAATTGTTCCATTCATTCTTGCACAGCAGTATAAAAGGTCAACGTGTTGTTGTTTGATAACTCATGGACTCATTGAAGTCCTCCGTTTGGGAAACAGCAATAAGGAACAATGGTTAATTGGCTAATAATGGTGTTCATGCCTGAGTGGTTGAGATATTAACACGACTGGAGGAAAACCTCCATTTAGCTGCTGTCGTCACACCGAAGGCTCTTCCCTTGGTTAGTATTCAGAGGGACTGCACATTTATTTCACAACCACAACCAGCTCTCCGTTTTCAGCACTGAATTTAATTATGTTGGTGGCATGAAATTACCCACAAGCCCATAAGTGCTCCTGGGAGAGCTGTGCGGTGGAGTCTGGGGTGGGAGCACAGCGAGAGAGATGGAGGCTGACAGCATCCAACTGAATGGGAGAGGAGAAAATCTACATCCTGGGAACAAAAGCCTCTGTTGTTCACACTCTTAGTTAGTCCTGTGGCAAAATGAGCACAGTGTACATAAAGGCTGCTAAGTGGCACGCAACATCAATGTTTGCAATACTGATTGAGTTGTTTCCTTTTTGTCCACCCACCAATTCATCATGTCACACTGTGACCAGGTCTTTATCACGTTGTGGGGACAAAAATCTGTTTACAAAGTCACATCGTGGGGACTCACCTGCCTTATGGGGACAAAATGTACGTTCCCTTAATGTAAATCATTAAATTTTAGGGTGAAGACTATGGATGGGGTTATGGGTTAGGTAAGGTTCGGGTAGGTATAGGGTTAGGAATAGGCAAATAGTGGTTAGGGTTAGGGTTAGAGTAAGGCTCCAGGAAATGAATGTAAGTCTATGTAATGTCCCCACAAGTGCTAAAAACACAATGTGTGTGTGTGTGTGTGTGTGTGCGTGTGTGTGTGTGTGTGTGTGTGTGTGTGTGCGTGTGTGTGTGTGTGTTTTACACAACTTTATTACCTGACAAATGAACATTTTTGAACTAGATCATTTTCACTGATTCAGTATGAAACCTGACAGAGTGTGATGCAGATCTCACAGAGATCACTTCCCATTTAGCTCTGGTAGAATTAAGCCAATGATACAGCTGCAGTGCTTGTGGTGTAAAAATGTCATGAGAGGAACAAGTAGAGTCTGAAGTGGGTACAATTACAGAAGCCAAGAATCAGTGCTGCAGCACGTTTATATGAACTGTTTTCCAGACATGGATATGTACGACTTCAGGTGAGGCAAACCTGCAGGAGAGCAGACAGTAGGAGATTCAGCCTGTAGCCAATGCGGTGCTGTAAAAAACAATAACTGGTGCATGTAAAAAAAATATAATTTAATTTTGTTTAAGATTCTTCAGCCTATACATCAGTTGTTGCCCTTTGTTGTTTGAATTGGTGCCCTTTATATTTTGCATTGCCATCTTGCATCCTGTTCAAAAAGTGGAAGACACAAGATTATGACACTGCAAAGTATGGCATTTTGCTACCATTCTGCTGTCTTTCACTGCAACAGGTTGAAGCAAAGCTGCATTATGTGTGATTATCTGTGTGTTGTTTGTGTAACTTTGTGTTTGTGTGTGAGATTTAGCAATGACGAGGTTAGCCAGACAAGGAAGTGTGAGGGAAAGGTTGCTGTACAGAAGGCCTGTGATAGAAAATTCCCTCACACAGAGTACTTCTCCAGGTAATATCATTACTATTATATGGCCATCGTCCAGTAATAAATGCATCCCTGTATTATTTGTGCACATCAGCAGTTGTATTCTGTTTCGCCTGTGTAGTTTAAACACACTATACTGTAACAATCATTAAAACGAGCCACCATGCTGTAAGTGTCTTGTAAAGAAGTGTGGTGCTGCTGCTGTTTGTGAATTGACTTTCTCTGATATTCATTGAACCCCTGGGCAAAACACATTCTACCTGGAAAACAACTGATTAAAGCTGCCCATACAAATTATTTTCACAAGCTCCCACTTTACAATACAATGGCACTGTATAATATCTTATATTCCTATTCCTATATATATCTATTACCATACAGGAATTGGTAAAATTGCAATGGGAAATAGTGTGTAATGCAGTAGGCCGGGTTCACCAGTATGATCCAGAGTAAACAATGAAGCCATCCTTTGATATTGGACAGGAAATGTTCAGTGGATTCACTGAAGCTTTCTCATGAAACTGCTGCTTCTTGCTGCAGCACATGAGGTTGATGGGAACTGTGAGAATCAACCAAAACAGTAAATTTGTAAGTCAGAAGACCAAAACAACATAATGAGAGAAGCAAAAATGCTCTATATAGCTGGGGGAAACCGAGGTGAATCTTTGGATTCATCACGATGAACGACACCTTTCACAATACATGTAGTCATGTGATCAATTGTTTGTCTAAAGATATTGATTAGTGCAGCTTTAACAATGGTGTATTGACCATAACCATCTTTCCTTAACCTTGACATACAATAGCTTAACATACCATAGTTGCTGCGCAGATATTGCAGAAATAAATTGCTTTTAAAATAAAATTAAGATTAAAAATGTTAAACGGGGCATTATTGAACATAATCCAGGGCTTTCCACCAATATCAATATTCTGTCCTGTATCTGGGTTGCTGGCTGTTTGGTAATCATGGCTGAATATGCACAAACAGAACTGTTTTGGATTTTCTGGCTTTGATAGCAAGCCAACTAGACCACAAGACAATTTTACAAAGTACCCAATGGTTAATACTTTATGTCACTTGAAAGCCCATAATTGATCGAAATATAGATATTGCCGGTGATGGAAGTGCTAATCTTGTAAACTGGTGTGGGATTACTGTGACCTCTCCAGTGGGTATTTGTTTTGCTATATTATCTTAAGATAAACCCCAAGATGTGAGATAAAACGAAAATAAAACCCGCACAGTATGACTCATGCTTAGAGGAAGTCTCCACTGAATTCTTATTGTATAAAAGAATAATGTCTTTGCTGGAGTTAATGAAAGGACGGTCAGCCACCTGACAGACGGAAACAGAACAAACTCCTAAAGATTTCATTTCAACCATAGCAGAACCTGACGTGAGCTGCACAGTTGTCAACCAGAGGAAAGGGTTTACTACGGAGTGTTTATCTCAGTTTCACATCATCAGTACCAGCATTACTTGGCTCATGCACAAAGTAGCTGCAGTCAGAGGAAAAATATGAACCGAGCATAACCTTTCTCTGTGCTGCTAGTTTCAGGCCTGTGTCTCCTCAGTGACCTCTCTGACTCCATGCAGCCCTGCAGCTACTGGCCTTTACAGCTCATCTCTAAAATAACAAAAACTCTCTGAATAATCTCCTCAAACCATATGTTGGGTTGAGTCCCCAGAGATGAGAGTCAAAAGGTGTGGTCTTGGTGGTGGGTGGCTCCTTCACACCCACAGGGAGACTGTATCAAAATGGCAAATTAAATCTCTGTGAGGACTAAGCTGTACAGAGGAGATCTGTGCCAAGGCAGCCAGTGTGGTCAAAACAGCCTGGGGCAGGCAGCTGCAGAGAGCAATGAAAGGAAACTGGGGTTAAGATGTCACCCCCTTGCCCATGTGAGCAAATACTACATAATACTGACTGTATGGGAGTGTGAAGCCAACATTAGAGAGCTTGTTTGATTTGCTCTCTGTGGGGGATAGCCTGATAATCACACTCAATTTTCTTATCATTTCATTATTTACTCTGACACCATTTTCATGTTCATTGTTTCCTTCATTTGGGAATGGTTGATATTCATATTTTTTAAGATAAATATTGTTTGCTATATGTCTTTTGTAACTGTTATCTAAAATACTGTATCAGCAGGACTGTATTCTTTGTCATTGCCTTCCATAACTGTTACAAAAGACTCATATTAGCATTTTCTCATCTACAACTGCTGCAGTAAAGGTTTGCTTAGGTTTAGGCTTGGTTGGGTTTAGGAAAGATTGCAGTTTTGTTATAAGTAATATAAAATTCCTTCCGACAACTCCAGTGCTGTCTAATGCTCGACACAGTGGGCCAAATACATCAGTGGGCTGATATTATCAACCAGTACCAGGTTACCACAGATACCTTATTGATATCAGTGTGGCAGATATAAAAATAAATTGCAGTAAATTGGTGTAATAAGAGCTGTATTGGTTGCATTTTATATATATTTCAGTATATTTCTGAGACAGACATTTAATTATGTTTTGTGTGTATTTTTTTCTTTTCTACATTACTCTCAAGTATCAGCCATAGCATTAGCCTCAAAAATATATTATCAAAACATCTACATCATATCAAAATGTGCATTGGTATTGATCTTCACATCTGACCAAATATAATTTGGCGAGGAAGCATATATTTCCCCAAATTTCTGACTGTTTCTTTGATCATCTTAATTTACATTTTTTAAGCTGAGTGAGTTGGCATTTCCTCCAGCTCTTGAGATACACTGAAGTGTGAGTGTTCGTAGAGTAGCAAAAAGTGTACCTCTGGCAGTAAGCTCCCCCATCTGTGAGACTGAGTACTCCCTGCCAGTTCTGCTTTAACTGTCAGTCAATCAGCAGGATTCTGCATTTAAAGCCTAGTCTTTATCAGCGGGGAAAAGATCAAAAGTAGCCACTGACCCACCCAAGCTCCCCCTTCTCCCCTTTATCTCCCTCTCTCTGCAGTCACTGGGGATTTAGCATAAATGCTGCAGCACCTCTCTCCACCCTGGTAAAACACAACAGAATATTCAGGGATCTGAGTGTCCCGGGGAGGCTGGCCTTGACTGCTCTCAACCAGCGGCTTTCTGCTGATGCTCAGAGTTTTTCTTAATGAGACCGAGCCGAGCGGCACAGTGGGAGGAGCCGGCGGAAGAAATGAAGAGACCTTGTCTAAGCTAATGGCACATTGCAGCAAGCTAATTACAATGAGGCCATTTGCTCCTCATTTTCTGCAATCATATTGTGTTGTGATGTCTGTTCCAGTGTAAATCCAGACTCTGACATCACATTTTCATGCATGTGAGTTTTTAGGGACTAATATAGACACTTGACATTTGAAGCTATAATCAAATTGAAGTAGCACGATCGTTTACCTAACAACTTTGAAGCCAGAATGTGTTTTCAAACACAACATCTACTGAATATTTATTATTTTAATATGGTTTTAGGCAGAGTTACACACTGAAAGCAGCTTGTACTGGTCAGCAGGCAGTGGTTGTATTAGGTCGCTGCACTGTTGTTAATCCAAAAATAGTAACTGCGAGTGCCCTGTGATGCACTTGTGTTGCTAAATGGTAAACCTAGTTGTCATCATTTATACACAATGGCTCACGCTTGATTGTAATGATGTGATTAATCCCACTGACTAAAATTTAAACCAGTTGAGAATGCACAGGTGGCACAAGTGAATTGAATGTTGATACCAACAATGGATGGAAACATCTATAGCAGAGCAGGAAGAGTATGTGTAAGAGGAGGTGGACGACAAGAACAAAAACAGCAATGTCAGATGAAATTCGGAAAAACTTGCATAGACCATGGTCTTATTCATGGAATGACAATGAGGGAAGCAAGACAAAGAGTACAAACCAATTTGAGCAGATTGTCAAGTCCGCAGCAGTTTTTACTGTATGTATGCTTTTGTAACAGCATCTTCCCTTTCTGTAGAATTGCATGACCACCACCTGAGGGTGGAACGACACCCATGACATCCAGGCTCTCACTTATATGGTACTTTAGCCTTACTATAGTTTTTATGCAAGTGCTGAATACTGCACACATTCAATACTGTATTACTTGCAATACGTACAGTATACAATATGTTCAATGAACTAACTTGCATATATAATTGCAAAATGCAGAATACATATATTATGCACAACAAACCTTTTTTCTGTAGCTACATGCCAGGAACATGGTGTTTTCCATTTTTTGATGTAATGTGAAAATGAATTCTGAGAAAATCTCATATGTTGACTGGCTGTGTGTGTATGATCTCAACACACGGTTTGATTTTGAGCACATACAAGACAGTTTTGAGATGATTGTTTTATTTTGCCAGAGGAGTCAGAAGTTTTGTGGATGTAGTTTGAAGATTTGGTTTTATGCTTACAGTTTTGAGAAAAGGGTGTAGGGTTTCAAGAAATGTGTCTTTCAAATGAAAAACAAGCAAAAAACTGTAATAACTGTCATTTTAACCACAGCTGACATCATTAATTGAACATATTTCACTCCTTAAGAAAAGGTTGGAACACCTTTTCACTATTGCGTTCTCACCTGTCACTACCATTAGGCTGCTGTGACAAAGAAGCATTTTTTCAAAGATGAAGCAGAAAGGAGAGGAGATGGAGATGTAATTGTGTCTCACTGCAATAAGACATTCTGACATCTCATCACTCAATTTCTTGACTGACAGCCAAACACACAGCTGACAGAGACAGACAGACACAAACACAGACACAGACACAGACACAGACACAGACAGACACACACACAGACACAGACACAGACACAGACAGACAGACACACAGACACAGACACAGACACAGACACAGACAGACAGACACACAGACACAGACACAGACACAGACAGACACAGACACACACACAGACACAGACACAGACACACACCATAACCCTGATGTGAGATGATACTGCCCTCTTCATTGCACCTCCTCATAAATCCGTCCTGGCTCTGTATCTGATTTCTTACACTCAGTTCTCTCTCACTGTCTTGCTCTCCTTTGCATTTGTCTAATTCTTTAACATATATATTGAAATATAGCTCATTCAACTGGGACACATTCTTGAAATCTGATATTCATGCTGAATTTGGTCATTTTCCTCGCAGTGTTAAAAGGCATCTGAAGGAACACCTACTACACCTTAACTTCGAATGATATAAAGACTTTATACACTGAAAGTTTAAACGAAAAAAGATTGAAAGTGTGATGCCACATTCATTGCATGTGGGACACATGATAGAGATGGAAAAGATTCCAGTTTTTACAACATGTGAGAGTTTACATCATTAGACATATAAAAGTGGTTGTGGGATTACAGAGCTGGTTGTGAGACTTGAAAAAATACATGGGTAACAACAGACTTTGGCTGACATGAGGCATCAGTGTTTGTCTTTTCAGGCACCTCCACATTATTCAGCGCAATACAGCAACGCTTTCAGAAAATTCAGGTTATAATTTTGACAAAGATATATAGACCATAGTGCTGTTTGCAAGTTGGAATCTGAACTTTGGCAACTTCTTCATGATATAAATGCGGTATGAAACCTGCAAAGTTCATTTCATTCAACTGTACAAAAATGGGGAAAAGAATAAAATACACACAATAAATGCAGGGAACATTTTCACTGCTTTTAGTTGGAATAAAGCATGAATAGGATAGTACTCAGCAAGTTCTGTGTCAATATTTACCTTACTGTATGTCCAAACAGTGTGGAAAGGGGTCATCCTCTTGGGAACATGCAAGCGATGAGTGCAGTTCATGACATTTCATTCTACAGTACGTGTTAAGTATTTGTTGTAGACGTTTACCCTGTTTGTAGTGACAAACAGGTGATGAAGTCCTCTGACTATCCACAGCAATTGCTGAATTACATCAGCTGTTAGGAAACTGAGTATACAAAGAAAGAAACTCTCAACTTTTACTTCAGTGTTTTTGTAGCTGAGGACAGCTTGGTTGCACCATATTACTGTAACAGAGTTGCAGGACACTGACCAAAAGAAATATTGACAGAGCAATATTTAATAAAGTTGACATTCAGTATGGGTCCGTGTGGGTGAAAAGAAAAGGAAAAAGTGCTGGCCTATATGGAAGGGCTTGTTCCTCACCTCTCTCTCTCTCTCGTATCTCTTGTCCTGCAGAGCAGGTATGTGTGTGGGGATAAACAGAGTACTGTTCAGACAGCTGCTCTGACATGCAGGATGCACTCCAGCAAATTGCCCAGTGACCCTGCAGTGACAAAACCTGAAGGTTAATGTCCAGCTGCCCTGTGCCATGACACTGTAAGCTGCTTTACTGCCTCTAGTTGGCTTTTTTATTTTCCGCTCTCAATAGTCGGTAACCAATGGCCACTGAACGCACCATACCGACATGTACTGTGGGCAGGATGTGGACACAACCCTGTCTCTTAGAATTTACTTTCTGTCCACTTGTGCTCTGATCACTGAAACCAGCATTTTGAAATCATGTGTAAACAACTTCTGAAAGTGTTTTAGTGTCATGATGAACAACAGTGTTTCAAAGGCTTCTGCGTACTGAGGAGAAGAATTATGTTACTTTTGGCCTGTCAGTTCATAATTAGGACACATAATAGGACTGATAAGTTAAGACTCACTGGCACTATACAATGGTACTTCTTTTTTATAGTCTGTTGATGGCTCAGCAGGACAGCTATCATGGCAGACTTCCTGCAGGGTCAACAGAAACCAAAAGATTCTTATGGAAATATGAAATTTGGGTGGGATTTTGTAAGTAGATGGAGCAATTATCTACCCTATTTATTTCCCCTTCTTGCAGTGCCGCATTGTGTGTATCTACAGCGTTCACCATGTGGCAAAGAGCCAAATGACCAGACTAAATGCTCTATGATTTTATAGCAGTCATCTCAAGCTGCAAATACAGATAGAAAGACAGTTAACAGTTTATGCAGTGTAACAGAAACACTGAACTGTGCCTTCTTCTCGTGTTCCTGTCGGAGCATTAACTGATGACTACACGGCCAGAAAAAAAAAAAAAAAAAACACTTTGGCCTGGCCTGTTGCCCTATTGTTTAGTACAAGCCAGACACCAAGACTGACTAATTCCAACTGTCATGTTTGCCTGCCATTAGCCCCTCAAGCGGCAAGCAAATTACTGCTATTGAGGAGGTGCAGCACTTGTCGGTCTGTGACATTTTGTTTGATGCACTGGCAGTAAATGATAAAGTGGAAAGAATAATTTTCTGTAGCAGAGAGGTTATGGAGGGCCAGGCTGAATCAAGCAGTCCACGGAAACAGAGTCTTGCTGATGCGTGTGTGTGTGTGTGTGTGTGTGTGTGTGTGTGTTTGTGTGTGCTTTAAGGAGAGAGAAGAAACAGTCAGAGTTTGACGATTTGTGTGTAGGGGTGATATGTTTGTACTTCTGAGAGTGTGTGTCAATGTGTCAGCGCAGCATGCAGACCATTTTATTTTGCTGGCCAGTAGTGTGAAACAGATGCACCAGGGAATGTCGCTCCAGACACACAAACATGCACACAGACACACACACACACACACACACACACACACACACACACACACACCTCAGAGATCCAACTGAGTGTGGTGAAGTCAAACAGGCAGGAAGGTTTGGCAGAGTGTGCAGACACAATGTTGGCTCTCTGACGCGGGCAGACAGGCTGAGGCCATGCCCGAAAACAGCAATGTGGCCACATGAGGGCCATGAGGCTGGAATGAAAGCTGGCTGAAGTTTAAAAACAGGAGCAATGATACGGGGAAATTATGGCTAATGGCTTTAAACACAACTTCTGAGGAGCAACTTTTTTCTGTGCTTTCTACCTAAGGTTTTGAAATGCTCACAAAATGCTCACAGAAAGGATTCGGGAGGTTTGTGCATCAGCTAACACCTATTTACAGTTAACACACAGATGTTTGCATGTATCTCTGCAGTACTGTGCCTTACTGAGCACTCTGACCTGACAGTGCAACATGCAATGTGGCGGCCAGGCAACCTGGGACAACAGGGAAAAACTTCTTTTTTTTTAGTTTTGCTCTCTCGTGATCTTGAGAGTCACGTATCATGAGACATGACAGTGGATCTTACTGGTTGAACAATCTATCTTAAGCTGATATGTTGACTTTCATTATGAATTCCACTGAACACCTGTAATACCAATAAAACTTCTCTCATGTTGCATTAATAATATCATCACAGGCACTATTTATGCAACCACCACATCTCCAAAAAGGCACTGTGACATGTTGTAATTAGGACAGCCAAGCAGTCTGCAAGAGCTCCACACACATTCTGAGGAGAACCAGTAGCCTTAGGAAAATGGGTTAAACAGGATAAAATAAGAGCCAACCCAAAAATATCTTCTCTGGCACGGATTGCAGACTATTTGTAAATAGGCTGTCAGTTTATGAGGAATTCAAATGACTGTACACCTTTCATCAGAGCTGTAAAGCAGACCAGAAAAGCTTGTAAATAAGTAGCACAAGTGCATATTACCTTGTCTTTAAATCCTCTTAAAGCATTATAAGCAAGTTTTTGTGAGGAACACTGAATAATCTGTAATCCACTCATGCATATTTCTATCACCAGTGTCTGGAAATAAGTGTAAGCATGGTCATTAGATTAATACAGTCTTTCACTGTGACTCAAGCTTCTTTTCCTTGTTTTCCAAAATATAAAGAAATGATGCGACAATAAAAAATGACGAAAAGTAAATAAAAACTGACCTTTGTAAATGAAAACGATGACAATACATGTTGCTTTGTCTTAGTGTCTCAGTGTCTCATCCAGTACAACAACAACAAATGTTAAATCAGAAAAGGCTCCAGGTTGAGCGTAAATTGGTGGCAGTAGCCTTGTTTAGTATTAGTGGTTAGCAAGTAAATGGTGAGTGGACTGTATTTATCGTCTCGTCTGATGACCACTCAAAGCGCTTTTACAACACAGGTTTGCATTCGCCCATTCACACACACCTTTGTACGATGCGGCTATGCCACCTGCTCATAACAAGTATTAACCATTCATACACTCGTACACCAATTCTACAGCACTGGGAGGAATTTCGGGTTCAGTACTACTACTACCAGACTACCGAGGCCAAGGATCAACCCACCGACCATCTGATAGGTGGATGACCGCTAAATGGATTGCAAAATAGTGTATCTCAAACTTGACGGGCCAGATCACCATGGATTTTTCTACATATATTAATATGTCCTACACAATTAATTTTAATGTGCTTGGTGATCTCCAGACCTTTGATCTGACATCACCTTTTCAATGAACCATCTACAAGCTTTCCTCTAGCACCACCATTAGACCGAAATGTCATTTTTGTAGACTGACATGGATTTTGCAGGGCTCCAGTGCCTATGACTGAAGAGGAAAGTGCTGGATAAAGAATGGATGGATACATGACTGGAAAACAGTCGCAAGTCCAAGGCATTTAACTCACTGATGAAGATGCAGTTGAAGGCTCTTTAAAAAGCTAGTCAGTCGACGTTGAATATCAGCCATATCTGATTTTTTTGTCAGAATGCCATTTACAAGGACGACAATAGCATTTGTCCCCTCCTTGCTTCCTGTTTCTTTTCCATTTCATATGATATGAGGCCAGCAGAAACACAAAGACAATCCTGCAAATACAAACACTATTGTTTCATATTTGCTGTCTACACAGTTATAAGGCCAACAGGTCCACACAGAGCCATCAGCCAATGAGTCCCATACTGCATAGACGTGATGAGCCAGAAGTGGCAGGGGGCAGCAGCTAGGTTGTGGGTAATGGTGCATTGTGGGGGAGAAAAAAGAGGATGATTTGAAGGAGTATTCCTTTGGGGAGCTCAATGACTGCCACAAGTATGATGAATTGACCAGTGCCAGTAACTCACTTAACTCCAGGCCCTGTAGACACCTGCAGATGAAAAACAACATGAATGAAACCAACGTCTTTATCCACAAAATTTGTCTTGTTTTGCCTTACATGTCTTTCCATGTGCTCTGAAGGAGCTCTTTCAGTCTCAGTGGATGTGAACAACTGTAGTGGCACGGCAGGTGAAGAACGTCATAGAAGAAGTAATACATGAGTAACCCAAGCAGCTGAATATGTCAGTTAGACTGTCAGTTATCTCATCCACTACTGAAGAAATATAGTGTTGTTCTCAGCAGGGACTCAGAGAGCAATTTCTAGGTCATGAACTAATTTGGGTCATGGAGAAAGATTGTATAAAGATATGAAGACCACCAATGCCGACACTCAACAATAAATTACGGCGAGATTCTGGAGCTATATATTAGACACCAAAGGAGGGAATATCTTTTGGAAGAATGCCATTCATCCGTCCAATAGAGTTTCACAGACTTGGAGAATCTATGAAAAAGAGCTCTGAAGCTGTGCTGGAGGCTTGTAATGGAACATCTTACTAAAGACTGGGACACACATTGCATCTGATTGGACCGAGTTAGACCAGTCCTTTCCAGTCTGGGCCAGCTGCAGATGACAGTCACTGGAAATATCATTTTTAATATGTATTTATCAGGAGAAGATAAAAACAGTGAGCAAATAGTTAAAACAGTGCAATATACAATGGAAATTGTTTCACAATCCAGGTCATCAGGTTTCAGTGCAGAGCTTTCAGTCCTCACCATCTACTCCATTCTCTCTCAGAGTTCACAGTCCTCATTGCCCTTATATTTGTATCTATATTGTTCAGATTCAGCATCATTCTTTATTTCTTTGCCTTTTCTAAGGAACCTGCAGCATAAATTAGCAAGGCAGGTTTTTGAAACTCAAGTGGAATCAGTACACTTGATGTTCAGTGTGTTGTTCTGAGTATTTACTTAGTTGTTTACATATATTTATATGTATGTCTGTCTGTCTGTGTCTCTCTCTCTCTCTCTCTGTGTCTGTGTGTGTGTGTGTGTGTGTGTGTGTGTGTGTGTGTGTGTGTGTGTGTTTGTGAATTATTCAGACTTTCCAGTTCCCCTCAGCTCTATGGATTTTTTTTTTTTAGATTCTCACAGTTCATTGTTTTGGTTTTATGGTCTACACCTTTATGTTTTTTGGTTAATTCTCACCACTCTCATCAACCTTGTTTCCAGTAGCAGGCAGCTGTTTTCAGTGAAAAAGCTCTGAAAAACCCGTTGTACATTCCCCTTCCAGCACTGACCAACCAAGTTAATGACTAGCTGGTGAATGTAGTGGAGCATTGAATAACTAACAAACCAGATATTTTTCAGACCAAAATGGAGCTAAAGGGAAAATTAATATTGGACTCACATTCACCAAGTGGACACAAACATGACTCAAAATTAATGCTAATGTTACTTTGTGTCAGCTGGATGTATAAATAGGAAACTGTTCCCCAGCCTCCAAGTTGCCAAAGAAATCAATTAATGCAGCTTTATAGTCTGTCCTAGCTTAAGACACTCGCTGGTCTTTCCTGCAATTTGAGGCCATCTGTATCCTCATTATAGACTGAATTTTGTGTTCAGGTGATAAAAGTAAATGAGCATTTGTGCCTCAGGAAGACACATGCTGCCTGAAAGTTCCTTTAATCTCACTTCTAACATGAGACCGAGAAATAAAGAAAAAAGCTCATTTTCCTTGCAGCTTTGTTCCCACTGTTGTCAACACTTTACTCACTTTTTTATTCAGCACATATTGTTCCTGTTAATTATTCTTCATATATAATGATAGCTTAATTTTCTCATTCTGCAGACATTAACATATGCCTAGTGCATTCTGTATAATTTCATCAGGAGTGTTTATCATTAGACAGGAACTTGTGTTTGCAAAGTCCTCGCTTGTTTCTTGCTGGTGTAGCTGTAGGATGATGACTAGAATGATCTTTCAGTAATCAAACCACCATCATCAGGAAATGGCTCTGTCTGTAAATCAAGGTCAGAGGCACAATTTGCCAAATCTGAGCCACAGCGCACTGAAGCTCCCTGCAGAGCTCCCTGACCACTCCTGATCGACTGCTGTGTTTATTTCATGTCAGATTATGTGATGTGACCCAGTTATCAGAGAAAACTTAACAAACCTGATCACACTCTGCTAAATGCAGTTCTATTATTAAACATATTTTTTTAAAGAGAAATTAAAGAATGTTTTTTGATCCATTACGAATTTCACAGATATCTCCAACAATAATGCGAAGCAGATAAAAACTTGGAAATTAGAAGCTGTAACCCACATTACTTGTACAAAACTAACATAATTCACCATCCATCATGGAAAATTCATGAATGTGCACTGAGAGGACAGGCTGAGACGGTCATGGAGCTTGCTGAAGCATAAACTGCTGTGTCCTGCACCATGTGTACATCTGGTGAAAATAAGTTTTTCAGGAGTACCATGGAGAAGCAAATTTGAAAAAACACTGCATCATAACTCCCATTGATTTAAAGTTGATTCAGAATTCCAAAAATAAATGATTAAAGATGACAATGATGTAAATGATGATGTACTCAGCTTGTAATAAGCTCAGATTCTAACTGCAGCACAACATTAGCCTCATGGCAAAAGAATCTAAAGCAAGCTGATTGTTGTTTTTCTTTTCCCAATGCACCATGGGACTCAAGTTTTTTTTTTAGAAACAGGTGGAAGTGAGTTACTCTTTGATTGTACTGATTATTCAGCCAAGAGAGTTTAATGCATTCAAGCATTAGCATTCAACTTGCCAGAGCAATATGGAGAAGTGAGGTAAAGCTAATCCGTTCCTGTCAGGTTGCATTAAAACCTGAGACAAACCATCTGATGCAGACATGGATCCAGTATACTTTGGTCATACACATTAAGATCTTTCATTTCTGTTAGAGGCACAATATTTTTAAAGTGTAGGGACACTTAATCTGCCTCCACCCTGCAACACTCCGAAGGCCAAAACTACAGATTGTTCACATACAAATAATCTTCCCACCATTTATCTGAAATGCAGTGAAAACAGAACTAAAGATAGACCAAAAAAGAGGCCAGGGGCCTTTCTCACACTCACTCTCAAACTCATATGGGACTTGCCAAATTATGGTGTAGCAGACACAGAACTATTAAATAAACTGTGTCACCGTGAGTGTCTGTCAGCTTTACAGAACTCAGGCATTTAGTTAAACTAGAAAGGGCTACATTTTCTGAAGAAATTCTGTCTGTGCTCACAGCTTTTAGATTTAATAGCAGTTTCAGTGTCATAACATAATGAATATCGTTATGGTTTTGAAATGTCTTTGTATGTCAGTAAAAACAGAATATGGAGGAAAGATGAAGGAAAATAATTTTGTATCTGAAGTACAAATACTAAAAGAGGTTGAACCGGCAGTTATTCATGAAAAAAGTCAGAACTAAAATGTCAGTTAAAAAGCTACAGGGGACTGGAGGTTTGGTTGAAATGTAAGTGTTGAATGAAATTGAATGTAAGTTAATATGTAAGTGCTGAATGAAGTTGAAGTACTTACATATCAAATACTGAAAGGAGCTTAAGTGAAAATTCAATAAATTGAGCTAAAAGTGTCAGTTGAACTGGAAGTCATGTTAGGAGTTAGCATTAGTTCAAGTATACAACTGAACAAAGATTTAACCAAGATCATAAAGAATTAAAAGTAGTTTTTTACATTTTACAGTATTTACACAAGCTGAGAAGGATGCTAGGAGTTGTCCAATCCATGCTAATCAAAGAAAGGTGCTTACATTTGTTGTTTACAACTCTTTTACTAGAAATCAAGCAGATGTGCTATAACTGAATGAAAAGTGAAGTGAAAAGCTTTGCCATAAATTATACATTTTAAATACATTCATTTAAACAGCCCCGTTACCACAGATGTGACCCTGGCTGTCTTAAGATTCTCATTAATCTCACCCGCTTCTAATCAATCAAACTATCTTCTTCCCTTTTTCAGGAAAGGACATCCTCTCATCTCAGTTATCTGATTTGATGGGCTATCAGTAAATGGTGAAATTAAACAAGAGACAAAGTGACACTGCTCTGACACGGAGCCAGCCAGTATTTTACACATTGACTTGAGACCTGCATGTAACCTCATATTCAGAAGAGACGTGTCTCTTCCTTTTAGTTTTACTACTGGAAGATCATTTATTAAAGGGTTAGTGTGACTCTTTCGACCGTGAAATAGAAAGCTCACTTGCTGGGCCCTGGTTGTGTTTTGACTTCAGTGGCCTCCTCAGGGCCTCATTAGGCCGAAGATGACTGGTGTAACTGTGTTTGTGTCTTCCAGGGAGACTCTGCCTCCAAGACCTGATGAATAATACAGTGATGACTCTAGTTAAAGTGCTGCTATTTAAGGGAGCTTCTATGGAGTTTGCTGGTGTGAAGAAGAAATATTTCACATCTAATATCTTTCCATCTGTCTCTGTGTCTTGCTCTCAACTGAATTCAATTTAATTCAGTTCAACTAAAAACAATACAACAAGTCTAACTGCTGAATTATAGTATGAGTAATATCGTGTACTGAAAATTTTGCTTTGCCCTGATGGTGAGGAAGTAAGTGGCTGAAATGGAAAGGGTTAGTCCATTTTGACCTAACGGTGTAGCTGGGCCACGAATAATTATAGGAAATTTCAATAAAATGAATGTAAAAGCTTCCAAAATGCCTCATCATGATCAAAGTATAGCTAAAGAATTTGTTACCTGACCATGCCATGAGAGAAAAGGGCACGAAAATTGGAATCCCTTTGGGAGCATGAACCTTCTGTCCAAGAAGTATGAATATTCACAATAGCTCATAAATTTAATTGCTATGTGAACTTTAGACTTTATTTCTGAAGTGCTACAGTGGAACCAGTGGCTAACGGGGGATAAAGAATATTCAATGAAAGGTTTATGGTTTCAAGGTGTTTGTCCTCTCTATGGAACATGAATGAGTTTAATGTAATTAAAATCTCTTCATAATGTATCTATATTTTTTGAGTACAGGTAAAAACTTTGGCCAGATGTTGGCACTACAGGAAATTTAAGAAGGTAACTAAACATGAGGGAGTATCCACAGTACATTTCATCAAAATCGGGTCATTTGGTTTTGAGACAGAATTTTCAGCCAATGGTGGTGTATGATCAAGGACAGGCTTCCATGAAAAACATGAGGAAAAATCTTCTGACAACCATTTATGTCAATTTCAAATTTTATGAGAATCCAGACCATGATAAGGTTTCTGAGACCTAAGTGTTTATCAAGATGAAATGGCCATCTAAAGGTAGTGTTATGCTTAAGGTCTGGAGTTCAGCAAAATCATTAAGAATCATCCTCTGGGTTGCATGAATGAGCTCAATAAATGTTGTGGCGACCAAGCATGTCCATATTAAATTTTATTGCACCTCAACACAATATCTTGGTCTGGAATGTTGGACAGACTGACAAATGAAAACTAGCATGGTCACCATTCAGCCCTGCTTCAAACCAGGCAAAGTCTTTACTGGCATTGTAAGATACAGTACATATTTCATGCAGAGCCATAGTAATTAACAAAATACTGGAAACACATGTCCTCCCGCTGTACCTCAGGTGTTGGCAGAATACACATATTTGTCTACTAAATAAATTCATTTTAGACTTCCTCCCTATGAAAATGTGGTCTGTTCATTGCTGTGTGCTTCAGTCATTATGTTTGTTTCACTGCTTGCTCATTTCTCATTGTCTGTGTGTGTCTGTGCATGTTTGCAGTACATTTTTATTTGTCTAGCTGCACAGTTTTGACTGCCAGAGGTGAATCTCTGCTTGTGTCAGCGCCTTGACTATTTATACACATCACACAGAACTAAAATAGTACTATCCACCATATCCGTATCTGTGTGTACCACTGAGGTTCTGCCAGCACAGCCTCATAGTGTAGAGATACTATTCAGAATAACACTAACGTGTCTAAGTCTGATGGCCTGCTACTGCATGACTATATCATTAAAGCCATTGTATTATGTGGCTGAGCATCATTACCACTAAGACGCTGTGGATTTCTCCTATTAACAGAAATGAAATTATGGTGATGGACAATTCTCTGCACAAGCTACCACCAACACTCAACATCAGTTTCTTTTAAACATGACTACCATCTTCCTGTAACCTTAGCAGATTTTAAATTGAATTAAACTTAAGCAAATCGTACCAACTGTAATGGCAGGTAAGAAAATGCTCATTGTACTATGCAACTAACAAACAGTATGATTTGTTGCTGAAGTATGAGAACATGTTAGTCGTGGGTTCGTGATCTTAATGAATCTGCAGCCATTTGATATTAAGCACAAGGGTGAACACACTTGAATTGTCCATTACAACCATCGTAAAATTACTGTTTAATTTTACATACCTGAAATTAAGCTGATAAATTTAGAATTATTATATTATTATAACCAATTACAGTGATTGCTATAATGACGAAAGTAAGATCCAGGTCGGAAAAAAGCACAGTTTTCCTAGAAGGTTGAGTTGTGTTTTTACAGGCTGTGTTCCCTGCAGACATTCAGTGTACCAACTGTCTATAAGTCTATACCTCTACCTAGCAACATTCATCATAGATCACTTTGTACATAGACAGCTCACCTGTGGGTTTTGCATTCAGTCTGAATCAGAACCGTAACCAGGATTTTAGAAATACTGAGGTCAAGAGTCTATATCCCTTCAATATAACCCTACTACCTCCTCTATTTTTTATTATCAGGATTTTGTATAGGTTTTTAATTGTAAATGTTAAATCTCGTCTATTTGGTAATAACCCAAATTTCCTAGAACTTTTTTTTTTTTTTTTTTTATGACATTGTCCTCAGTTGATTGCTATGGCACTGGTATGATCCCATTTTGAGGGCTATGATTTAAGGTGAAAATGACAGTTTTGTGTCAGTTTCTGTTAACACTTTTGTAGATGACTGTCAGTCTGATTAGTTTCTGAAGTTAAGAATTGAAGTTACCAAATAGTAACCGAAGTGACTGGGTTTTAGATCATATGTATGGTGAGGGTTAGTTGGAGGTAAGCGCTAATAGAAGATGGCATAGAGAGGAGTAAGCAGGCTGATGAAAAGCTCTTTATGCTGCTTAGGCCAATCCTGTGGCACGTTTCCCAGGGCTAATGAAGCTGTACAGCAAGCATGAGTTAGCCAAAGGAAAACAAGGGTTTATCTCAGAGCAGGAAGACATCACTGATCACTGTAATGTAGTTAGTTGGACTGGTATTGTTCTGGACCACTGGGAGCACCCACACACAAACAGTTACTTGACATTTAACAGCTTTTTCTCTTGGCCATTGACACTTGCTCCACATGCCTACATTCTTATCTCTTTGCCTTTCCATAATTAGCTCTGTTTGTTGTCAGCCATTTATAATGAAGTCACCATTTTTGATGAGTGATACATGATAGATTTGGATATATTTGAACACTATTTGCAGTGATTATAATTACTGAAGATCAAGGAAATAGAAGGCCAAACTTATCCGAGACATGACATTACTTGTCATGAGAAATTCCATTCAGATTATTATTTACTCTGAATTTCACAGACTGAAATTATTTGGATGGATTGCCATTGTTGAAATTTGGAATAGATGTTTATGTTCACCAGAGAATGAATCTTAATGACTGTGCTGAATCGTTTGGACTTTTAATCTAGATCACTAGCAGGTCATATTTTTTACTTATCCTCTGACATATCTCAAAATCTATTTGATGTATTGACACAAAATTTGCTAACAGTCATTGTTTCCCGGGGAAGTATCCTGGTGACTTTGGTGAGCATCTGAGCTTCATCTAGTACCACCAGCAAATTAACATTATGGTTCAGACTGAAATGTCTCAACAACTAGGTAGACTCCCATACAATTTGGAAGACTCACTCATGTTGCCCACAGGATGAATTGTAAATATGTTGGTCATCTAGTATCACCATTAAAGCAGCTACAATTAATATTTTTAAAATAACAATGTATCAAATGGCAAAATAAAAACAATGACAATGTGAAAGGGGTCACTTGTGGCGATGAACTTACACTTGTGACAGAATTGTCACATCTGCAACTCCCCTTTACTCAGCAGAGCTTTATAGTGAGTTTAAACTCATTGTTTTGATGTCCAGCCCGCAACTACAGCAGGCAGGTGTGGTGAATATAGGTGGCGCATATATTGGCACATTTAGGAGCTAAAAAGCCAGGTATTTTTGGTGGACGAAAACAGAGTTAAAAGAGAGAGCACATACATCAAGTGAACACCAACACAACTCACAAGATGACAAATTAATGTTTATTTCCTCTTTAACTGCTGGATATGTAAATAGGAAGCTTTTTTGCCAACAAGTTCACCATATTAACCATGCCATGCCAAAATAATCTGTTATTCCATGTTTACGTAAAACTTACAATTTGTCATTTTTTTAAAAACCATATACTGGCTACACTGATGAAATTCTCATTTGTCTGAAGTACTTTGTGTTTCCCAAGGAGAATACATATGGTTTGCAAGTCAGTCCTTATTTGCATTTTTCAAGAAATTCTTAACAACCAGAAACTGATTTGTTGCTAAGGCTGATTGAGTTGGTCCATCTATTAACCCAATACTTTGGTTCAGAGATATTGTAGATATTGTATTATAGGCTCCATTTTTTTCCAGATTATGTTACATAATCTGTATTGTATTATACTGAAACATTACTTCCCATATTCCATGTTTTCCAATTTAATTATGTGTGTGTGTCTAACCATCAAACAGATCTTCTGCAGACCTCCATCTGCCACTTGAACACACCTGCTAAGTGGATCTGAGTCTACTCTCATGTTCGAGCAATACTCCTTCTTGTTTATTCTTGACCAACAATCAATGAAGCTTTATCACTTTTTCTGACAGAATATCTGACTCCATACATACAACCATGAAGTCTTTAACAAACTTGCATTTTGCCTCTGCTGATGTGTTTTCATGATGTGAGTTTGTTAAAGTGATGAGCTCTGGTTAGTGCACTGCCTCTCTCTTTGTCTCTCAGAGGGCCTGTTCAATATAACTCTGTGTGTGTGTGTGTGTGTGTGTGTGTGTGTGTGTGTGTGTGAGACACCAAAACATAGCAGTATAATTTTTCTGTGTTTTTTCTATCATCTGTCCATTCACTTAGATGCTTGAAACCCCTGATTTTTATAAATTGCAGCCACGTTTTGTCATTTCCATGCTTTTCCTCAATTCCATAATCTATCTTATGGTCCCCAGAGGATGACCCCAAAAGATTTTGATGATTCCCTTGACATTTGCTCTACTGCCATAATCAGAATAAAATTTACCTATGACCAATGCAGTCCATGACAATGTACTCAAAAACAAATGGCTAAATTAACTAAACACTAATTTAATTTGCTGTGGATATTTGTGGTTACCGGAGCATAAATCCTAATATTTTTGATGACTCCCTGACAGTTCCTTTCTGCTTGTATACAAGACATATCAAAACTGATCAGCAGATTTCCTTAAAATTTGCTGAGCACATTCATGCCTCCCACTGGGTGAACTTGCTTGTTTTTAATTCCCTCTCGTGCCATTCTCACCACCTTTTAAACCCCACAAGTGTAAAAGTTCCAAGAATAGCCATGATTTTGCTTGCTGTTGGTCCTGCCCGACATTGTTATATTGTGGATTTAATGAACATGCTCTTAAGACATGTACTCTTGTTACTGATTGGCCAGTGTCAGGCCAATGCATTTACAAATCCATTCATCAGTCAAACCTGAGTGTGTATTTTGTCTGCACTGACCTCTTGTCAGTTAACAGATAAGGTGGTGGACATGCTACGAAGTCGCACCCGGATCAAACAAATCCCACTCCCATGTAATTACTCAGCCTCCTCATGTCCAGTGCCTGTAGGTGGGATACTGACAGCAACACTCCTCCCCCACTGTCAGCCCTCTCACTGGGAGTAATGAGGCACGCCACACACACATGCGCACGCATTCAACACAAAGCCCATCTGTGTGTTTTTGTGTGTGTGCGTAAATGGGTGCTGGAGTAGCTGCTTGTGTGACAGAGAAGTAAAAGAAATAGCATAAAATAGCAAGGAGGTGGGCAAGGAGGACTAATTGTATTGTCACAGAGCTTTTGTGAGGGTGCTGACATTCTAAACTATCTGATTATAAATTCTTTTTTTTACTTGTCAAGTGAGAAAAAGTAGGAATAACAGTGTGTTCATGTTAATGGGGATTACAGAGACAATTAGAGACAGCTGAGAGAGACACAAAGCACTGAGTTCTACACTGAGAAATGCATGGTGGTGTACAGGCACCTGTGTGTGTGTGTGTGTGTGTATGTGTGTGTGTGTGCGCGCGTGTGTGTGTGTGTGTGTGTGTGTGTGTGTGTGTGTGTAATGTAAATCATTGCATTTTAGGTTGAAGACTTGGGTTAAGGTTAGGGTTAGGTTAAGGTTTGGCAAGTAGTGGTTATGGTTATGGTTTAGGTGTATCCAGGAAATGAATGTAAGTCTACATAATGTACCCAAAAGTGATGAAAACCTAACGTGTGTGTGTGTGTGTGTGTGTGTGTGTGTGTGTGTGTGTGTGCGTACACACATCCCTCCTCCACCTGGGGCAGCCCGCCAGGCAGAATTGAACAGCTGGATGCAGCTTCTTCAAACCCACACAGAATAATGGCGGCAATTTGGCACTTGATGAATCCCAGGGAAAACAGAAATAATTTCACCCGCCTCCATTATGCCTTGATAGCACTCCTCCAGCTCCGTCTGCACAGGCCAATCTGACGCTCAAGTGTCTGTTCAAAACAACAAATGCCTTTTAATCACTTGTGAACATCCATATGTTTTCATTGAAAAGGGTGCTCGACATCAGCAGCGCTCAAAAAAAGTAGAAAACAGGTTTGCAATCCCCAGAAGCGTCACATGCACCCTACTACACATGAGAGTTCCAATAATACAGTCAGACATTTTAGAAAATAAGCTTATTTGCTGTAACAGTGAAATGATCCAGCTATCAGTTTTGTTATTGTCAGTCATGCAAAGAGATAAGACCAGAGAGGTTAAGGGTACCTTTTTTGCTAACCTTTTTTTACAGAGGACATCCTTATATGGAAACAACTAAGTAGACAGTTGATAGCCAGTGACTCCTAAAACAACACATGTCACTGTTGAAGAGTACCAGTGACAAGGTAGACCTTCATCCTCATGTAGTTAATGTTGTAAAATGGTCACAGTTTGCTTAGGTTTAGACACAAAAAACACGTTAATTTTAGGCAACAATGCTATTTTGTTAGGTTTAGGGAAAGATCATGAGTTAAAATAAATACATATGTTACCGTTATGTACCTGATGTAACATAAGTACTTTAAGTGACTTAAAATGGGTCAATGCTGACTTTCAGTTTCACACGGGATACAAACTGCTCCTGGTCTCCAGGGTGAAAGTCCTGTGTTTGTTTTGGCCCATCCATCCGCCACACTTTCCTCCAAATGGACTTTCTTGCTGTTTATACTATATCACCTGACTTCTTCCTTTATTTTGGGCATAATTACTATGGCCACCGGAGGTTGTTACCGAACAACAAATATAAATTTAGGTCGTAATAACACATTTGCAAAGTCAACCTATGCCAGCTCCACTGAAATATCAATAGTAGAAAAAAAAAAATGTGAACAGTGGTCTCTGGTGTCAAAGTATGTCCAGCCATCCAATTCAGCCTCCTCCATTCAAGGTTTTGTGGTCCAAGAACAACAGCATACTACTTTTTACTCATTTTCTTCTAAGAGACAAGCCATAATTTGCACAGCAAGAGGAACTTGTCAAGAAAATGTAATGTAAACATTTGCCATTTGAAAGTGGTACTCCAGCAATTAAGCATTGTTTTGCCATAAAACTACTAATGCTCTCAGTTCTCTGGTGAAGATGGTGTTGAAAAGCTGGTATATAAGAGATTCACCGTATATGGTATATATTCACAGTATATTAATCCCATGTTTACAACTGCAAATGCAGTAGGGTCAAAATAGAAATACTTAACTAAAGTCAGAACTTCAAAACCACACTGTACACCTTGAGAAAATGTACTTAGGTAGTTTACATTGAGAAAAACATTGAACGCTGGCTAAGCTACACTCTACACATCCTGGACTGAGCTATGTACAGGGTGCAAATATGCAAAAATCAGCTGTATTATCTTTAAAAACCTAAATCAGTTGACCTACACTACATCCAGAGCTTATTAAATTTACTGGTGTAAATGGCTGAATTAAGCCCTTGACACTTGATCTGGAGAAGCTGCTGTATTTCACTCTCCACCCCCGCCTCCTTTTCACTGTTGATACCCTCACGAGACCCCTCTCAGCTCTGAGGTTATAGGTCACCTTGAGAGAGGAAGAGGGTGGTGGTGGTGGTGGCAATGTGTGTGTGTTGAGGGGGTTATTCTATGGGGACACTGAACGAAGAACAAAGAGGGGGCCATGTGACTTGAGGTGAAGCCTCTTCTTTCTTTTGTGAACCACATGGTCACAAGCATCTGCGGCACAGGGCCTGAACAGAGCTGCACACTGCATGAGGACAATACAGAGACATTGTGTTGTTTTCTGTCTGTGTGGTTTATACTGGTCTAAATAGCCTCCATTCATTGGGTCTTTCTGAAGCTGACTGGGTCTGGACAGGCGAGCTTCCCCACTAATTACCATCAGTCATTGCACAGTTTTGTTTTTTTTTTTTTTGGGTCTGCAGAGACCTTTGTTGTCCTCCATTGTACCAGGAAGTGTCCTGCCCCATGGTGTCTGCTAAATGGTTCACTGCATTGAAAAGACCAACAAGTGCACCCTGGAAGCATAGCACCAAAAACTAATAAGTGTGTAATTCATCAGATTTTATTTCTCGATGAAGCCAGAGTGCCATCCATCAGAAAGCTTGGAAACCTTGACTACATACTGTGTAGCAAGAGAGGATTGGTTCATCACGGCAAACTAACATGACACCTACTTTTGTCTATTTTACAAGACAGCATCATGAAACACAAGACACACAGATTTTGGATTTTGTCTTTAAAATCAACTTTAATTATCTTGTCTTGTCCAAATCTACAACTCTATCCAAACTCTGTTCTCTCACAGTTGGATTTCACTTGATGTAAGGACCAGTGTGTAGGATTTAATGGCATCTACTGGTGAGGTTGCAGATTTTACTTTAACTTCGGGCACATACTTAGACAGCCGAATCAGCAGGGCTGGATATGTTATGCTATTGCATCTGCACACAAAAGATCTGATGCTGGGAGATCAATTCTTGAGCTATTTAATATGGATTTTAAAGGATAATTCCAGTTTATTACTTCCTTTGTAGGTTTGGCCACGGTCTCTTTTGGTTATGGTAAAATTGTACTCAGCAAAGTAATTGTAGCATATTGTTGCAGTGAAGTGGAACTGACGCAATAAACTCCAGCAGTCAGATGATCAGACTAGTTGTAAAGATTTTACAGGGATGCAGATTCACTCTCACTCACCCAAAACAGCTTGCTCTCTCTGTCTTTCTTCACAATGCTGTCAGTGGTTCTGACACTGTCATTATGACAGCTGTTACACTGTAAAAACACTGAGCAAACAGAGGAATCCACATATTTTTGAAGCAGATTTAAATGAATGAACCTATTTTTGTATCCATGAATTGAAGTTCTCTCCTTACCTGTTCACCTCAACTCTGCAATTTACACTTGTGTGATGTGGAAGTTTCCAATCCACGTACACACAGAATGGACCTTTCAGTGAAGCAAGAGACATCATGTGTCCCTAACATTTGCATGTTCATAGATTCCTGAATAAGGTAGAACAATGTGGAAAACCCTTATCTGACTGTACATATTTAAAACATGGCTGAAGGAGATCTTTTCAAGTAGACTCCAAGAAACCCACAACAACAACAACATGCAAACTCCACCCAGTGGAACAGGAATCTAATCCTCAACCTTCTGTCTGTGGCTTCTGTGCTCCAAAAACTGAAACAATACAAGCAAGTCATCTGCCAAAAGACATTACACGCAGTGCCAGATGACACACTGCGACAAAATTCCCTACATATGCAGGTAGTGTAGGGGAGTAATGTGACACACAACTCATCTGATTAATTTAGCATTTTTGGCCTGGTTACACATCCGCCTTGGTAGGAGTCCACAGGGGATGATTAAATGGATTAAAAACTGATATTCCCATAGTGAATTTCAGCAAATCATACTCTTGGAATTTCTGCACATATTGCTGGGAACATTAATGAGAAGAAGGTAGGCCCTCACCAAAAATGTCACATCAAAGATAAGAACACACCAAAATGCAAAAATGGTTCACTGGCATTCATCTCAGCATTGGTGCCACGGTTCTGTCAGCAAGCCAAACTAACATCAGGGAGCCAAGTGCTGACGCACTTAAGCCAAGAGGAGACACACACATAAACATGTCTATACCGTATCTAGGTTAACTTTGTCCGGCCAATCTGCTCTGGTTTCTCTACCCTTAATCTCCTCCCTGCCTTAACACGGTGGGAGGTACAGCACATAATACCATAGGATTCCCATTCCTTTGCACAGGGTGTGAACAATGAAGCTGGAAAACAATAATAAATGTGAGGAGAAGAAAACAAAAATCATTGTTTTATAACAGAGAATATGAAGAGAGTTTGACCTATTTTTAAAGTTTCTTTGAATTAAGGTGCCTGGTACTGGTGAGCAAATTTTAAATTAACTAGAAATTTCGGTTCTGGCACTGAATACTTCCATAGCCAACAAGCTCTCTGTGTCACTGGTCTCCTAAATTTTTCTCACACAGGACTGAAAAAAGGGAAAAAATAATTGAATTTCTTTAGAATTTTGCCATTTTTCTGCCCAAAGAGTATATGCATGTTGCTAAATAATTCACTTAACCATTGCTGGACAATTAGACAGAAACACAAAATGTGTAAAGAAAATAGAATGGAATACCAGGCTTCAGAGACTAATTTTATCAGCTGCACTAAGGGTGGAACCTCGTCATCCTGAAGTAGCTGATATGTGATATTTAGTAAAAGACCATTAGGAAACTGATAGCAGCCTGCAGTGTAGTTCGCCACTTTTGTGGTGCCCTGCTAAAAGCCATTATGGGCAAAAGTTGATACGAGTCTACATGGTTTGGCTGTATGTCTTTAGCAATTAAAGCTATCTCAGGTTTGTATTGCAGTCAGAAAGTGGAGGCTAGTAAACGAACACTTTCTGAACGCTAGTGCTGATTGTACCAGACACTCCCCTGAACTAGTGTTATCTGACATTCTTTCATGATGATGTAGTGATGGTAAATGACCAGACTGTCAAAAACTGACAGCAACAATGGCACAGATGGAGCTACGCAACAGAAAACAATGTCAGTGCTCTGTAAAATTAGCTGAAATAAGCTGAAGCTAAACACAAAGCTGCCCACCAACACAGCTATGAAAATTCAAGCCTCCTAGACAACATTACAGTGGGATGCAATCAGTGCAGATATATATACATACTGATGTAAGTTAGTGAAAAAAAAACGAGAGGGAAAATGTATCAATGTACCACTGAGTGGATTTATCTTGTTCTGTTGCTGGTGCAGGGAGGCTCCAGAAAGGATTTGAGGAGACGACCGTTAAATTATGAGTCCTTTTATTAAGTGCTGTCTCCCCACAGACCCAAGTTGTAGCCAATGACTTGAATGTATTGAGATCTGTTGAGGAACAAAGAAATCTTTTGGATTCTAGTTTTTAGTTGTTTCACCATTCCTTGTGTTCATTCTCTTATTGACACAAGTGGTAGTATATGAACTATAATAGGAAACTGCTTGTGCTGCTCAATTGAAGTGCAATATATGCACGTTTTGTACAGCAAGAGGTGTATGTCTCTTCCATTATTTGTCTGAAAACATTTCTTAATCAATGCCCTTTTCCAGACACATGCCTGTGATGAATTGCACGACATCTGGTGGTTATACAGATGGTAAAAGACATTTTATACTTGTACTACAATTTTGTGGCCAACCTCTGCAGCACCACTGCTTTATTCACAAAGTCAACGTACATCCCTGATTAAGGTATTTTCCTCCTGCAAATTCTGGGTATTACGAACACAGATTATTAACAAGTATAGATTACATTTTAGACTCCACCCAAAGCCTGCATTGATCCCACAATGGCTGATCTGCAGTTCCAGGACGATTCTGATTGATCAGCTACTACTGGTGGGGGGGGTTGTAGGATCCCAGTGAAACCAGTACATTGATCCAGCACAACAGAGAGAGATTAGACAGTAGTGAAAGAGAACATTGATCTCCAGCTGCACCCAAAGGGCACTCCTGTCCCGATGGGTCGAGGGATACATCCCCCTACTCCTGCTCTCATCACTCCCCCTCCTCCCTCCTCCCTCCTCCCCTCCTTCACTCTGCTCACTGGACCATGCATCAGTATTGTGTCATTCTGACCATGTGCTGCTCTCTCACAGAGAATGAGCCTCAACCGGTGAGAGGCACCACCCAAAACAGCAGCAGCAGGGAGCCTTGTATAGTATTTTACTGCACCGCTGCCAACACTGCAAAGCTACTATACTCACAACACACTGTTTTAAGTCATCAACGCCCACTGCTGGGTTACTTTTCACAAATCAAACACCTGCATCAGCACTAAAATACTATTGAATGCTTTTTGTTGTCTCCTTTGCCGCGTGCTTGTATTTCCCCACTCAGAAAGGAGCCACATGCAGCTACAGTGCACACACCATTTCATCAATTGCACACATGTCAAACTGTGATAAATGAGTCCAATAGCAGCGCGGGGCAGCCGAGGAGTCCCAGCTGCCTCAACCCAGAACAGAGAAAGCGCAGCCAAAAGACAGCCAGCACAGCCTGCTCCTCTAACCCCCCGTCTGGGGGCAAAGAGACATTCACCTCAGGGATTGCAGTAAATATGTTACCACACTATTACAGTAGCAAGATGGCCCCAATGCATCAACCTCTGCCACATGCATGTCTGCAAGAATAGAGGCTCGGGGAAGAAACTTTTACTTTATATGATGGTTCTGTTAAATTGCAGTAAGATTTGATGAAATCATGAAAAGTAAACATACAATAGATGCAAATAAATCCAAAACAATAAAGACAAACACTTTGAGCAAGTTCACCAGCTTTCCTGAACCCTGCTGTGTAGCCTACACAAACATTTACCTATTAATATTTCATGAAGACTGCCAGAGTAGTAGTGGATGGGACATTCATACAGTCCCTCTCTATCTCAAGGACCCTCTGCTCCCAGAAACCCCAGAGGGGGGGTGGTGAAAGAGTAGAGAGGGTGGACCATACCTGTTTGCCAGATGTACTGGGGTTTCGTTTCCACTGCGGTTTGTGCATCCAGCTCCCAGATGGAGAGAAAGAGCAGCGCTATCCTCCAGAGAGAGAGGAGCGGTGCCCTTCTCGAGACCAACACCGTCCCCATCGCTCTGCTGGCCAGCCCCATGGCCACCGCACGGCAAGTACTGTAGTTCCCAATGCAGTGAAGAGGGGAAAAAGCAAGCCTGGCCACGAGGTAGAGAGCAGGACTGAAGTGTGTGTGTTTTCTGCTTCTGCTTTGTCCACACCAGTGCGTCCAAGAAGAAGTAATCCTGGGCAAATGGGGCTGAGGTCTCCTCTTGCTCTCCTCGTCCTCTCTGTTTCTCTTTCTCTTTTGGATCCTTAATGAGTGAGAAAAAGGTCCAGCAGTAATAAAACAGGGAACAATAGATCCCTAAGCCCAGCCTGCTGCTGCTGTATGCCGGGTTGATGCAGCGCCTCTCTCTCTCTCTCTCTCTCTCTCTCTCTCTCTCTCGCTCTCTCTCTCTCTCTCTCTTACACACACAGACAACATATGCACACACACCCACCCTCTCTGTCCCTTCCTCCCTCTCATTCGTCTCTCATCCCCTCAGTGAAGCTGTTGTGCACTCCGATCGAAGTAGGCAGCTGGATTGGGCAGGTGGAGGTGTTTTAAAATGAACAATAGCTATGGGTGGCTTAAGAGAGACAAAAATTGCTAACGGAAACTTACATCCTCACCAAGAAATAATGGTAATGCTTTAAATTACAGCCCACAAGGTACAGCATAATTACTCCAGATGATATGATATAATCTCTTGAACTGGTGTATCAATGGAAAATATACTAATACATATATCTAGATACTTGGAAACAATATGTGAAGTCATGGAATAAGGAGGTAACAATTAGGGATCTTACAAAGAATTTATACTGTAGTGATTTTTTAACTGCTCAGTATTTATTCCATTATTACCTGATAATGGATAAAACCTGAGCAAAAGTCGGGATGTTTCAGGGAAGATGAAGTGATCAACAAACAGGCAAACTACATTATTCCTTCATAATTATGGGGTAATTAACCCTCCTAATGTGTTTGAAAAGGGTTTATACCCTTAGTGTTTGGAAGTCACATTTGACCCATGTTTGAATAAATTAACAAGCACTGAAAAAATAAATTCATAAATGTAATATAAAATCCAGTAAAATGTCTGATCTGCATCTACATTTAAATTACAGTGTACAAATAATTTCAAGTTTATAATAGGCACAATACATCTCCTATTTTATTGCTTATGATAAACAGAACAAACAAATGTATTACAAGACCATAAGAGGCTAATGAGAAACTACCAATTCCCCAATTTCTTATTTGTAACATATGTTGTAATTATAAGCTATTGATGAGCAATTGCTGTTATGTCTGTTGTATTATGGGTCAAAATTGACTGCATTTACTTTCCTAAGATAAAGGAGAATATTCAATTTAACTTCGACAACACTTTATCACACAACACGGCATATTATGAAGAGTCATCTCTGGCAAAGTGCGTGTGTGTATGTGTACATGCAAAACACAATGTGAACTGATGGAATAAAAAGGCAACCAGAGTTATCGTTGTTTTTTTTTTTTACTTAAAAGTTTTACCCTGTAGTTACCCTGTAACTAAATGCAATAAGGGGAGAACTAACAGTACGTTGAATTACAGCACGCATACCCTGTAGTTGCCCTGTAGCTACTGTAAATGTAACAAGGGGAGAACTGTCATCACATACACAAGTATATCAAATTACTAACTATAGAGAACAATATGAAAATAGTTTGTTTGCCGTCAGAAAAGAACATTGTGATTCATATCTTCATGTCCTAGGATGAAAGAAGGCTGTCCATGCAGCTGAAAAAACTAAGCTTGCACCTTGAGGAGATGTAATGCTGCTCAAACACAATTGTCAGGGAGAAGACTTTAATGCCTTCCAAATTGCCAATGTAAACACTGTTTCATTGTATTAGAAAATAACTGCTGAGACAATATAATAGTAAGGACACAGATATAATTGCTTTTAACTACACCTTCATGATAGATGCCTTGTGTATATCTTGGATGTGGACCAGAGAGTCGATGTCTCACTCATTCCTAGCATACAGCTTGATGTCATCCATGTAGAGGAGGTGGCTGATGGTTGTTTTGCTTTGGTATCCGAAAACACTCATGATGATCTGGCTGAGGGGTTTCAGGACTATGAGGAATGCCTGCAGAACAGCAGTGGTGATAGTACATAACCTTAATATATGCCGCACTTGATGGTGACTTGTGCAATTGGCTTTGAGTTGGCCTCCAGAGTCATTTTCCACAGCCTCATTGAGTTCTTCATGAAGGCTCTTGGTGTCCTGTTGATGTACTGTTGTACAATTCCAAGCATTCCAGGATCCATTTGTGCGGCATTGAGTCATAGGCGTTCTTGTAGTCAGTCCAGGCGGTGCACAGATTGGTTTGCCTGCTCTTGCTGTCTTGGGATACTGCTCTATCGACCAGTAGCTACTGCTTGGCTGCTCTAATATCGCCTCAGTTCCTTTCTGGACCCCGCCCATGTACTGGGCCATGTAAGTATTCACCTTAGCCACTATGATGCCTGATGAGCTTCCATGTTGTACAGAGGCAGGTTATTGGCCAGTAGTTGGATGGGAACACACCCTTCTGGGGGTCCTTCATGATCAGGACTGTCTGAGCAGTTAGCTTCTTTAGCCAGTAGGTGTGGATCATGTCTAGGCCCGGTGCTGTCCAGCTCTTCATCTTTCTTGGATGTCTGCCATTGTGATGGTTACCGGTTCTTGTTCTGGGAGATTGCTGTGGTCTGATCTTAGATCCACTAACCACTGAGTATCAATGTTATGTGATACCTCTTTTTCCCATATGCTCTTCCAGTACCTCTCAGTTTCACTTCTGGGTCGATCTACTCTCATGTTCTTACTCTGTCACTGAGAGTACACTTTGGATAGTTCGGTGGAGAACATCCTATTTATTCTCTTGGCTTCTGCTTCTCTTGTGTGTCTCTTCATGCAGGTAGCTAGGACTGTGAGTCTCTAGTGCCTCTGGCCAGGCCAGTTAGTGGTACTTCCTGGGCATCCCTTTCTTCACCACACCTTTCTGGAGTTCTGAGACTTGACTAGCTGTCTGTTGCCTTGATCTTGGCCTTTCCCCGCTTTCTCTATGGGTGGGTATTGCTCCTTGTGGCTGTTCATCTTATAGCCAAGCATCCCCAGAGTCACTGTTGCTGTGGTGTACATCAGCTCATTGGTCTATGTAATGGTCTATTGGTCTATCCTAGTAGGGATAGTTTGTAGTGCTGCATTCACAACTTCAGGCAGATTTTCAGAGGGTACTTTATCACTCAGTCATGGCAGTCGGGTCTGGGGGTGGCGGGTGCTCTGTTTAGTCATGATCTTCAATCTCAAGTCAGTTACCCTTGTGTTAAGGGTGTCGGTTACTGGGGCTTGGTACCCAGTCTTGGAGTGTGGTTGTATCTTCCCTATGACCCGTTGTCCTGGCTCCCTTTTGCCATAGCATTGTTGTTGTACCTTATCACTTATCTCTAGTTGTGATAGCAACTGCCATTTGCAAATGTTGGAGCTAGCAGTTTTTTCATTGTTCATCAAGATGTTGGGTTTCGAAGCATCCACTTCATGTGTCACCTCTGATCTGACTACCTGCCGGAGCTGTTCTGTCAATATGTGGAGGGCATCCGATGTGCAGGAAAGTGTGGATCTTGTTTTCCGTTAGAAAGTTAACATCACCATGGTGTCCCAGGCAGTTGCCTTAACCCTTAGGACATCAGCTTCAGTGATATCTGGGCTTTTGTCACAGACTCTTCACTCTACATGGGGATACGGTCCTAAGGACCTAAGAGCAGTCCTCGAGGGAAAAAATAGATGTTAAAAGCCCAGGCCCTCTTCATTTTTGAGTACACCACTGAGATCTGGCCACCCTCACCAAACTTGAAGATACATCCAGACCATTGTCTGTCATCATTCATGGAGAGATAGATATGTTGTTTAAGTACAGAAGCACCTTAGGTGTTGAAGACTAGTGTCCTGAGACTATAGAGCAGCTGACGGTCCTGGATGATGGGGAGAGGCTTTCCTGCTATTGACAGATCGTAACTGAATGTTCTCCAAAACTGTAGGCTGTGACAGAAAGACATTCCTGCATGGAGCTCTTCAAATCCCTTCCAGTGTTTGATCCAGCCAAAGTGACTGGGCTTAGAAAGAACGTTGATGATTATGTCCGGACCATACCTGCCCTTATCCAAGTGTCAGATAAGGAATGGCACCACTATATTCACATGGACAGGAGTGACATTGTGGAGGTCAGTCTTTTGCAGCATTGAGCCTCCAGGGAGGACAGGATGCCCACTCCTGCCTTGATAGCAACTTTGTACCTCCACCTCCCTACTACCTCAGGATGTAGAAAACATTTTCTCCCACCCCAAGATACTGCTGAACACAGTACAGATGGAGCCTGACTGAAAAGAACAATAAAATGATGCTGATGACCAAGCTTAATGCTAGACACTAAGACTAATCAACAACACAAAACTCAGTCACATCACTCACTCAATCAGTCATTTGTTCTCTTGCTGTTCTCACTGCTGATCTGCTCATTTACCTACTTTTGACTAAATTAATTTTGTAGGATGATTTGCATTTGGATATGTGGATATTTTGAATATCCAAAGAGTTTGTGATTTTAAGCAGATGCATTATTTTAGAACAACTGAGAAAGTTTTATTTTTGAGTGTCATAGGTTTGTAAGTGTCAAAGGTTTTCGAACAATATTTGTTGAAGTAGCTAAGCAGTTATTCATTATTTATCTCTGTGTAGAAGCAGTAATTGTTTGAAGATGAATGACTAATGTTTAATGGTTTCACAAATTAGTTTTTGCTCTCTCTGCTCTACATTGAAGCTTGCATTTTAGTGGCCAAGTGTCCTACATTTTAAACTGGCTGACTTTTCCAACAAATGTTCACATTTTGTTTTGAACTGTTGGTGACCTCAAAATTCGGCTGTTTGGGCCTAGAGATCAGTCATGCAATGCTTTTTGTTCAGTAATTATGTTTTGTTTGTTTTGACCTTGTGTCTTGTTTTGTATAACTACTGATGAGTGTTTCAAATCTCACTTAGGTTATACCTAGGTGTGGGGGGTCCGCCTGTCTGTTGGAGTCGGGGGGCCTGGGTGCTGGCACCCCCTGTGGTCATAGTCTGTGACGACTACTCTCAGTGTGGACGGCCCCAAAGGTGGTGTTTTCCTTGATCCTCAGTGTCTTGCCATGTCTTGCTACTGTCTGTGGTGAGAATGTCCGTCTGTGTGTATGCATGTGTGTGTGTGTGTGTGTGTGTGTGTGTAGTTGTGGGTGTGTAGTTGTGGGTGTGTATAATTACATACGGAGGGTGGGAGGGATGGGTTTTCTCTATTGTTCTGTTTTCATTTATAATGTTTTTAACTGTTGTAAAGCACTTTGTTTTGCATTTTATTATGTATGAAAAGTGCTATATAAATAAAGTTTGATTGATTGATTGATTGATTGATTGATATTATAGAGCTGTGGTACGTGGCACAAATAAAATAAAACAACTAAAATGCCGCGTAACCATCTGTAATTTTGTAAGTGTTGGCATCCTTGATTGTGTGTCACAACCTTCCTCTCTGTTCCTCCCTTCAGCCTAATTTCCACTTCTTCAAAAACATTCATTGCTATTCTCTTCCTGTTCACCAATGCCCTCCTGCCCCAGTAATCTCACTCCCACATCCAACCACTCCCTCCCACCCTACAAAACCCCTTTCCCTCCACTCGAAGGTAGGGGTCGAAAAGTGTTTTGCTCAGAAATTCTCCTGAGTGACATTAACCTGATGTTTTTAAGTGGTAGCCAAGATAAGAGCTGTTCAAATCTCTAAATGCTAAGAAAAGATGCTTCACAGTTTCCTTTTGCATGTCTCACAATTCCTTACAGTGACATCATTTTAAGCAATGCATCATTCAGCCACTCATGAAAACAAACCTATGCCCTATATCAGCCATAACTTCAAAGCACATTTCAAGGTTTTTACTGAGTTGTGTGGTGGTCCTGAAGCTATTATATGCATAGGCGTATGATCTGATCATAATCAGTATGTTAACTGTAACACAGAAGTCTTTCTTTTAAGAAAAAAATGAGATGAGATGTTTTTAGCCTGATATTTCTAAATTCAACATGGTTTAAACTTGATGATATATATGATGATATGCCTATCTTGCATAAATTTATTATTTATTATTATTTTCACACTAATAGGAGAATGTTTTACATTACATTTACAGCAGAGAGCAAACTTGAATGGCAACGTACTGCATGTGCAGCAACAGCTACTACACGGTTAACAACATGGAATTAATATTTGAGAACTGCAAGGAGAAGAAGAGGGAGAGACAGCTCTTGTGACGCACAGTCAGTTCATCATAGTTTATAATAATTCATGTCATTGAGAATACATATGTTTCATAGAGCACAGAATTGTATTAGGCCTCATGATCAAAGAAAGTTTTTATATCATATTGACACTTCTGTCCATATTCTCACAGTCTCTCATATTCTCATCCAAATTATCTCATCTAAATTATTGTCTTTTACTGGCTTCTGTTTTTAATTTTCCTTTAAATGTATTTTATTTTAATTAAATTTTTCTATTCTCTTCTAATTTCTTTCTTTCTTTCTTTCTTTCTTTCTTTCTTTCTTTCTCTCTCTGAAATGTATTTTCTATTTATGATTTTAATGTATTTTTATGCTTCTGTAAAGCACTTTGAATTGCCTGGTGTATGAATTGTGCTATACAAATAAATTTGCCTTTGCCTTTGCCTTTAAACAGAATATCCAAAAACACAAAAATGTGTGAAAAAAGGGCAAATTATTGGTGTGGCTCAGTTTGACCTTGTATGATATTCAAGCCCAAGATTCACCATTCAGTTAGAAGAGGTACTTATTATTCATGAGAACCGACCACAGCACTCAATGAAAGCAGATCATAAATTTGATCAGTGGAAGGCAGGTCAGTAAATCAAATGGACAGTGTCAATCATCATGCTCCCTAAACCAGCCATAGTTTACAGTATCTATACTACCTTTGGGGCTAATAATTCATCGCTGTTCTATCACTTGATACCTTTCCGTACTCTTATTTTATTTCATAGTGTCAATGCAAGTTGATGGCAGTCTTCTGTCTTTTTAGGAATAGTCATTATGAATACATAAACTAATTGCCCAGTTGTTTGTTTCAGCCTAAGCAGCCAAATAATAGTGGCCATTCTGACTATGTGTCACTTTGTACTCCCCACATCTATTGTAGAGATTCAGGAAACACAGACAAAACAGAGGTATACTGGGGCAAGCAATCAAAAGCATTGTTTGGTTCTGAAACAGATTATGACAAATAAACAGCCGGCAAGCTTGGTTAGCTGGAAGTAGATCCATATGCATCTAGGTCCAGTGTTCCATAATAGTCAAAAATAATCCAGGGTGATGATTTCTGTATTTACTTTCAGACTAATAGTTCCCTATTGCCTTCCATACTTGAAATGATTTATGTAAAAATGAATTTTATTTGGAAAGCAAAGGTGGCAAGAATGCTCACACTGCTTGAGTCTGCGTTTCCCAGATTTCTACAATGGGTGTCGCCAGTGCAAAATTCAAGCATGATTCTTAGTCAAATTTACGTTACAAAGTATTTGATGAATAGTGAATTTAAATATACTGTACTTTGAAAGGTAAATGAGCTAGCACCAACCATGTGTGTGGAGTTTAGCTGTGCTGTATTTAGCGATGTCCAGTTCCTCCAGACATTTTATTCCAGTCTCTGTACATTCAGTCATACAGCCCTGGGCTAAGCCACATTTATTTTGTTCATGTTGAAATATTTTCAAGTTGTGCAGAGCCGACTTCACCTCCATATGTTCTGAGTGATTTTGTGTCTGTCAACCTTAACGCCCCTTCTTGCACTTACTACAGAAAATCTAGTCTCCTGATAATTATGTTTATAAAGCAGAAAACCTAATGGATCGTGTTCACTGGCAAGGTTTTTTCCAGTCCAGGAAATGTTATGTTCTGCTAAATGTCCGTCAGAGCTAGCAGAGTGTGGCCAATTATTCTGTCATGTTCAGGATTCTCGTTGAGGAGTCTGCGTGCAATGACAATGCTTTAAGAAGAGTATTGTTGCATGATTTGTGTGAACAAATGAAGGAAGAACCTGCAACTTGCGATCAATCTGTCTTTTGATGCTCTCATTTCCCTGTAAAGCTAGACAATCATTTGTGGGAGAAATGGCAGGGGGAGAACTAAAAATCCCAGTTCTACCCGAGTTACCGCGACCGAATTCCCAACTCTTACAAGAGTAAGCTCTAACACCCAGCCTGCTCATGGAGTCTCTATCACTTTTGTCTCTCAGAGTGAGTAGCCTGTGCAGTTGGGCTGAGCCCACTCATTCCTGTGTAGCATCAGAAAAGAATGAGAGCTTGTGAGTGTATCTATTGTGGCCTGCTAGGCCATTTTCTTTCCACCTGTTCTCCACGGGCTAAAGACAAAGCTCATTAGTAGTTGTGGGGTAGTGGTGAGCTAATCCAACTCACCTGCTAATAACCTGCCTAGAAAGCAAATACAAGCCTTTCTGTGTCATAAACAACTTTATCTTCCCTTGCTGGCCTTCTTTGACTCCGGTGCTGAACAAAGTCACTTACTGAACTGAACTACTTTGTCTCATCCTCTGTGGCATGAGTATATTCCCTTCTATATCATCTCCTTGCCTGAAACACCTTGGATTTTGCGTCACCCCTGGTTAAAGCAACCCAATCACTGCATTGACTAGGTCTGTTGACTAGGTCACTGTTGCTCCTTTGGTTCCTCTGTTTCCCCATCTGTCTTCTGTGCCTTCTTAGTACCACAGCATGGATGCAGTCTTCAGTAAAGAAAGAGCTCCGCCTCTTCATCGCTGACACTGAGTTTTTGCCCGCAGCCACCTTACTGTCCAGTTGCCTTTACAATCTGTCCTGCCCAGAGAGAGTCCATGAAAAAAAAACTGATTCCCTTCCTGCAGGTATAATACACCTCTCATCAACCCCTGTTGGTATTGGTTTCTTCTCTGTGGCCAAGAAATATAAGTTGATTTTTAAGGGTTAAATAATATCACAGCGATGAACAAATACCCCTTGTCTCTTGCTAGTTCTGCTTTTTGAGCCCCTGCAGAGAGCCACAGTTTTCAGCAAACTGGATCTGCAGAATATTTATCACGTGGTTGAAATCAGACAAGGAGACGTGTAAAAGACTCAGTTTAATATTTGGTCATGCCTTTAGGCCCCACTAATGCCCCCACAGTCTTTCTGCTGGCACAATATCTTGATCTTCTCATGTGACCCATCTGAATATCAGCTCCAGAAGGTCCCTGAGAGTAAACCGTTCATCAAAGCAGAGCAGTGTGAGTTTCACATAAGAGCATTTGGGTTCCTGGATTACATCACTGAGAATGAGCAGGTTCAGACAGACCCTAAAAAGATTTGAGTGGTAGCTAAGTGGCCAAAATCCACATCCAGAAGCAAGCTACAATGATTCCATGGCTTTGCACATATCATCCTTGATTTTGTTTCCACTGTCTTGTAGGCCTCATACAACCTGGAGACTGGACATCCCCGACCCCTGTGGAATGGAAAAATAAAATTAAACATATCCTGTCTGGTCAAGTCAGTGTTGACTTTTTTTCATATCACCAAGACCACCATATTTTCCTAACCTTAACCAAGTGCATAAACAGCATAAACCATTAAACTATGGATCATATTTTAGTTGTCACAAGCAGGTAGCGTATGTAAATAAAAAATACATTTTCTGTTAGTATCACATAACATTTTTTAAATTTCTCAAATACATTCTTTTAAAATTATTTTCTCATTATGTGGATAAAAATGTGATCCCGATGGCTTTATGTTCTTTAAAATGTATTTTCTGCTGCAAATTAATTCAATTCAATTCAGTTTTATCTATATAGAGCCAAGTCACAACAGAAGTTGTCTCAGGACACTTTCCATATAGAGCTGGCACAGACCATACTCTTTATCTACAGAGACCCAACAATGCCCTCGTGAGCAAGCACTTGGTAACAGTGGTGAGGAAAAGCTCCCCTTCAACAGGTAGAAACCTCAGGGAGAACCAGGCTGTGGGTGGGTGACCATCTGTGGTTGGGTTAGAGAGAGACAGAGACAGACAGACAGAGCAAGACAGAGACAGACAGACAGAGACAGAGAGAAAGACAAAGATAGAGAGAGTGACAGAGAGAGAGAGGCAATGCAATCACAGCAACAGTGACATTTCTAATAATAGACTCTTAACTATATTTAGTATATATAGTATAGTGTATACAGTATATATATGATATATGTATGTATGTGATATACGTACATATTGAGAACAGGTAGTTTATGTACGTAATACAACACTATGGATGTAATAATAATGGAAGTAGGACTAATAGCTGTAGCAGTTGCAGTGGATGTCAGGCAGGGCCATGGCAGGAGGAGCTATAATCCAAAATCCAGATTCAGCCACTGTCCATGGGAACCTGCCAGATGACAAAGCACAAAGACTCCAGGGAAGAAGCTAAGTTAGTAACATGCCTTGGTAGGACATGAAAGCGTGCAGATGGACAGGGAGAGAAGAGCAGAGGGCTCTGTGTATCTTTGGAAGTCCCCTGACTTTCCTATAGTAGTAGTAGTAGTAGTAGTAGTAGTAGTAGTAGTAGTATAGAATCCTATAGCAGCATAACTAAGGGATGATCCAAGGCAAGCCTGAGCCAGCCCTAACTATAAGCTTAATCAAAAAGGAAAGTTTTAAGCCGACTCTTAAATGTAGAAATGGTGTCTGCTTCCACAGGAGAGGAGCTTGATCGCTAAAGGCTCAGGCTCCCATTCTGCTTTTGAAGACTGTACAAGTCTCCACAAGTAAGCTTGCAGTCAGGGAATGCAGTGTTCTAGTGGGATAATAAGGCACTATGAGCTCTTTAAGATAAGATGGTGTCTGACCATTTATGGCTTTGTAAGTAAGGACAAGGATTTTAAATTCTATTCTGGATTTTACAGGGAGCCAGTGCAGCATTTTGGAGCAACTGGAGAATAGCAATTATTAGCATATTTATTCAGATACTGCAGTTTCTGCTTGGTTTCTTTGGATTGAACTTTCGTTATTAAAGCTTGAAGTTGATCTACAACCTGTCTGCCTGAGTGTCTGGCATTTGGGTCTTTCTGAACTGCCTAACATAACCCTGGGTTGCTATGCATTTGAGCTGCCTGTAGAATTATTGTCAAGCACAGTAAGGAGGACATATACATTACTTTTATCTGTTATGTTAAGTATAAGGATGGTCAGCACATTGACAATGTAAAATCACCTGTTTTGAAAATTGCAGAATGTAGATATAATTTTTTTTTATTTTTTATTTTTTTAAAAAGGACACATTTGCTAAATGAAAGCCATATGGTAAATAACATCCGTTTAATGTGATGACACAAGTTATTCTACAGTTTATATTCCAGTCATCACATAAAAATAAACCATCTACCCATTAAAGTTATCTATTGCACATTTTACTGTTATATTAATATGATAACTCAAATTTAAGGTACATGATGAAGGGATTTTCTTCCCAAAGTGACAGTTGTATAATATGGCTATAGATTAAATCACTATTGCATAAAATCACTCACATAAGGACTATCAAGCAAGTATACAATATAAACACATATGCGTATGAAGATACAAAATGTTTAATTTCAATCATATATGTTAGATTTGGTGGCTCCACATCTCCTACTGGCAGAGGGGCCACAGCATATATACACTTCTCTTGTTGCAAACCCTGATCACAACTCCCAAGACCCTCCCTGCACTCTGCACAGCCTCTCCAGTCCCCCAGGCCCCTTCAGTCATTTCACAGCCATTAGTTTAATAAAGGAGCATTTCACCGACTGATTAATGTGGACCCCGCGACAAATTAGCCCAACACTGGCCATGCTGGGCCCCCTCTGTCCTAAACTAGCCAGCTGGAATGATGCTTTGGTTAAGACATCCATGCTAGCCAGAATTCTGAACTCACACACACTAAGATGAAGGGTTATCACTGCATAAATGGTCTAAAATCAGAAGATAACATAATACCCACAAAATTGAAAACCATAATTGAAATCATTTTTAATTGAAAAATGTGTAATGAATCACTTCTCTGATGAGTAGCATCTTGACATGACTTGTACTTTGTTGGAACTCAGATTATGAATCCCATGCTCATTTCCAAATAATAAAACAACAAAACTGAAATTCTCATTGAGGTTTAATGATCCTCTGTGCTCCTGCATGACTTTGTGTGGGACCTCTTCTGACAGGCAGCAACTTCCCACAGTCCCCTCTGCCATTCAGGACCAGGTGCACAGAAGGACAGTGAAGAAGGAGCAGGGACAAAGAGAGTTGGAGAGAGAGCAAGCTGAAGGAGGGCTTATCAGGACATTAAGGGGCTTGAATGTGACCCTGATTAGTGGGAATCTGCTGTTTGGGATTACAGTCTCTGCTGCATTTAAGACAACAGACAGATACTGGTAATGGTATGGAGGAGTGAGAGAGCAGATGCCTGTGGAGATGCTGCACAGCAGGAAATCAAGGACAGTTGTGCACAATGACATACAGTAAACCCATTGTAATATTTGATAGTAATGTATAATAATAAATACAATGAGACATGAATGAGACATGTGAGGAGATACAGTTTTATATAGTATTGAATGGGGTAGTATGGTGTAGTATAGAAAAGTGTACTACAATATAGTACGGATTTAAAACAGAATATGTTACAAAGCTTTTGTACTGCTTACTTTCCATCTTTAAATATTTAGCTATGTATGCTACATATTTGTATAAGTTTAGCCACCCACAAAACACATTCATATTGCACCATGCATCTAGATTAAGCTAGCATGTTTTACATTTTAACCCCACCTGAAATAATAATAATAAAAAAATAACATTGTAATTATTAGTGTTTCAGATGGAAATGAACAGTGGAAACAGAAAAGAGGTTTCAACAGTGCTGTCAGAATTGCATTTGGTCTTATTGCATTATTTGTACCAGGAAGTTTCTCATGTAATGAGACAACACCCAAATGAACATGCAAAATTCAAAATGTTTGTATCTGATCAGGTTTATATCCAAATAATATATTCATATTGGTCAAACTTCAAAGCTTCAGGAATTGGCTGGACGTTAGCAGGCCGGTGGCTAGCCGACTCAGGAGCTGCAAGTAGCAGAGGCTAGCAGGCATGTGGCAAGCTGAAGCTCAGACATTGGAGCTGGCAGGTTAGCCAGCTGGACAGAGTCTGGCTGGCAGTTAGCAGTGTGGAAGGTTGGCTCAGGACAGGAAGGCTGCAGACTCACAAACCGAAGCCTGGAAGATAGCTTGCTGGTGACTAGCATGCTGTTAGCTGGCTGGAAAACAACAGTGTCAAGAAAGTCTGTGACCCACAAAGTTACGAAAGTCCTTAGCCAAGGCATTGTGGACACTTTCCCAGGTGCCAAAGACAGAAATGTCTCTTGTTGTTCCTCACCCTTCTCCAAAAATCTTTTTATCCACAGGAGGTCAGACAGCAAGTCAGAAATGTCATACAAAGCTCCTGCTCTCCACGACTGTCTAATTTGGATTCTTACACTTGTGCATGCAGGGTACAGGAAAAAAAAGAAGTCGGACCCAAATGCAGAACACGGAGGCAGAGGTGGCGCAGTTCAGTCATTTTAATGCAAAAAACACAATACAAAAGACTTGGGGGTATGATGAGGGCAGCAAAGGTCAAATCCACAGGCTGTCCAAAAAGGCAAAAAATCCATAGAGGAGCAGGCAAGAATCAAAAGTCAAAACCAGGCAAGATCCAGGGAAACTAAACAAAGACTCAAAATCACCGGGACACTAGAAAAGGCCGGAACGCCAGACACGCAAGGTACAAGGAGTGAGGGGGTTGTGTATTTGAATAACAGGGCTACATGAGTAGAACAGATCCAAGCAGAGGCTGAATAATGAAGACACTAGTACATGTTCAGACACAGCAACAGCCTCCTCTCTGATGGTTTCCGATCAACAGACATGGGAATGCATATCACAGCTAATGCAAATCTACCACAACACATTAATTCCATTGTTCCAAATAGTCCAGCTACCAGCTATGTGCATTGTGCTGGTAACTGAACATATCAGTGCATCAGGGCCATGTAATAAAACCGTCCATGCACTCAAAGGCTGACTGTAGCATATAAGAGAGTTATTCCTGTCTCCATTAGTAGCACCATCAGAATTCAAAGTTGCTGCCAAAAACATTAGGCTGCGCTTGTGTGACACTCATTTGAGTGTCACACAAGTGTGGTCACTTTTGTGTTTATTTTTGGAATAATTGTTTATCAGTTGTTAGCATTGTTGAGTACTTGCTTTTACTCAGTGACATGAACACAGCATCTCAGTAAGGAGATTAAGACTCAGAGTAATTAATTTTTACATTTAACACAAGAATAACCAAGAATAACACAAGAATAATAAGGACATTAGGAAGGAGAAGAACGGAACAAGTAAACGTAGGTGGGTTGCGCCCCAGTTTCCCAAAGCTGAGCGCTTCCGCCCTCACCTCAGAGGAAATTTGGGAAGAGAGAAGCATGGTAAGCATCTTCATTCCTTCTAACATGTTACCTGTGTTTTTCAGGGGGTTTCAAAGACATTCAACCGGATCCTTTTTGTTACTGCAGTCCTAATCTGCAACACCTGTAACACATAATAAGAAGATGATTTCTACTTATTTAACCATCTTAATTGTCTCTCTCTCTCTCTCTCTCTCTCTCTCTCTCTCTCTCTCTCTCTCTCTCTCCTCTCTCTCTCTTCAGTTAGATAGTTCAGATTAAGGAGACTCTCATGGTGGTTGAGCACACCACAAGCAAAGCTAAGGTTAGCCAACCCTAGATGGAAAATGAACATCTTTATGGCATATGTATGATAAGAAGCTGAAAGGGATCTAAGGATGGTATCACCAGATCAACCCACAGCAGGTCCCTGGGGCAAAATAAGCTGCGGGACCCTCAGTAATTAGTTTGTCATAGCTTGACTTGAAAAATTATCATTTACAAATTTGCACGCAATTACTATAAACTCATTACATATTCTTAACCTGGAGCTTTTGGGCCATCTAAAAATCCTGGGCCCTGGCAGTTGCCATCTTTTCCCAGTTCCCAAATAGACCTGCTGATAATTAGAGCTGATCGAAATGGAGGTTGACCTAAACAGACACAAATACTTGGAATACAGACTGAAGACTATGAACTATGAAGACCTCTCTCCATAGGATGTGCACTTTATGGTTTTGGTGTCAAACACATCCAATTTAAATTTTAATTTTCACAGGGAACAGAATGGAGTTCTCAATAAGCAAGAACAAAGAACAAAACATAATGTATTAAAATGTTTACTATTGTTGGCTTGTACAATTGAGAAATAAATTACTGCATTTAGAAGTTATGAAAAACAGTAATACTGTCTCTGTCAAGTTGCCAGGGAGAAAAGGCTCAGAGATCAGGTCAACAGTAAAATGTGAATTGGCATGCGTACAATGAAAAGGTTAATTTGTTCATCTCAAATAAAAAATAAGCAGTCTTGAGATCCACCATCATGCAAACAATGAGCTTCATGTAAAGCAGCTCATTTCATTCCATTGCTGAGAGCAAATGTGCATTCACCACAGCAATTTTTCTTTTTCTGTTTGAGTTGAGGGAAGCAGCTGTATCCCTGCTCCTCATTTGAAGTCAAGCAGATCCATGGAATAGCGTGAAGTTCACAGATATGAGCAACATTGCTGGTGTTAAAATCTAAATCTGTCAGAGGGCACGTTAGGTGGAACTGCTAAGCTCTCAGGAGCTTGTTGTGACCCCTTCCCCAGTCAGGAACAAAGAGACTCAACAGTAATCCAAGCAGCTCATATCAGTCAAAGCAAATCATCCCTGAAATGAGTTCATCCAGGCGGAGGCCACAACGGCAACCTAGCTTCATCCCTAGCTCTCCATTATCTTCCGCTTCATTGGTTCAGATGACCAGTGTGACCAGATTGGGGGGAACAAAGCGGGGGGGTTCCGCTTTTAGCCCCCAAAAAAGTCCCACTTCAGGCTGTCTGCCAGTACACCCCGAAAAGAGGATTTAATTACTATCAACAACATAAGAGCAACCTCTGGGGAATCATGCAAACAAACACAAGGCTATTGTGTAATAGCTGGGCCTAACTATCTGTCAACCTGTTTTCCTGTCATTCCTCACCCAGCCCCCCCTGACTGCAGCTTCAGAAAAGGATTTCCCCTGCACTCATGTCACACTGATGTGGATTTTTAAAGGAATGATTCAGTTGATTTCTACATTACTATTCAAATGGTGCAATCAGGATTTTGGAAATACAAGTCACAAGTTCTCCCCATGTGCCCCTCCACACTCTTTTTTTAATTATTCAGATTTTCCATATTTTATTTATTCACTCAATCATTCAGTTGAACTTTCTTTTCAAAAATTTTATTTTGTTCAAGAAAAAAAAAATTCAGTAGGAATTTTTACAGTATACCGCGACAGCTCCTGGATTTTTGACACAGATGCAAATATCAATATATGAGAGTTTGAAAAATGTTGACCAAATTATTTGAAATTTGGCCAAAATGTAGAATGCAGAATGCAAACAAAAGCAAGTCTGCAGTATACCAAAAATCCCTGGATGTCGTATTGGTTTACTTCCAGTTTCCAAAGCCTGGCCTAGCATACTGCAAAATAAATCGATTGACAGCGTCATACTGCATGCCACTATGAAAAACAATATACTGCATGAATGCTTAACTGCATGCATACTCAAAACAGATGCTGAGAGCAGCAGGATGCTGAATATGACATGACTCTGTATGGGAAAACTAGAAATAAGCCTTAAAGTAAGTTCCATATTCCTGTTTCTGTCTGCAGAAGGTAGATAAAGTTTGAAAATTTACAGTATTTGTCTTGCTCAGTAGTCGCTCTCATATGTCCAGCGTGTACAATTAAACTGCGGTGTAATTCCCTGATGCAGTTTTAAATTTAGGCTTCAGTTGCGTGAGCAGAAAATAAGAGCCTGTTGAATTTCCATTAGAGTTTGGATTTGCCCACTGAAGAGATGTCACTGTCACTGATGAAAGAAAATGTTATGATGAGCAACAGTGTATGCAAATACCTGAAAGTTACGATTCCTGAAAAAATACAGGGTAGCGTCTTTGTGTCAGAAAAAATGAAATATATTTTCTTGTTTTTACAATTTTGACCCAATCACTGTGAAGCAAAAGTGCATCTAAATTAGGTTGGATAGAAATAGGTTCCTGTCAGGGTCTTACTTTAATACAAACTTCTCACTGATTTGTGTCCACACAGTGTGCAAAAGGATGACATTGATATATAGAAAAAATCTGACTCAAAATATATTAAGACCACTGAAACATACTTGATTCATACAAGCACACAACACAGACCAGCTCGTTCAATAGTGATCAGACCTTACCATGGAGATTCTTGACTTACCATTCTAACATAGTTATCTTCTATGTGCCAGATGCCTTCAAATTCAATTTTCAGCTAGAATGACATTAAGATGCAAATAAGACAGCAGCTGAGGCAATTCACTGACCATGTGAGATGTGAGGTACTTTTGAGTTTATGGTGGTGAAACCAGTGTCCAACTATTTGAATAGACATTTACATGCACAAATTCCGAAAAAGAAATATTCCTACTAAGCTGTTCACATGGCCTAAAAAATTAATATTCCATTAATAATCACATTTCCATGCAGTCGTGCAAACTCTGATTAATGAACACAGCCCCTGTCTTTCATTCGTTCCACCTAGTTCTGGAATTTGCACATATCCAAAAACCTGCTGATATCAAAGTCTTTGGCAATGTTTCAAACAGGTGTGTTTCTTCTTCTGACCAGAAACGCTGGCTTTTCTTTTGCACATGCAGCTCTACTCCTGCCTTGCAAACTGTTTGCTACAGTGCTGTAAATGCACTGTTCAAAGAATGCTCCAAAACCCAAATAATATCAGCATATCCCACGTCGTAATCTAAAAAAGCTTCATTCAAAATTTGGCCTAATTTGGAAAATCCATCTGAAAGACGCTGATTATGTAACCTGTATAAAATTTAGAATATTATCATATTTGGAATAATGGTGGAATATTAGTGTGCATGTAAACATTGTAACTGAAGTTGGCTGAAAAGCCTGTAGCCTATTTTCCAAACTTAGTCATTGTTGTTCCAGACGTAGTTCGGATCGTTTTCTGAGCTATTTTACTGACAATTCTGAGACTTGTTGGCTTAAAGCTTAAAGCTATGTTTTGGATGTGGTTGCTTAGGTGACAGGTGACTTACCACACAAGCTATTGTGTGGGCTGCATGACAATCCCATATAAAATTATTTTCTTCAAGATAAAGTAAGTTCTGTCTTATCTTTTAAGCTCCACTAAATTAACTTTTCCTGGCTCCAGTAGTTGACAAAGATGGCTGTGTTCCACACACTCACATTCTAAAAAACAGTTTTAGGTTTCTGTTGTTGTTAAACTTAAGGTATGAAAAAGGGTGAATTAGCTAGACAGCTACTGAGCAACAGAATAGTAACATTAACCACAAAAAACTTTCCTCTTCAGTTTTCTTCTAAATTAGACCCTGTAAGCCTCCAAAGGTGTTTTAAGACAAATGAAGACAATGAAGCACGTTTTAAATGTTTTAATAATTTATTTTGAATTTTTATAGTTTTACTTTTTTATTTTTTTATATGTGAGACTGTGTGTCTGTATATGTGTGTCTGCATGTGCGTATGTGTGCAAGCGTGCATGTGTGTGTGTGTGTGTGTGTGTGTGTGTGTGTGTGTGTGTGTGTGTCTGGTTAAGCTCCAGCTGTGCTGTCAGGGTCTTCTCTGCTGTGGCTGGACCTCAGCATCTGCTCAGTCTATCCAACAACACTCCCACTGTGCACGTTTCCTTCATCTGCTGTGATTTCAACCATTTCTGCCACACGTCTGTCGAGGTGAGGCTAAATTCACAAAGGAGTCTTTAGCTGTCCACAAATCCTCTGGATGTTGAAATTACATGCTGAAGGAGCTGACTTTGCCCTGTAGACAAGGTGAAATGCTCAGGTAAGCCTTGTCCTTGTCATCTCCTGGCAGATGTGTCATGGCTGTAGGATCCTGCTGTCATCCACAGCACACATGGCCTGGTGACATAGACAATCTTTTGTCCTTCGGCAGACTGAGGAAGGTCCAGCAGCGCCTTGAGCACAAGGAGAAGGTGTCCTTCATCTGCAAAGAGCTGCTGGTGAGGGAATACAGACACACAAACTGCTGTCAGCTCTCATTCACAAGATGATGTCATGGTCCTTCACATTGTGTCAAAAGGCTCACAGACACCACAAATTTATGCTTGGACCATGTTAATAATCCCTGGCCCCAGGAAGGGGCACCTGTCAACAACTACCACCCTGATGCAGAATGGGGACTTCCCTCTCAAAAAACTGAGTTCTCACATCCCTGTATTTAATGCCAAAAGTTGGTCTTTATATACTTTCTTAATAGGATAGAGCATTGCAGCAATGTTTCTCCTTCATCAGGACAGGACAGAGTGATTCTGTCTTGTTTCATGAACTCCTTTTATAACCTCATTTGGATTAGTGGTAGGTTTCTAGAGTTAGGGAGTTCGCTGTCAGAAATCACAGCTATGCTTCTCTGTTTAATTTCTAAATGTTCATGCCATATTCTGCATGATGGCATTTCATTCACTGAAAATCATGAAAACATGTTTATTCACCAAAATAATGTCTGATAATGAAGGGCTCCACTACCAGTGTTCACTACAGTGTCATTGAAAACACATGCGGCAGTGTACACTAACTCTTTTTCCTTATCTCATCTTCCACATGCTGAGGTTGATTGATTGATTTGTAATTGCACAAACAGCACAGCAGCACGGGTGAAGAGGCCTTTCATCATGGCCTGCTGCATGTTGCCTCAACTGCAGCCTCTGCTGGGACACTAATACAATTCTTTTCAAGCAAATTAATACCATTAGCAGGATGGTTTGCAACTTAACACATCACGCTGGCGTCCGGTCTTGGATCCCCAGTGGGATTTGGAGAGATGCTGATGTTGTAAAGGCAAAACTAGGCGTGTCTTTGTCTCACCAGCTGTCAGCTATCAGGGACCCACAGTACATGATCTGAATTTATATATATCTGATAACTGGCTCCAAGAGATGGGAAAGTGTAAAGGAATTAAACAACAAAACAATAAAATTTTGCTTTACAGATATTTTGTGGAAGGCCAGATCAGCAATCATTGTTTGAGCTTTGTGTTCAGTATCATTCTGAGAATGTGTTATGATGTGTTCAGATACCAGGGCGCCCTCCAGCAGAGCCATTGCCTTGTTGTCTGCCTTGTCCAAGTGTGCAATGGTGGAAGTCACCATATTGCAGTCATTTACTATAGATACCTCTTACTACATTCCTAGGGTTTAATGTTATCATCCAAAAGGTCCCCCTCATCTCCTCGGAGACCATTCCAAGTAGTGACATCTCCAGCTTATGTTCCAACAAGTATAATACCTGTGTTCATGAGTTAGAAGCTGGCAAGGGTTATCATCCTTGTTGCTGCACTAGCAACTCATGCTGGTCTTTAGGATGCCTGTAGAATGGAGGTGAATCTGGGAGGGATGGCATGAAACCCCTATGTGTTGCACCCTTCAGGATGCAACACCATATGTTAGTGAGGGAAAACATGACTGTCTGCCACCTTCAAGAGGGGAGAGAGGATAAGGCATTATAAATTAGGAGTTAAAAAAAATGAATGATTGTTGGCACTAAATTAATTTTGCTTCAGAAACATGAGAATCTGTTGCTCAGAGCTAGCAGTGCCTTCAAGAACTGACCGTAGCTGCCTAAAGGCCTGTATGCACAGGCTGCACTTCAGTGCTCCATCTCACACGTCTGAGAGACCAGATATACTTCTGTTCTAATTAATACAGCTTTCCACACCAGCTGTGGAATAGACAGTGTTACAGTTATGCTTTACACATGTTCTTGTAAAGCTCCCAGTCTATATTCTTCAGTTTTACATCTGTAACTACACTGGTTGTGTATTGGACACGGAGTGCAAGTGCTGCTGCTTCTCTGCTAACAAGCTGCTTTCAATACATAGTCTGTATGACGCTGAGTGAGTATGTGTCACTCCTGCACTGTGTAGCCCAGCAGCCCCACCACTGGATACTGGCATTCACTATTAATCTAATTCAAATTCAAAGTGATGTTTGAAGTCTGATGTTTTATCTGATTGTTTTGCTACTCCAAGTTTGATGGAGGATTTCAATTATGTGTGTAGGATTAACTGACTAATTTTTCTGAATGGTCAGGCATGTTTCCTATTTAAGGCCATCTTGTTCTCATATTTGAGCATGTATTTAATATTCCCACCTCAACAAAATAATGGTTACAATCTTGTTTGGTTTTTGCTGGTCAGCGTCACTCCTGTAGCTCTTTTTGTGTAGGGTGGGAGTAAAGGGTGTCTGCAGGACCTCCACCTTTGTGTACATTTAGGCTGGGTCCGGGCAAGGAAAGTTTCATCAGGTTCCATGGAAAATATTTACACTATTCATATTTAATAGATTAAAAATAATAATAATAACAAAAAATCCTCATTGCTTTAAATTATATACATGTGTATTACTATAACAATTATTGAGAGTGAGTGTTTTAAGATTATCTAAATGATTTTCAAGGGCTTTTCCAGAAGAATACAGTTCTGTGGAAGCACTTCAGCAAATAATTTTTGTGTTTTAAGCATGCAAAGTTTCAAATGTAATAATATTGAATGTTTGTGAGGAATATCAGCTATTCTCCAAAAGGCTTACCCTTCGCAGTTTCTGATGGTGGGTATACGTTAGCAGTTTCAACAGTGAAATTGAAAAAATGAAGCTGTATTCATGAATATTCTTCTGGCTGTGGGAATATTTATAAAAACTGAGAGTGGGATTTAACATACTTTGCAGTGGTGCAGTAATGAGACAGAGTCTACAGAGACTGCAGTGACAGAACTTTAAAGAAATGCTACAAAGTGGCAGCGTTAATTACAGTTGATGGGATATTAGCTGTAACGAGGTTGGAGGAACCATGCAGGGTTGTTTTTCATCTTTCCCCCATGCTTTTGCTACGCCCCCTTTCCCCATCCCCCAACACCCGAACCCCCCACTGCACTCCTCCCGACCCCCCAGGATCTTCAGGGCTCTGCCAATGAGAACTCTACAGCGGCATTCCTTCCCAGAGACAAGAACCTCCAGGTCTGGTGTAGTCCTTCCCTCTGCCTGTCATGCTGCTTAACACCAATCACATGCTCAGCGCTGAATGATTCCACATCGCAGAGTAACCAAATTGGCAAAGAGCACAATATGTGGGTTTTTATGGTTACTACCCCTGGGCATGAACACTGCCTGCCTGGTGAGCCATACATACACACACACATACACACACACACACACACACACACACACACACACAAAATAGATGCAAAAAGCCTTTATGGTGTTTATTTCTCATTCTACACAGTTGAAATATAAATCCTGCATCTTCAGGCATTTGATTCCAATGCAAAGTCAAACCAAGGACACACGTGGTCAATACTGACTTGTCTCACATTTCCAGACCTCACTGTTGGGAGCAGAATGAGGCTGGGGTGGATATGCAGAGCTACTTGCTTTAGATTAAATGAAATCAGCTCAGCATAATGTCAATATCAGTGTCACAATATGTCAGCTTGGGGAGCTGAGATTACATTATATTTATAGCCTCATTCAATCCAGTTTCTCCAAATAATGTTTGTGCAAACCCAGAACAAATGTGCTGATGAAAAAAAAAACAAACAAAAAAAAAAACAGGCCCTTTATGCTAGTAAACCAAATTTCATGTCCTCCTTCCAAAACGTAATAGTGACATGGATATCCATGCAGGAAATACAGCTGTTCTGTTATGACCTATTACAACCTGAACAACAATGTAAGGGCTGGTCTATAAATAAATAGGTCAACAGAGTCTGTGGAGTTTTATATGGGCTGTTAATACCCATTGGACTTTACAATAAGATGAAAAATCCAGGTCAGGAAATGGAAGAAGTGGCCCAAGTTGTTCATTTCTGGAATTCTACCACACCAGAGACTGGGGGGGTGTGTGTGTGAAAGAAGGCCAACTCCAAAATCGGGGCAACCAAACCATCTTCCTCACACGATATGAGGGATAAAAGGATTCAATGATATGCAGTGAAATGTGTGATGTAGTTTATTTTTGAAAAATTACAGACATGGCAGATTCATAGACAATCAAAATCATCAACACGTCTCAAAATGCCATTTAAATCACAAAAGTCAACCCTTTGAATTGAAATCCTTGTCAATGTGATTTTCAAGTTTATCATTAATATTTTTAGAACTGAAAAGAAGAAGAAAAATAATAGATAATTTAGAAATGCTACTGTAGCCTTTAAGCCTCAGAATTGGCCGGGCAGCGTACATACTTGATTGACAACTGAGGCCATGATAATAGCAGGAACTTGATGCCCTGTTACCTGGAGCTGCCCATAACCTGAACTTTTAAGAACCTGTGAAGCGGTTCTTCCAAGCTGTTCCACTGTATTTTACTGTTCAGTATGTTTCATATACACACCATTAAAAAGGCAACAGCAGGACAGAGAACAGGACAAAACTCACTTGATAAAAATAGTAAAAATAAGATAGAATAAGAAAATGCACAACATAACATAAAACCACTGATTATTACTAATAAAATAAAGTTCAAACTAGAGAACATAGAATGCATAAAATCAAGTGCAGCAGTGTACAAGTGCCAGGCAAAGCATTAAAGTGTCATGGTTTTGAGTATTCATTTTGTTATTTCTGGTGTTTTCCAGTCCTTGTGACAGTTTGATTGGTGTCACCTGTCCTTCATTTGTTTTCACCTGTGCCTTGCACTTGTTCTCCCTTCCCATGTATTTAAGCAAGTGTTTTCTGCCAGATCGTCGTCTTACCCTTGTATGTATTCCTTTTTCTTTTCTTTTTTTTTTTCTTTTTATTGGACTCGTGCTCTCTTTGTTGGATTAATTTGCCTGTGTGGACTATCTACTTTGGTCTGGATTCTCACCTACCTCACTTCCCCGTAAGTGTGGGTTTTGTTTGCCACATGATTTAAATAAGTTGATCACACCGCACCAGCTCTGCATTTGTTTGGTCTGCATTTGTCTTCAATCCTCTGTTTTTCCATGACACTTTATGACAAAAAGTCTGAGGCCTGCATCATGAAAGTCATAGCTAGTCAAAGGCTATTGTGAAAATATACATTCTTTTGGCTTTGGCTTTTTGGCTGGGAAATAAACTAGCAGCAGATGATCGCAGTGTTCTTGGAGGCAAATAATGAACAAGGGAGTTAGCAATGTAGCTTGGTCCTACCCCAGTAAGGCCTTTATATACAAGGAGGACCTTAAAATCAATTCTAAATGTTACAGGAAGCCAGTGCAGAGCAGCTATTTAAATTTATTGATGACAATTTCAACCTCACAGCCGTGTGACTGAAATGATCTCATAATATAACAGAAATTTGCTTCAGCTTTGCAATCTAGGAATCTCTTTTAACCAAATAAAGAAAAGTCATTTTTAGTCTTTAAGATTCAGTTGGCATCAAAAAACACAGTGATGGTCAGGAATGGGTCATTCTGATACTGAAACATTGTCAGTGTTTAATCCTGCACAGAATGTTACCATGCTGATGAGTGGCTTCATTTGTTCAGCTTTTGGAGTCAATAGTTTTTTGTTATGAATATTCAGGTATCCACTCACACTTCGTCATATCTAGTGTAATCAGCTCTGAGAACTTCTGCACAAACACAGATACCGTGGCGGCTGATGCAATGTAAGGATGAGAACTGATAATTCTGCTTTGAGCTCAGAGCAAGATATTCAAATGATGTAAATTCACCTAGGTCATTGTCATTACACACAAAATATGCAGGAAAAATAGCTGCAATCCCTCCTCCTTTCCTGTTTTGTGTGACTGATAAAAATTTGAAAGACAAGTCTCTATCAGTAGTACTCCTGTTTAGCCAGGTCCCAAAGAAAAACATTAAATGCAATTTATTTTCAGATCTTTAACCAAAAAGAGTGCAGGTACTAGACTGACCTGCCTGCAGTCCAGACCTGTCTCCATCTGAAACTGTGTGGAGCATCACAAAATGCTTTCTCTGTCTCATGATGCACTCTAAATCTTTCTGATTGGTGACTTCTGCCTCAAGGACATTAGCGAGAAATGGAAGGTTAGATTTAGGTCGATAGTTGGCTAAAACCCCTGAATCAAGCAAAGGCATTTTAAGAAGAGGTTTGATCACAGCTACTTTAAAGGACTGTAGTACATTGCCTGTTCATAAATACAGTTTGATCATGTCCAGTAAATAAATGCTAACCAAGGGAAAAACGCCTCTAAGCACCTTAACTTGGATGGGGTCTTAGCGACACGTTAATGGTTTTATGAAGAAAAAGCTGAAGTTAGCTGGTGAAGGTCGATGGGAGAAAAGCATTCTAACTGTGTGATAGCTGTACAGCTGTTTCTCAGGTTTCTGTGGTTAAAAAAGATAGAGCGCAAGACGGGATGAATTTTGCTTCCAATACTCAGAATTCCATCATTAAAGAAACTCATGAAGTCGTTACTGCTGAAGGCTATAGGAATACTGTACATGGCTCAATAGTGCTATGATTCCCTGTAATAGCAACAGGCTGTTCTGGAATTACAGAGGGCCCTCCTGATTGTAATGAGTTCAGTATTGAGAAAATCAAAATTCAGGTCCTAACACATGAAACATTAGCTAATGCGGAATGTAGTTTAAAGTCTATGGTTCTATGTCTATGGCCAGTCTCTCAAATCACACCAAATTATAGATTTTACATTTTAACTACTTTTTTCTTAAAGAGAGCATAGTTGGATTCATGATTATTAAAGTAATGTTGAGGTAATCATGCAGTAATGAGGGACCATTTTGTAACTACTCTGTATGATGGATCACTTTATTAGGTTATTATGTAGTAATTGTAACATAATGATTTATTAATATAGAAACTTATCATTTTTTAAATGTTGTCCTCTGAGTTACTCATGAACGACTCATAAACGATTCATTAATAGACTGTTCCTCACTCACTCTTTAGTAACTAAGCACATGTTTGTGTATTGGAAAGTGTTACTGGTATGTCAATAACTTACTTATATCATTGACATCAGTTATTATGTTCACCATTTATTTTCAATACATTAAATGTATACGTTTTCACAAGCGTTGCATTACTCCTTGGCACAATAACATACTCTCAACACATCCTGTTTTATCTCTCTCAATTAACATTTGATAAATTGCCACATTGTTGAATAGCAGTGTGATGGACTGAGTGACTCTTTGAGTGTTTGACGTTGTCATTAATAAACTGATTAATTAATTGTGTGATTGCTGCGGGTTGGAACAGTGACTCACATAATAAATGTGTTGGCATTTTTCCTTCCAGCATTCTCAATAACAAGTTTGCATAATTTTTACATACTGACATTCACCCTTCATTCCACAGTTCTTTTTTCTTGTCCTTTGTAAGATGTCCAGAGGCCTATAAATTAAACAAGCAATTATTTGGCACTGCTACTGGTCTTCTCTCAAGTCCTACGTGGATCTGAGCATCATGATAATACAACAAAATAAAGGACAATGCATTCATAAACGGTTGCATGCTGTGATGTTGATTTGAGAATATGCTTGTATCCATGTTTGGAGCAATGCTATCATGACAGATAAGTCTGATAATACAAAGGGTAGCACAGACTTGCATAAAATGTTTTACATAAAACTGTCAATTTCATAATGGCTCACTTTAACAGATTTCATTCAATCACAGTCACAAAAGAGGTCTGAAAGTGTCTTAAAAATCTAAATATTTTGATTTTCATACAAAACTGAAATCATGATGTAGTTCAAAGGAAAAATTACATTTAAATTTAACAATTCTTTTGAATCATTTCATCACTTTATTACTGTCAGACATAGATTCATCCATATTTTGCTGTCAATGTCTCTAGTTACACTCTGGAAGTCATAAGAGGCTTGTTCTCTTTTCTGTATTTCAACAAATACATGAATGTGTGTTTGTCCCACCATCCAACCACAGTTAAGACAGATCTGCAGCTTATCCAAATTTTATAGAAGATGAGAGCACTTGCCATCCTAAAAGAGGAGATTAGAGTTTCCTTCAGCATCTTAGACTAAGAAAATATTTGATCATGGAAGTTCACCCTTGACCGTCTTGAACAGTATGTCTCATAAAACATGCATCCACTGGGAAGGGGTCAGAGGTCATTGAAGAGGAGTCAGTGGACAGCCAGAGAAAAATCAAGGAGACATTCATATCTGATTTCACAAACCGTCTTTGGACAGAGACAGAGGTTACTATTCACCTGATCAAGTTCCATTCACTAAACAAAGACTGTGAGATGTGACTAAAAGTTCTGAAAAGCTGAGCTTAGATGTTTTGCTACACAGAGGACAAAATATGGTTCACGAACTGTGGAGGCCACTCTCCGTAGAGAAACCAGTCTCTGTGTCTTCAACACTGGACTTCAAGCCTTTGCTCTTCAACTTGGATAGCTGGATTTTAATGCACATATACACATACAGATAAATATTCTAGAAATCGGCACTGAAAGCAAGGAAAATTCCTTTGCCAAAATTGTATTCAAGTCATATCTGCGGATCAGCCATGTGTCATAAAAATGAACATTCTGTGTTGTAGGTGAGTGAAATAACACAATATCAATTACATTACCTGCAGTGATCCTGTGGTTTACACACAAGGTTCAGCAGTGTAACTTCACAGATAAGGCTATTGAAATCTCCCTACCCTTCCTCCAGTGGGTGACCAGTATTTGTGTCAGGGTGGCTGTGCCCCCTAACAACATGATACACAATACAATTAAGTTTTAGCACATTTCTTGCTTCTCTGTGATACAGAGCACGTGATGAGGTGAAATCAATATGATGTTGGACTGAAAGACAGAAGCAATCAGCTGTTTCCTGAATGTATGACTCCTGTCAGCTGCAAAGAATTACCTCAATCTCTGCGAGGATGCTGGGAGATCAGAAAGCTTTGAGAACACATTGAGGTTAATAGGAGCCACTTGTTTCTGTGTGCTGTAAGCACAGGTAATTGATGTCCCCAGTTTGCCTGGCTGTTGTATTGGAAATGTTAACTAGTGCTCAGTCCACCATGATACTTAGTATGATGTGCTGAGGCAGAGGGGCAGGATCCAGAGGTGTCATGAAGGATAGGTGGCAAGGGAGTACAGGCCATAAGAGACAGGGAAGAAGGTGTTAAAGAGCCAATACAAGATAAAAAGAGCAGCTACGAATTTCATTTTCAGCTTTGATCTGCCACAGCAGTTTGAAACGTAATTCTTTTCTATAGGTGAAGACTTGTGATGTAGCTCACTATGGGACACACAATCTTATGTGTTTGAGACAAAGTATCTATTATTCAGGTTATGTACTGAAGGGTGATATTCCTAGAATGTGGGTCAGCCATGTTTTTCTTCTGCAAATGAGGCAGTGGAGCTGCAGACCACTCCCATTTCTACAGACCTTACAGAGGCTGAGTGAAAACATCCAGGCAGCAACCACCCAGCAACTCATGCAATAATAAGACTGCAGACACACTGGATCTGTTGACAGATGTCAACTTGACAGATCCTATTTACTTTCTATGAAGAGCAGGAGAACTGGCCACACGGTGTATGATGGATACATCACACCAGTTGACAGTTGACGGACCACTCGCTGTGCCAGAATTTGCATAATTGCAACTAGCTAACTAACTAAATTTGTCCATCCAGCGCAACAGACCAGGTTAGTGAAAATCAGATCAAACTGTCAAACTAGGCAGTGCTTTAAAATATGAATCAAGATTCTGTTGCTGTATCGTTTATTCCTTGCCTAAAATGTTTTCAGAAACATTTTAATGCACTCTTTAGCTGTAATATGAGAATGTTTATGACCCAGCCGCCTTGTTTGAAAATGGATGTGACAAAACCAAGCACTGCCCAATTCGCACTGCGTCACGCCCAAGCCAGAGCTCTCAGTGGTCCAGTGCATTCAGGTGCCTCCTCTCTGGATTCTGTGTCTGCACCTTCACAGTAAAACACCTCACTGTGGCCCCCTACAGGCTGCAGTGTTAATTGCACAACACAAAACTGATAATGTTGCTGTTCTCAGGGAGCAACAGGGAGCAGTGGTGGACAAAAATGAAGATCACGATGATTCGGTTAAACTATTTGGAGAAAGAAGTCATACTGTCTTCTTAACTTCTAATATCATGAGGAATAAGTTGTAAATTAAAGTACAAAGTTGTATTTTGAGAAAAAGTCATATTTCAAGAATTTCAACAATGAATTAGTTCAGTTAACTCACTCCCTTCGTTTACAAGCAGACAGATATGAAAAAAGTCTTAATTTTTAAATTCTCTCAGAAATGTGGTTTACTTTTTGTTCCTTCAGTACATGTTTGAGCTTCACTGTGCAGTTTGTTTTCACTGTCATTCACTGAAGAGGGAAAGTTTCTCTGTGCTCAACTTAAATCAGTCATGGTCCACTGTGTAACTTACACAAGTATGATGTCACAAACTCTGAGAATGGACTTTTCAGTGGAGTAGGAGATATCGCGTGTTAAGCACGTCAGCAAACTTTAGAAATGACGCATATCACACACAAATTATTCAAAGTGAGGTATTGTCAGGCCTAAAATATGTCTGTATATTTCACCAATTAGTGCAGCACCTTATTAATGGGATAATGAATAATGGAATAAAACCAATCATAGGATGTACAAGTCACTGGATATGTTTTAAAAGTTTGTTTTCATAACTCTAACACATTTTTCTAAAATTATTGTGACTTCATCTAGAAATATCAGATGTTTTTTTCTAACAAATCCTGAGAGTAAGAGAAAAACATTAGGAGTTTTCTGTGAAGGACCAAGTGTAACGGGTTATACCAGGATCCCAGTGCAGTACTGACAGAACTGGGAAACACGTGAATCTCTTCTTCCTGGCTTCAGGAATAGTTTGGTTAGACAACCAACAAACAGTCTCACTGATTATCAGGTTCAGAGGGGACAAGGCGAAAGATGTAGCCAGGGTCGCTAAGCACAGGTCTTTACCAGGGGATAGGAGAGCAGGGGAGGTCAAAGGCAGGCTGGGTTGATAACGGGAAGTCTGTCCAAGAGTAATTGCTGGAGAGTCTTGCATCAGGGTTAAGAACAATCTGGCAAGATGTGGTAGTTGAAGAGGGACTTAAGTATCGCACTGAATAGGTGATGAATTCCAGGTGTGTGTCCGGTGATTGAACAGGTGGGCATGAATGGCTGGTGAAGGTTGCAGGCTGAGCAGGTGAGCCGTTGAAACAGAGAGTGGCAGCAGGAAAGGAGTTGACTGATGTGACAGCAAGATGATAAAGGACAAATGTATCTGCTCATAACTAAAGCTCTTTTTAGGCAACTCAGAAAAGGTTTATGGAAAGCTTGTTGTGTTGGTCAGTATCAAAGGTCATGAAACACAATGACTTTTTCAGTGTTTAAACAAACCACCATTTTTAATTGCTTTAACCCAACGTTCATTTAATGGGCTCTATACTGGTGTCTTAGATGTGAACAGATTGTCACTCTGAAAGCTGTTATCTTGGCAGGATTTATGCTATGGAAGGGGAGTGAATATGTTCAAACATTCAATATTCTTACAAACTTTACTTAACTGGGAGACCATAGGAGGTAGCATAACTGGTTTGCCGAAGACCATTGCAAAAACTTAGGCAACAGGCTGCTGAAACACTTTAAGCATAATAATGAATGCTTTTTCTTGACAGGAAAATGTTAAATGGAGATAAATCAACTATCAACAAAATTGGAGAAGTTAGAAAATAAGGCATCAGGGTTTCCAAGGCCAAACTTACAAAAACAAAACCCTCATCAGCTAGAAAATAAAAACTTAGCTGGTTTACAGACACAAACAGAGAGACAATTTAAGGCTCCCTAACTAACCACAAAACAGGAGAAAAACAGCTCCACTCACGGTCATATGTCGGTCAAGTGTGGGTGTTCCAGGCACTTTGAGGGGAGCAACCTGAAACACAGGTATTCTGAACCATCTACTAGATACTACCAACAAACAATGAACAGTATGTAGTTATGTACCACATACATACTGTACTACATACTGTAAACTATTTTTCTTTTCTTTTTTTTTCTTTTTTTTGTGGAAAGCAGAAGTAAATAATAATATGGCTAATGCAACCTATCACTAGATTTTTAACAATTTTTTAAGGATGATCACTTATCTGAGAGACGGGTAACACCTATCTGAAATTTGGAAGGAACCAGATTCACCAGTGCTTTGTCTCATTACTTCACTGCAAATGTAACGTGAGTCCTTCCATTTCTATTGTTTTGATAGTGTAACATTATCCTTGTTATACTTGCTTCAATCAAACTGAAGCCTTTTCATTGACGGTATTTTTGTTCTTGTTAATGCCCATGCTGGTCTGGTCAAATTGTGAACATATCCCCCTTGGCAACAGTGGCACAATTTCAACATAATCCATCAAAAATTGCATGACAGAATAACAGAGGGAGGAAAATCCTTCAGTTGTGGGCCTGGCTTTCCTCTGCCATTCTTACTGCAGTCTGCTGTGCTGGCAGCAGTGATCTGTGTGATTGTGGGGTAAAAGGGGTCTGTAAGTGTGACTAGGCTGTTGGCTAGCTGGCTATCCCCACAGACACTTATGGAGCTTCTCAGTGCCAAAAAAAAAGAGCGCTTTTTCAATTCGTCTTCAATTTTCATGAAACTGCCAATATTCAAAATCAGCATGGTTAATTCCTCGTCTCAAAATTGTCTGAAGTGAATTTATTGAGGAGGCATACGTAAACCGTAAAAAACTTCCCATTATTGGCCAGCCGGTTATTGTGATTTTCACCAAATCAGGACAAAATCTGGGAATTTTTGGCCTGCTGCCGCCTTTGCTTTGTTTGCAGTAGCAAATGCTATGTTTTGTTCAAATCAGTAGGTACTGCTAGTATAGTAGGAGTAGATTTCAAATACAGCCACTGTGAGAGACAGCTCTCTTCCTAATGATGGCACAGGCAAGTCAATGGACATAACAACTGAGATGGAATTCTTGCCTACTGGAACATGAGCATGGAGCATGAAGTAACAAACAAATGAAATTTTCTGATTTAAGCATGCTGCATGTAAGACTGGGGTTCAAACTCCCAAAAGAACACATTACTCCAGTTTTCAGTCCAGTGCTATGCTGTATATTGATTTTAAAACACAGCTCCTCTTGTAAAATTCTCTCAGTGGTCTGGGGCTAAAAACATCTCAGTTATGTTAAAACGGTATAACCTCATGCCTCTGAGCACATCTTGAAATCTTGCCTCATCAGTGCTGTTTTTTTTTTATATATTTATTTTATGTGTTTCTATCTCTGTTTCCATTTTTTTCTATCCACAATCATTTAATGTAATTTTAAACTCATTGTCTTTATACCCTACCTACCCGATAAACAGTATTTCTATGAAAAATGTATTGTATGTTATTTGGCAGGAGATTTTAGAGTTCCCCAGTTCTTGGCAGGCAGGACAAAAACTTCTTTTCCGATGCAGGTTACAGAACTGCAGGATAGTTGTTTATTTGACATTTTATCTGGGCAGACAGATTTAGACTGACCACACCAGCATCAATACTGTCGACATTTGACTTCTGTTAATCAGATTATACTTTGCTGCCAGCGCATGCACTGATTTGCTCATCGAACAGCCAAAACCTCAGATAAATGAGGTGAAGTAAAAAGTACAGTAGTTCTCTGTGACATGTAGTGGAGTAGAAGTAGAAAATGAAGTGAAAAGTAAAAACTTAAGGCTTGGGCAGACAAAGGCATTTCTTGTCTGTGTCACCTTCGGTGCAGATTATTTGCACTTAAGTGAAGTAAACTTGTACTTAAGTAGCCTACAGTACTTGAGTAAATGTACTTAGTTACTTTCCATAACTGCAGAATACTGTTAGCAGCACATGTGCATGTTAAGGATTTAATGGATACATCAGCTTTGTGTTGCAGTCAGATGATTACAAAGACAGATTAAAAAGACAAGGTTGAGATATCCTGACTTTAGTATTTTAGTCTGTAATACTTCTACAGTACACCATAGTACAGTAAACCATAAACAAGAAGAAGAAGAAGAACTAGTTGCCTTGGCCATTTATGACAGAAAATTGGAGAGAAAAAACTGCAAAATTGAGGATGTTTTTTTCATCACTGAGGCTTGAGAGGTAAATTTAATCAATGCCAACAGAAAAGAAAGTTGCTATAGTATGAAAACTCCCACATATTATATCCTTACTAATAGTTTTATACTCTATACACTATATTGCACATTCAGCGTGTGACATGGAGGAGATGTTAAAGTGCCTCTGTCCTCCCATGGGACTGGAACTCCTTAGGAAGGAACACAGACTCTGTTTAACACTGTAAATTTACTCCTTAGTACCAGAAGCAGTGTTTAAGGTTGCATTACATGTTTGCCAAGCAGCAATGACATCTTTACCTCATTTCATTTGGTAATTATATACAGCTCTGCTGAGGTGAAGCTAACAGTGGTAAAGCATGTGAGGAGATGGTTCTTTAAATGTGAGTAATGATGAAATAATGGTTAAAAAGGCTTTCAAAGTGGATATGGTCTAACCTTTCACAGGATGGTAAAAATAACTCATATAGGTATTATATGTAGCTCATAATGTCAGCAATATAAATGAAGGGCTAACCATAACTGACTATTCAGTACAAACTACACCATCCTAAGCAATAGGATCGCATTAGAGATGGAAATGAATGACCAGCAAAGGACCATGGGAATCAAAGGGCATGAATAATTGATCCAGCAGTATCTCTTCTTCCAGTACTACGGGTCCACTGGGACGCATGCTGCTTCCCACAAATCCCATGTGGAATGATGTCAGAGCAGCAAAGAAGAAAAAGGCATTACTATGTGCTAGCATGTGAGTAATTCTGCTCCTGCTAATGCAGCTGTTAATGTGACTGATCAAAATGCACTCGGGCTGTTCAAACATTGTGTAAATCAAGTTAATGTGACATGATGAAATTACATAATTTTAAATTTCCATTGATCTGACACTGTTTGAGCACAAAGTGCTTAGCATAATTTGTTTTGTTTGTACTTTATGTAACATTAGATTGGATGTAATCAATTTTCATGGTGAGGACATCAACCAGCAAGACTTGATTTCCCATTAGAAATCTCATTTATCAGAAACTTCATTCAATTTAAAGAGGCCCCGTGGAGTTTTCCTGGAAACAAACAAAAGTTAGATTTATATTCAGTGTTACTCATGAAATCACAACATGTGTTGTTGTTTGATGAATAAATGTGTCAAGTGTATTTCCATCCATTTTGCAAAGCTGATGTTTTAAGTATTTTTAATTCTGCATTGTTATTCCATGTTTTCTATTTTGCAGTTTCTTGCAGACAGGCCTCTTCCTGTCCTCTTCCATCCCTATGTTTGATCCATGTACCACCTCATTTTGCATTAAGCAAAAGAAGCACTTATAATAATAATTATCTGACTTAATGCAGTTATTTTTCAGTGACAGTAATATGTACATTTTTCTAACAAGTTGGGTTAGCACACCTATAGCAGAAGAACACCTGTGTGTTACTGGCCAAGCTGCTCCCTTTAAGGAAGGTGGCCTGTGGGTAACCTGTGTAACCTGTGCATGTGACATAATTAAGTTACATTAGTCAGCCATTGAGCATACACATAAGCTAAGGTTGTAGCATAATAGTTACTGAAAGGACATGTATTGTGCTCCCTGCCACAGAAGAGAACTAAAAACTCCCTGTTCATGCAGCATTACCGTATCATCTTCCTGCATTCTTCACGGCACAGTTGGTGCGGACTATGAGTCAGTAAAAGCACCCTAAAACCAGAGGTCTCCCAGCTATTGTTCGGAGCCGCTGAAAAAGGTAACATGCATTAATGTTGCATCAAATTAGTTATGGAAAAGGGCTTTACAAGTAGAGTAACAAATCCACTGCGTGGCAAAAACAACCATTTATATACTGAGGAAGTGGATCAGATAGATGATGATGTTTCTTTCGCTGTAGCTACAAATATTTTGCAGTGGGAGCACACCAGTACACTGATAATTTGGGGATTTTACGTGTTTACAGTTGCTGGGCTAAATGTAATAATTGTCTTTCATGTGATGCAACATAAAAGGGCATGGGGTAAATAAAATCAAAAGAAATGTAATACAATAATAGTGATGATACTACTACTAATTAAGTGCTTTACAACAAAGACATCACGTGCACCAAGTGCTTCACCTAAAAGAAGCAAAAAAAGGTTCAGGCCTGTATCAGGAAGGTCTGTTAGGATCCTACTGACCTGTTCTCTCCTAGTGTGTCTCCTTGCACCCAGTCAGCTCCGCCCCCTCAGGGGCTCGCCTGAGAGGCATGTTCCTGATTAGGCACAGTACTTAAGGAGAGAGCTCTCTCCTACCTGTGCCGGCTTATTCTTCTGTCCATGGCTGTGTCTGGTTGTTCCCAGCGTGAGTAGTACATTTCTGTTCCTCCTCTCCTTGTGAAGTTTGCTAATGCTAACTGCCCTTTAACTGCCACTAATCGTGTGCTCCTGTGTTACAGTGCCTACCTGCCACTTCAGCGCGTGCCTTGCCTCAAACCTGCCTTGTCAGAACTCCCTTTGTTCTCTCCCACTCTTTTTGAGTGCGCCTTTAGTTTATTTATTCTCCAGTCCTTACGAGTGCACTTTTTGTTGTTATTTATTGTTAATAAATTCTCATTTTACTTGATTTCTGTGTTCGGGTCTGCATCTTTGGGTCCAAACAAATTTATTAGGCAAAAGCTTAACAAAATCATAGATCTTTAAAGGCTAAAGTGAAGAAATAAGGTTTTATCTTTCTTTTAGAAATATTGCAGTGAGCTGCTTCCCTGTCTTCTATAAGTTGTGTGTTCCAGAGCCTTGATGTGAAACTGACAAAGGCTGCATCGCTGATTTTCTTTTGGCTGTTGCTGGGAACCTCCAGCAAATTAGCAGAAGGTGATTGCAGTGTTCTTGAAGGCAAATAATGAACAAGGGATTTAGCTATGTAGCTTATTCCTAGCCCGTTAAGGGCTTTGTATACAAGGAGGAGGACCTTGAAATCAATTGTAAATGTTACAGGAAGCCAGTGCAGAGTGTCTAAAACTGGACAAATGTGCTCTCTCCTCTTGGTTCTGGTTAATAGCTGAGCTGCAGAGTGTGGAACGAGCTGAAGTGTCTCTGTGTTTTTGTGGCCAGTAAATAAACACAAATCAGTTTTGCAGCATCCTTTGGATTTGTAAATGGTTGTGCTTTAGCTGTGTTTCTAAGGTGGAAAATTATTTTCATTATCTTGTTGATGTGGGACTTGAATCTTACATCTGAATCTACAATAACACCAAGACTTAAACCTCAGATTTAATCCAGGGAGTTAATTTCCACTGACTGTTAAACAGCAGGCAAGGTTTTAAGTGAATTTCCGTGTTACTCATGGTCTGGAGTAGCATCTCGGTCCTCCTATCACCTGATAGGAACAGGGATGGTACTCACTATGATTTAGCTGTGTAGGACTACTGTGTTGTTCTATTAATCAACTACATAAAATGTCATTACAAAGACGATGGAGAATCAGCCGTGTGTGTTAATGCGCAAGCTTTCTTTGTGATTAATCTATAGTAGCTATCGAACCATTTAACACTATGATACAAGCAGTATCTCCAGTTTTATCAGGCAGTTGCAGACAACATTGTAAATCACCAAGTAGGAGAATTGTACTTTTTTATGTCAGTCCTGCTCACTTGTGCCACAGAATTGTTGCATCAGGTCAAAAAAGTAGGCCTCCCTTGATTTATGAGTTAAATTCACTGGACATTCCCATCTCACTCCATTTCTCGATAGCTTTTTTAGAACATTCATTGTTATATAGCATATAGCAACATTATAGAGAAAATTGTATAAGATTGTATCCATACCATCCTGTCTTCTAATTCATGTCTCTACTCCAAAAACTAATTATAGCTAGCATGTTAAGAGTTAACTCAGTTAGTCTCACCATCTGGCTGGTATCTGGCCAGTGAGCTTTATCCAAGTATTGTTACATTGACTACTGACTTTAACTGCTCCTTGTAGGCTTCATTGGTAAACTGTTAATCACAGCTCTTATTTAGAGTGCCAGTTTTGCCTGTATTATTAACTATGTCCAGTACATTGTCTTTTAAGTAATATTGATTTTTAACCTCTTCAACTTTAAATGTCATAATTTCCTCTTAAAGGTTTTCCACACTGACATACTGTATTCTGTAGCTGCATGTTACAACATGTCCTTGAAGCTGAACAATGCTTACACTGAATTTAATATTCAAGCCCAAGAAACGGCTTGATTTATGGCTGCATCATTACATCAAATTGAGTTATCTGACATGTTGATGTTGGCTGTCATCTTTTGTAGATATATTTCCCCAAAATTTAACCTGATATATTATTAGATCTTGTTGTAAGGCCGGCCAGGAAAAGCAGCCACCTGCCTTTGAGCCTGAAGGTGTCATATTTAACTTGCTTGTGGTAATTTTATTAGTAGCATTTGTTTTATAATATGTCTGTGCTCAAGAATACCCAATGCAAACCGGACTAAGCTGACACCTATGACACATATATTATTGAATAATCTTATGTAGAGTGCTTTGTTAAAATATATTTGCTAGGGCTTTGTTTTAATTTTGCCTACATTGCAGCTATATGGAGCATATATCTCAATAACTATGATCTTAATTAAGTCATAAGGAAATTCCTAACAAATACATCCACATTGCATAGATGGTGGGAGAAATAGGTGAAGTGAAAACTGTATATTTCACAAATAGCATAGGTGTGTAAGCAGATGAATTAATAGGGTGCCTTTCACCCATGCATAATAGAAGCGTGTGCCTCAGATTACTTGCAGGTTTAGGTGCTCCAGTAGACAAAGTCAGTGATAAATTTACCATTACTTGGTTGGTGGTTGGTATTAATTCCCCCTACTTACATAATCAATAAAAATACATTGATAAAATCATTCATGCATACGTTCTAAACTCATGAGCACACACACATCTGCACACAGTCTTATTATCTGAGCTGTGGCAGTGGAGGGCATCGTGGCCCTGCTCCTAAAGGTCACACATTTTGTCTCACTCATTGTGCAGACTCGTAAACAACCCTTGGAGTGCTGCTGATTTACTCAGACACTCCCTCTGACACAATCACTGCCTACTTGTGTGGTCAATGGAATTGACAAGGACTATAATCTTAGGATTTGGGCCAATCAGAAGCTAATCACAGTACCTGATTTTAACTGCAGAATGGAGCTCATCAGAGGCATTCAGAAAAAATAGTCACTCAATCAGGAGTGAGGCGGTCAAACAGAACATGTAGTTCTGTGGATACATATTCTGTATGTGCTTTCAAATATCACAGTTTCAGTCAGCACTAAGTATAATTGTACTAATCTACGTTTTGTCATTTTACAAGTGGAAATGTCTTCCTCCAGCTTCTCCAATGTGAGGATTTTCTGCTTCTCTTTTTTATACTATTGTAAACTGAATATTTTGGGGTGTTTGTCAGACAAAAATAATAATAATAATAATAATCTACAGCTCTGTAAATTTGTGATGGACTGAATGGTTACTGAATGGTATTGTCTATGCAATATGTCCTAGGATATGGGAAATATTACATTTTAGAAGCAACCGTACATAATTAAGTCTTGGTGTGTATTGGCGGCACCAGTGATTTTTTTTCTTGTTGGGGGTTTAATTATTTATTGATCGAAGGAGCACCATGACCGAACAAAAAAAAAAAAAAAAAAAAAATGTTGGCAAGAAAGAGCGGGAGCACTTCTTCAGCCAGGTGAGTGGCTGGCTATGCTGTCATAACATTGTCCCTCGTCCTTATTACGGGAATATGCTAATGCTAGTGCTGTAGCTAAATTTAAGGATATGATCCCATCAACATTTAATTCAATACCATGTCTCAATACAACACCTACATTGCAAAAATCAGGCACATCCTATCTCAAAACAATGCAGAAAAACTAGTCCATGCTTTCGTTACTTCCAGGTTGGATTATTGCAATTCCTTACTAAAAAAATGCAGGCTTACTTATGTTTCCTGAAGTGTCCAAAAGCACAACGGGAGCCAGAGCCTTTAGCTATCAAGCTCCTCTCCAATAGAAGCAGTCTTTGTCCGGGAGGCAAACACTGTCTCTACATTTGAGAATAGGTGTAAAACTTTATTTTTTGATAAAGCTTATAGTTAGGGCTGGCTCAGGCTTGCCTTGGACCAATCCATAGTTATGCTGTTATAGGATTACACTGTTGGCAGACTTTCAGTGATACACCAAGCTCCTCTGTGCTTCTCTTCCTTTCCACCTGGACGCTGTAATGTCCTACCAAGGCATGTTACTAACTTAGCTTCTTCCCAGGAGTCTTTGTGCTTTGTCGTCTTACAGATTCCCATGGATCGTAGCTGAACCTGGATTGTGGATAAAAGCTACGTCTCCTGCCAACTGCTACTACTATTAGCCATACTTCCTTTATTATTATATCCATATCTATTACCAATACGTACATATATTACACACATAAATATATATGTATATAATATGCTATATATACTACGTATAGTTAAGAGTCTACTGTTAGAGTTGTCACTGTGATTGCATTTTTCTCTCTCTCTCTTTCTCTGTCTGTCTGTCTCTTTCTCTATCTAACCCAACCGGTCGAGGTAGAAGGCCACCCACCCACAGCCTGGTTCTGCCTGAGGTTTCTGCCTGTTAGAAGGAAGTTTTTCCTCGTCACAGCTGCAAAGTGCTTGCTGATGAGGGAATTGTTGGGTCTCTGTAGATAAAGAGTATGGTCTGTACCAGCTCTATATGGAAAGCATCCTTAGACAACTCGTGTTGTGATTTAGCCCTAAATAAATAAAATTTAATTTGAAATTGAATTGAAATTATCAATTTCAGATCAAACATTAAAGTAGCCTGTTTGATGCAGCCCACACAGCCGAGCCTGCTCCTTGTAGAATAAATAACTATGGAAATAAAATAACTATATGTGAAACTCGTTGTACCTGACATAATTGTAATGTGGATGCTATCCAGTAGATGTAGAAATAATGACAGAATGGGCCAAAGTTTACACCGCCTCTTGCATTTGCTGTTAATGTTACAGCGCATCCTCAGTCCTTTTTCTTTCTTGTCTTTTTTTTCCCACTAAGACTGCCTGCATCACACACAATGCTTCTGTCAGTCTGAATGACAGTTACTTCACCAGCCTCTCTGATGAGACATCTGAGCTTGTGGGTGATTGTGAAATAAGACAAGCTGTGATTAGTCAGGGTCATAAGTGTAGCCTTGCCAGTCACCTGACCAAGACTCAGCAAGAGCTTATGGCACTGTGATCATTGGATCTGACACGGTGACCATCGTCAAAGACAAAAATATTGTGTAGTCTGTTACAGGCATAAAGTAGCCTTCCAGACAGTTGAGAAAGTGACCCAGAAGAAAACACAGGCATTATAAATACATATTTATTCATTATAAATTAATATCAATAAACAGAACATGTCTCAACCCAGTGTATCTTTTACTTTGTCCTACAGTTTATGTCACAAGTCAAAGCCAGATTTGAAGTATTTCAAAACCAGAAACAAAACAAACCTCCCTGCCCTCCTCCCAGTGTATGCTGGGATATGCTTC